>NC_134954.1:12905605-13545605 GCF_965638725.1 Aptenodytes patagonicus | reverse complement strand
GACGTGGGCCAAGCAGGGGCTCAGCGATGAGTTCGAGTACTTGGGCATCCTGGAGGCCTGGCGCCACCCCCGCTCCAACGTCTTCGTCACCCTCGTCGTCTTCATCCTCATGAAGGTGGGTGCCTCCTGCCCCTGCCAGCCCTGGGGTGCCACCAAGAGGCTCTGGGGAGGGGCTCCTGGGTGCCACTAGAGAGGTGCCAGATTGTTGCCAGCAAGATGGCACCGGGAGGCGCTGGATGGCTGCTCCCAGAGTTGGGTGCCGCCAACAAGCCATCAAAGAGAACTTGGCTAGGAGCCACCAAGGTGCCAGCAGGAGGTGCTGGCAGGGTGCCCCCAGGCAGGTGCTGGCCAGGTGCCCCCAGGTGCCACCGGGGAGGTGCTGGCGTGGTGCCGCCTGGGAGGAGTGGGGCTGCCCCATGGCACGGTGCTGTGCCCACGTGCTGCTCCACGGCAGCTGGCTGTGGGGCACAGCAGAGGCAGGAGGCAGGGCTGGGCTCGGGGGGGGGAAACTAATGAGTGCCTGTGTCCCCTGTGCAGTTCTGGATGTCAGCCCTGGCCACTACCATCCCAGTGCCCTGTGGAGCCTTCATGCCAGTCTTTGTCATCGGTGAGAGTCTGTACCCCATGCGGGCATGGCGGGAGGAGGGAGCCGCCTGCCAGCCTACGCTGGCGCACCCGTGGGTGTCCCCGGGTGTCCTCTTCCCTGGCAGTGCTGGGGCAGAGAAGAGGGCATGAGGCTGGGTCGGGTGCCAGGAGAGCCCCTGTGCCCGCTCCCAGCCCCTCTCTGCGGGCAGGGGCAGCCTTCGGGCGCCTGGTGGGGGAGAGCATGGCAGCCTGGTTCCCCGACGGCATCCACACCGACAGCAACACCTACCGCATCGTGCCGGGGGGCTACGCCGTGGTGGGTAAGCACTGGGCCAGCACGGGGGCACCACGGTGGGCACCGCTTGGAGATGCTCTGAAGAGCCAGTGGGTTCCCCAGGGCTAAGGTGGTGTCCCCAGGGACCGGGGGTCACCCAGAGGTCCCGAGGGCTCAGGGTGTGGTGGATATCCCGGGGTGGGCACCCAGCCCAGCGGGCAGCACCTGACGGCCACCCCGGTGTCTCCCGGGGATGGGTGCAGGGGCAGCCGCGCTGTCGGGCGCCGTCACACACACGGTGTCCACGGCCGTCATCGTCTTCGAGCTGACGGGGCAGCACTCATCTCGCACATCCTGCCCGTCATGATCGCCGTCATCCTGGCCAACGCCGTGGCCCAGAGCCTCCAGCCCTCCCTCTACGACAGCATCATCCGCATCAAGAAGCTGCCCTACCTCCCCGAGCTGGGCTGGGGCCACCACGAGTGAGTGTGTGTCCCCTGCCCTGTCCCCAAGCCCTTCACCAGGCACAAGGGAAGGGCGTGGCATCACCCTGAGGCCACCGTTACCCACCCTGGGCAGGAAATACGACGTGCGGGTGGAGGACATCATGGTGCGGGACATCCACTACGTCACCCTCAACTGCAAGTACCGGGACCTGCAGCACGTCCTGCACAGCACCAAGATGAAGAGCCTGCCGCTGGTGGAGTCGGCCGGTGAGACGCGGGCAGGGGGCTGTGCTGGCACCCGCCCCGGCCATGGGGTGTGCCGGGGTGGTGGAGGGGGGCACGATGGCGAAGGGGGCATCGAGAGCCAACGTGGCCCCTCACTGCTGCCGGCAGAGTCCATGATCCTGCTGGGCTCCATTGAGCGGGCACAGGTGGGGGCCCTGCTCTGCCACCAGCTCAGCCCCCAGCGCCGGCTCCAGGCCCTGCGGCAGAAGGCACTGGCCGAGGATGGGCACCGGCTCTCCGACGCCAGCATCTGCTTCCAGGTGAGGGGGGCGGCCGCCTCGGGGGATGCCCGGCCAGGGTGCCCCCCGCCGACGTGCCCCCACCACGCTGTTCCCCTGCAGATCAGCACGGAGGCCTCCTCAGGCGCCCACGCTGCCCCCCGCAAGCCCCTGAAGCCGGCACTGAAGCGGGTGCCCAGCGGCCTGGCCGAGACCCCCCAAGGTGAGTCTGCGCCCGGCCCCCCCCCCAGCCCCTGCCTGCAGTCCCCCGCTGACGCCTCCTCCCCGCCCGCAGCCAGCACTGCCGACCACACCGGCATCGCCCTCAAGAGCCTCTTCTGTGCCAACACTGCCGCAGAGCCCACCGAGGTGAGCGCCCGGCCCTGCCCATCCCTGCCTGGCCCTGCCTGGCTCTTTCTACCCACTGCCATCCTTTCCCATCACTCCCGCCGTCCCTTTCCATCCCTTCCCACTCCTTCCCAGTCCTGCCCATTTCTGCCCATCGCTTTCCATCCCTCCCCCGTCCTGCCCACCCCTGCCCATTCTTGTCCCATCCCTTTCCACTCCTGCTCAACCCTGCCTGTCCCTCCCCACCCCTTTCCATCCTTTCCCATCCCTTCTCATCCCTGCCCATCCCTTCTCATCCCTGCCTGTCCCTTCCCTGCTCATCCATACACATCCCTGCCTGTACCTTCCCTTCCTTTCCCTTCCCTGCCCATCCCTGCCTGTCCCTTCCCATCCCTTCCCATCCTTTCCCATCCCTTCCCGTCCCTGCCCATCCCTTCCCGTCCCTGCCTGTACCTTCCCTTCCCTGCCCGTCCCTGCCCGTCCCTGCCCATGGCACCACCACGCCGTGCCCTAACGCCGCTGTCTCTCCCCGCCTGGTGCCAGGCCCAGGGCACGGCCTATCGCAAGGCCAAACACGTCCGCATTTCCATCACGGTAAGCTGCAGCCCAATCGCAGGCTGGGCACGGCTCCTCTCAGCCAATCGGAGCCCAGCATGGATTCTCTGAACCAATCAGGGATCTGGCAAGATTCTGCTTGGCCAATCATGTTTGGCCTGTGTCTGTGCAGCCAATCTCCGATTGTCCTGATTCTGCTCAGCCAATCACGGTGTGCGTCCTCCCCGTCCCAAACCTTCCTGGCGAATCGTAGCGTGACCCGGAGCCTCTCGGCCAGTCATGGCCATGGGATTTCCCCCACTTTGCTCAGCCAATCATGGCACAGCCTGCGTTCTCTCCACCAATCACACGCCTGGCTTGTCCGCCTTGGCCAATCACGGTGTGACCGATGGCCTCTCAACCGATCACGTTACCTGGCCCACGCCCTGCCCGCGCCCTGCCCATGTGCTGCCTGCACCCTGCCTGCGTGTGCTGCCTGCCCCCTACCCAATCGCTGCCGCCGTGCTGCCTGCAGCCTCACTGCGCCCTGCCTGTACCCTGCTCACTCCCTGCCCGTGCCTTGCCCGCGCCCTGCCTGCAGCCAGCGTGCTGGCGTGCTGCCTGCTGCCCTGCCAGGCCGCTCACGCTCGCCTCTTTTGCAGGAGGAGATGGATCTGGGTGACAAGATGAGCCCGGCAGAGGTGAGGGGGTGGGCAGGGGCAGGCAGGACCCTCCTGCCCACAGGGACCCGGGAGATCCCAACGGGGTGCCAAGGCATGGCGGGGTGGGGTGGGGCAATGCCCCCACAGTTCTGGGTGCAGGGAGGGTGGGGGGCCTTCGCTGGCACCCTGGGGGGGGCTGTACCCCCTCGCCCTGCCCCACGGCGTGTTCCCCCCCAAGATCCTGGAGTGGGAGGAGCAGCAGCTGGACCAGCTGGTGGACTTCAGCAGCACCAAGATCGACCCCGCACCCTTCCAGCTGGTGGAGCACACCTCGCTGCACAAGGTGTGCCCGCGCCCCCCTGGACCCCACCCCAGACCCCCCCGGACCCCCAACTCAGCCCCCTCTCCCTGCAGACCCACACCGTCTTCTCTCTGCTGGGGCTGGACCACGCGTATGTCACCAGCATCGGGCGCCTGGTGGGCATGGTGTCCCTCAAGGAGGTGAGCAGGGGGGACGGTGGGGTGGGGGGCACAGGGTGGGGGGCACCCAGAGCTGCCTGCCCACATGTTTGGGGTGCCCGCAGCTGCGTAAGGCCATCGAGGGCTCGCTGACAGCCAAGGGGGTGAAGGTGCGCCCGCCACTCGCCAGCTTCCGTGACAGCACCACCAGCGCCGGCGAGCCCGACACCACCGCCCTGCACCAGCTCTGGGACCGCCACCAGCACCACCCCATGCCCCGCGAGGCCGGTCCCGGGGGCGACGATGACACCCCCAAGGACCAGTGAGATGGGCCTCCCCCCTCCCCCCCTGTGTCCCCAGGTGATGCAGGGGCCCCCGGCGGGTGCTGGGGGATGCCCGCCCTGTGCCCACCTGGGCCGGGCTTGGCATAGGGGTGGGCACCCTCAATCCAGTGCTGCTGCCCCCCCGCCCTGTGCCAGGGGCTGGCCAGGTGCACCCCAGCCAGCCCGTGCCCCCCACCTCCCTGCCAGCTCTTGGGGCTTCCCACTTTGCTACCTCTGTCCCCTACAGCCCCGGTGCCCCCCTGGCATAGCCACCACCCTCACCCCCCCACCCACGGGCAACCCAGTGTCCCTGCTCGGGGTGGCACGTGGGGCAGAGGGGCGTCAGGTCAGGGTACCCACGGGGACACGGGTGGGCACTGCCCCCGTCCCCAGCGCATCATGACTGGGAAGGGGGATCCTGCCGCCTCTCCACTGTGCGCCCCACCCCTGTGTAAATACAGAGATTTTTATATTAATTTAATAAAAGGACTTTATAAACAGAGCCAGAGTGCGGAGGGGCCAGAGGTGGGGAGGGGGCACAGCCAGCGGGCACTGGCCAAGCCTCATCACAGCACCAGGGCTATCATCGCTTGGGGCGAGAAGCCTTTCTTTACCCAGTGCCGGTTCACAGCGTGGCCTCGCTGCGGTACAGCGGCTGCGGAGGCTCTCCAGGGCGGGTGCCGGCACGGCGTCGGGCGGTGATGACCAGCGTGCCAGCCTCGGTGAGGGTGCAGCTCACTGACAGTGGGTCCGTGTCCTCGGGCAGCCGACACTTGTGGGTGAAGGTGTCGCAGACGGTGCCA
Organism: Aptenodytes patagonicus; assembly: GCF_965638725.1. Taxonomy (NCBI): domain Eukaryota; kingdom Metazoa; phylum Chordata; class Aves; order Sphenisciformes; family Spheniscidae; genus Aptenodytes; species Aptenodytes patagonicus. The sequence goes on along the minus strand of NC_134954.1, from coordinate 13,540,668 downwards.
TCCTCGGCCACCTGCGGGGAGGCAGCGCCGGCACGGTGGGGCACGGCATGGCACAGCACGGCACGGCGCAGCAGCACATGGCACAGTCCCAGTTACCCCAGTGCTAGTAATGGGGCAGCTCCCAGTCGCCCCAGCTCCAGCAGGGAGCTCAACAGGGCAGTTCCCAGTTACCCAGCGCCTCAGGGTCAATTCCCAGTTACCCCATTGCCAGCAGAGAGCAGCTCCTAGTTGTCTCAGACCTGGGGGTGGGGTAATTTCCAGTTACCCCAGTGCCAGCAGGGACTGTTCCCAATTGCCCCCCCACCAGCAGAGAATGCAATGGGGCAGGAGTTCCCAGTTGCCCCATTCTCAGTGAGGACAGCTCCCAGTTACCCCAGTGCCAGCAGGGACTGTTCCCAATTGCCCCCCACCAGCAGAGAATGCAATGGGGCAGGAGTTCCCAGTTGCCCCATTCTCAGTGAGGACAGCTCCCAGTTACCCCAGTGCCAGCAAGGGCCGTTCCCAGTTACCCCCCCCCTGTAGGAGGGGGTGCCGTGGGGCAGAACCCCCACTGCTCCATGGCGGGGAGGGGGCGAAGCGGTATGGTGCCCCCCAGGGTGCCTCACCTTCTCGGCCTGGATGGCGACGTGGCAGTTGGAGGTGGTCACCACGATGTCGGGGGGCTCGAACTGGCTGACGTCAGCCACCACCTGGTAGGTGTCACCCTGGGCACGCACCCAGGTGCCCAGGCTGCAGGGGCACATGGCGCCTGGGGACCCTGCGGGCATTGGGGGGCTGCTGGGCATGGGGGCATAGGGGCACGGTGCCTGGGGCTGGGGCACTGGGGGGTGCGGGAGAGGCTGGGGACACTGTGCCCAGGGGGGGCTGGGGGTAGTAGGTGGCACTGGGGGTTTGGGGACATTGGGGGTGCTGAGGGATTGTAGGGGGAACTGGGGGCCCCAGGGGTATGGGGGGTTACTGGGTGGTCTGGGGTGAGTTCTGGGGGTAGCAGGAGGCACTGGGCGGTCTGGGAGCACCCGTGGGCACTAGGAGTGTCTGGGGGCACTGGACGACCTGGGGACAGCAGGGGAGCGGCGCAGGAGGCTGGGGACATAGGGGACAGCCAGGAAAGTCTGGGGGGGAGTGGGTTGGGGGAGGGCTGGGGTTACTGGGGGGCTCTGGGGGTGTACAGGAAAGTGGGGGGGGGTAACAGGGGACACCGAGGGGTCAGGGGTACAGGGGGGGCTGAGGACATAAGGACAGCCAGGAAGGTCTGGGAGGGGTGGGAAGGGACATGGAGGGGTCTGGGGGCACTGGGAGGCTCAGAAGGGTCTGGGGAGGAGGGAGCTGGGGGCACGGTGGGCCTGGGGATAGCAGGGACACTGGGGATACCAGGGACTTGGAGGGGGGCACAAAGGGACTGGGGGGAGAGGGTTGGAGGACAGTCCAGAGAGCCATGGGGCACTTGGGGGGCAGTTGGGGCTCCCCCCAGCCCCCCTGGTCTGCGCTGGGCAGGTCCCACACTGTGCCCAGGCACAGGGCAGCTGGATAACCCTTGGGGGAGCCCTCCCTGGGGTAGCAGGCACCCCCACCCCCCCATCCCCGGTACCTGGGTACCCGAAGGCCTCATGTGCCCGTGCCCCAAAGGGGCCGTGCCGCCGATCGCCCTGGAAGCGGGGCTCGCCATGCCCCTGGCCATAGGCGCCGATGCGTTCGGCGCGGTACGCAGAGGCTGAGCCGAGCGAGGCCATGGCGCCTACCATCCGCGCCCCCCCAAGGCCCCGGCCGCAGGGAGGGGGCCAGCCGCCTGCCACCACCGCCAGATGCCCATAATTAGGCACCCCGGCCCCAGGAATGCGAGATAAGGGCCGAGGCCTCACCGTCACCCTGCAGGGACCTGGCGGGGGGGGAGTGCCGCTGCCACCGCCGACCTGCCACCCGCCCCGGACCACCGGGGAGGAGGTGCCCCCCACCCACAAGAAGAGGCGCCCTGCGCAGCACTCGCACGATGTACTTTATTCGAGACCTGGCGGGATGGAGGAGGGGGTGCCGGGCTGTGGGCACCCCACGGGTACCGCCACAGCGGGGCGGGGGGCTCAGGCAGCTCCTGCGGGTATGCACACGCGTGCACATGCACAGACACTCCCAGGTGTGCACACGCACACACGCAGAGCAAAGCCCCCCACCCAACTGCAGGCACCCCGTACCCCCAGCATGTCCCAGCGCCGTGGGGAGCATCCACTGTCCCTGGAAAGGGATGGTGGTAGGTGGCAGGGAGCCCATTGGCATGGCGTCGGGCCTGCTGGTCCCTGCACCCTCTCACAGCTTGGCCATGCAGGGAGAGGGGACCCAGCCCTGTGCCAGGCACCCCATGGCGGGGAGGGGGAACGGGTGCTGTGCTGGGCAGAGGTTGATGGGGGGGTGCTGGGGGGGGCGTGGGAACAGGGGCGCAGCAGGTGCTCAGGGCACCCCGGGGTGCTGGGCCAGGGAGAGCTGTGGCCGGGCTGGGCAAGGAGCAGCATGCAGCGGGCGAGCAGCCCCACGAGAACATGTGCCATGCGGGAAGGGGGGCGCAAGCATTGGCAAAAACTGGCATTCCTCCCCCAAACAGTGTGCCCGGACCCCTGGCGTGGCCCTGGGGGGACCCCGAGCCAGGGTGCTACCCCTGGCCAGGACGGGGGGGCTGGTCGCCCTTCGTGTAGGCACTTGGTTCCCTGCTAGGGGTGAGTGACTCGGGGACGGGGATGTCGGTCCCAGGACCTGCCGCCTCCCCCCTCTCTCCACCCCGCGTTGCCCCACGGCAGACTTGGGGGGCCCTGGCTGGGCTGAATCCCCCACTGTGGGATTGGCTTGGGGATGCTGTCGCTGGTGGCCCAAAGCCCCCAGCCTGGGGGCCCATGCCCACCCGGCCCCCACCCGGCCCCGCAGTCTCTCTGTGCCAGCCCCACGCACATACAAAAGTATAGAAAGTCCCGGCACCACGGCACATCCGTGGCCCCCCTGGCACCCCCCACAGGCCCTGTGCCCCGAGGCAGCAGTTCACAGTATAAAACTCGGTCCGATAAAAGCTGGCCGGGGAGAGAGGAGAAAAGCCCCCCACTCCCCAAATCCCCCCCGCTACCCCAAGCCGAGGGTGCCAGGCACGGGGTGGGGGCACCACGGAATACTCAGAGAGGTTTAGCCATGCCAAGGGGGGGGGGGGGGGGGGGGGGGCGTGCCCGAAAGGGGACCCCAGGGTGGTTTAGGGGGGGGAACATGCGAACAACTAGCCCCACTGATTCAGTCCCGTCAGTTTTGGGGGGTACCTGTGGGCATCGGGGCAGGGGTTGGACCTCCCCAAGCCCTTCCTTGCACCCCTTCCCCACTCCCATGCAAAAATCCAGGAGGGCAACGATGTGGCCAAGCCGGGCCAGGGCACGGTGGGGGCACGCTGGCCGGGGGGGGGCTGCGGCGGCCCCCTGAACCCCCCCTGTGCCCGGCTAGCGAGGGGGAGCGGCGGCAGGGCCTGTCCCTCGCCCAGCGCAGGGTCCGGCCGGGGGGCGGCGGCTGGGGGGCTGGACCCCCGCCAGGAGAGGCAGGGCACCCCAGGGGGGCATCAGGGCTCTTCGGCCTCCTCCTCCTCCTCCAGCGATGCCACCCCAGAGGAGGCGACGTCGGAGACTTTCCGGCGGAGCGGGAAGTCCTTGCTCAACACGACCTCATCCTCGGCAGGCGAGAGGCAGGCTTCGGCGTAGGACACCGAGTAGAGGGAGTCCTGGCACCGGAGCCGTGCCAGGCCCCGCAAGGCACTTTGGCTGGCTGGGGGGGGCAGCTTGGGCAGCAGCAGGTCCTCACCCCCCAGGGAGCCCAGCAGTTTGGCAGTGAGTTCAGAGGGGGACACCATCTCCAGGCTGCAGAGGCTGGAGCAGAGGGTCTCGGGGGAGAGGGTGTGCGAGGAGTCACTCTCGGGCTCACAGGAGCCGTGCCGCATGCCCAGCTGGCACAGGTGGCCCTGCAGCAGGTCTCGCAGCAGCGCACCGGTGGGCACTGTGCCGGGCAGCTCTGTGGAAAACCAGGATGCCCAGGGTCAGTCTGGGGCGGATGGTACCAGGGGCTGCCAGCTGCCCCCTGCCCTGTGCCCCGCAGGATGGGAGCAGTGGGATGGGAGCAGCCCCGTGCCAGGCACCGTGCCCGCTTTGCCCACAAATCGCTGTGTACGTGGCACTGGTGACCACCAAAGGAAAAGCAAAATACGCCCTGGCACTGGGGAGGGTGTTGCGTTGCAGGGCTTCCCCATCCCCAGCAGAGGCACTGCTTGCCATGGTGCCAGGCAGGGGCACTGCCCTGTAAGGGGTTGGCCAGGCTGGGGAATGTGGCTCGGCATCGGGCACCCCACTCCTTCAACCTTTGGCACTGGCAGTGGGACACCGACACCAGGACACCTTGCCCATCCAGCAGGTGCCCGCTCCCCATGGCGCTTACCAGTGGGCTGGGAGCTTTCTGTGGAGGGCACGAAGTCCTCTTCGTAGGACTCGTCGTTGGAGTCGTCCCCGTCCACCGAGGACCAGGCTCGCAGCTTGGCCTCAGCGATGGCAAACTGCTCCGCCACGCCTGGCATGGGACAGGCACGGGTCACGCGCGCACCGGGAGGTGCCCCCAAAATCCCCCTGCCCCGGCACCTCTGTGCCCATGGTGCTGTGGGACCGATGGATGAATGGATGGATGGATGGATGGATGGATGGATGGATGGATGGGGACAATCCGCCCCAACACCCCTGCCCTTGGCCACGGTGGGGGAGCGTGCCTGCCGGCCGTGCCCCACGCAGTGCCCACCAGCAGCGAAGCGCGCCTCCTGCTCGCCCTCGCTCAGGTGGCAGTAGGAGCTAAAGGCGCTCTCCAGGGCAGCGGGCGGCTCTACTGGCTTGCACCAGCCCTTCCACTCGATGAGGTGGGCGACGCGGCCCTGCGCCATGGCCGTCGGCTTCGTCACGTGCTCCTTCACCACCTGCGAGATGCCTGCGAGATGTGCCCCTGCGTCAGCACCCCCTGGGCACCCTGAGTCCCCTCTACGGACCCCATGACCCTGAGACCCAGCACCCCCCGCCTCCAGCCCTTCGGACCTGGCACCCCCATGCCCTCCTCTTAGGTGCCACCAGGGACCCATTGAGCCCCCCAAACCCCAGAGGGGTGACCCCAATGCCCTCCCCAAGTGGCCCAGCCCCCTTTCCCACAGGAGACACCCCCCCCCCTTCCTCGGTTGTCCCCCTGGGCACCCCCGTGCCCCGGGCCAGACGAGCAGTTACCATGCAGCGAGGAGCGGGCCAGGGCGGCAATCTCCTGGATGGTCAGCGCGCGCCGCGACTTGGGCAGCATCTCGACAGTGTCCTCAACATTGACCTGCCGGAGCAGGCAGGGGTGTCACGGCCCCCGGCCACCCTGCCCGCCCCCTGCCCGCTGCCTGCCACCACTCCCCCTCTGGGAGCCCTGTGCCCCAGGAGAAGGCTCAGTCCCACTCAGCGCCCACCCCGCGGGGCCTGGGGTGTCTGTGCACACACGTGTGTTACAGGCGCAGGCGCACATGTTTGCAGAGGGATGGTCACAGTCACTACACGCAGGGCGGTGGGTACATGCAAACCCGTGCCTGTGTGCACGCTCCCAGGCTGTTAGTACACCTGTACGCTGCTACTGCATGCACACGCATTGTGCACACTCACACCTGCACTCTTATACATGCATGCACATATGTGCACACAGGGACATGCTCGGTGCACACACGCCTGCATGTGCCCGCTCACGTAACCAAGTGTACACAGGCACACAGACACTCATACAGCACATGCACTGACCGCAAACACACACGTGCACTCGCTGCACGCACATGCGCGCGTGCACACACACACATCCACTCACTGCAGATAGGGCCCTCCTTACCATGCACACACGTGAACTCACTGCGCGCGCACACACACGTGCTCACTGTGCACACTCCATGTGTGCATGTACTGCACACGGACGTGCACTCCCTGTACACACAGATGCACCTGCACATGTGCGCGCGCGCGTGTGCAAGGCCACCATGGCCAGGCTCCCCAGCGCCGGCTCCCTGGCAGCACCTGCCATGCCAGGGTACCCCGCCGCGTGTCCCCGTTGCCCGTCCCGGCCACGCCAGGCCCCGAGCCCGTGGCCACGGGGGAAGCGATGCGGGATTTGGAGGCGCGCAACAAATTGCATTGCCATGGCAACGAGGCACCGTGGACTGATTTCTCCCAGGATACAGCCCGGCTCTCGGCTGACGTCAGAGCAGCCCCAGAGCCGGTTGCGAGCTGGCACAGAGAGGCGGGCAGCAGGGCGGCGGGCAGCAGAGCCCATCCTGCCCCCGGCCATGGCCAGGACGGGTGCCCTGCTGTGGGGTACTGGCACACAGGCACCCTGGCCGGGCACGGCTGGGCTCAGTGGTACCTGGAGGAAGTCCTGGCTGTCGAAGGAGGCCTGGCGTGCCAGGCGGGGCAGCGGGCGGGCAGCGCTCAGCGGCGACAGCGCTTTCACCTCCTTCCACTCCACACACAGCGTCGTGTCCACAGCCACTGTGGGAAAAGCCGGGGAGGTATCAGCACCTCCATCCCCCTGGCAGCCCCCTTAGCCGCCCACGCCAGGGTAGAGGCTTCTCGCCTGGTCTGAGACCAGACACAACTCATTTCAGGGCCACTTTGGAGCAGCCGGGTGCTGCGGCACGGGTGACTCACGCCCGGGCAACTCTTCCGCCTGTGTCAGCGGTAACGCGTGGCCCCAGCCTGGCACTGGGGACCAGGCGCCCATCCTGGCTTGGCAGCTGTTTCAGGAGGGGTGGGGGCAGCTGGACTAGGCTGGGGGGGGGATGGACTGGGCCAGGTGGTGGGTGCATGGAGGGAGGTGGCGCTGGGCCATGCTGCGGGGGTCTGGCGCTCCTCCGCCATCTCCAACACACCCCTCCCCAGTTCCCCATCTCTGGGGCAGGAGGAAAAGGAGCAAAAAGGGGTGGAGGGGGATAAAAACACCCGCACGCGTCCTCCACTCCGACAGCCCGACCTCCTGGCACCGGTATCCCAAATGGATGGGTCCCCACCCCCTCAGGCACTGACTCCCAAGCACCAGGGCCAGGGAGGGTCCCCAGTCACTGCGGCCCCTGTGGTGGTGCCCCAGCATCAATACCCCTGCCCCCCTAGCAACAGCACCCCCAGGGGCCCCCCGGCATGTCTGCAACACCCCCAGCACAGTCCCAGCCCCAGCCCCCAGAACACCCTCAGATCACGGCCACAGCGCCCATCGCCCCCATCCCTCCTGCAGCACCCCCAGGACATCTGCGGCACCCCCACAGCACCCTGCGGCACCCCACACCCTGCAGCACACCCCTGCCAGCCCCCATAGCCCCTCAAACACCCCTATCCCCCCCCCAATAGCACCCCCATACCCTCCCAGGCCTCTGACCAGCACCCCAGTCCCACACCCCTTTCCCAGCACCCTGCACCCCCCACACCACCCACCAGCCCCCCAAAGCTGCACTCCAGCCTCTCCAATCCCCCCAATACCTAGACATCCTCACCCCCCATATCTCCCCACAACCCCTGGGCCACCCAGCTGCCCCAGAGCAGCATCTCCAGGCCCCAAACCCCCCGTCTTTCCATAACCCCCACCCCCCTATATGTACCCGAGTCCTCCAGAGCCCTCAAGCTCCCTGTATCCCCCCCTCATCCTTGGGCACCCCAATCCTCTGTGTCCCCCTCCCTGCTTCCATACCTCCCTATATCCCCCAGCCCCCATAGCCTCCCAATCCCCATAAACCACCCCATACACCGCCACCCCGTCCCCTAGACCCTCAGGTCCCCCATAGCAGCCCCCCCCCCGCCTCCCACCTTCCTATATCCCCCCAGCCCCGTAGCCCCCAACACCCTCACCGCATCACCCCCCGCCCCCCAGCCGCCCCTCAGCAGCCTCCCCACAGCCGCCGCACCCCCCAGCACTCCACATCCCCAAGCACCCCTATACCCTCCATACCCTAAGACCCTCCATGGGCCCTAAACACACCTCCCCCGGTCCCAGCCCGGTGCCGCTCACCCACCGATGGTGGTTTTGGAGCCGATGCAGCCCATGCTCCCGGGGGGGCCCCGGTGCGGGCACTACCGCCGGCTCCGCGCCGCCCGCATCGCCCCCCGGCCGCATGGGCGGCCCCGGGCAGCGCCCGCGCCCCGCCGGAGGGTGCTGCCGGGCCGGGCCGAGCCGGGCCGGGCCGCGGTGCGGGAGCCCCGAGCGGTGCCGGAGCCCCGAGCGGTGCCTGCGCCGGGCCGGGGAGCAGCACGTCCAGAGACGTCACTGCTGGGGGAGGAAGAGGAGGGAGAGGGGGAGGCGGGAGGGGGGAGGGAGATGGGGAGGAAGAGGAGGAGGATGGGGAGACGGAGGGAGGAGGGAGAGGAGGAGGAGGAGGAGGAAGGGCGGGAGGAAGGCTGGGGAAGAGGAGGCAGAGGGGGATGAAGGATGAGGGAGAGGAAGGAAGGGGAGGATGGGGGGAGAGGGAGGCTGGGAGGAAGAGGAGGAGGAAGGGGAGATGAGGAGAGAGAGGAGAAGGGGGATGAAGGCAGCCAGGGAGGATGAAGGAAGAGGGGGGCTGAAGGAAGAGGAAGAGGGGGGTGGAGGAAGAGGGGGGGGGACGCTGGGGGGGGAGGTGGAGGAGGAGGATGGACGAAGGAAGAGAAGGGGGCTGAGGAGGAGGAGGAGGAGAGGAAGGCCGGGCACCGCGGAGAGCGCCGTGCCAGCACCGCGGACAGCGCCGCCCCGCCCGGCCCCGGGGCACCACCGCCCCCAGAGCCCCCAGAGCCCCCGGCCCCCCGCAAGCCCCGGGGGGGGACAAGGACCCTCCAGCAACACGGCACCCCTCAGCCCCAGGCCTGCGCACGAAAGGGGGGCTCTGGCCCTGCCCCCACACACACCCCCCCCGAGGTGCTGGTGGTGCCGGAGGGAGCACACAGCCCCTGACAGGGGGCTGGGGGTCCCACCTCCCTGGAGCTGCGTTTAGGGCAGGTGGGTGCAGGCTTCAGGGCATCACATCTGACGGCACCACAGCGACCTCCCCTGCAGGAGATCCAGGCCAGGGCTGACGCCAGGCTGAGGGGTTAACCTGCAGCCAAAGATATCTGTTCATTCTGAAACCTACTGATAGCAATTAACGCTGCGGTACCTTTTCCCTGGCACAGAGGGGCACAGGGCCAGGGCAAGCAGCGTACAGGAGCAGCCTAAGGGCCTCCCTCTTTACTCATTACATCCCAGGCAGGGGGAAGCTCCTGGCCAGTACCCCCCCACAGGCCCTGCTGGCCTTTCCCTGCCAACTGCTTCCCAGCATTAGTGCTGCCAGGGTTGCAGCTCAGACAGACCAGCCTCTAATCTGGGGAACAGCCTCCCGTTAATTATTTTGTACCCTCTGGGCCATGGCCAGGGTGACTCAGCAAGAGGCAGCCCAACACACCGAAGACCAGCCCGGCCCCGAGGGGGGCCAGCCCACCCTCACCTCCATCCCCAGCAGGGACACCCCACCTGCAAGACAAGGCGGCTCCCCTCAAAAGAGGTTGTGAGGGGAGCCCAGCTCATCTCTCCCATCTCCTGCCCCGAGGCAGAGCCCAAGCAGACGACACAGGCCCTGCCACCTCCGTGCCCGCAGGAAAAGGAACGCTTGGGGATGTTGGGTCTCTGCTCCGCAGCCAGGGTGCTGGCAGGGCTGCCCACTCCACCACAGGACACCCTGTGCCAGGCAGAGCTGGCGAGGGGGGTCCCAGGGGGCCTGGCTCTAGGCACATCTGACCCCCTTGCCACCCTCCCAGCCCCGGGGTGGGGGGTACCTACCGTCTCTGCCTTGGGGTGCCGGGGGAAGCTGGCCCCTGCCTGGGCTCTTAGGCTGGCACCCCTGTGCCAGCCCAGGCGCAAGGGACATGGGGGGGGGGGCGGCAACAGCGGCACACGGGGCATTATTTAGCAATGTTCTTTTATTTCCAGTTTTAAGGTGAAAAGATGCCTTTAAATCTTCAATTAAATACTCCATAAAGAAAAAAAAGCAAAAAAAATTATTTACAAATTCACGTGACCAGTAATTGAATCCTTGTTTTAATAATTACACGTGCGGCTCGTCACATCCGGCGCTCTATAAATACAGGGGACGCGGATGGGGGGCCGCCCCGTCGCTTGCCCAATTGTGGCCTTAAACGTTTGGGAGGAGGATGGGAACTTGGGGGGGGGAGGGGAGGGGGGAGGAGGGGACTCAGCCTGGCCCAGAGAGAAGGGGTCACCCCCCCTCCTCCCCAGCACCCTCCCCAGGTGTCAGAGCAGGAGCTGGGGGGGAATGATTTATATTTAAAATAAAAAACCATGGGGGGGTGGGGGGGTGGTGTGTCCAGGCAGTGATGGAAGAATAGAGAGAGGACAGGGGAGGGGGAGAAATCACGTTCCTGTCCCCAAACCAAATTTAATAAGTTTATATATATATAATCTCTCTATATTTCAGCAAGAAGTGGGGAGGAGGAAGAGAAGGGGGGAGAGGAGGGGAGAGATATGTCCCCATCCCGTCCCCCCTCCCCATGACACGAGTCCGGGGGTGCTCTGCCCCGTTCTCGGAGACCCGGTGTGCCTGCGCTGGGAGGGTGGAGAGGAGGGGCCCCGAGGGGACCCACCGCGACAGCTGCCTCCATCAGCATCCATTTATTATCATCGTGACAAACTAGTACAAGCCTCACAAACAGAACCGGGACAGGGGAAGGAGGGAGAGGAGGAGAACTGAAAAGAGAGAGGGGGGCTGCGGGGGGCACAGCAGGTCCCTCGGCCCCAGCATCAGCAAGTCCAGGGGGGCCGGGGGTGGGAGGGGATGGAGTTGCTCCCCAGGGTCCCCCGCTCTCTCTCCCCCCTTCCTCCTCCTCCTCCTCACGGCTGCTCAGTTGTTGTCCGACTCGTCCTCGGCTTCCCGGAGCCAGGTGAAAAAGGCCGTCACCGATTTGAGAGCCACCCCTTTGCCCTGCTGCTCAGCCGGGTCCTTGCTGGACTCCCACTTGTAGAAAGCCTCCTCCTTGATGACATCCTCGTCGTAGAGGGCGTCAAAGAACATCCGCAGAAGGTCTGGGGGGAGGACAAAGGGGGGCCCCTGCCATTCCCCAGCCACCAGCCACCCTGCTGGGGTGGGGACGTGCCTACCATCCCGCTCCTCAGCCCACCCGTCCCGCGACACTCACTAGGAGGCTGGTCCAACTTCACCACCAAGGCTTGCAGGGCATAGAGCGCCTGGAGCTCTTTCTGCTCATCCCGCAGGTACTTCTGCAGCAGCTTGGCTTGGTTGCGGATGACCACGGCATCCACGCGGTAGGGATTCTCAACTGCAGGAGATGGGGTGTGAGAGGGGGCGGCGTGGGCAGGGAGACCCCCCCGCCCCCGCTTCACCCTGGTACTCACAGACAATGGCCGAGTGGCACACAGACGTCATCAGGGCCCTGATAAACGTGTTAGACGAGACCTGCTGCTCACTCAGGTTGGCCTGGAGGAGGGAGGGTAGAGGGGCTGTGAGATGGGGAGGGAGCGAGCCAGGAGGGAGCCCCTGGACCCGTGGGCGCTGCGCTCACACCCTCACCTCAATCCAGTCATATATTCTTTGGTTGTTCGGGTTCTCCTTCAGCAGTTTGTCCATTTGCTTGCACAGCTCCTCTGAGGTCAGCTCTTTGCGGCTCGGCGTGTCCGAGCTGTCCCCCATCGTGTACTCCAATTTCTGGGGGAGCAGGCAGAGATGAGCTGCTGAAGGCAGCACAGGGGAACACCACGCTCGTGGCAGCAAGACCCCTCCAGGGTCCCCCCACGGCCCATCTCTGCCCCTCGCCACCGCTGAGCTCCCACCTGCTCTGTGACAAATTTGTTGACATCCTGGTCCTCAGGCAGGAATTCCTTCCAGCTCAGGCCCCCGTCCCGCCACAACTTGCCTGCAGTCTTCTGGCTCTGCAGGACAGACAGACAGTCAGCATCAGCACCCCATGCCCTCCATCTCCAGGGAGGGGGATACTGCGGCTTGGCCATGCCACCCCCATGACCGAGACACAGCAAGGAATGCCCCCTGCCATCCCCTCTGGTGGCAAAGGGGTTCAATCCCCGCATGCCAGCCTGCCCCCCCCACCCCCCGAGCAGGCTGCCAGTCCCTGAGGCAGCAGCCGGCAGCTACGTGAGCCCCATGCACTCACCATGCCCTTGCACAACAAGCCCAGCACCTCGACCAGCAGCGTGGTGGCCTTCCCAATGGGCACCAGGGGCTTTGTTATCTCCCTGCAGGGCACAAGAGACCCAGTTGAGGTACCTGTCCCCAGGAGGCCCCCGGGACCCCATGGCAGCCCTGCAGAGGGGCACAGCCCTCACCTGAACAGCTCGTCCATGGGAATGCCTTCCTCCTGCAGGATGGGGGTGATGAGCTCAGCCAGGTACAGCCAGATGTGTGGGATGTCGATCTCCATGTCTTCTGCGATCTCCAGGATCTCCCGTAGCCTGCAGGGCAGAGGGGGGCCATTGGGACCCAGCAGCCCCCATGCCCTCGCCTGGGAGAGACCTCGGGAGGTCTCAGTGATGAGCCACGCTCAAGGCAGGGCCGAATTCAAAGCCGGGCAAATACCAGCTCAGGGCCAGGCTGCCCCAGCCCCTCACCCTTTGTAGTACTGCTCCTTGGAGAGCGTGCCTGCCTTCACCAGCTGGCACAACAGGACCCCCATGTGCTCGCGGGAGATGGTGCTCCTCTCCAGCGTGGACTCGATGCCATTCTGCACGAAGATGTAGAGCGAGGAGGGGCTGCCCAGCTCCTGCACGCACTGCAGGGCCTCCTGCGGGGAAAAGGGGGGTCAGTACTGCCCCACGGCCAGCCCTGGCTCCCCACTTCCTCATCCAGGCACCACCGGCACCCTGCTCAAGTGCTACCGCCCAGGGAAGCAGATGGCATGTTACGGGGGCCATATGGTGCTGTGCCTGGCCACCCCCTCCTCTCACCTTCATGTCATTGATGTGCAGGTATTCCTCTATGATCGCCTTGGATTTCTTCTCCAGCTCTTCTTCCGACAGCGCGGGCTTGGGGGATGCTGCGGGAGGTGCTGGTTCTTGCTTAACTGCGAGGAGAGAGCAAGGATCAGGCACCGCCTGGGACAGGTAGAGCCCCAGGCTGCAGCCAGACCCCCAGGACACCGCTCCTCCCCAGCTCACTGGTCTCTCGGCTCCTGTCCCGTTCCTCCGTCATGCTAGCAGCCTTGCGCACGGCCTCGGGGCCGCCCTGCTTCTCCCGTTCTCGGCTCCTGTCCTCTGTCTCTTTGCTGAAGCTCCTCTTGGTGAGTGCAGACCTGTTCCTGTCTGACCGCTCCCCCCGGTCGGGACGCTCCAGGCGGTCGCTGCCCTTCTCCGAACGTGACTCCCGGTCCCCTCTGTCCCCAGCCTTCTCTGACCTGTCGCGGCTGGAGCTGCTCCTGGGTGGGAGAAGGATGAACACAGCATGAAGAGCCCATCGCCACCCTCCCTGACCCCAGACTGCAGAGCTCTGTGAGGCAAGGCTGACCCACTCCAATCCCAGCCCTTTCCAGGGCCTCTTCTAGCACTTGACCGCCCTCAGGGGAAAATACTTTTCCTTGTTTCTCCCCTGTTCCAACTCATGCCCTTTGCCTTCTGCTCTGTCCCTTGGCATGGCTCCGCAGAGCCTGGCCCCATCCTGCCCACACCTTTCCCCTGCCGCAGACTGTGGCAAGATCCCCCTTTGTTTTCCTCTTCTCCTGAACAAACCCAACTCCCTCTCCTTGGGGACCTCGTGCTCCAGCCTCCACAGGACTCCCTCCAGCCCATCAATGTCCATCTGGTACCAGGACCCCTAGACAGGACCCAGCACCCAGGTGTGGTCCCCCAAGTGCCGAACAGTGGGGAGGATGCCCAGGGTGGGGTCAGCCTTCTTTGCCGCAAGGACTCACCACCGACTCCGAGCCCTCCCAAGGCCCTATCCTGCCACAGGGGATTATTCCAGCCCAGATGCCATACGTTTGCCTACGTATTGACCGACCACTGCCCGATTCGGGGGGGTTCCTCCCTGGGCTGCAGACCAACACACGCACACGCCAAGGCAGGGCTGGCCCCTCACCTCTGCACCACACGGCGGGACTCCAGGCTCTCGGCAGGGGTCGACTGCTGGAGCGCTGAGAAGCGGTTCAAGGTGCTCGTGGCTGGTCGCCCTGAATCAGATGCTGGGTGTGAAAAGAGGGGAGTCTCAGAGTTCGGCACCTCCCCGGTACAGGAACCGCCGGGGGAAGGATCCCCTCTCCCATCCCGTCCAACGGCACCCAGCCAGCCCCATGCTGCCTACCTGAATCTGCAGGCTTCGCGCCAGACCCTCCGCTGCTGCCTTTGCCCCAGCTCAGCCGCCCGCCCGGCGCAAAGAGTTGGTTGTTGGAGTCGATGGATCCAGGCTGCAGGTGGAGAGACAGAGTCAGCTCTGAACCCCACACCGAGGAAGGATCCGGGCCAGGCAGCAGACTCAAGCTGCCCACACTGCACCCCCAGCCTCACCTTGGTGATCTTCGTTAGCCGGCTGGTGTCAATGGGCCGGTTGCCCTTGCTAATGGGCACCGTGTTCCAGCCATCATCTGCAACCAGGCTCCCGCGCCCACCTGGGCACAAGGGGGACAGACATAAGGCGCAGCCCGGCCTTGAGCGGTGCCCAGCAGGAGCAACCCACCCCTGGCAGCCTCAGGTGCCTCCGAGCCCAGGCACTCACCGCTGGAGGATGGCCCGGGGGGTCCTCTCCTCTTGTCCTTTGACATGAGCTGCTGCACTTTGATGTGTTCCCGATGCTCCTCCATCTCTGCTTCCTTGTGGATCTGGTCGATGGTTTTGGGGCCCTGGTCTCCTCGCCGCGGCACCCAGCTATTCTGCAGAGGGCAGGGAAGGAGGGAAGAGGGCACTGAGCTGGCTGAAGGACGGAGGCAGAGACATTCCCCCTTCCCAGCCATGCCACCCTCAAAGCCTCAGACCGGTCTCCTGCCTCGGCCATCACAGCTCCCCGTGTGCTGTGGCAGCTTTTGGCACAAAAGGGCTCAGTTTCCGGAGCCCCCCTGCATTAAACAGCCGCCAGTTACTGTGTGCCCACTACCACTACCATGCTAACCAAGGGCTGGGGGCTAGCATAGTGTCTCTGGGGCTGGCAACAGCTTACATACCCACCTCTCCCCTCCCGGGGATGCAGGGACTGCTGGCACTCAGAGGACACAGGCCAGCAGCCCCATGGGACCAAACAGGGGACAGAGGACAGTCCCCGGGCAATAGCAGGCCATGCACCTTACCTGTCTAAGGTCAATCACATCCTGCAGCATGAAACGGATTCGGGATGATGTCTTCTTCTCTTTGATGATCTTCTCCATCTGATTGAAGTACTGGTCCATCCTGGGCTATAGAAGGACAGAGTCACGGTCACATCCCTCCCAAAGGCAAGGGCAGGGCAGGGCAGGACAGGGCAGGGCAAGGGGTACCTTGGCCTTCTCAAAGTCCAAGTCCTTGCCAATGGTGGTAAGCAGGCGGCAAAGGCACTCAAGAGACTCCTCATCGTGGTTTTTGAGCAGCTTCACCACACAGTCATGCATGATGGCCTCCGTCAACATCTTCAGTTTGAAGAGCTCTCCGATGAACTTGATGTTGCCCAGGGATCGCCGGCGGGCCTTGTCCCGCGCCTCCTCCAGCTCGTCCTTCATGCGCGCCTTCTCCTCAGGCTGCAGGGAGGGCACAGCAGAGCAGCTCAGAGCCCAGAGGCACCCCGAGGATGCCCACACCAGCCCTCAGCCACAGCCTCCCACCCCAACTCACAGCACTGGCATCGTCCATCTCCTTCTGCCGCTTCTCAAAGATCTCATCGTCATCCTTGTCCTTCTCAAACTCCTTCTGGCAGCGGTTGAGCAGCAGCTTGCGGAAGTTCACAGTCACCGTGGGCTTGTCTGTTGTGGGCACTTTGAGCTGCAGGGAAAAGTACAACCCAGGCAAGGAGCATGAGTCACGTCTCCCCCAAAAGCTGGCCAGCTAAGGCCCAGGCACTGCTCAAACCAGGGAAAAGCTACCCTACGCCCTCATGATGCCCTGCTAAAAATCTGGACTTGTTCCTCCATCCACACGCCCCAGTTTCCCCAACCCACACGGAAGGACCTGCACCCTGCTGAGCTCAGCCGAGGCCCCCGAACAAACCCCTGCCAGCTCGGCAGGAGATCCCCCAGCTCCTGCTCACCCCCATAAGGCAACGGCACATGTTAGCATAGGCAACAGAGAAGTTTGGCTCCGAGATGGCCTTCTCGAAGACGAGGTCGATGACACCCTTGAGCCGCTCCTCCGTGTCGATGGACAACTCCATCACCTGCTTCATCAGCTGCTGGAACATCTGGGGCGTCAGCTTGTTGAGGATGCTGCGGACGCGGCGGAGCAGTTCCTGCGAGGACAGAAAGGTCAGCGAGAGCCTGGCACGTCCCCTCCCTGCCCTCCCACCGCCCGCCCCAGCTCCCACCTGCGTCTTGATGTTCTCAGGATCCTCCTCCTCGGAGGCACGCTTGCTGCTAGGTTTCCAGGCCTTCTCGGCCTTGTTCAGCTTGACATCCTCGTTGAGGGACACAGTGGCAATGATTTTGCGGGGCTCCTTCCTCTGGCTCTGCTGGGAGCGGCGGGGACCCAACCCCGAGGGCTGACACAGGAAGAAGAAACTCAGCTCTTTGCTCTGGGACCAGCCGGGCCAGCTCCCAGGGTGTCCCCATCCGCCTGCTCAGATCCTCAGCTCCATCATGGACATCAGTGGCCCAGACACAGCGGCTCGAAGGCTTGATCATCACAGAGAGGCAGAGGGGGACGGCGTGGGTGAAGTGAGGAGATACTCACCAGGCCCCGGTTGCCCATGACGGGCCGGCCAAGGTTGGCAAAGGAGGGGGTGAAGTCAGGGCTGCAGTTCATGCCGCTGAGGCGGATGGGGTCGAGCGCCCGCAGTGGGGTCTTGTTGGCCTGCGAAGGTACACAGGGCTGAGGATGCCCGGGGGCAGAGGAGCGGGACGGATCCATCCCCCAGCCTCAGTGCCGGGACAAGGAACTGGAAAGAAAGCCCCAGAGGTGCCCCCACACACTGGCCCCAGGCTCAAGGCTCGTTGCAGATGCTGCAACAGGACCCTGAGCACAGCAGGTAAGTCCCTGCCCTGCCTTGACGAGGCACAAAGAGGAGCCAGACCCCCACCTGGGCACCACCCACACTCCACCGATTTCCAGGGCCGCACCGACCTTGTCCAGCACCACGTCCGTGATCTGGGGCAGCCCTTCGGGTTTCTGCATGCTGGCAAAGATGAACTGGAAGCCCAGCAGGAACTCCCGGTCATATCGCTTCTTCTCCTCAGGGTTCAGAGGCTTCCATTGCTCTGCAGTGGGGGGGGGCAAGAGGGAGACCCTGATGTGACCTGTCCCATATCCTCCATCCCAAGCTGCGGCAGGTCTGGGCCCACCCAGGGACCAGCGAGGTAGGATGTAGACAACCACAGAGCTGCCCCAGCCTGGTACGCCATGAGCACGACGCTGCTTGCTTAGACAGAAAGCCTGATGCCACCAGCTCCCTGCCTCCTGCCAGGACCCTCGCGCTGGGGCCTCTGTCCCCCACCCCATGCCAGGCTCGGGGACAAGATGGGAGGAAAGCATGAGGTTTAGGACAGCTGGACCATGTCACCCCCACCCTCCCCACCGCTGGGTCCAGAGGTGGTGGCTCCCAGCAGAGCCAAGGCACAGCTCACCTTCCTTGTAGCGGTACTTCTGGTCGGCAGCCTTGCCCTTCTCCGGGGCCAGCTTGTCCTCCTTCTCCTCCCACGTCTCCTCCGACTCTTCCTGTGGACGGGCGGGGGCTGCGTCCTCCACTTCGCGGGCAGGGGCAGATGCGGGGGGCTTGTTCTCCGCCTCCGAGGCACTGTCACTGATCTGAGACTGCATCGGGAGGGACAAGGACAGCAGTCACCCCGCAAGCCTGGTCCTGCCCCCTCCACCACACACCCAGGCATCCGCCCCCCCTCAGATCCTCATTACCATCACGGAGCATCAGTGGCCCAGACACGATGGCACAAAGCAGAGTTCATCACAGGAGGAGACAGGACACAGGGTGACCCCAGACACCCCTGGGACACTCACCTCTTTAAAGGCATCCAGCAAATCGCCTACTGCCTCCTTCTTGTTCAGCTCCTTCATCCTTCGCTTCTTCTTTGGCACCGACACGGCGACTGGGAGCAGAGGCAGGGAGGTGAAGGACAGGAACCCTCCCATTCCCCCGCGTACCCTGACACCAGCTCCGGGGTCACCAGCGAGGCCCCAGTAACACCAGGCAAGCTTCACGATGGGGCCACAGGGAGCCACGGGGACATGGTCCTGCCACCCCAGCACAGTACCCGTCCCCAAACACGTCATGTACCCACCTGGGCATCTGCAGCCCTGTGGATCCTACACAAACCCCCACCAAGGCACCCCGCTCCCTAAGCATGCACCCCAGAATACACCCTGTACAGACGCACCTCACACCCCTCCCCATCCAGCCACTGCACCCCGATTTACCCTGTGCCTCTCCGAAGCACCCCATCCACATCTCTCTCCTAGTGCAGCGCTCCCCATCCTCCTCGGGATCCCTGCAGACACCCACACCCCTCTGCAGGGCAGCCCTTACGGGGATACACCCATACACACCTCTGCCCCCATATACGCTCCCCTCCCTGGCACCCCTATACACCACCCCATACAGAGGTGCTCCCCAGAAGCACATCTGGCCCCGGTCACCCTCCTACAGCCCCCCCTGTATCCCTGCACAGGGCGCTCCGTATGAACATGTCCCGTGTACCCATCTCCCCCATCCTCCCCCAGTACCCCTATGTAACCCCCACACTCCTGTGCAAGGTGCTTAAAAAAACAAACCAAAACAAAATGACACATCTTTGCCCCAGCACATCCCCAGGGCACCCCACTTTCCCCAAGCACCCCTATGTACTTGCATACCCCTACACTGGGTGCCCCACACAGCTACAGCCCCGCATCTCCCCTGCCACCCCTCCACCCACTGCACCTCCCTGTGCCCCCGGACGGCTGGGGACAGCCCTCAGATACAACCCCAATACACCCAACCCTACACCTCTGCATAAGGCATCACATAAAACACACCTCCTTCATGGCACCCCATTCCCCACGACTCAGGGCACCCTACACATACACCCCTCTATACCCACCCCATACTCCTGCGTACGGATGCACTCCCCAGACATCTCCCCCCATCTCACCATCCACAGGCACCTTGTTCCCCCCCCACACACCCAGGCGTCCTGGGTCACCTAACCCTATCCCCCTCTCCGATACCCTCCCCGTACCCCATGCCTAGCACTGCACCCGGGTGACCCCTCCATGTCACCCAACGCCCACCCTGGGGCACCCCACGGCCCCGTATGCCCCAGCCGAGCATTCCCAACCTTGCGCGGTCGCCTCCAAGGTCTGCGAAGGGGCAGGGGCCGGGCTCGAGCTCGAGCTCCGTTCCTGGGCCTCACCGGGGCCTTCGCTCTCCTCCTCCTCCTCCTCTGCCGGGGGGGAGGCAGGGGTGCCAGGCTGGGCCGGCTCCTCAGGCTCCGAGATGGGGCTGACATCCGACTCTGCCTGCTCCTCGCTTGGCTCCGCTTTGCTGGTGCCCTCCACCCCGTTGGGCAGGGGCAGCTCTTCAGGCTGGGTGATGGGGGAGTCCAGGGTGGGCACGGGCACTGGCGCGGGCACCAGCACCGGCTGGCACACAGGCGCCTCGGGGACCAGCTCGGGCGCCTCCTCTAAGACCCCGTTGGCCTCAGCAGCAGGCTCGGGGCAGGGCTCTTCCCGGGGCGGTGGGGGGCTGGGGGAGGCAGGTTTGGCGGGCGCTTCGGGGGCCTGCGGTACGACGGGTGGCGGCGACGGCGTGGCCGACACCGGCGGCACGGCTGGCATCGGGGGGACAACGGGCACCGGCGGCACCTCGGGGGGCACAGGCGCCTGCGGGGCGGGCTCCGGGAGGGGAATGGCGACCTCCTCCTCCTCCTCCTCCTCCTCCGCAGCCACCGTGTCCATGTCGGGTGCGGGCACGAGGGGCAGCTCCACAGTCCCTGGCACTGTAGTGATGGCGCTAAACGTCTTGTGCGGGTCGGGCGGCGCCTCGCCCAGCTCCGCTTTAGTGTCCGCGTCCACGGGGGGCTCCATTGGCACCAGCGTCACGGCCGAGAGCACCACGGGCTCCACCTCGGGGATGAGGGGAGGGGGAGGCGACGGGGACGCCGACTTGCTAGGCTCCAGGGAGACGGGCTTGCTCACCACCAGTGCGGGCTTTGGGCGGTCATCTGCAAGATGGGTGGCATTAACGGGGGGCTCTCCAATCCCCAGCTGACCCTGCATCCCCCCCCAAATCCCTCCATCTGCAAGAGCAGTAGGGACAGATGTGCCAACCCACATCACAAATGGGTGACAGGGACAACGGGGGTCGTCCAGGGGACAGCTGGGGTGAGCAGACAGCCCCCATAAACTCTCCTGGACCCAACATGGGGACACTAGTCCCCAGGTATCTAGGGAACGTGTTTGACCCCACAAGCCCCAGGTGAACCGAGGAACGGCAGGGCTGGCATCTCGCACCCCTCAGTGCCAACAACAGGGAGGCTGGCAACAGCCATGCTGGCTGGCACACCCACCCCCTGGCGCGGGCACTTACCTGGCCGGACAATAACTGCTACATGGGGAGTCTCTCCGTTGGCCTGGGGCTCCAAACTGCTTCCAGCCTGGGGGGGGGGGGGGCAAAGAGGGAGTTCAGCAGGGCCCCATGCACATCCCGCTGCCCCAGCGGGGGAGTCAGGGAGTCCCCTTACCTGTGGAGGGGTGGGGGTGGATGAGGTCCTTGCTCCAGACATGATCTCTTCAGTGATGTCTTTGCCGCCTTGGTTGGGGTCTCGTATCCGGATCTGTCCGCGGGTCAGGGTAGAGAGGGGGAAGCTGTCAGTGGGGTGGGGGACACAGCACACAGGCCACCCCCTTTCCCTGGGCCCAACACCCCTAGGACACCCCCTTGTCCAAGGGGAGAGGCAAGAGGCCCATTCAGCGCCGTGCCTGCCCTGGTCACGTGCAGCTTGGGGACTGGTGGGTGCCACCTCCCCTCCCCACGGGGCACAGCGCCCCACAGACACCAGCCTGTCCCAATGCCCAGCAGGCAGGGACAGCATGGGGCAGCCAGAGCCAGCACCATGTCCCCAGGCCAGTGCCCATCTCCAGGGGTCAGGGGATACCAAGGCATCACCACGCTGGCACAGGAGCTGCGGGGACACACCCCCACACACACACACACCCCGCCTTGGGGACAGTACAGGGGACCGGCTTCGGCACGCAAAAGTCACAGCGGGCTCCGTGCCACCCCAGGCACAGCCCATATGCCCGCAGTCTCATTGGCCCCGTGCCTGCTGTGGGTGCAGCAGGAGCCACAAGGCACCCTGCTGGGGGCTGAGTGGCGGGGACGTGTGGGTCCGGGACTCCGGTGAGGGGCATAATGCAGCCAGGTGTCTTGTTCTCCCCACCCCCAAACATGATGTGCTCCCAGGGCAGCAAGAGCAGAGCGCAAGGGGCAATGAGGCCCCTCTGCTGAGGAAACGCCAGCATCCCCCCTCCCCAGCCCAGCGGCACCCCCTGCCCCCCAGCGCAGGGCCATGCCGGCAGCCGCCCGGCTCCCCGCTATAAATAGGCCCCGCGTGAGGCCTCCGAGCGCCGGCATCTCCGGGAGCAGACAGCAGTTGGCAGCCGCGGCACCCCCGCCCCCCCCCGGGAGCCGTGACTCAGCACAACACTGCCCGCCGGGACGGCCAAGGTCGCCAGCACCCGCCACGCACCCCGGTCCCCTCACTGAGCCCCCCAGCCTGGGGGGGTACGGCCGTGCACCACCCCCCTTCCCCGGCGTCCTGCACCACATCCCATCTTGCACACGGCAGGCACGTGGGGCTGGCACCATCCCCTCCTGCATGCAAGCCCCTCCGTGCCTGGAGGCGGATTGCTCCTTACCGTCTTGCGCTCTCGTTTTGGGGGGATCGGCGGCTGCTGGCTCACAATGACCTGGGCGGTGGGGACCCCCGCCGGGAACTGCTGCACCCCCTGTGCCGGGTAATAAGCACCCGCTGGAGGAGAGGAGAGAGCGTCAGACCGGCCAACCCAGATCCTCCAAGCCCGTCCTGGGGACCCCCCCAATCCCCCAACAACAGGGGTCTGTCAGGAGCCTGGGGAGCCCGTGCCACTCTGCAGCGAACCCCCATCGCATCCGGGCCGGATCGTCCCAACCCGCCTGACAGGCCTGACCAAATTCCTTCCCCGTGAAGCAGAGCGTCCCCGCACCGCCCCCACGCCCAGCCGGGCCCCGCGGGCGCCCGCCGTGCCCACCGGCTCCATGCCACCGACGGCCCTGCCGGGACGCTCGGCCATGCCGGGTACAGGTGTCCTGGCTTCACAGGCGGCCGCCTTCCTGCCAGCGCTCTTATCTCCCCGGGGCCAGCACCAGCCCGAGGGCGGCACCAGGCAGCCCGGTCCGCACCCTCCATTCACACGCAGGCTGAGGGGCTCAGGCTCCCTGCGCAGCCCGAGCCCCGGCAAGCCCAGCCCAGAGGAGGGAGCCGTGCCGGGGGCCGGAGGCAGAGCTGGACCCCATCCAGGGCTGGCACAGCCCCTGAGAGGTGCTCCGCTCCTCCCAGGGCATCCGCAGGCATCACCCCCAGAGCGGTGCCACAGGGATGTGGGCTGCGGGGGGGGACAGGGACAGGCACAGCTGGGCCCCAGCCCCCTCTGGCTCCAGCACCTTCCTGGCTGTGCTGAGCCTGGAACTCACCCAAGGTGCTCTGGTGACTGCCCCGTCCCTGAGCCAGGGACCCCTCCCTCTGCCCAGGGGGGACACAGCAGCACCGGAGGGGCCTCACACCCCGGGATGGGCCAGGCGCGAGGGGAGGGAGGGAGACCCTGAGCTGCCCAGGCCTGGGGACCAGGAAGGCCAGCCCGTCTTGCCTGTCGAGGGGCACGCCATGCCAGGCCACCCACCCAGTCTTGTGGGCAAGGGGCATGCTGCTGCCAGCTCCCCTGGGAACAGCCACAGCCCCAAAGGGGAGGCAGGGGGCAAACCCATCCCGGGACCCCGCAGAGACACCCAGGGGATGACCCAGCACCAGGCACAAAGGAGCAGCATGCCCTGGCCTGAGTGCGGGAGCCGGCCGCTGCCGGGGGCCACCTCCCTCCTCCGAGGGGCCAGCTGGGCCCCGGGACAAGAGGGAAGGAGGACGGGCACGTACCTGGCTCAGGAGAAGCCCATCTCTGCCCCGGTTATGCTTTGCTGTTGTGCCGGGCCGGAGGCCTCGGCTCACATTTCTGTGTCTGCCGGGCCTCCCGGGACCAACCAAGCCTAAATATAGTCACAGCCCGGGTGGCCACATGCGAGCGGGGGGAAGAAGGGGGGGGCTGCTGACACCACCACTCCCCAGCGCCGGGAGAGGGCAGACACGGAGCGGCCCTAGCACCCCAGGCTCGGCTCCTTGGGGAACGGGGAGCTGAGGGGGGGTCAGCAAGCACAAAACTGCTCACCACCTTGATGGTGAGCGAGGGGGAGCAGGGGATAAAGTCTGCCCCGGCCCTCCGCCAGAAGAGTTAAACATTAAACGGCCCCGATTTGGAAAAGGGCGGGGGGTGGATGGACCGGTGGGACACGATGCGCAGCCCTCAGTGCTGCTGGGAGACGGGCAACACCTCCTGCCCCCGAAAACAGCCTGTAATGGAGTCACAGAGATGGCTCCAGCGAGCTGGCAAAGGCAGAGGGGTCTGTCTCAGCTCCTGAGCACAGGGGGCTGCAGGGAGGCCAGAGGCAGGGGAGCAAAAAAAGGGGGGAGTGCTGGGGCTGGAAGAGCACCAGGGAGCAGAGCAACCCCTCTCCCCATCTGTACCGTAAGTCCCGAACTCTGTGGGGCTGGCTCCAGGGTAAAAACTAGGGGCGCCAGGCTGGACCGGGTACTGTTGGGTTGGGACGACGTACGTGGAGCGACCCTGCAGTGGGGGAGAAGAAGAAAGGTCAATTACCTCCTCTGCAGGGCACGGATGTACCCCCAAACCACTGACATACCCCCAAAACCTGCCTGTGAACCAGCTGGGCGCCAGGGCAGGGAGCAGGGCGCAGGCAAAGTGGGCACCAGACGCCTCGGGGGGCTGCCAGGGAGGGGGACCAGTGCTGCCTGCTGCCTCTCTACAGAGCCAGGCAACACCCCGCTCAAATCAGTGGGTGCTCAGAGAGCCTGGGGGACCTCTTCCACCCTCCCAAAACAGACCTGGGCTCCAACCCCGGGCAACAACCCCCACCGGTGCCCACCCCAGCCCCCTCCCACAGAGCCCAGGGCACAGCCCTCACCTGTCCGGGAATGTAATAGGCTCCTTGGGAAGGTGTGTAGGATATCTGGGAGGGTATCATCATCACCTGGGAAGCGGCCGAATACACATGGGCAGGGGGGCCGGGCCGGGCCGTCGTGTTACTCTGCACGCGGGACGCGCTGGCGGGAGGCTGCGCCCTGTTCTGGTAGAAATGCTTGGGGAGAGACGGGGCACGGCATCAGGTGGAGCACCAGCACCCCCACCTGGCACCGACGGACACAGGGGGGAGACACACCCCACACACACACACACACACACCCCCCCCACCAGGATGCAGCCCCCCGCCGCGCTCCCCGGAGCTGCCCCCCACCCCAGCACCGTCCTGTCCCCACACACCTGCGGGGCGGCCGCCTGGGTCCACCCAACCCAGCTCATGCCCGGTGCGGCCCCCTCCCAGCCCGACGGGGGCCGGCAGCTCCAGCGCCCGGAGCCGGCCACGGCCGCACGCAGCTCAGCGGCGGCAGGTCCCGGCGTGCTTCGCACCGGTTCCCGGCGCTCGCATTGAATGCTGGGACCTGTAGTCCCACCGTGCCAAGCCACGCCAGAGCCGGACAGCCAGGGCGTGTGGAGCCAGCTATTCCCCCGCCAGGCCCATGCTGTTCATCCTGACCCAGCTTCTTTGCTGGGCAAGAGCATCCCCAGGAGCAGCAGCTCAAGCCCAGCAGCAAGTGGGCAAGGAAGGGTCCGCGTACGCACCCCGGGGCAAGGAGAAAGCATTACCTGAAGAGACCTGAATCCTCCCTGTTAGCAAGCGCACGCGTACAGAGGGAAAAGGAGAAAGAGAGAGACCGGAGTTACCCGCACTGGGACAGGGCTTGGATGCAGGGTGGCTGGCAGAGGAGGGGAGAGGAGGCTGGGGAGCCCTTTGCCTAGTGCCTACATCCCAAATCCACTGGGGTCCCCTGTAGAGACCCCCCAAGGGGCAGGGAAGGGTTTGTGGAGCTCCCAGCTGGCACAGCCAAGGACATCACCAGATCTGTCCCCAGCAGCTCCTCCACACAAGAGGGCTGATGGAGGCCCAGAGCCTTGCACGGCACCGCAGGGCCTTGGGAGACCCCCACAAAGTGGGGAGGAAGAGGAAAAGGAGGATGAGGAAGGGTGCAGGCAGAAGCAGCAGCCTGGGCCAGGGTTAGCACAGGCACAGCCACATGCTGCAGGCTTCATGCAAGGAGGAAACTGGGGAGACACTGCAGGGAAAGCCCCCCGAAGTCAAGCGGGTGTCCCCCACTTTCCCCAGACCAGCCCGTCCCCCAACTCTGGGGTCCCCAGGTGCTCCCCGGCCCCTTCATGCCCAGGGTGGGTGTTTCTGTGCAGTGTCAGGGCAGGGTGCTCGGCATGCGGGGTGGGGGAAGCGGGTTAGTACCTGCTGGTGAATAGCCCGAGGCCCTGCTGGAAACTGAGAGAGGAGGAGAGGGAGGTTTGGGGCAGGGGAGGAAGGAGAGAAGAGCAGTCACTCGGTGGGCACCCCTGGCCAGAGGAGTCTGCCCCCCCACCCCAGGGATGGGAGGTCCCCAGGCAGCAGTCGTGGTCCGGATCGCGGGCACGCTTCCCCTCGCAGGCGCACGCCGGCCCCGGGGGGAACCACAGGGCTCCTCGCACCCCCGAGCACTGTGGCAGTGGGGGCTACCCAGCCAGGAGGCAGAAAGCTGCTGGATCCCCCCCACATCGCTCCCTCCAACCTGGGGCAAAGCCCTTACCTGGCGCGGCTGAGAAGGCGTATTCATTTGTGAGGTCGGTGCCGGGTTAAAAACCACAGGTGCCGTCTGACCAGGTGGGAACGTCGGCTGGAGGGAGGCAGGGAGGGAAGGAGATGGTACCGCCGCCCCCGGCACAAACCGGGGAGGCAAAGCTGGGTCCCCCCCACCCCGAAGGGGCTGGTTACCTGCGGCAGTCCGGGAGAAGGGGCAGGGTGCGGGGCTGTCGGGGCTCCTCCTGTGGGCTGTGGAGCTTTGTTCATTTCATGGGGTTGTGCATAAGGATCCCCTCGCTATCTGCGGGGACAGGGACAGCAGGCGTAAGCCGGAGGCGGGCAGCACCCCGGCCATCCGTCTCCTGTCCACATCAGCCCCGAAAACGAGGCATCTCCAGCCCCTCAGCGTAAAGCCAGACACCAGCCGTGCCCCACGGACAGCATCACGCCAGGGCACAGACCACCAGCCACCCCCTCCTGCCCCACTGGGGCACACGGAGAGGGCGAGCACTGCCAGGCCGCCCAGCCCAGGCAGGTCCCCATGCCCTGCGGAGCAAAGCCCCGCATCCTGCCCTAAACTCAGCCATGCCCACCATCAGGACTGACACCCCCCGAGGTGACCCCGCAGAGCCCAGCCAGGCTCCCCACACAAGCAGACACCGATGCCCGTGACCTGCCACCAGCACCCAGGCCACCGCCAACTCCGGGGGGCTGGGTGGGCCGGCGGCACCCCGGCGTCAGCCGTGCCCGGCTCCACCCCAGCTGACCTACTAAGCGCTTCCCCCGGCCGGCCAAACCTGTTCCTGCCGGTGGCGCCGGGTCCCTGGCGTACACCGCAAACGCCTACCGGGGAGGGCAGGGAGCAGCTCCCGCGTCCCCCCACGCCACCGACGCTCCTGCCCGCTGCCCTGCCTGGGGGAGCCCGCAACCCCCGCCATCCAGGCGGCCCGGGCACCCTCCCGGCTGTCCCAGGAGAGACTTGGCAGCCGGTGCCGCTCTCCCCGCCCCAGTGCAAAGGCCGCCGGGGCAGGAAGGAGAGGTGGTGCCCCCACCCCGCACCCTGCCGGGGGTCCCCCACACCCCGTGGCACCCGGCGAGCCCGCTGCCGGCCGGGGCACCCAAGGGAGCAGCCGCGGTGCCTCCTGTAACCTGACGCCCGGCCGCGTCAGCACCGCCGGCCCCCAGCCCTGCTGCGGGGCACTGCCAGGCACGTCCCATCGACGCCAGGCCACGCCGGCACCCCCGGGCCACAGGGTGCCCTGACTCCCCCAGGGCTGTACCCTGGCGTGGGGGGGGGGGGGGGTGCCACCCCATCACGGGGGTCCCTCCCCCAGTCACAATCGCAGGGGAGATGGGTCCTGCCAGGGTTTCAGGAGGCGGCAGGGGCTGGGCTGAACCCCCCGGCCCCCTACTCACCAGGGCACCGACCACCCGGCACGCCTGCCCTGCCCAGCCCTGGGATGCGGCGGCCTGCGCCGTCTTAGCTCGGCCTTGGCACCAGTCACTCCAAAAACAGAGGGGGGGGGAGGGGGTGTCACACAGGGGAGGGGACGCCTGGGGACAGCCCCAGCGCGGGCAGACCCGGCCTCCCCGGCCCCCAACCACCGGCACAACCGGGAGCGAGCGGGATACTCACCCCCCCGCGGGAAAAACCTGGGCCGGCTGAGCGGGCCTGCAGAGACCGTTCATCCGACTGACTTGGAGAGAGGAGGGAGGGGGAAGAGAGAGATCAGCCCGGGCCCCGCCGGGGGGGAGCCCAGCCCGGGTCCCGCACTGCCCCCTCCCCGGCCGGCCCGGCGGTGCCCGGGGAGAGGCAGGTCCCATCCCGGGGGGGGGGGGAAGGGGAACCGCCGGGGGGTTTTGCAACAGGAGGAGCCGCCGCGGCCACCGCCTCCCCCGCGGCGGGAGAGGCCGGGGCCCGCGGCCTGCGCTGGGCCCGCAGCCGGGACGGGGGGTCCCTGCCCGAGGCCGGGCCCTGGCTGGGGGGGGGGGGGGGGGGGGGGGGCGCCGGGGCAGCCAGGCCACGGCCGAGAGGGGGACCGGGGGGGAGGAAGACAGGGCTCCGCAGCGGCGGGGGCTGAGTCGCCGGGCGCCCGGGGGGGAAAACAAGGCGGGGGTCCCCGGCGGCGGGGCCGGGCCAGGCCGCGGCGCCGGCCCGGGAGCAGCCGGCCCCGCCGGGCCCGAGCCCGGCCTCGCCCCCAGGCCGAGGCGGCGGCCCGGCCGGCTGGCGCTGCCGGCTCCGTCCCGGGACGGCGGGTAGGCCCGAGGCGCCGGCACCGTCTTGGCGGCGGGAGGGATACGCGGGCGGAGGCCGCGGGGGGGCCGGGGCGGCGGGGCGCGGCGCGGGGCCCGGTGCGGCATCCGGCGGCCCCGCTCCCCCCCGCGGCGGCGGCGGCCTCTGCCAAGGACACGTGTCACTGCCGGCCGCCGCCATGGCCCGCGGCCCCACCGGCACCGGCACCGGCGCGGCGGGGCGGGGGCGGCGGGGCACGCGCCACGTGCGGCGGCGGGCCTAGGCGGGCGCGGCGGCGGGAGCACGTGCGCGGCGGCGGGGCGCACCGGCCGGCACGTGGGCGCGGAGCGGCGCCGCGCGGGACCGCCGGGCCGGCGGGGCCGGGCCGGGCCGGGGCCGGCGGGGAGCGGAGCGGGACGGGGCAGGGCAGGGGAGGGGAGGGGGCCGGCGGCGGCGGGGCGGCGCCCACGTGGTGGTGGTGGTGGCGGCGGCGGCGCGGCGGGGCCCGGCGGCGCGAGACCCGGGGCAGCGGCGCGCGGCCCGGTACCGGTACCCCCCTCCCCCCCCCCGCGGCGCGCGCCCGCCCCGCCCCCGCCCGTTACCTTCAGTCTCCTTCAGCGCGCGCGGCCCGACGCAGCCGCAGCGCAGCGCAGCACGACCATTTCCGGAGCCGCGCCGCGCGCAGGGGCGGGGCCGGGCGCCGCCGCGGGGGAGGGGCGCGCGGGGGCGGGGCGCCGGCCGCCGCGCCCGAAGCCGCTCCGGGCGCCGCCCGCGGCACGTGATGCCGGCCCCGCGCCCCTGCCGCCGCTGTCACGTGGCGGGGAGGGGTCTCCGCTCGCCCCGGCGGAGGGGTGGGGCGGGGAACGCCCCTCCCACGCCACGCCTCCCGGCTGGCCACGCCCACCGCTCCGGCCCTCCCCCCGCACACCCCGTGCGGGAGCACGCGGCGCGCCGCCGCGCCCGGCACCCCCCGGCACCCGCACCGGCACCCCTCGGCACCGCCACCCGCCCGGGACCGGCGACCATCCGGGGCCGGCACCGCTCCGACCTGCACCCGCCCAGGATCCATCCGGCGTCGGCACCCACGCAGCGCCGCCCGGGACCCGCACCCGCCTGCACCGGCACGTCCCGAGACCAGCACCCCCCCGGGACCTGCACCCGTTGGTATCTGCATTCACCCGGGACCCGCACCCCTCCAGCGCCCAGCAGCTGCACCTACGCGGGACCCACTCAGCACCTCGCACCCGCGGGGGACGTGGCCCCCACCCTGCACCCCACGGGACACGGCACCTTGCCCCTATCCAGCACCCATCCCGCTCCCCTTGGGACCCAGTACCCCACGCCCATCCCAACCCCCCCAGGAACCAGCCTCCACCCAGCACCCTGCGCCTGGGCACAGCGCCTGCACCCACCCAGCCATGGCACCCCGCACCCATCCAGACACAGCCTCCCACGGCCACCCAGCTGGGGCAGGGCAGGGCACAGACTCCACCGGTTTTGGAAACAGGACAGGGTTCTCCTCTTTCCTAAAAATACTTCCCCCGTGGCCTCCACCCTGTCCCAAGACCGATTTTAACTCTGATCCCGGCTCCGGCGCAGCACGGAATGCCGGCAGAGCCCACCACACCCCGGGGGGCAGCTGAAGCCAGGGAGTCACCACCCAAGACCACCCCCCCCCCCCCCCCCCAGGAGAGCAGTCCCAGCCGGGGATAGGCAGTGCTGCGCCGAGGCGGGGAGGGGAGCTGCACACTGCCGGCACACCCCGCCGTGCCAGGCACACACCCCCGGGGTGCCACAGGAGCACGGCCAGGTGCAGGGTGGGGAGGAGCGGGAGCCAGACCCGTGGGGGAGCAGGAGCACACGTGGCACCCCACGGCTCTGTGTTCACCCCCTGCTTCTCGGGGTCTGCACTGTGCCCGGCCCCCACGGACAGCAGGTGCCCTCGAGGGGATCGGAGCCCAGCCCACAGCCCCAGCACAAGGAGGGTACAGCAGCACTGGAGTCTCTGCATAGTTTATTTCCTCGACTCTCAGTAACAAAAACAAACAAACAAACAAGGTTTTTTTCCTCCCCTCCCAAACCACCTACCCACCCCCCCAGCCCCGCCTCGGCTCAAACGTCGTAGTTGGGGTTCTTGCGTAGGATAACAAAACCCTCCAGGATGGGTGTCACAGGCACGTGCTCCTCCGTGGCCAGCTCTGCCCGCTCTCCATGCGCCAGCAGCACCGGCGTCGTGTGAGTCTGGAAGCCGGTGATGGTTTTGGGTTTGCCCGCCTGGCCCACCACATCCACAGCCTGCGAGAGAAGAGCGAGGTAAATGCTGGGGACACGCAGGGATGCCGGAGCACCCCATCCCCGGCTCTGGCTGCCCCTTACCTGTCCTACCCGAACCGACACGGGCAGAGGTCGCAGCTCCTCGTCGAAGGTGACCAGCATGCGGGGCTGCATGGCAGCAACGAGGCCGTAGAGAACGTAGTGGGACTTGCCCAGGATAACTGGAGGGGAGATAGAAGTAAAGGGGCTGAGCAACGCCCACCCCGTGGGGCAGAGGAGTGCTGGGGGTGGGGGGCGAGCCCACAGTACTCACTGTTGCGCACATCCAGGAAGGACACGAGGACCGTCAGCAGCCCGGCCACGGCCACCTGGCTCATGAGCTGGCGATCGCTGTGGTATGGGCACAGGGTGAGCGTCCCCTTGCCCAGGTGGGTCAGGCCCTGGTGTGGCAGAGAAAGCATGTGAGAGAACGGTGGGGTAATATCTGGGACCCCCAGCCCTGGCTGGCAGGAGGGTGACACCCCCGGGACACCACTCCCCTTCCCACACCCAGGGCAGGGACCCCAACCTGCCCCCTCCCCACCACGAGCGGCAAGCGCAGGATCATCACCTGGGCTAACCGCACCATGAAGAGGTTGTTGGGGTCCTTGGCGTGGTACTGGGCGAGCTGCCGCAGCATTGCTGCCAGCCGGGCGTTGTTGGTACCTGGGGAAGAGGGGGTGCAGGCAGAGAGTAGGGTACACGGCTCGGGTCTCCCACCTTCCCCCTGCACGAGTCCCAAACCGGGCTGTCCCCCAGGCTTACCACTGCCCACCATGCCCATGGCAAAGATGGAGTTGTAGGAGACCTCGGGGTCAGCGTCATGGGAGAACTTGCTGAGGGTGTCGAGGATGTTGAGCCGGGGGTTGGAGACCGAGATAAGGGCCAGGGCCAGGGGCACAGCACGGCGGAGGGTGGGCTCCCCGTACCGCAGCTGCACGGAGGGGAGGTGGGTGTTAGACCCAGCTTACCAAGGGCAGCGAGGTCTACAGAGATGTGAGGCAAGACCCAGTCTCTATTCCCAGGTTCCTTCCCGGCTCTGTGCTGTCCCCCTGGTGTCACTCACCAGGTGGCCAAACGTGCGCAGGGCCATCTCAGCGCCAATCTCCTCGCCCATGGCAATGAGCGCGATCCCCAACACCGCTACGCCCTGCAGGGACACAGGCACTGAGCGTCAGGCGGGGAGCACCCAGCCCAAAACCCAAGTTCTCACAGCCCCTGCGCCCACCCTGAGCCCAGGGGGACAGTGAGAGCAGGGGATGCTGCTGGGGGCTGTTTTGCTCCAGCTCTGTTCCCACAAGGGCCTTAGGGACCCTCCCAAAGCCGGCTCCTGCCCCAGGGACACAGGTCCCAACCCACATTTCCCCACCTGGTGAGCCCCCATGTCAGCTGAGCTCTCTTTCTTCTCCTTCTCTTTCTTGTCCTTTTTGTCCTTGTCATCCTCTTTCTCCTTGGAGTCGAAGTGCTCACTGCAGATGTGCAGGAGCTGTTGCACCTTCAGGACATTCCCCGAGCCTGGGGGGAGAGCAGAGGGCCAGGATCAGCAGGCAGAGGGCCCAGGACCCGCTCCTGCCTCTCCCACCTTGATCAGCCCAACTCACCCGCATAGGCGCAGATGTCCACCAGTGTGTTGGCGAAGCTGCGGAACGGCTCCGACACCACCTCCAGCGCTGCCAAGATGGCCTCGATCGCCTCTCCCTTCCCTGCCGAGGAAGGCGCAGTGGTTAGAGGACAGCGGTGGAGAGATGTTCCCACCCCGTCCCCCAACCCAGGAGCCACTGGCACTGCCCAGGCTTACCCAAGTGGTTCAAGCCCAGGCCGAGCGGCAGCCACCGGGCATATGTGTCCTTCAGCTCCGTCTCCGATTTCTCCATGATGGTCTGGAGGATGGTTGAGGTGACATCCCCGTTGCAGGAGCCCACCGATATCATCCCGCAGGCCAGGGCGGTCACGCCAGCCACCTGGTGAAGGAGGGAAGGAGACATGTTGTACATGGGGACAGCGCAGAGTGAGCTGGCCCACAGCTCGGGGCCAGGTCTGCACAGTCTGACGGCTGCCCAGCCTGAAAAAGCACTGGGTACCCTTGGTCCCCACTTTGTGTGAAAATTTGGGCTATTGGGAGACCTGATGGCTTCCTACTCTCCCACATCTGCTGCAATCCCACCGTGGGAGCAGCTCAGATGGGGAAAATAGGGTTGTGCTCTTCTGGCACAGCACAGCACCAAGCAGGGACATGTAGCCTTGCTCTTGGAGCCCAAACCGGCTGCAGGACAGCCCCTGTATTCCCAGGAGCTGCTGGGGACCCAGGTGGGGAAGCAGGAACCCCAGGCAAACCCTGCCTCGCTCCCTACCTCCATGCTGGACTTGGAGTCTCCCATCACAGGTAGCAGCAAAGTCAGGACGTCCTCGCGGTTGGAGCCCGCA
Source organism: Aptenodytes patagonicus (assembly GCF_965638725.1). NCBI lineage: Eukaryota > Metazoa > Chordata > Aves > Sphenisciformes > Spheniscidae > Aptenodytes > Aptenodytes patagonicus. The sequence continues at coordinate 13,507,573 of NC_134954.1, read as the reverse complement.
TATGCCAATCCCAGCCTGGGGAAGAGTCCAGGGGAGCGTGAGGGGGGAGCTGCAACCACCCTGCGCAGCATGGGGAGGCTGGGGCTAGGTCCTTACCCAAAAATGGCTCCAATCCTCATGGTGTTGCTGTTGTGGAGGACGTAGTCGGACAGGAGGGCCAGGGCAGGGTCACACTCGTTCCTCACCCCTGAGTTGACGATGCCACAGGCCAGGAGGGCTCCCGACTGCAAGGTAGAAGCACCATCACGCACCAGCCACCAACACACAAAGCTCCTTGCCAGCCAGTGACTAATGTCACCCCACACATTACACCCACTCCCCGGGATGGGCAAGTTGGTATCAAGTGAGCAACGCCACTCTGGATCCAGATGAGCAGTCCAAAGCTCATAGCTCTGTGACAAGGGGACCCCAAAGGTGCCTCAGGCACTCCCCAGGAGCTCCCCACCTTGCTGTGAGCCAGCACAGGTCAAAAACCTGGGACACAGGGTGTCTGATCCCTCTCTGGGCAGGAGCTGAGCTGCACAGTGGATCAAGGCAAGGTTAACCATTCCCCGAGCCGGCCGCACACCCAGCCCGCAGCAGGGCTGCCCCATGCAGCCGTAGAGCCCGTGCTGGGATCGGTGCCACGGACCTTGATATAATCCTCCGAGGAGTACAGGTACTTGTCAATCTGCGTGAGCCCCCCGTCCACATCCCACAGCAGTATCGTGCCCAGTGAGGCTGCAGCACTCAGCATCCCTGCAGTTCCAGGGGAAAAGAGCCCACGTCAGCCCTGAATTGATGTGCCCGGCCTGGGGCAGGTGGTGGCCAGGGACATGGGGCAGCCCAGCGGCAGCTGTGCCCTGCAGGCCCCCAAAAGGGACAGGGTAGTGACCCCAAGCCTAGGGGCACCTCCAGCCCCTGCCCAGCTGGCTCCCTCACCGTGGTCCTTGTTCTTGTACAACCATTTATTGCCATCGTCCGTCAGCAGCTTGTCCTGTCCGAACGCAGCATTCACAAAGCCGTTCACGAAGGAGGAGGCCAAATTCATCCGGGCTGAGTCCACTTGGGAACCACTACCCCCGAACCCTGGGAAATGACGTTGGGGTCAGCCGGGCAGCAAGAGAAGCCCTGCCAGCCCTCCACCGCACAGCTGTCCCACGCCACGGGGGGACGAGGACCTGTCCCACCACCAGCAGGAAGGAGGAGCCCAAATCCATGGCAGGCAGCTGGGTCTGCTCCACGCCATGTCAGAGACCGCAGGCAGGCCGTCTGCCTACCTCGGGATACACAGCCGACTGCACCAGCCCAGAGATGCCTTGCAGCCCCAGGAGCTCCCCAAAGGAGAAACGACAGAGGCCACAACAAGAGCCCTTACGGTTATTTTCCAGGTGGGTTTTGTAAATATCGTCCGGCACTTTGGGCTCCATGATGTCCAGCTGCAGAGACAAGGGAGAAGGGGGTTACCTCCCAGGCAGCACACCCCAGGGCAGCTGCCCTACAAGGGCAACCTCTCCAGGAGGTCCCTGGCCAAGCTCACAGGGATGAAGGATCTCTTCCCAGGTCTTGCCACAGAGCCCGGCAGCCAGGGCAGCCACAGCTGGAGGCAGCCCAGGGCTCTTTTCCCAGCCGGGACACTCACCTCTCTGGCCAAGGCCAGAAAGTTGCTGTTGAGCTGGACGTTGGACATGATCTCAGTCAGGTCCTCATACTCTTCCACATCCTCGTTCAGCTCCAGGAAGACCCCGTGGCGGCCCAGCATAAAGGCCATCTGCTTCTGGACAACCCTGTGCAGAGGGAAGAGGTTTCACAAGTGCCCAGACCCCAGCCAGCCCCAGAACAAACACACGCTCACCAAACGGTGAGCCAGCCCGCCCTGCTATAGAAGCACAAAAGAGCAGCCCAGAGATGGTCCGCTCTTGCCCACCTTGATTTCAGGGACAGGTGTCTCAGTCCAAACCCCCCGACACGTCCGGTGGTGGCAGGATCCAACCCAACTCTGCCCAGATGGGGAGCCATGCCCCACCACGATGGGCGAAGGCCCCAGAGGGTGGGGAACGAGTCTCTGCTTACACATCTTTGCAGGAAGTGAAGATGTCCTCCACCAGCTCCACGTCATTGAGCATCAGAGCCAGGCGCAGGGCTTCAGGGTAGCGGCTGAACTTGCGGAAGATGCCCAGGGCGCAGCGCAGAAGAGCTGAGTTCTCGGGCTCTGGGACGTAGCTTACGCAGCTTTGAGGAGGAGACAGGCATGAGGGTAACAACCACGTCGGGCAACCTCAGCCCACCAGGGACCAGGCCCCCTCCAGTGCCTGAGACTGCTGAGGTCCCTCACCTGGTCAGGTAGAGGCACACTTTGGAGTAGGCGTTGTCATCGATGTACTTCTCCAGCATGTCCATCTGCTCGATCTCCATGAGCAGGTCACAGGCCTCGTGCTCTGCGTTGTGGGCCATGTTGTAGGGGACGATCTCCTTGACCAGGGTGAGGAGCGTGTCCCTCTGAGCCTTGTCAGCCTCATCGATCTCCTGCCACTCCTTGGCCACCTCCCCTGCCAGGTGCCTGCCGGGACAAAGGGACATTACTGCCACAGAAACCAGCTTCACCCAGCCCCAAGGACAGGGAGCAGCTGCTACCAGTTAGCCGGGGCTGTGTATTGTTTACAGGGGCTCCACATTCCTGCGAGAGCTTTTGGGGGACAAGCCCAGAGGAGAAATAGGGTTAAGAGCAGAGATTATAGAGGCCACAGCAGCAAGATCTCTGCAGCTAGCAAATCACTGTGGAGAGAGGACGAGGTGACACATGTGCAGACATGACAGGGGCAGCTGAGCACAAGCTCAGCAAAAGTCGGGATACCTCCCAGGCAGGCAAGAGTCGAAGGGCTCAGGGAAATCCCCCTGAGCCCTTGTCCTTCCCCAAGCCCTGCTCCCACCCAGGCTTACCTGACGTATTCATGCCCCCAAGACGCCAGCTCCTCCTGGGAGCCCACCAGCCGGTACTTCAGACACTCGCGCTCCCCGCTCATGGTCATGGCCAGCACAGAAATGATGTCTGCCGCAAAACGCTGGGGAAAGAGCGCGGAGGTCCAGATGCATGCCGGGCACAGGGAAGCGGCGGCAGCCAGGGACACAACACCCTCCCTGCGCCCACAAGCCATCACAGGCGGCAAAGGCGCGGCCCTGGCAAGTTATAATCCACCAAAGCAAGTCACAGAGGCTGACGTTAGACCACGGGGTCCAGAGGGCTCTGCGATCACTCACCCCAGCACCATCCCCCCAGCCACGTGGGACAGTGAGGCCAAGAGCCTTTACCTTGTTCTCTCCTGGAGCCATGTTCTCATAGATCTCCTTCAGCTTGCCGTAATGCGGCCGTAGGAACTTGAGGGGTTTGGGAACAGAGGTCATGGAGGTGGTGGAAGAGCGGATCTGCCTCCGCAGCTCCTCCAGGGCCGGGCGGTAGAGGGACGTATCTTTTTCCTGCAGAGGGAAGCTGCCTGTCAGGGAGCAGGGGGGCTGGTTCCTGCACCACCACCCCGCCAGCCCTCCCCAAACACAGCCGTGGCTCTGAGCAGAGGGAGGCAGAGGTCCCTTGGGCACAGGTCAGACAGGCGGCAAGGCTGGGGGACAGACCGCAGCGGACAAGAAGGGGGCCTGCTCAAGGTGAAACCCCCCCACCTCCACTGCACAAGGAACAACCGGAAGCGAGGGACAGAGGGACTCAAGTCCTGGCCAGGGCTCCTGGCTCCGCAGCTCCTTGCTGAGGGGGATGGCACAGACTTACCCCCAGGCGCTCCACCAGCATCTCCAGCTCATCCTGCAGCTGCTTGTCCTCCTCAGACTGCCGAAATGCACAGGAGAAAGCAGAGTTAAGGGTGCCCAGCACAGACACCCCCGGTGTGACAGGGGTGGGGGTGTCACCCCAAGCCGCAAGGGGATGAGGACGCAGTGACACCCCCCTCCAGGGCACCATCCTGCCCCAGTGCTGCTGGGGGGGTGGGGGGTGGGGGGGTGTCAATGCTCCCATAACTGTGGATACTCCCCCGAAGAGACCACCCCTTCCCAGGGGGTGAGGAGCGCCTCCCCCGTTACCCTGTGCTGTATGGAAACACCCCCATGGAGAGGGGCACGGCAGGGCACGGCCCCACGGGGGGGCACCCCCAGTGAGAGCAGCCCCTCTACCCAGAGGCAGCCCCCCACAGCCCGTGGGGACCCCCAGAGCCAAGGCCACCCCCGTGCCGGGCAAAGAGGGGACCCCTCCACAGTCCCCGCTGTCACACGTGCCCGATTACATCACGGCTCCCCTCACCCCACTCCAGCGCCATCAGACCCCAGAGCCCCCTGCCCCACCGCGCACACACACCCCCCAGGGCAGGGAGCCTTCAGCTGCGTCACGCGGGCACCCCCAAGACGTCACGGTCCCCCTCCGGAGGGAGCTCTCGCCTCAGTGACGTCACGGTCCCCCTCCGGAGGGAGCTCTCGCCTCAGTGACGTCACGGCCCCCCTCGGAGGCAACCCCCTCGCGCCAGTGACGTCACGCGCCCCCGCCGGAGGGAGCCCCGGCGACGCCACAGGCGCCCCCGCAGGGATGCCGGCCGCCCGCGTGACGTGAGATGACGTCCCGCCCCGCCGGTGACGCGGGCCCTGCCTGGCCGTGACTCAGCTGCGGCCCGCGGCGCGGCGGCGCTCACCAGCTCCTGCTCCTTCTCGGGCCCCACGGGCGGCTCCCGGCGGTCCCGGCCCCAGAGCGGCGTGGGCTTCTCGTCGCCGCCCGACCCGGGGCCGCCCTGCACCCGGCTCTGCCCGCCGCCGCCGCCCGCATCCATCGCCGCTCCGCCGCGCTCCCGCCGCTCTGCGCCTGCGCGCCGCACGTGCCCGCTGCCAATCGCCGCCCGGCGGCGCCGTGACGACGCCGCCGCGCGCCGGGGGCGGGGCGAGGGGCGGGGCGGCCCCACGTGTCGCGGCGCTACGCAGCGCCGAGCACCGGCACCGGCAGCGACGGGAGCGGGGGGGGGGGACGGGGGGGAACGGCCCGTCCCGGGGCCCCGGCACTGCCGGGGAGCGCTGGCAGCCGGGGACGGGGTTGGGGACCCGGAGCAACGCCGCCCGGGCACGGGGCACCGGTGCCATCCGAGCCGGGCAAGTGAGGCGTCGTTGTCCGGGGCTGGCAGGCTCGACGGGGCCCCGAGACGCCACGGAGAGCCGTGGGCACCCCTGTGCCCCTCCACCCGTGCTGGCACACGCCTCCTGCGCACACGTGCCACTCTGTGCCCCCGGCCCCGCAGTTCAGGCAGGTGGCACTGCCTCGCCCAGCCACACCGAGCACACCGGGGGGCACCTTCCCCCGCTCCGGGGCAGCCCCCCGGGCTGCGCTCGCTGGGGAACCCCCGGGCAGCGGGTGCGGTGCCAAGCGTCTCCCCACCGACGTTTTTCGAGGCGCCACTGCCACGCACACCCGGGCACCCACACGGCTGCTGTGTGCCCTGCACCCCAGAGGGTAGGGGGGACCCTACCCGGGTACCTGCACCCGTACACCCCCGCACACCGCTGCCCCCCTGGCAGCACCCCGGGCACCGGGCAGGTGACCTGCAGTGACACCCTGTCCCGGACAGGTGGTCGCACAGGGTTGGGAGGTGTCGGGGTGGGGTGTGAGGCTGTGCGCGCAGCCAGGGCCTCCCCCTCGCTCCCCACCGCGGCGGTGACCGCGGCTGTGCACGCCTGTGTGCGTGCGACTGTGCCATGCCGCGCGCGGCAGCATGGGCCTGTGGGTGACCTTGGGGTGCCTCGGGGTACCGGGGTGGGAGCGTCGGTCAGCGTGTGTGTGCATCCACCTGGGCGTGCGCTGGTGCGTTGGGGTGTGTGCCCGGGTACCGGAGCAGGGTGTGCTGCTGCGGCTGTGCACTGTTACCACCCCGCTGCCGGTGCCGGTACCCGGTGCTGTGTGGTGCCAGTGTGCCTCCCCGGGTGCTGAAGCCCAGTGCCGGTACGTGTGTCAGTGTGCCCGGGTGCGAGCCCGGGTGCTGCTCCCCGTGCCGGTGCCGGTGCCGGTGCCGGTGCGCCTCCCTCACTGGCGAGGGTGCAGGTGCCGGTGCGGCTCCCCTTGTGGGTGCCGGTGGCCGTGCGGGTGCCGGTGCCGGTGCAGGTGCGGGTGCAGCTCCCGTGCGGGTGCCGGTGCGGGGCTCCTCCCGCGCGCACGGGGGTCACCTTGGCGGCGGGGCCGGGCCGGGTGGAGCGGAGCGGAGCGAAGCGGTGCGACCGGGCTGGGCACCGGTGCCCCCGCTCCAGCCACCCCCCGAGGCGCCGGCCCCAGCCGCCCCCGCCCCGTGCCTGCGGGCCGCGCCCAGCCGGTACCAGCCCCCGCGGCTCCATCCCTCCGGCGCGGCCACATCCCTGCCCAGCCCCGGTCCCGGTCCCGGCGGCGGCGCGGCGCCCGGTGCGGGCCATGGCGGCGGAGGCAGGCGGCGCTGCGGCGGCGGCGGGGGCCCGGCGCGGCCCGGGCGGGGAGCGGAGCTAGGCGGGAGGCGGCCCGGGATGGCCAGGATGAACGTGGCCCTCCAGGAGCTCGGACACGCCGTGAGTGCCCGGGGCAGCGGCGCGGGCCGGGCCGGGGATGGCGGCGGGGCAGGGCGGGGGCAAAGGGCGGGGAGTGGGGCAGGAGGAGGGAGGACAGGGGGCACCGGCGAGGGGGGCAGAGGGGACGGCGAGGGGGACAGGAGGGGGCCGGGGCAGAGGAGAGCCCGGGGGCTGGAGGGCTCAAAGAGCTGGAAGGGCTGGGGGGGCTGCGGGACCCTGCTGGAGGAAGGGATGGAGGGGCTGGGGGAGCCCGGGGGCGAGAGCCTGGGGGATGCAGGGGGCTGCGTGGGGCCGGGGCTGGGGGAACTGTGTGGCTGAAGGGTCCCCGTCCCCCATGGCAGGGGGGAAAAGGGGAGGAAAGGCCCCCCCCAAACCCCTGCCTGGGGTCGGACAGAAGGAACTGGGGCTGTTTGAAGATGGCCCCACAGACCCTGCTCCGCCAAGGCATGAAGCCCACCTGGGGTACAGTGATGCTGCTGGTAGGGTGCCCCCCAAGACAGCACCCCTGGAGGGAGCAGGGGGCCTTGTCCCCACAGGTCTCGGTCCCACGGAGGGGGCAGGAGGAGCCCCAGAACCAGGTCCTGCTCCTGCCTCGAGGGTGCCAGGAGGTGCCGGGGAGGGGGTGCTGCCGGCTGGTGCCCAGGAGGATGAGGACCACCCGGGAGGGGAGAGGAGCATGTTGGGGGAGCTGGGATGGTGGGGGTGCCCAGCTGGCCGAGCTCCCACAAGATGCTGAGCCGTCCCTCCTAACACCAGCAGCTCCCAGGAACCCGCCCCGGCGGGGGGCTCCTGCCAACTGTCAATCCCAGCCTCGCGCCCTCCCGCTGCGGCAGCTCTTGGCGAAGCCCCCTCCCTGTCCCGGCAGTGTGGCAGTGGGCACAGCTGGGCACGGGGCACTTGCTCTGCTTCACCCCCTGCCCATCATCCTTCCCGCCCCGGCTCCTTCCTGGCCCCCGACACCAGCCCTGCAGGCAGCCCCAGGGCATCCACCTTAGTCTGCAGCACAGATGGGAGGGCGAACCGCAACCCACCCGGGCGTTAACTCTGAAGCCTAAGGATGGCTCACGACCAGCAGCATTGCTGATTCTCTTCCACCAAAGCCTCCAGCTTTTTCTTCCAGCTCATCCTCCCCTCCAAAGCTGCTGGCTCTGCTCCACCACCTCCCTGTTGGCTGAGTCCTCGGCAGCCCTCAGGGCTGGGTTGGTGCAAGCAGCCCCTTGCCGGGCTCCCACATGGCCGGGAGTGAGGGGGTCCTGCCCTGCCGGCTGACACCTCCCGTAGTGCCCGCTCTCCCCCCGCATGCTCTGCCTGCACGGGCTTGGCCCTGCACCCCGGGCACCCCCAGGGCCAGGATGGGGCGAGAGGTGCTTCCAGATGTTTCGGACTGGTGCACATCTGCATGGAAAGTTCCAGGCGGGGGAGGAGGGGCGAGGCAGCAGCACTAAGCAACGGTTGCCTGGCAATGGGGACCATGTCTCCGTAGCGATGTGGCACCTGTCGGCAGGGCTGATGCCACGGCTGCCATGGCGACGCGGAGGGATGCTCCAGCACGAGCCCCCGAGCCCCCCATCAGCAGCTCTCCCCGTGCTCCCTGGGGCTACCTGGGGCTGGGGACAGCCTCTGGGGGAGGTCCAGGCGCACCGAGGGGCGTCAGGGGCTGCCCCGTCCCCCCCGTGCACCCACTGAGCAGGCACCGGCCCTCGCCGTAAGAGCCGGAGGGGATGGCGGGGCGGGGGGCAGCCACCCCCACGCCCCCATCCCAGCCCGCTCCCTCCCTCGGCAGATGCCTGACTACAAGCGTGCCACGCTGCAGGACGACGAGGGGCCGGAGCCAGCAGGGGACGGCAGCGCCTCTCCTGACAGCGTGGAGGTGAGGTCTGCCCCGGCCCCTCCATCCTTCCCCTCTCCATCCTCCCTGGCCCCCCTCCTCGCCCTCCGCTGGAGCCTGCCCGCAGCCGGGTGGGCAGCAGGAGGAGGGCCGGCAGCCAAGCCAGCCCTGGCTGTGCCCAGGGATGTGCTGGGAGGCAGCCAAAATGCGGCAGAGAGTGTGCCCAGGCCATCGTCCTTCCTTGCGGCTCGGGAGGGCAAACCAGCACCCACTGCTGGCTTGCTGGGGCTGGTGCCCTGGGCACCCCTGGAGGGATGCCCCGATCCCCACCTTGTCATGCAGCTGAGCCAGGCACCAGGGAGCGGTAGGGGAGGGAAAGGGGACCAACGAGGTTCGGTCCCCCCGCGGTGCAATGGCAGGTCCTGCTCCTGCCCAGGTGGGGTTCCAGAAGGGGCCGGGGCCGCTGCTGAGCCGCCTGGCCTCGCGCAGCCAGCTGGAGCTGGTGCTCTGTGCCGTCGCCGTCTCCCTGGCCCTGCTGCTCGGCGTTGCTGTCGTCGCCCTGGCCATCCAGTACCGCAGAGGTAGGGAGGGTCCCCACGGCCCCGCCGGGGTGGCAGTGGCATCCCCCCACCCAGGGGAGGGGACACAGCAGGACGGGGAGGGACGGGTCAGCCTGGGGCTCCTGCTCCGGGTGCTCTGCCCGCCCCGGGGTGCAGGCAGGGCTTGGCCCCGCTCCGTGCTTCAGTTTCCCCCGGCACATGCGCACAGCTCCGGGCATGCCTTCCCTGCCAGATCCCTCTCACAGCATGTGCCTGACGGACGCCTGCGTCCGGGTGGCCAGCAAGATCCTGGAGGCCCTGGATGTGGAGACGGACCCGTGCCAGGACTTCTACCAGTACTCGTGCGGGGGCTGGATCAAGAGGAACCCGCTGCCCAACGGGCGCTCCAAGTGGAGCACCTTCAACAGCATCTGGGACCAGAACCAGGCCATCATGAAGCATCTCCTAGGTGGGCACCGGGGGAGTCACAGCCACCGGGGGGTGACCTCTGGGCACAGGCAGGCAGAGCCCCAGCGTCCCTGGGGCTGACCCGCAGCCTCCCGCAGAGAATGCCACCTTCAACTCCAGCAGCGAGGCGGAGCGGAAGACGCAGCGGTACTACCTGTCCTGCCTCAAGGAGCAGAGGATAGAGGAGCTGGGCTCCCAGCCCCTCATGGAGCTCATTGACAAGGTGGGCGGCCATCCACACGTGAACTGAGCTGTCGAGGCTCAGCCCAGCGCATCTCCCGCTCAGCTCTTTGTGTAACCAAGGAGGGGGCAGCCCTCAGGGACAGACCCTATCCCTCCTTGAGGCGCTGGGTCCGTCTGCCAGCAGATCGGGGGATGGAACGTCACCGGCTCCTGGAACCAGACAAGCTTCATGGAGGTCCTCAAGATGGTGTCAGGCACGTACCGGGCTACCCCCTTCTTCACGGTGTACGTGGGTGCAGACTCGAAGAGCTCCAACAGCAACATCATCCAGGTTGGCACCTTGGCACCGAGGGGTGGCGGGCACCGGGGGGGCACCGGCAGGCACCGGGTTGCGCATGCTGCCCCTCTCTCCTCCCAGGTAGACCAGTCGGGGCTTTTCCTCCCATCCCGGGATTACTACCTGAACAAGACCGCCAACGAGAGGGTGAGGCTGGGCGCCGGGCACCCTGACGGCAGCAATCAGGGGAAACCCGCAGCAATGGGGTGCGAGCACTGCTGGGGCGCACCAGGCACCCGCACCCTGCCCATCGAGGTGGCACAGTGCCCAGGCACGGTGCCCAGGCAGTGGGTCTGAACCCCCCGGGGAGGTGGGACGAGCTGCAGCCGGGGCTGAGCTGGGGCTCGGGGTCCCACCAGGTCCTGGCAGCGTACCTGGACTACATGGTGGAGCTGGGCACGCTGCTGGGGGGGGGCCCAGAGCCCACCCGCCTCCAGATGCAGCAAGTGCTGGACTTCGAAACCCAGCTGGCCAACATCACAGTGCCCCAGGCTGAGCGGCGGGACGACGAGAAGATCTACCACAAGATGAGCATTGCCGAGCTGCAGGTGGGCACGGCATGGCACAGCCTGGGGAAACCCTCTGGGCATGCAAGGCGGGGTTGTCCAATGGGGCACCAAGGGGTCCATGCCCGCTGCTGCCCCCCTCCCAGGACACCCTGGGCAGCCCCATCCGTTGCGGGACATGCACTGGGTGCTGGAGTGAGGTGCTCATCCCCCCGGTCATTAGGATTTGGGGCAAGCTGCCATCCCGCATGGGCAGTCCTGGTGTCCCCTCCTTGTCCTGCAGCATTGAGAGCAGCAGGGAGCCACGGGAAGGGTTTGGGGCAGAGAAGGGATTTGGGGTGTTGAGGGACATTGGGACTTGACCTTCCCAGGGAGCACAGCCCCTGCCCCAGGGGATCCTCCCATGACGGGCAGGATGGGGCAGAGCCGTGCCAAGCACCCAGGTGCCCCGTCCCCATGTTCCCCCCCAGGCCCTGGCCCCCGCCATCGACTGGCTGGATTACCTGTCCTACGCCCTGGCCCCGCTGGAGCTGGCCGACACGGAGCCCGTGGTGGTGTATGGGGACACCTACCTCCAGCAGGTCTCCGACCTCATCAACAGCACCGACAGGAGGTGAGGCACCCGTGAACCGCCGCCATGCCCCATTTGGGGTTTCCCCCATGGTGGGGTAACATTTTGGGCTCGCCGGTGGCTGGGGCATCCCCTGTGGACCGTGCCCGTGCCGAGCCATGGCATCTCTCTGCCCCTGCAGCATCCTGAACAACTACCTGATCTGGAACCTGGTGCAGAAGACGGCCTCCAGCCTGGACCAGCGGTTTGAGACAGCCCAGGAGAGGCTGCTGGAGACACTCTACGGCACCAGGAAGGTAACAGGGGGGACCCGGGACCAGCCCCCTCTGCCCCCAGCCTGGAAGTAGCCAGGACAACCCCTGCCCTTGGGATGCCCTTGGAATGCTGAGCCCCGGATGCTGCAGAGGGAAGCCAGGGACCATCTTTTGGGATGGGGGTTTAGCTGCTGAGCATCTCCCCCCTGGGGAGGGGGCAGAGCCGGGCTAGGGGCAGGGAGGGGAGCAGGGGAGGGGGCTGGGGTCTCACGGGCCCCTGTCTTGCTCCCACAGTCCTGCACGCCCCGCTGGCAAACCTGCATCTCCAACACGGACGACACGCTGGGCTTCGCCCTGGGCTCCCTCTTCGTCAAAGCCACCTTCGACCGGGACAGCAAGGCCATCGTGAGGATGCTTCTGCCCCCGCCCCTCCCCATCACCGTCTGCGGGACCCCCCCATTTCCCCACCAAACCCCAGGGCTGGAAGGCAGGGAGGAGGGAAACGGGACCCCCAGCCCCAGGGAGGTCGCATCCTGCCCATCCTGTCCCTGCCCGAAGGGCTGCAGGGGGCAGGGGGGCTGCGGGGGCAGGGGGGCTTCATTCCCTCCCCTCCCCAGGCTGAGGAGATGATCAGTGAGATCCGGGCGGCCTTCGAGGTGTCCCTGGACCAGCTGGACTGGATGGACGAGAAGACCAGGCAGGCTGCAAAGGAGAAGGTGACCTCGGGGAGGGCAGTGGGTGGGAGACATCTCCCTCCCGGGAAGCCCCCCCACCCCATCTTACCGCTGGGGCCTCTCCCCACGCAGGCGGACGCCATCTATGACATGATCGGCTTCCCTGACTTCATCCTGGACAACAAGGAGCTGGACGACGTCTATGATGGGGTAGGGGGGCACCCAGCTTGCGGGGAGGGGGTCTGGTCCCTGCTCACGCCAAGCCCTGGCCCCATGGTGGGGCGATGTCCCTATTTGGGGGACCCATTTAGGATGGGGCATTACGCGGAGCCACCCCGGTACCGAGTGCATCCCAGACAGGGTGGGGGGAACAGCCCCCGGTGGACCCCTCCTCATCTCTCCTCTTCCTCACCAGTACGAGGTCTCGGAGGACTCCTTCTTCCAGAACATGCTCAACTTCTACAACTTCTCCGCCAAAGTGATGGCTGACCAGCTCCGGAAACCCCCCAACCGTGACCAGTAAGGGGGAGGGCCTGTGGGGGGGTGGAGGATGTGACACCAGCACGGTGTCACAGCACTGTCGCCGGCACAGCCTGGGTGGCACTGGTTCACTGGGGGGAAGGTTCCCCCCATGGGGTGGCACAGCATTGTAGGTCACCCATGGTGGCTCTGGCTTGTCCCTGGGACAGGGTCCCTTGGTCACGGGGCGGGGGGCGGCGGTGCCAGCCCCGAGCAGGGCAGCACAGGGGACCCACGGTGGGAGATGGCACAGGAGGGTGCCGGGGCAGGGGGGAGAGGGGACACATCCCTGCCTGTCCCCTGTGCCACCTCCCTGCCCCAGGTGGAGCATGACCCCGCAGACCGTCAACGCCTACTACCTGCCCACCAAGAACGGGATCGTCTTCCCCGCCGGCATCCTGCAGGCTCCCTTCTACGCCCGCAACCACCCCAAGTGAGCCTGGCACGGGGATGGGGGGCATCTCCTGGGTTGGGGGGGAGGCACAGGCTGGATCAGGGCCAGCACCCCACAGAGGCCCCAGCAGCCACAAAGCAAAGCCCTGGGGGGTGAAGGTCCCTCAAGGCTTTACATCCCGCAGCCAAGACAGCCTGCAAAGTCCCCGTGGGGCCACCGGTGTCCCGAACAGGACTCATTCCCAGCTGGGTGCCAACCGGAGCAGAGTCTCGCTGGGTGCCCCGGACACAGACAGGGTGCCTGGGCTGTGGAGGGGGTGCCCAGGCTGGGGGCAGGCTGTGACGGCATCGTCCCCCCGGCACTTACCTGTCTGTCTCCCGCGGCCCCGCAGAGCCCTCAATTTCGGTGGCATCGGCGTGGTGATGGGGCACGAGCTGACCCACGCATTTGACGACCAAGGTGAGCGCCCACAAGCAGTGCCGGCCTCGACCCCCATCACCTTCCTGCGCCCCCCCCGGCCCCCCTCCCGCCCCCTGCCCTCGGCGTGGGAAGGTGGTGCCGTGGGTGCGCGGGGGTCCCGCTTTGCCATCCATTGCATCATGCGTGCTCGTGCCCCCCGGCCGCCCCCCCTTCTATCATCCTGTCTCCCCAGGTGGCACCCGCCGATACCTCCCCCCGGCTTCTCTGTGCAGCTTTCGCTCCATCCGCTTGGTGAGGACACGGTGTCTGCAGCCCTGGCCCCCTCCTCATCCTCCTCCCCGCGGGGCGCGGGATGGGTCCCTCTCACATCCACTCTGCTTTGCGCCTTCACCGCAGCCCTGGAGCTGAGATGGGGTCAATGGGGGAATTTGGTGTGACAAATCCGGCTTGGGACAGCAGGGATGCACTGGGGGATGGCTGGGGACCCAAGCGCACGGCTGAGCCCCAGCCGGAGCCTGCCTGGAGCAGGGGCTGGGGGGCACCATCTCCCCTGGGCATGGACCCAAGGCACCAGGTCCCCCGGTGTCCCCTGGGGCTGTCCCCACTGCACCTCACCCTGCCCTGTTTCGGGACCCCCTGCAGCGGGGGCTCTGCAGGGGGCCGGCATCCCCCGGTCCCACCCCACCCCACGGCTTCGTCTCGCAGGGCGGGAGTATGACAAGGAGGGCAACCTGCGGCCATGGTGGCAGAACTCCTCCCTGGAGGCTTTCAAGAACCGGACAGCGTGCATGATGGAGCAGTACGGCCGCTACACCGTCCACCGCGAGAAGGTCAATGGCCGGCAGACGCTGGGCGAGAACATCGCCGATAACGGCGGGCTCAAGGCAGCCTACAACGTGAGTGCCGCCATCCCGAGGGGACGCGGACCCCATGGCTGTCTGTCCATCCCTGGGGCTTCAGGGTGCCTCTCCCACAGGCGTACAAGTCCTGGCTGCAGAAGAACGGGGAGGAGAAGCACCTGCCAGCCCTGGGGCTCACCAACCACCAGCTCTTCTTCGTGGGCTTCGCACAGGTAGGGTAGAGCGGGATGGTGGGTCCCCCATCCCTCCCCAGCCCCTCGGAGCCACTCCACAGCCCCCGACCCTGCCTGGGGGGCTCTGTCCCCTGTCCCTGAGGCTGCTCCCACTCTGGCAGGTGTGGTGCTCCGTCCGGACGCCCGAGAGCTCCCACGAAGGGCTGGTGACCGACCCCCACAGCCCTGACAAGTACCGCGTCATCGGCACGCTCAGCAACTCCCGGGACTTTGTCGAACATTTCCGCTGCCCCCTGGGCTCCCCCATGAACCCCGGCAAGCACTGTGAGGTGTGGTAGGGACGGGGAGGGTGCTGGGGACAGAGGGGACGATGCTCTGCTGTGCCCTCCCCCCAGCCCTCACCGGCTGCCGGAGCTGGCCCATGGGCAGAGAGCGGGGCCACCCCCCGGGTCACCCTCCGTTGCAGTCCCCCCCCCCCTGTGCACACACCACACGCCGCCTCGCCCCACCTCTGCCCCCCTCCCCAGCACACACAGCCCCACACTGGGCACCTGCCGCAGCCCCCATCCACAGCCTGGGGCCGGACACAGCCAGCAGAGAAGCCGTAGCACCCCCAGAAACACAGCTCTGCCCCCCAACCCTGACATGCTAGAGAAGGACACAGCTCAGCGCTCCCAGCGCCGTGTCCCCCCCGGGCGGGCAGGTCAGAGGGGTCCCAGGGAGAGCACAAGAGCAGAGCCCCCCCTGCTCCTGCCCCCCAACCTGCCGGAGATGGAGGCTGGGGGCCACCCGGGTCCGCTCTTCCCTTGCCCCCTCCCGATCCGGCTTGGCTTCCCCATCCACCTCTGCTGGGACCAGCGGGCGGCAGCGGGGACTCTGGTGCCTTCAGCTGTGGGTGGCTGTCGCTGAATTTATTTAATGATTAAAAGCAGTTTCCACTTACTCCGGCGCCTCCGGGTCCTTCGCGGTGTCGGGGCAGGGGGAGAGGTGGGATCTGGAGTGGGGGGTGACTCAAAAGCCGGGGTACGTGTGGGAGATGAGACATCCCGAGGGACGGGAGCCGGAGATGAGAAGTCTTGAGGGGCGGAGGGAGGGGAGCAGACGTGCAGGGAAGGAGAACGGCGGCCGCAGGGCTGACCCTCAGCCCTGGCACCCCAGGCAGGGCCAGAGGGGACGGGTCACCCCTCAGCCACAGGCATGGGGGGGCCGCGCTGCCGGCTGGCACCAAGCGGGGTGGCTGGGGGACACTGAGGGCGGCTCTGGGCGAGGCTGGGGCGAGGGGAAGGCAGAAGCCGGGCTGGGACAGCCCCACGGCCCCGTCCCAGCCCCAGCGGGGTGCGGTCCCCCCGCTGGAAAGGCCAGCCGAGGGGTCCCGTTGCCTCCCAGGTGGGGGTGACACCACGGGTGACCCCATCCTGCCCTGGAACCAGGCCGTGGCCGAGCCGCCTCGGCAGAGCGCCTGGGGCCTGCCCTGGCCGGCACCTTGCCCCGCACCGCGCCCCCAGCCCCATACTGGGGTCCCCCCTTACACCCCCGCCTCTGCAGTGGGACCCCGCCAGCCCGCGGGGGCCGGAGGCCACGGGGGGGGGGCTCGCAAAGGCCGCCGGGAGTTGTAGTTGTGTCGGTGGCAGGCGCAAGGCCCGACGGGAGCTGTAGTTCGGCGCGAGGGACGCCGGGGGCTGTAGTTCCGGGCACGGCTCGCTCCGCCGCCGCGCCGCGGGAGCCGCACTCCATTTCCCAGCAGGCAGCGCGGCGGGGCCAGGGTCCGGGCCTGGGAGCCTCCGGCCTCGGGGGGCACGGGGGGCAGCGGGGCCGGGCCGGCGTGAGCGGCAGCGGCGGGGCCGGGCCGGGCCGGGCCTGGGGGGCTGGGTTCGGGCCAGATCGGGGGTGCTGGGCCCGAACTGGGGGTGCCGGGCGCGGACTGGGGGTGCGGGGCCTAGGTGGAACCCTGGGTGCAGGGCCCGGGCTGGGTCACGGGTGCTGGGCCTCGGCCCGATCCTGGGTGCAGGGCAAGACGGGCGCCTCTGGACCCAGGCTGGGCAAGGGGTGCTGGGTCAGGCCAGGGCTGCCGGGCACCTGTGGGTGCTGGAGCTGAACTGCCCCCAGCCGGGGCCACGGGCAGGCTTGGCCCTAGGGCAGCAGCACCCTGGGGATGGGGGCAGTGGGACGTCCCTGCCCTGGGGACAGGGGCGCTGGGACATCCCTGCCCCTGGGCCGACACGGTCCTGTCCCCCAGCCAACTCGCTCACCTTGCAGGCGTGCCGCCTGAGCCTGGCACCATGGACGCACCGCCCATCACACCTGGGGAGCTGCTGTGTCTGGGCTCCAGCCTCGCCTTCTCCGGCCTCTTCTACTACCTGTACAGGAAGAAAGCCAGAGTCGTGGCACGCATACAGGTAGCCCTGTCCCTCAGATGCTCTCTCCTGCCCACTGTGCCTTCCCCGCTGCCCTGCACTGCCCGGCCCAGAGCCTTTGATTTGGGTGCACCTCACTGATGACTGCAGCCTGCTGCATCCTCTACCAATGTCATGATGCGCAGGACCAAGCACGTCACATCCTGCCAAAGCTCCCCACAAAGCCATGCATGACCCCCCCTCTGCCTGCCAGCCCATCTGCCCCTGCCCGTGTTCACGCTCACTCCCTGCTCTTCCAGGAGGCCCCAAAGCTCCAGGTTGACGACAATTTACCAGCACTGGTGTCTGCGGCTGATGGGAGGTGCCTGCCTTACGTTGCACTAGAAGGTAAGGAGACCCTGTGGCCCCACACCAGGGACAGGGCCGGGCTCTTCTCCTTCAGCCATGATGCATCCCTTGGTCCTTAGGCATAGTGCTGCCAGCCAAGGCTGCGCTGACCAGCCATTACCATGAGGGGCTGCAGGGCGTGATCCAGAAACTGCTTCTGAAAGAGCATCGGCTGATCTGGAACAGCTTGGCCCGGAGCTGGTGAGCGATGGGAGGGGACAGCAGGGGTGGGCTTGCACCGGTGAGTCCGGACCCCCATCCTCCAGGGCCACTTGAGAGGCAGAAAGTGGTTCGGTTAAAGGTTCTAGTCCCTACTCTCAGCTCAGCCCAGGAGCTCAGAGTTCCTCCGTGCTGGCCACATCCCAGCGCTGCACTCTCCACTTGCAGGAGCGAGAGCGAGCAGGTGCTCTCGGAGCAGGTCTACACTGTCCCCTTCTTGCTGGCCTCGCCGGACACCGAGGCGGTGACACAAGTGAGCGTGGAGAGCCCGCTCCAAGCCATCTGCTTGCCACTGGAGACGGTGTACGAGCGGTTCCAGCAACCAGCCCATGGCTTCCGTGACCTGCTGGGCCAGTACTTGAGCGGGGAGAAGCCCAAGGGCATCCTGGAGACGGAGGAGATGCTGCGGGTGGGGGCCGGGCTGACAGGCATCGGGGAGCTGGCCCTGCACCCCGACGGCTCCCTGCACCTCCAGCCGCCGGCCCGGGGGGCGAGTATTTCCTGTGCCTGGGGGACTGGCAGACGGTGCTGGCGGAGCTGGAGTCGGCCAGCGGGCTCTGGAAGGGGGCGGCCGTGCTGTGCGCCGCGGCAGGCCTAGCCGTCCTCCTGCACGCCCTGTGCCGTGCCTACCGCCGCGCCCGCCTCAAGCGGCAGCGTGAGGACAAGGAGCCGGACGACGAGGAAGCCGGGGACGGGGGGCTCGAGGACTCCTGCGTGATTTGCCTGACGCGGCCCCGCGAGTGCGTCCTCTTGGGCTGCGGCCACATCTGCTGCTGCTTCCGCTGCTTCCAGGCCTTGCCTTCCCGCCTCTGCCCCATCTGCCGGGGGCCCATTGACCGTGTGGTGCCCCTCTACCAGGCCTGAGAGCACCTGGCAGGGGGGGTCCCAGGGAGAGGCAGCGTGAACCAAGCCAAGCCTGGAGCCTGCAGAAATCTCAGCTGTCCCCTCGTGTGCAGCTGAGCGATTCCTGTTGGGAGGGAAGGGCCCTGGTGTGCCCCCTCATCTGTTTTTTTTTTGGGGGGGGGGGGCAGGGTGGAGTTATAGACTCCTCATCCTCCCTTTGTCTGCCAGAGGGACACACACACACCCCCCCCGAACATGAAGGCTTGGGGGAACCGTACTCAGTGCCTGAGGCGAGGGGCCGAGTCCCGTGCCCCACGCCGGGGCGTTCCTCTGGCTGCTGGCTGTTTGACCCGTGCCCCTTTCCCAGCCCTGACCCCCCCAAAGCCACGTGGGACTTTTCCCTTGTTTGGCTTTTCCAGCACGTGGCTTTGTCCGTGGGGAGGACGGCAGGGGCAAGACCAGGGCTGGTGGGACACAGAGGGCACAGTGGGGTGACAGAGACCCCTGAGCCACTGCAGTGGCACACCTTGGTGCCATCATTGTCCTCCTCCCCCCCCCCCACCAAATCTGTGTGCCTACAGCCACTGCCCAGACCGTGCGGGGGCCCCTGGGGGCTGGTGGGGATGAAGTATGCCCCTTCGCTAGCTGCTCTGCCACCCGGGGAGGGGGACAGCGTCCCTCCGTCCCTCTCTGCAGGGTCCCCGCTCTCCTCCTGGAGCGAGAGGACAGCCCTGGGGCGTCCCGGTGCCCGTGCCACCGGCCCCCGCCGCACCCAGCTTTCCTGCCCACCTCCCGGCCAGGAGCGGGTGCGGGAGCGGCTTGCGGTGGTGTGTGGAGTGATAAAGCCAAGGAGCCGAGCTCGGCCTCACCTCTCTTGGAAGGCGTCTCTTCTTGTGCCGTTGAGCTGGGGGGGGGGGCGCTGGGGGGGTGCACTGAGAGCCAAGGCTCTCCCCCGGGGGGGTGGGGGGGGTGGGGGGGGCAGGTGCCACCGACTCCCTCCCCACCCAGCAACCCAGCCCAGGTGCACACTCACCGGTGGTGGGCAGGGGACCCCCGGCTGGGGTGCACCTCCTCAGGATACAGCCCCCGAAAAGGGGGGAACAGGACTGTTGCCAAGGCGATTGTGCTCCTCTGGTCTCCATGGCAACTGCTCCCCTGGACCGCTCCCCATCAGTGCCTGGCTGCAGTTGCCCAGGCAACCCACAGGCTCTCCTGGCTCCTGCGGCTTTGGGGGACCCAGGATTTGGGACGGGGGCAGCGCTGGCAGGCCTCTGGCAGCCAGACAACAGCGTTTGGGGGGTGGGGGGGATGATCTGCCCCTCCCCAGGGCAGCAGTCCCCCTTGCTACCAGTTTGGGGCTGGGAGCTTGCTTGGGGCAAAGGTGTCCCTGTGGTGTTGCCCCCAGGGCCCACAACCAACCATGATGCCCCAGAGCACCCAGCGAAACCTCCTGGGACCCATGTGCGTTTTTGGGGTGGGGGTGGGGTTTCCCCTCCTCTTCCCCCCCTCCATCTTTCAGCCCAGCCTCTTCCCCGCATCAGCACGGTGGCTGCCATGCTGCAGAGTGAGCAGTGGGGCCTGGGTCCCCCCCGGAGCCGGGCATCCCCCCCGCAGCAGGAGGGATTTCGGGAAGGAGATAAATACCAGATGGGAGAGGGCCGGGCTGCCAGGAACACACTCCCTGCATGCCAAGAGCTGCTGGCGCGAGTGGGTGCGTGGGCCGGGGAGGGCGGGGGGGTGCCTGTGCTCCCAAAGACTGCTCGCCTCGTTCCCCCGGGGCCCGGCAGCCAGCTGGGGACAGGGACAGCTAGATAGGGACCCGCAGCCGCCCGCTCCCCTCTGTCCCCACAGGGGACACATGCTGGAGGAACATAGGGGGGGTGCCACCCCGTGCTGGGGCACAGACCTACCCTATATCCCCCACCTTGGGTCTCTGCCACCCCTGGGAGGCCACCAGCCCCACGGTGGCCTGGACACACAGACCCCGCTGAGCAGCCCTGCCTGGCACCGCTCCGGGCAGCAGTGTGACTCAACTGCTCAGCTCAGCGCCAGCCAAAGCCTCGCTGTGCCAAACCACCCGGCACAAGGGCTGCCTGGCCGTGCCGCAGCGCCTGCGCCCCCGGCCGAACCCGCCGTCCCTCCCTGAGATTTTTGGTCCAGAGCAGGACAGCGGGGAGCTCACAGTGCCCAGGCTGAGCTGTGCCCAGCCCCTTTCCGCTGCCACACAGGGCTCAAGAGGGACCCAGGCGTCCTGCCAGCTGCCACCCCCCCCCACCCCAGGGTCTCTGTGGGTGCCAGCCTGTGCCCGTGGCCCCCACCCGCACCCCCAGGGCTGCCAGCCTGCTCCTGCCTGCCTCCCCGTCTGTTGTCATGGTAACCAGAGATGTGGTGATGGACGAGTATGGAGCCTCACACCCCAGCAGGGCTGTTCACCCCACCCCCCCTGGGGTCAGCCTCCCCCGCCCCCGGGTCTGGGCAGGGGACCCTCCGTGAAGCCCCTGCCCCAGGCAGCGTGCTGGGGGTGCCCCATCTGCTCGGATGCAGCCATGGCATCGCTGGGACCGCGGCCATGCCCCAGGCAGCTCGTGTGAGGGATGGGGACAGTGCCATCTCCCTTCCACCTGCCCCGACTCGCAATCAGAGCCCCCTCGGGAGCACCCTCTTCCTGAAGCCAGGCCGTGCGCTGAGACAGACAAACACGTCTCACTAGTGACAACCTGCTGGCCGGCCCCAGCTCTCCTGCGAAGGCTTGAGCCCTTCCTCCCTGGGAAAGGTGCTTCCCACATCACTGGCTGCAGGGACAGCACAGGGCAAGGAGCACGCCGCTGTCCCATGCTTGCTCTGGGCTCACCCACAGCACAGCTGCCGAGCAGGACGCCCGTCCCCTGTCCCCCAGCATCTCCTCACTATGGTGACAAGGGCCACCACAGCCATCAGCATGCATGGCCATCCCTACCGCCTGCACCCAGCCTGGGTGCGTGTCTCCGCTCCCCCCAAACACCCGTGCAAAGGAGCTGCCCGACCACAGCACAGGCAGCGCGCACAGCGGCATCCCCACCTGGGCTCTGCCTCCCAGGAGCTGCTTGGCTACCGAGAGCTGGCAGCAATAGCAGAGGGGAGGGACATCCCCAACCTTGTTGGTGACCTTCGCTGGTCCCCCATGCAGGGCCAGGGCCAGTTGTTCAGAGAAAGCAGCGGTGCCGGCAGCAGGGAGCTGGCGCTCGGTGAGGCCCCCCGGGCTGCGGCTGCCACCGCTGCGGAGCAGAAGTGCCATTTCACATTTCTTGGCAGGGCTGGAAGCAGCACAGATGGAGGCACCAGAGCCGGCCTCCAGGCACGCCTCTGCAGCCCCCAGCCCTGTGGGGCCAGCCCTGGCACTCCCAGCACTGGGTGACAGCACCGACAGGCTCCCAGACCCGCACCAGAGAAAGCCCCGGGTCTGGTGGCTGATGTCTCCTGCCTCCTCTGAGCCCCCTGTCATCCAGCCGGTGCCTGCCAGGCCACCCGCCCCATCCCTGCCAGGCCTTGGGGACCACCAGGTGCTCCCATCCAGTCCAACTCCCGCTGCCCGGGGGTGCCTGCAGAGCCTGAGCAGGACATGCCCCACCACGAGCCACTTGTGCATGCACGGGGCGTTTCTCCACCGTAAAACTACTTGAAGCACCAGTGACTGCAGGGAAGCCCCTCACCTCCATCAAAGCACCCGGAGCTGTCACCCAAATCCCCACCAAGGGTGCAGGGCTCAGGGGCAGCATCCAGCTGTGGGGATGGGTCAAGGCAGGTGCTGGTGGGCTCCCGGAGCATCGCCCGAGGCCAGGCAATGCAGCGTGAACTCCATTGCCAGCCCCACTGTGGCCGGGAGCCCGGCTGTGTGCCCAGCCCTATATCCATCCCAGGGGGGTGGGTGGGGGGTGTGTGTGTGTCATGGTTTGCCCCCAGCCCTTGCATCACCTGCAAGGTGTCCCAGCTTGGAGGCTGTGGCCCAGGTTTAAGGAGCCAGGGCAGGAAGAGCCACCTGCTTCCCACTCCCACGGCCCCTTCTTCCCGCTGGAGCCGGCTTTGTGTCGGACAAAAGGCTGCAAAGGAAGCGAGAAAGGAGATTACGTGGCTGCTAAAAGGCGGATAACGAAGGTGGGATGAGAGCCAGGGGAAGGATGGCACGCGGTCTGGCTCACCATGGGGGGATGCAACCTGCACTGGCAGGGGATGGGGTCCCTCCTGCACCCCCCCTGCCCACCCACCCACATCCCTGGTACCTCCCCCCCACCCCAAGGATAGATGACCAGCAGCACCCTTGGGGAGCCAGAGACTAGAGATGTCCCAAGGAGATGCGGCGCCCAGAGCCACAGCGCTGCCCTGTCCCGCCTACAGCCCAGCTGTGCCAGCCTGGATCTGGCCCTCCTCCTGCCTGGGCTGGATGGAGGGTCCCTCCCACACCCCCAAACCCCAGCCAGCCCCACAGAGCTCCCCCCGCACCCCATAGCCAAGCCAAGCAGCTCCCCTGGGTGCAAGGCACTGTATAGATACAGGTGCAGGATAAATGCGGCCATTCCCAGGCTGACCCCTCTCAAGCCTCTCCCCAGGAGCCCACCAGTCTGGAAACCCTCCTGGAGCACAGCACCGGCCCTGCTCACATCCCACACAGCCCATCTGCTCATCTTCTCGCTCACCCCCGGCCCCACGCGTGCCACGGCCTGCCTGTGTCTGCCCACGGGCAGCGGCACGTGGGCTCAGTGATGGGAAAAGCAGGCCACATCTCAGCGTGGGCCTCTCGCCTATTTTCCCAGGCGCTTTTTGCAGGAGCAGAAGCCGTCACATGAAAAAGTTCAAGGTGGTTCCCTGGCAAAGGCAGGAATAACGGCACTGCCTTGCCAGCGGAGAGCGGGCACTGCTGCCCCATCCCTCCCCATCTCTGCTCTGAGAGGGGACAGCAGGGACCGGTGCTCTGCAGAGCCTGGCACAAAGGGAAAGGCATGGCTGAGCCTTCCCAAAATAGACGTACCTGCCCTCTCACATAGGCCAGCCGGGCTGATGCTCTTCTGCAGCACCTTTCAACAGGATCTCAGGCCGTGGAGATGCTAGCATGGAGAGATGGACCACAGGGCTGTCTGTAAAACCCCACTCTTGCTCCCTCGAGACACCCAGAGGGAGATTCTCATGGGGCTGGTATGGGGCTGGCAAGTGCTGCTGCCGTGCAGGGCTCTGGCTTTGCTGCAACCCAGCACGCCCACAGGAGCAGCAGGGCCTGGATGCAAGGGAGCAGCAGGAACAGGGCTGCCCCATGACAGGGTGTCCCTCTCCAACCAACCTGTATCATGATGATGCTGTCCAGGGCCCAGCCAGGTCCAGGGGCCAAGGCTGTACCCACAGCTCAAGCAAGGAGCAGCAGCCCCAGCCTGAGCTTAAATAGCCCCCCCAGCCCCTGGTGACTGGGATGGGTGGTCCCAGGTGAGGCTGCTCAGGGCCACCGATGCCAATTAGTGCAATCGCTGCTCTGGCGGTGGAAAATGCAGGAGGAAAGGGCCAGGGTGGGTCTGGGGCAGGGGTGTGCAGAGGGGACACAAACGGGGCTCTGGGGGGGCACTGGGGCCACTCATGTAGGTCTTCCCTTGCTGACCCATGGCAGGTCCCCACAGGGGGTGGCTCCCCTTCCCCTTGTCTGCAGACAGCCCCCAGGGAAGTGCCAAACCATGGGGCAAGGGGTATCCCAGGGCACAGCCCCCACCTGGCCATGCTCATGGGCACCTGCAGAATCACACCTGCATGCCCCCCACAGCCCCACAAATACACTCAATGGGCACATGTGTACATACACATGCACGCACATGTGCAGGGACCCACACATGGGGGGCCAAGGGGACTGGCAGGGGCTGGGCAGGACCAGTGTGGTTCCAAGGGGGGGACCCCAACACTGGGGGGGGCTGTGGGAAGGGGTGCCTGGGTGGGTGCTGGGCAGGAGGCACAAGGTCTGGGGGGCTTGAGCCTGCCGGGCTGCAAGAGGCTGGGAGCTGGGCTGGGGGTGCTCGGGGTGGTCCAGGGGACCGGAGCGGGGTGTTGGGGGGGTCTGTTTGGCATCACCTCGGTGCACTTGGGGAGGGCCCGGCTGTGCCTGGTGGTCCTCGGCTGTCTGACACGGGGGTACCCGGCTGTGCCAAGGGCTCCCCGCTCCACAGGGGCACCCCGTGTTTAGGGGCACCCCCGAGTTGGGGCGACCACCCCGGCAAGGCTGTACCGGCAACACCAGCCTGCGCTGGGGACGGAGCGGGGGCTGGGGCGGGGGTCCCCCCATCCCAACCGAGCGGGCACCGGGCACCGGCCGCGGGGGTCCCTGTCCCCGTCCCGGCCGTGCCGGGCCGGGCCGCGGCGCTCCGGAGCCGCCCCCCGCCGGGGGGGTCCCCGCTCCCCCCGGATGCATGACTTCATCCTTCCGCCCGGGTTTCCTCCCCGCCGCCGCCGCCGCCGCCGCAGACCGGCTCCCGGCTCGGCGCGGCGCGGCTCGGCCCGCTCGGCCCCGCCATGTCGCAGGTGCTGCCCTACGGCGAGGACAAGGTGGGCCGCTACGGCGCCGAGCCCGAGGCGGGGGAGCTGCCCTTCAGCTGCCGCCTGCAGGACACCAACGCCTTCTTCGGGGGCAACCAGGGCAAGCGGCCCCCCAAGCTGGGACAGATCGGCCGCGCCAAGAGAGGTACCGCCCGACCCCCCGCCTCTGCCCCCCGACCCCCGCCTCAGCCCCACGGCATCCCCGGGACCCCCGCATCTGCCCTGCGGCATCCCCGGCACTGGCTCTTGCATCCCCAGCGCTGCCCCACGGCATCCCCGGGACCCCCGGATCTGCCCTTCCATCCCCGGCTCTGCCCCGAGACCCCCGGATCTGCCCTGCAGCATCCCCGGCGCTGGCCCTTGCATCCCCAGCGCTGCCCCACAGCATCCTCGGGACCCTCGATTCTGCCCTTGCATCCCCGGCATCCCCGGCACTGGCCAGTGCACCCCTGGCACTGCCCCCCGGCACCATCGGCATCGCCCCACAGCACCCCTGGGACTCCCGGCTCTGCCTTGCATCCCCAGCACTGTCCCCTGGCACCCCCGGCTCTGCCCCCCAGTATCCTCAGCATCCCCCGCACTGTCTCCGGCATCCCTGTGACCCCCAGCTCTGCGACTGGCACCCGGCACTGCCCTAGAACCCCAGGCCCCCCCCCCCCCGGCTCCAGACACCAGCACTCTCCCCCCGGCGCTGCCCCACACGCCCCGCAGCCTGTGGCTGCCCCCGGGACTACCCTGCAGCATCCCTGGGGCTGCCCCCGGGACTATCCTCAAGCATCCCCGGGGCTGCCCCCTGGCACATCCGCGAATGCCCCCGGGACCCCCCCGGAACTGCTCCTCAGCACCCCTGGGATTGCCCCCACATCCCCTTGGACTGCCTACCTTCATCCCTATAAACAACCCCCAGCATCACCAGGAACAGCCCCCCCAGCCCCATAAACCTCTCTCCCTCCACATTTCTGCCTGCCGCAGAGACCCCCATCAGCAGCCACCGGCGATGCTGATCAACAGTCACCCCCCCCTCCCACCCTGGGTTACTGTCCCTCCAGGACTCCATGAACCTGTGTGCTCCCCCCTCCCTGCTTTACTGCCTGCCGCAGAGACCCCCATCAGCAGCTCCCCTGCTTCCATCAGGACCCAAATAAATCCCCCCCACCCCCCGATCTGCCACCATCGATCCTCCCGATGCCTTGGGGACCCCCGAGAATAGCCCCTGTCTTCTCTGCAGCCTCCACCCCGCCTGCTTGGGGGACCCCCATAGACAAACACCCCTCCCTGAGCTGCAGGGGTAAAAGGGGGGGAACAGAGCCCCCCCCCAGCACAAATACACCCCAGCCCCGAGGGGGGATGAGCTGCTGCCTGCTCCACCCGCCCCCCTTTGCAGTGGTGGTGGCTGGGTCTAGCAGACCCCCCCGGGGGTGATGGGGGGGCCAGCTCCCCCTCGGTGGTGATGGGGGGGGGGTCTGGCTGCTCCCCGGTGATGCTGCTGATGGGGGGAGGGTCTGGCCAATTCGCCCCCGGGGTGGTGATGGGGGGGTTGCTGAGCACCCCAGCAGTGATGTTGCGGGAGGGGGGGTGTCTGTCCACCACCCCTGAGGGTGGTGGTGATGGCGGGGGGGGAATATCTGCCCAGCCGGTGATGTTGATGTGGGGGGGGTGTCTGTGTAGCCCCCCAGTGGTGATGCTGATGGGGGGGCTGCCCAGCGGGTGATGCTGACGGGGGGCTGTCCGGCCCCCCCATGGTGATGCTGATGGTGGGGGTCCGTGCAGTCTGCTATGGTGACGGGGGGGGGCTGTCCGGCTCCCCGGACGGTGATGCCGATGGGGGGGGAGGTGTCCTGCGCAGCGGGTGATGCTGACGGGGGTCTGGCTGCCACCCCCACCGAGCTGGCGATACCCCCCCCCCCCCCCCCCGCTAGGTCATTACCCATTCCAGTCCTGTTGCTCTCATCAGCGCCTGCCGCAGAGAGGAGGGGGGGTCCTTCCTGGTCTTTCCTGCCCCCCCTTCCCAAACCACCCATCCAGAAGCGGCCGGCTGGCTGCAGAGGGGAATGCTGCCCCTACCCAAGCTGGTTAGGGGGGTGGGGGGGCGATCCCCCCCCCATCCCCGTTGCACACATCTGCGCCCCTTCGCCCTGCTCCCCAGCATCCGGGGGGGCACATCTGGAGCCCTCCTGGGGTGGTGAGTGGGGCGAGAGCCGGGGTGGGGGGGCAGAGGCTGGGTGCGCGTCCCCTCGCCCACGCACCCCCCGCCTGTCCCCGCAGTGGTGATCGAGGATGACCGGATAGACGAGGTGCTCAAGGGCATGACGGAGAAGTCGCCGCCGGGGGGTGTAAGCCGGGACCCGCCGCCAGGACCCCGCAGGCCGTGCCCTGCTCCCGGCCCTGCATGCTGGCTGGACCACCGACGAGGAGGGGGAGGCCATGCCTGTGCCCTCCCCCCCCGGCCCGGGGGGGGGGCTCTGCAGCCACCACCCCCCCCGAGCCATGCACTTTACCCCTCCGCCTTCCCCGGGGGGGGAGGACGCCTGCCGAGCCCCCCACCCTGGGCAAAGACCCCCCCTCCCCGGGGGGGGGTCCAGCCCCCCGCTCCGCGGCGCATCCCCCTCATCCTCCTTGGTGGGGGGTCCCCGAATCCCGGGGCGTATCCGGCCCCACGAGTGGGGGGAGCGCTGCTGTCCAGAGACATTTTTTGCTCCATCGTTTTTTGCATGAGCTTGGTGGCCCGGGCGCCCGGTCCTGGGGCCGAGGGTCAGCCCCACCACTCCGGCACGCTTCTTTTTAAACAGAAACTCCTCATATTTGTATTTTTATATCCGAATCTTTGTTAAAAACGATCTGCTGACGTTGAGATGTTGAAGTAACCGCATCGGAAAAACAAAAACAAACAAACAAATGGTTCATATTTTTTTCCATAAGAAAAAAAAAGACAAAAAAAGAAGAAAAAACCGAGGGGGAAAAATAAAGGGGGGGCGAGAAAGATGGAGGGAGGGCGAGGAAAGCCGAAGATGTGGGGAGGGGAGCGGGGAACCCCGGCCTGACCCCCACCACCGGCAGCGGGACCGGCCAGAGGGTTTGGCAGCACCATCGGCCGCCGCAGTCCCCTCCCGGCAGCGCCGGGGCCAGAGCCCTTCGGGCCAGCTGTGGGTGCCGGGCGGTCCCGGCGCTGCCCCTCGCTTGAGGGTAGTGGGGCCGGGGGGGGGAGTGGGGAGGGCAGGGACCGGCCTGAGTTGTTGTTTTTAATTTTGTACTTTAATTTAATTTTATTTTTTAAGAAGCTTCTCGGGGGGGTCTGATGTGCATGAGAAACTCATCATCTTTTTCAGTAACCTACGAGTGGCATTTATGGAGACGACGACGCAAAAAAAACACAACAAAAAAAACCAAACAAAAAACAAAACCGAGAAAAAAAACACAAAAAAAAAAGAAGAAAAAAAAAGATACTTGTGTCATGATGTTCTACGAATGATCCATTGTAAATTTAAATGCCATTTTTCACTGTACTGGTGAACAAAATGCAATGAATAAAATACATTCATGTACCGAGGCGAGGCCGGCAGCTGCCTGCTCCTTTCTGTCCCTCCCAGGCGCCGGCTGGTTTTCGGGGTGCCTGCGGGATGGGGTGGCATGGCGGGGCAGGGGGGGCTGACCCTGGAGTCCTTTGCCGGCTCCCAGCGTGGGGGGAGCCACCGGCTGACCCACTCACGCCTTTCACCAGAAATAGCAGCCCAGCAGCTCGCGCCTCTTCGGTGCGTTACCGGGTCCTCTCCGTGCCCCCTCCCCCGGCGTCACCCACCCCGGGGGGGTTTGATGCCCAAACAGCCCCTGGGGACACCCCCGGTAGCACCTGTGCAGCCACTGCAGCCACCATGCCAGCACCCACGCACCGGCACCCACGCGCAGCCAGCCCTGCCGGCACACGGTGGCAGGCCTGTCACCAGCCCCGACACACGCCTGTCACCACGCTGCCGGCCCCAGGCACGGGCAGACACGGGCCAGGCGTGTGCGGCACACCGGGGTCGTCACCGTGGCCAGGAGTGGGGATGGAGGGGGACAGGGGCAGATGTGCCCTGTGGTCCCCCCCAGCCCCGTGTCGGCACGTCCCAGCCTGGACCCCCCCCTGCTGCCTAGCTGGGGCTGAGGGGTGACAAGGACACGGTGCCCTTGCGCACCCCCATGGCCGAGGAGGCTGGTCTGGGTGTCCCATGGCAGGACGGGGGCAGGGGCAGTGGGCACCCCCCATCCTACCCCCTGCACCCAGTGCCAGCACCCCCCCATCCTGCCCCCAGCCCAGCTGCCCGCTGCCTGTGCCGGGGGGGCGAGGCAGGGAGCCGTTCCCCGCAAGATGGATGGGTGGAATTAAACCCGATTTGGTTTCATTACCGGCCACAAAGCCCCGAGCCCTGGCTGCTCTCCAGCCGGGTGAAGGAAGGGCCGGGGCAGGGTGGGGGGGGTTGCACAGCATCTCCTGCTCCCCGGAGCGTCCCCCTGTCCCCAGGGAGAAGGCCAAGCCCCCCCCCTTTTCTCCTATTACTCACATCACCGGGCAGCTTGGGGAGGGACGCACTGGTTCCCCGTCCCCCACCCGTGAGGGTGGAGCAGCTTAAGGCTTTATTGGGCAGGGGGGGGAGGCCAGGGAAGCCCCCGCCCCGGGTCACAGCTGGATGGCAAGGAGATAGTCCTCGTCGTTGTCCGGGGGGGCGGGTGGCGGTGGGGGGGCAGGGGGTGGGGGGGGCTGGTGCAGCCGGCGCCCCAGGGCCAGGTCGGGGGCGTCCAGGGGCTGCCCCTTGCGCATGACGTAGAGGAAGTAGTGGAAGGCGCCGGCGTCCCCGTCCCCGCAGGCGGCGTGGCGCAGGGACCAGCCGAAGGCCTCCTGGGCGTAGTGGGGCTTGCGGAAGTGGGGCTGGGCAAAGGTGATGGAGATGAAGCAGCCCCCTGGGCGCAGCACCCGGCTCACCTGCGGCAGGAGAACCCCCAGGACAAGGAGGGGGGGGGACACACAGTGAGGTTCAGCCCCTCCGGCAGGGATGGCCCCCATCCCCAGGGACCCCCATCACCATCTGCCAAAGATTCCCCCCAGCCTCTCCCATTGCATCCCCAAATCTCCTGTCCTAACCCTGCCCCCGCCCCTCCCGGTTCTGACATGTCACCAGACCACGCGCAGCCCGGTGGCAATGGGGAACGGGGGTCCCCACGCGCAACTTCTCCCTGCACCCCAAAACTCTTCGTCCCCATCCACAGCAGACGTCACAGAGACCCAACCCTGGCGCAGGGAAAAGCTTCCCCCTCCCGGGTACAGGGCCCCCCCAGAGCGGCGTGGGACCCCCATCCCACCCACCCCTCCTCGGGGCACGCAGCACCACCCCCGCCGCCAACACCCAGCGTCCGAGGGGAGGGGGGTGGGGGTTGGATGGGAAAGGACTCGACCCTTTTAATCACCATTTTCTCCCCACTGGAACTAAGCCCCCGCTAACAGGATGGAAAAGAACATCAATTTTCTTGCCTGGCTTTATCCAATGTCAAAAGGCTTTTATGGCCAGCACTCGCGTGCTCGGCATGCAAAGGCAGCGCCCGGGGCGGGCAGGCGGGCAGGCAGCCAGCCCCCCCCCCCCCGCCGGCCCCCTGCTCCAGGCGGGGACACCCCCAGACACCCCCCGCCCCCCGGCAAGGGCAGAGAGCCACCGCAGCAGGGGAGAGGGCTGGGGGCCAAGGCGGGGGTTTCCCAAGCTCTGGTTTAATCCTGCTGGGAAGCTCCACGGCTCAGTGCTGGCTGGGGCCAGGGATGGAGAGGGGAGCAGGCAGCCTGTGTGTCGTCCCCCCGCTGCGGTGTGGGCTTTTGAACCAAACCTTAGCATTTTTGGCCAGAAAAAGGGGGAGGCAGGTCCCTGCATCCCCCCCCTCCCCAGGCACCCAGCTCAGCACCCCTCCCACAAAGCGCTGGATGCATCCGTCCTGGAAAGACCCCACGGCTTCCCAATCGACGGGCATGGGGGGGGTCCCCGGGGCTGGGGGCAGGCAGGGATCTCCGGCTAGAGCCGAGCAAGAGGCATCCCGCATCCCATCCCTCGTTAACAGAGCACTAACGGCCGTTGCTTAGAGACGGCCACAGGAAACCTTCCCATCCGCCGGCTGGCGCGGGGGGGGGGCGAGGGCGGCTGCTCCCTGCTCTGGCGCTGACCCGTCGCCCCCGGATCACCGGGACAGGGCTGTCCCCGGGGCATCCCCACAGGCAGGGCGGATTTTCGGGTCCTTACGTCCCCCCCAGGGAGAGCAGGACAGAGGCTGTGAAAACCCCAGCCCCCCTGTGAGAAGGAGGGTAGGGGTGAAAAGGGGGGGTGCCAGCCACGGCCGGACCCGCACGGAGGGACTGGCAAAGCAGCAAGTGGGTGGGAACGCCTCACGAATCCCCCCGGGGACGAGGACAGCGGGGACCGGCCACAGGCGGAGGCCGGCGCCCAGCAATGCTGGGGGAGGGCAGGGATTGAGCGGGGGATTAAAAAGCAGGAAAAAAAAGGGGAAAAAAATAAAAAAGAGCTAAATCCTTGCTGTTTGGCCAAATGACAAGGACAGGCAGCAGTGCTGGCAGGGCAGGGCAGGGCCTGGAGGGCGAGGAGAGCCCTGCTGCCCACAGCGCCTGGGGTCCCACTCCCTCCTGGGCTCAGGGGGGCAAGAAAGGATGGGGGGGCAGTAGCCACGAGCACCCTCCCAGCACCCCATGCCCGCACCCAAGGGTGCGGGACAGGTGCAGCAATTAATTACCCTTGCAGTTATTCCCCCGGGGCGGGGGAGGCTGCCAGGACCCCGCACCCCTGCGCCGGGGCAGGTTCAATCCGGTCCCTGCCTCCGCCACCAATTAATCAGGGCCCGGAGGCATCGCCCGTCCCCGTGGCAACGCCAGGGCCCTGTCGATGCTGACGGGGGTTGCCATGGCAACCCCGGACCGGCCGACGGGGACCCCAGCTAATGAGATCAAAACTGGGGAGGGGGGGCAAGAGCCTATCACAGCCCCGTGGTCGTCACCTTGCCCTGGGCGGGCACGGCCACCTTGGTGTGTCCCCCCTCCAGGCACCCTCGGGTGCCCCTGCAGCCACCCATGCCAGGATGGGGCCCATTTCTACTGCCACCCTCGTATGTAGGGTGCAAATAAAGAGTGGAGTCACCCAGCCCCCCAGCAGGACCCAGGGTCCCAAGGGACACACCCTGCTCCGTCCACCTCCCTGGGGAGAAGGCGATGGGGGGGGAAAGGGGGGGAATCTCCCACCCCCAAGGGTGCCGGGCCCCCCCCCGGGTGTCCCTTTGCAGGGTAGCAGAGGGGGCAGAGGCACCAGCCGGGGGGGGGGGGGGGGGGGGGGGGGGGGGGGCAGAGGCACCGGCCGGGGCATTCCCAGGGAAGCAGGGCGGCGGGGGGACATTCTGCACTTTCACCCACCCCAAATGGGGATGGGGTCCACCCTCTGCCCCGCCCAGCTCCCCCCACCCTGTACCTCCGCCAGCACCCGGTGCATCGCGGCGGCCGCCTGGGGCGAGACATCCCACGGGTCGGTCTCCTCCACCATCAGCACGTCGAGGGTGCCCTTCTCCAGCACCACGTCGAAGGTGGCGTCGGGGAAGGCGAGGGCGCGGATGTCCATGACGGCCCAGCGCAGGCCGGGGCAGCGGGCGTAGCGGGCGCGCATGGCCGCGATGCAGGCGGGGGAGAAGTCGATGCTGGTGACGTCGGTGTAGCCCAGCTCGTGCAGGTCGTGGCTCAGGGCGCTGTTGCCACAGCCTGCGCGGGGCACGGCTCAGCCGGGGCTCGGGCTGCCCATGGGGGGGCCGCCTGCACCCCAACCCCGCTCCCTCCGACCCAGGGAAGGGTGCGGATGGGCTGGGGCAGCTAGAGAGGGAGCAGGTCATCGCCTTGCCGCTAATTAGTGAGTGCTGGGCTAGTTCTTAATTACCCCCTTCCTGCAAGGTGGGTGCTTTGGGCTCCCGGCCCTGCAGGACTGTGGGGTGAGAGCAGCCCCTGCCCCGGGGCAGCCCCCGCACACCGGATCCCCCCGCCCCGGGGCGGGATGCAGGAGCAGCCGTGGGGATGCCGGAGGCAGGGAAGGGGCAGGGGGGCAGAAGGGGGCCCCCCAGTCCTCCCCCCGGCAGTGCCGTGGGGAGGGAGCCGGCCGTGCCCCCCAAGAGCCTGCTGCGGGGCAGGGGCCCGCGGTAAATTAGAGCAGCGTGCAGCATCTGGGGGGGCTTAACCGGGGTGGACGGACAGAGGGATGGACAGATGGACAGACAGAGGGACAGCTGTCTCAGGGGACCGGCACCCTGCCCGGCCGGTGCCAGGCCGGCCCCAGCAGGACACGGGCCCCCCGCTGCGGCGGGCACGGGGAGAGGCCCCCTCCCTCCCCTCACCGGGGGAGCCGCTCAGCCGCTCCCTGGGGGAACCGGGGGGATCCCGGGGGGGGGGGTGGGGGGTGGATTTGGGGGCTATCAAGCGCAGCTGGCGGCGGCTGATCCGCTAATAGGATCGGTGATTACACCCGCCTAATCCCGCCTGCCCGGCGCGGGCGGGGGGCGGCGCGGGCGGGGGGCGGCGCGGGCGAACCTGCCGGGCCGGCGGCGGACCAGCCGGCAGGTGGGACTACGGGGCGGTTACACCGGCCCCCGCCGGCCCGCACCCCCGGGAGCGGGGCCGCCCCGCCGGGCCGGGCGCTGCCCCCGGTACCGGCCCGGTGCCGCACCGCCCCCTCGCGGCCGGAGCCAGCGCATCCACCGGCGGGACCCGAGCCCCGCCCGCCCTCCGCCGGGCACCGGGCACGTACCGAGGACGAGGATCCGGTCACCGGGGCGCAGCTCGGCCTCCAGCTGAGGGAGGAACCGGGACAGCCCCCCCAGCCACTCCCGGGGCTCGGCGCCCTCCTGCCGGTACAGCGCGTC
The DNA here is from genome assembly GCF_965638725.1 of Aptenodytes patagonicus. Lineage (NCBI taxonomy): Eukaryota > Metazoa > Chordata > Aves > Sphenisciformes > Spheniscidae > Aptenodytes > Aptenodytes patagonicus. The sequence goes on along the minus strand of NC_134954.1, from coordinate 13,474,042 downwards.
CCAGAAGCGGCGCTGCCGGTAGCGGCGGTTGGCGGCGGGCGCGCGCCGCCGCTCCATGCCGGGCGGGGCGGGGCGGGGGAGCACCGGGCGCCACGTGCCGCCCGCACCCCCACGTGCGGCTTCCGGCCTCGGCGGTTGCACCGCCCTAAGCGTTCCGGCCGGAAACGCGGAACGGGGAGGAACGGGGCGGAACGGAGCGGCACGGCGGGACGGCCATGGCGGCGGGGCGGGGGGCGGCGGCGCTGCGGCGGGCCTGGCGGGAGCGGCGGGCGGCGCTGCTGGAGCCCAGCTACACCCCGCTGGTGGCCGCCTGCCTCTGCCTGGCCGAGGGCGGCGTCAACCTCTGGGTCATCCGCAGGGTCCCCTGTGAGTGCCGGGGCCCGGCCTGGCCCGGCGTGGGGGGGGCCCTGCCCGGGGGTGGCGGAGCCGGCCCGGGACAGCGCGGGGGGGGGTGGGGTGGTGGTGTGTGTCCTCCGGGCAGTGACAGCTCGTCCCCGGGCTGGGCAGCTCTGGGGTGCTCCCCCTGCAGCGGCGGGGGGGGTGTGTGTGTGTGTGATCCCGCTGGCAGGGTGACAGGGCTGCCCCCGGCCCGTGTGGGTGACAGCATCCCCCGGCCAGGGCGGCGCGGGGGGGACAGGGGTGGGCTGGGGGCCCTGGATGGGGCCGCGGGGGGCCGGAGCCTCGGCTGACAGGGAGGCAGGGGGGGCGCAGGGCAGGGCCGTGGGGTCTGGAGATGGGGGAGCCCTCCCCGCGGTGCCCCCCAGCCCCCCTCGCCCCGCCTGATCCCCGGCCGTCCCCACAGACACTGAGATCGACTGGAAGGCCTACATGGAGGAGGTGGAGGGGTTTGCCAATGGGACCCTCGACTACACCCAGCTGAAGGGCGACACCGGGCCGCTGGTGTGAGTGACGGGGGCGGCCAAGCTCCCCGCAGCTGGGGGCTCCCCAGGGGTCCTAGAGGACCAGGCAGGGCCTGGTCCCTCACTCCTGTCTCTCCACAGCTACCCCGCCGGCTTCGTCTACATCTTCCTGGGCCTGTACTACGCCACGGACCGCGGCACTGACATCCGCCTGGCGCAGTACCTCTTTGCCGGCCTCTACCTCCTCAACCTCCTCCTCGTCTTCCGCATCTACTGCCGAACCAACAAGGTAGCCTGGAGCCAGGGGGCCTCGCTGGCCGCCTCGGGGCCTCTCCTGCTCTGCTGAGTCCTCACCCGGGCAAAACGGGCTGGGCAGGAGGTCAGGGTTGGGGTCTGAGGTTTGGAGGGGCTCAGTGGCAGCGGGGGGTCCAGGACAGGCTGCTGATTGCCCTCGTGTCTCTCTGTTCCCTGCAAGGTCCCCCCGTATGTTTTTTTCTTCATGTGCTGCGCCTCCTACCGCATCCACTCCATCTTTGTCCTGCGGCTCTTTAATGACCCCGTCGCCATGGCCATCCTCTTCCTCGCCATCAACCTCTTCCTGGAGGAGCACTGGTCCTGGGGCTGCCTCCTCTTCAGGTGAGGGTCTGGGGGCAGGGTGGGGGCAGCTCTCCATGGCGTGCTGCATGCGTGAGTGAACTCGGCCCCAGGGAGGGGGCTGCACTCGGCCCGGGGGCTGCCTGGGCACCCGTGTGGGGGGCCGCAGCGGTAACGCAGCTTCCCACTCAGCCTGGCTGTGTCCGTGAAGATGAACATCCTGCTCTTTGGGCCTGGACTTCTCTTCCTCCTCCTCCAACGGTTCGGTCTCCTGGGCTGTATCCCCAAGCTCTGCATCTGTGCCCTGCTCCAGGTGGGTCCCTGCTCGCATCAGCCACGGGGGCAGGCTGGCAGCCCCATCAGCAGGGGGTAGTGGGCTGCCCTGCCTGCATCGCAGCATCCTGCCTGGCTGTCCTGGGGGCTGGAGACCTCTGGATGGACATACAGTGGCACCGGCATCTGAGTTGGCCCCACACAGAAAGCTGGAGGTTGATAAATGATCTAATTCACGGGGCTCCCATCTTTGGCTGACTGTCCCTGTCACCCCATGCGGTGCTGGGGTTCTCGGGAGGTGGCAAGGGTGACGGAGACCTGGCTTACAGCTGCTGCGAGGGTGCTGGTGTGTCTCCGACAGGTGGTTCTGGGGCTGCCCTTCCTGCTGGTGAACCCCGTGGGGTACCTGACTCGCTCCTTCGACCTGGGCCGCCAGTTCCAGTTCAAATGGACGGTGAACTGGCGCTTCCTCCCAGAAGAGGTTTTCCAGAATCGGGCTTTCCACGCCATTCTGCTCCTGGCTCACCTGGCTGGCCTGGGGCTCTTTGCACTGCACCGGTGGCACAGGTGAGACCTGGGGTTCCCCACGGGTGCTGGTCCCCGTCAGCCCCCATGGTGCAGGATACGGGTCTGCGGCTCCCCTGCCCCCACAATGCTGCAGTTCTGAGGTTGCAGGCAGGAGTAGGGGAGAGTTACTGTTCTGTTTCGGGGAGCACGCTGCCCAGGGATTGTGGCTCACAGGGGAAAGTCGGGGTGGGAAAGACTTTCAGCAGCTGAGATCAATGTTTGTGCTTCCCCCTCAGGTCCAAAGAGAGCATCCTGGCTCTGCTGAAGGATCCTGCCGAAAGGAAACACGCATCCCCTCCCTTGACCGTCAACAATATCCTTTGGCAGGGTGGGCAGCAAGGAGGTGGGGAGAAGGCAGGGCAGGGCAGACCTTGGGCTCAGCAGTCGCAGGCTCCCGGTCCTGCGGTGCTGTCAGAACCAGCCTGTCCTGGGGGAAGGAGCTGTGCTGCACGGCTGGGGGAGCTGTTGCGGGATCGCACCTCCAGACTCCTGCGTTTGTCCCCTTAACGGCAGCCCACAGATCGTCTTCGTCCTCTTCTCCTCCAACTTCCTGGGCGTCTGCTGCAGCCGCTCCCTGCACTACCAGTTCTACGTCTGGTATTTCCACACGCTGCCCTACTTACTCTGGTGCACCCCTACCACCAAGCTCGCCCACATGCCCAAGTACGTGCTGCCGGGGGGGGGGACCACCCGTCTGCTGGGAGGTCTGGGAGCGAGGGGGGGCTGGTGTGTCCCCCCCATGCTGACCCCCAGCTTTCCCCCCCTGCAGGGTGCTGCTGCTGGGTGTGATTGAGCTCTGCTGGAACACCTACCCCTCCACGGTCTGCAGCTCCCTCTCCCTCCACATCTGCCATGGACTCGTCCTGCTCCAGCTCTGGTATGGCACGGCCCCCCCGCCAGCGCCGCACACCCCCTTGCCGAGCAGGAGGCCCGCAGCCATCTCCAAGAAGGCCCAGTGAGAGCGTGGCTGGCCAGACGATGGGAACCGGCCTCTGGGACTGCCCCTTCTGCCCGCTCTTTCCCCACCTGGCTCCCAGGCTGCCCCCAGCCATCCCAGGAGGGCCGCAAGCCCTGGAACTGTGCAAAAGGGGCAGCATGGGGACCCCCGACAGGCAGGACTTCCCCAATAAAGGGGGCTTTGTGTGCCCTTCCCCGGCCGCAGCGTCCTCGTGCCGTGACGGTGTTGGTACGGCCGTGCCTTGGCCTGCCCCATCTGCGGGGAGGCAGAGCAGCCGCCGGGGCTGTGGGAGCTCCCTTCCCAGCCCTGGGAGAATGCTGCCCGGGGCAGGGGAGCAGCCTCTTGGGGTGAGGTTAAGACAGAGGATCTGCAAAACCGCTTTGCCTCAAGGTTTGAATCGCCTTGATGCAGGCCAGGGATCCCTCCAGCACAGCTTTTCCTAATCCCCTGTCTGCTTCCTCCCACGGGAGATGGTTGGGAAGGGGCTGACGCCCACCCGCCCAGGACTCTGGTGAACCCCAGCGTGGCCTGAACAGGGCCGACGTCTCCCTGCCCGTAACAGAGATGCCTGTGCAGGCAGCACAGAGCCAGGCGTCTTTATTGGCCCCTCCGGTGGCCGTCAGACGTTGTTGGGGTTGTAGCACAGCATATTCAGCTTGATGTTCTCGTCCCAGTGACGCAGCAGCAGGAACAAGTGCCTGGCTGCCCCTTTGAGGCAGCCCACGTCCACCCCCTCGGGCAGCCGCTGCGCCTGCAGCCACGCGTCCGCCTTGGCCGCCACCAGCTCCCACTCCTCGAAGAAGCCGGCGCAGCGATGCTCCAGCCATGCCAAGGCCACTGCCGTGGCCCAGCTGGCATTCTCCAGGTCCTCTGACCCCGTGTCCTGCCAGCTCACGCCGGCCTCGGAGGGGGCGGCTGAGTGGGGGCCGGTGTCGGACTCTGAGCCGTGCCCGCTGTCCGCCTGCGCCCACACGGCTACACTGGGCACCTCAGAGCAAGTGCTCTGGGATGGGGGCGAGCCGGGCTGTGGGGCTGCGGCGGGCTCCTCACCCTCCTCGCCGCCGGGCCCTGCCTCGGGGCTGCTCCTGGCCCCCGGGGACGCAGGGCTGAGGCTGGCTCGGTGGGAGGCGTAGGGGGAGGCCCGGCGCAGGCGGTCCAGGGGGATCTGTACCACTTCGGAGAAACTCTCTGTGAGCTGGAACGGCCCCCGAGCTTGCTGCAGCTGCACCTGCAATGGAGGGGCAGGCAACCGGGGGGGCCAGGGAGGGACGCAGACCCACCACGGCCCCCAGCACTCAGTGGTGGGGGCTGCAGGAGTGTCCCTGGGGCACAGGGACTGTCCAATGCCTCCTCCCCCCCCCTTCCCCCCAAAAAAGCCAGCAAAGGCCCCCAGGGCTGTTCAAGGATGCAGCGGAGCTGAGCAGGCACCCACCAGGTTTGCATCCTCAGCTGGGTGCCGCTGCTGGTGCTGCCAGGCATCACCTGGGCGGCTCGGCTGCGACCCAGCAGGGAAGGTGCCTGCTCGGCCCCCCCGCCCCGGGTGTGATGGAGACAGGGTCCTTACCAGCGGGAGGTAGTCGTGGCTGGCATGGTTGCTGGAGCGCTCGCTTTCCGGGCTGAGGCACTGCGGGCGCAGCACCAGGCTGGGCCCCCTGCGCCTACTCAGGCTAAACCTGTGGGGCAAACGGGTGAGTTAACAGGGGGGAGGGGGGGGGGCAATTCCTGAAGGGCAGCTGGACCACAGCCTGCTGCAGGGAAGGGGCTGGAGCACCAACCCCCCTCCCCCCCCCGCCTTACGCCGCAGGAGCTGGCAGGGGATGTTGGACCTGCAGCACCCAAGAAGTGGCACTGTCCTCCTCTCCCTGCAATGTGCCATTTTTTGGGCCCTCGCATCCCCCCACCCCCCCCAGGCTCACCTGGAGCCAGCGATGCTCTCCGTGGATTTCTGGGAGCCCATGGAGGTGGTGGAAGGGCTGGTTGGAGGCCCTGCAAGGGGGGACGGCTGAGCATGGGGGGGCCATGATGCACCCAGAGGTGTGTCCCGCTCCCCCCCCAGCACCTGTGAGGGCAGTTCAGCCCACGTGCCCTGGACAGCAAGGGCAAGCGTGGGCACAGCAGATGCTCCAGCTCTCAGCTGCCAGCAACAGCGTGCTGGGGCCACCCCCCGTCCCCCACCATCCAGCCCTTGGCCCCCTCCACCCTGGACGCACCGTTCGAGCAGTTCTGCTTTTCCCAGCCATAGGTAGGGGAGGAGACGCTGGCTGGAGACCCGGGGGTCTCATCTCGCTCTGCAAGAGAGCGAAGACCTGAGGGCCCCTGGGCTCCCGGGACTCTCACGGCCCGGAGCTGCTGCCAGGGGCTGCTACGCTGTCCCCCCGTGTCCCCCCGCAGTGTGGGGCAGAGACCAATGCCTCTTCCCAGGCATCCACAGCGCTGCAGCTGGGACCAGCCCCACACAGCCGCAAGCTGAGGGTCCCCAGGGACCCCGGCGCTCAGGCAGGTCCTTATGCAGGTCAGCATAAGCCAATGTAAGGGCTCGGATCGGTACCTGCAGCGATGGGGGCCTCATCCTGCTCCTCCGCATCCCACTGCTGGCCCAGTCCTGCTGAGGAGCTCCTGTGGTGCCAGTTCCCTGCCGCAGCAGCTCGTGGCCGGCTGGCCGAGCCAGCTGCAAGGGACGGTGCCACCTCAGCCCTCCGTCACCTCACTGCTCCCTCCCCAGCACGCCGGGCCCCCCAGCCATACCTGTGCCCCACACCTCGGGGACTATGGGCAGGGCTGCCTGTGTGGCACTGTCCACAGGCACCAGGCGGGTGTAGAGAGAAGGCACGTTGCAGGCTTTGCTGGTTTGCGCAGCTTTCAGGCGAAACCGGCGGGCGAAACCTGCCCGGAGCGAGGCGGTTAGAGGTGGGGGGATGCCGGGGCTGTGCTGGGGTGGGGGGGGACACGCACTGGCACCCACCCTGCTCCAGCTCGGCTTCCCGCTGCGCTGCGTTCTCATTGTCCCGGATGACGGAGCGTGCTGCCAAGTGGTGCAGCGGCTTGTCCCAGGCCTTGCCCGCCCGCCGCAGGGGGTCCTCCCTGCCCGGCCCCTCCCGGGGCTGCAGCAGCGACTCCAGCGAGGCCGTCACTTCCCAGGACACCGGCTTGCCAGCCCGCAGCGCGTGGATCACCACCTGGCAGCGCAGGGGCAGGCCGGCATCGCCCAGGCTGGGCTTCCCCGGCTCGGGCACTGGCGAGGCGCTGAAGAGGTAGGAGGGCTCCACCAGCATGTCCCAGTCCAGGTGGGTGGGCGAGAGGAGGTTATCTGGGCAACGGCAAGATGTGGCCTCAGCGAGGCGGGGGGGCACCTGGCGCTGTCCCCGCCGCCCTCGTCCCCTGGGAGCCAGCACGCACTTGACTCCACTGTGCTGGGCTGCAGGCACCGTGACTGGGGTCCCAGCTTGTCCAGCCGCCCCTCCAGGGACTGGTTCCTCTTCTGTGACACCTTCTCCAGTGCCTGGCACAGCCGGTGGGCGTCCAGCTCCCCATGCGGCGAGGAAAAGCTGCGGCTGGCCAGGGCGGCACGTGCCAGCGCCTTCTTCTGCCGCACCAGCTCCTCCGTGCTCAGGGCCACCGTCACCTGCGGAGGGGGGAGGCTGACGGCGAGCCTGGCAAAGGCACCGGCACAGAACCCAGACTAAGCCAAGCCATGATGGGGCACCTGCGTCCCCGGCCGGCTGTTGGCCGGAGCTGCTGGCTGACGCCCAGCCCCGCTGCTCTGCAGGCTGGCACCCGGCAGCCTCGCAGGGCAGCGGGTGATGCTCGCCAGGCTCCTCGTACACATGGGAAGGACTGACAGCACCGAGACAGGAGTTTGCAAACATCCCTGGGGGCTGACTCAGGCTGACGCCGAGGCAGGAGGATTTGGCGGGGATTTTCATGTGTGTGGGGCGCTTAGCTCAGTTGCTCAGGCTGGATGATGCTACAGTGGAATGCAGTCCCTGGCACAGAGTGATGTCCCCGCACTGAGATGCTTCACCTAAAAGCTACGGCAGGGCAGCGGCGCCCATGCCACCTCTCCCCCCGGCAGCAGGGAGCCTGGGGAGGATCGTTTACACTGCAGGGAAATCACTTACGCTTGACATTTCGGCAGCAAAGGCCACCAGCTGTGCTGTTGTGCGGCGGGAGCCGGTTATCTAACCCGTGCCACGGGGAAGGAGCATGTCCCGGAGCTGGGTGACAGCTGGCCTCACCCGGCCTTGGGGCCATCGTCACCGGGGGAGCTGCTTCTCCCCATCCCAGCGACCTGGCTGGGTTTTAAACCCAGGTATGAAGCAGCAGGGATGTTGCCCACCGCTAATGAAATGTCGGGCAGTGTTGGCTGAGGGCTGAAGGAGCCGGGCAGGAGGTCAGCCATCCCACCCCCTCCTCTCCAGCTTGGCAGATTCATTACCTGATGCCAGCCCAGCTAGTTTCACTTAATTTCTGTAGCATCAACAAGGATCTGAGCTGGCTAGGGTGGTTTGCTAGCCACCCAGTTGACTACTGGCCCGGGGAGCTGGGAGACCAGCTTCCTGGTCCCCAGCTATCCCATTCCAGTAGGACAAAACCACCCGAGGAGCCTCCTCGTGGCACCCACAGCTGATCCTTCCTTAAAATCCAGGCTACAACGCTCTGGTTTCCAGCCCGGCGGCCACATGTCCGGGCACAATGGGACAGCCAGACCCCAGCTGAGCCAGGAGCAACCCCCCCATGCGTGAGCCCTTGTACCCCTTTGGCATCCTTACCTTGGTGCCAGCCGGGGCAGAGGGCAGCGGGGCGGATTTGGTGGAGGACTCACAGAGGGACAGGCTCTTCTGGCCCTGCTGGGAGGCGGCATCGGCACCGGGGGCCGAGGAGCCGCCCTCGGGGGCCACGTCGCGGGAGCCAGTGGACTCGCTGCTGGTGGAGCTGCGGGAGAGCAGCCCCCGGCTGCGGTCGGTGCTGATGGAGCAGTGCGTCAGGACGTACTGCTCCTGGATGTAGGAGGGCTGGTAAATCCGCTTCCAGATGTCTCCCCCCGAAACGGGATCCGCACCTGCCCAGCAAGCGCACACCCCGTCAGACCACGGCTCCCACACCTGCCCCCTGCCCCGGCCCCGGCCCCACTCACTCTGCTCTGACACCTCTGTGCCCCCAGCGGAGAGCTCCAGGGAGGCATCCCCGGATCCCGGGGTGCTCTGGGGCGGCTGGCGGCTCTCTCTAGGACTGGGCACCTCCTCCTGGGAGGGGAAGGCTGAGCCCCGGCGAGCCCTTTCCCGGTCCTGGCAGAGAGAGGGCACCGCCGTCACCCCCCCGGCACCGGGAGAAGCCAGCGGCACGGGGAGCGTGCCATCCTCCCCATGCCAGGGCGGTGCCGGTCGTACTGGCGGGCGCCTGTTGCGGAAGCGGGCGATGCTGTAGAGGACGCAGTAGCTGACAAGGCAGTCACCGGGGTAGAGGGCCGGGAGCTCGGTGGGCGAGAGCAGAGCCTCCATGCTGTCGGGGACATACCAGTCGATGGTGATGTCGCTGACGGCTGGCTCGATTGCCTTCTTCAGGGACTTGATCAGCTGGGGTGGGGAGAGGAGCCAGTGTCAGGCACTGCGGTAGCCCCCGCGCCCCCAGCACCCCCCATCCCTGCCCGGGCGTTACCTTGGGCTGCAGCCTCTCGGCCGGGCTCAGGAACTCAGCACAGCCCCGGCTCACCTTGGCCATGCCCTTCAGCAGCTGCCGGCACGCCCGTGGGCCCATGCCGAAGCTGAAGCACCTGCAGGAGAGAGCTAGGTGATGAAGAGCCATGGCCGGGCCAGTGCCAGGGGCTGGGCAGCCCGGCGGCAAGCCCTGCAGCAGGGATGGGAAGGGGTGTTTGATAGCCAGAGATGCCGCCCCGGCTGCATGCCAGGTTGGGACATCCCAGGGGAAGCCGAGCCGGTGGGGTTGGGGGATGTGATGGGCGAAGGACACCCTCGGGGCTGGCGGAGGTGAGATTTGGGGCTGCAGAAGGAGAAATCGGTGGGAACAGCCTAGGGGACATGGAAAGCACCGTGACCTCGCCACGGTGCCGGTGCCGTACCTGACGGTGCTGGCCTGCCTGCGCACCAGCCGGAGGATCCTACCTATGTTGCCCACCGCCGCGTTGGTGAAGAGGAAGAGCTGGCGGGGGTAGCCGTGGTGGAGGGGCTGTGCCAGCGCCCAGCCCAGGGCTGCCAGCAGGTTGGTGCTGCCCATGTCTGCCCGCAGCCCACCGAGATGCTCGTAGGCGCGCCGCAGCGTCTCCTGCCCGCACGGAGAGCCAGCCTCGCAGCAGTCCCCCAGCTCGCCAGCCCCAACCCCGTGACAGGGAGCCGGGAGGGGGGACTGAGAGGGGCTGGTGTGGGGCTTTGCCCGGTGACACTCACGTTGCTGCAGAGGCGGCTGGACAGGAAGAGTGGCTTGACTTCGGCGCCGAAGCTGGCAATGTTGAGCAGCGTCCCCGACGGGAGGCTCTTCAGGGCCACCAGCAAAGCCTCCTGGGGTGACAGCAGGGACCGGGGAGGGCTGCTAAGGACTGGCCACTTGCAGAGCATCCCCAGCCCCGCGGCACCCCGTGGCTGTGCTTCACCTTGACCTTGTTGAGGTCGGGGCCGCTCATGGTGCCGCTGCAGTCGACGAGGAAGAGGACCTCACGGGTGACGCTCTGCAGGTCCCCAGGGACACCCTCCGCCACCGGGCAGAAGTTCAGCATCAGCACAGGGTTGGGGAAGATGTCCTTGTGGAAACGCTTCTGCACGAAAACCACCTGCGAGCCAGGCGGGCCGAGGGCTTTCTCACACCCCCCGGCCCACACAGAGGTCTTCCTTGCCCCCCTCCCACAGCCTCCCTCCTTCCTCCTCCTCCTCCTCCCTGCCAGGCCCTGCTGGGCTGGTGGCAGCCATGCCCTGTCACCTGTCTCTCGCCACTGCCATCCTTCCTGGCAATCCGCACGTAATCCCGGCGGCTCCGGACGTGGGCCTCGTACTCGGGGTACGTCATGGTGCCGTCCTCCATCACCAGGTGGGGGTGGTGGGGCTCTGGGGGCCACAGGGGGGGTTCAGAGCCACCCTGCACCACAGGGGGGGTGGGGGATGCTCCGGATGCTTTTGGGGTGGTGCCCCATCTCCCCCAAACGCGCCAAGGGCACCATCCCCCCTCACCGCAGGGGTAGAGGATGATCTCCAGGTCCCTGTCGTAGCGATGGGGCTCAGCCAGCGTGACGCAGGTGGTGGCAGCAGAGCTGGCCCAGGGGTAGGCGTCAGCTCGCAGGGTGTGGGACGGGCTCTCCAGCCCTACAAGGGGAAGGAGGTGGTGGGGCAGCCCCTCGTGCCCCCTGCCTCGGCCCCCATGCCTGTGCCGGACCTGACGCCGCGGCAGTGGCTGCTCCCTGCCGGCTCTAACAGGATTAACTGGGCCGGCGGCCAGGAGCGTGTCCCCACCGCCCTGCATCCCCTCCTCACCCGTCCTGTCCCCTGTCCATCGCGTCTCCCCGGGGAAGGAAGCTGCTGACCCAGGGCTGCCCAAAGCCATGCACGGGGTGACTTTGGGGCGTTCCAGCCCCAGGAGTGGGATGGCTTCTTTGTGGGTAGGGAGTGCAACAGGCTGCCCGGGAAGGGGGCTTTTGTCCCCCTAGAAGCACGGAGGGACCAGGGGACGCCATCCCAGGGATTGTCACCCATATTTCGGGAGGTTTTACCCAACCAACCGACACCGCTTGAGCCACCCCCCTACCTGCCAGCAAGCAGGGGCCCTTCACCAGCAGCTCAAAGGCAAACTCGTAAGGAAAGGGGTTGCAGGGTCGTCCCCGAAAGACATCCACGCTCTCCGCAGGCGCTGTGGGGGATGGCTGGCCCCGGGCACCAGGCCCCCCGAAACAGCTGGTGGGGCTGCAAGGGGAGAGGCAGTGATGGCTCCCACCCCCCTCCCTGCTCGCCCAGTGTTGGCATCCCCCCCCTGGGATGGCGGAGACTGAGGAAGCCATGAAAATCACCATAGGGCCAACCTGTCGTCACACAAGCTTGCCGGCTCGCTCTCGGGGACGGTGGGGACGTGGGGCGTGAGGATGGGGGGGAGGAGGAGGCGCAGGGCCCCGTCCGGCAGCGTGGCCAGCTCCTGCGCCGTGCTCAGGGTGACGGCCAGGCTCTCCGCCGGGCACAGCGTGCCCGTGACGATGACGAAGGTGGAGCGCTCTGTGTCTTCGTCCAGGACAAGGTGGCCTGGGCAGGGGAGGGACACAGGAGGGTCAGCGAGGTTGGGGAAGGCGGGTGTTAATTGCACTAATACTCTCAAAGGGGACAACAGAGGCCATGCAAAGGGTAAAGACCCAGGAGAGGCAGACGGAGGGGAAAGGGGACGGGGCTGCCCTGGCACAGGGAGCAGCAGCAGTCCTCATGGAAAAGCAGTAGTGAGGATGAGGAGCCCTCCCTGGGCTCTGAGCCTCCTGGCCAGGAGGACCCAACAGGATCGCCCGTGCCACGGTACTTACCGCCGGCACAGCGGCGCAGCCGGCCGGGGCTGGGGCCACACTGGAGGCAGCAGTCCTGCGCCCGGTGCCGGTTCTGGACCTGGAATGTCACCCGCCGGCTGCCCACTACCGCCTCGAAGCCAGCCACCACCTCCGACTCCTCCAGCGGGTAGATAAAGACACCTGCGGGCAGGAGAGAGCCCCGAGGCAGATCTCGGCACGGACACCGCCGCGGTGCTGGCCGGCCCATGGCAGCACCACTAAGAGCAGGGTAATTTAAATGCACGGGAGCTGGGCAACACACAGGAAGGACCCAGAGCCTCACTAGCCCGGAGGAGGGCAGGGAGGATGAAATCCCCCTCTTCCTCAGCATTGGGAATATTTTTGCCTGGCCCCACTCTTCTCTTGCCCGCAGGGCGATGCTGGGTGTCGGCGGTGCCCCCACCACTGCTGACCTCGCCTTCGCTCCCCAAACCAAGCAAGGTTTGGGGGCCAGGACACAGGTGGGCTGGAGATGGGATGCTCTCCAGCATGGGTGTTTTTAGGGGGCCACGCAGGCAGCCCGGGTCACTGCCAGCCCTGATAGCTCCCCCTTACCTTCCACAGGCTCCTCACGGGGGTTGGTGTACACGAGGTGAGCGGTGATGCTCAGGGAGTACCCGTTGGCACAAGCCTTCACCCTGGAGCTCTTCAGGGGCAGAGCCTCCCAGGAGGAGAGGGCGTACAGGCCCGGCATGGTCCCTTGGCAGGCAGCTGTGGGCAGAAGGGAGGCAGGTGCTGGGTGCTCGGGGGACAGGGTCTGCCGGAAAGGGGTTTGTGCACGCAAGCTGCTTCCATGTGCCCAGCCTGCAAGGGTGGAGCAGGTCCCCAGCCCTCCCCAGCCCGGGGATGCTGCTCTGCAGCATCCACAAAACACATGGACCTGGACCCAGGTCTCTGCTTGGACCCCAGCCCACCTGCAAACCAGGCCTGGAGCCACAGAAGCCCACAGAGAGCTCTTCCACCCCATGGGTAAATAAACCCAGCTGCTGGGCAGGAAAACGACTTCCTGTGGGCAGCAGCAGTTACACGCAAGCCCTGAGTCCCAGCAGACAAGCAGGGACTCCTAGACACGATGGATAACAGCCAGCCACACGCAGCCTATCTCTCGGCCACCCCACAGCAGCTCGGTGGCTCCAGAGCCTCCCCAGACCATCTCCCGCACTGGCTGGGAGAGGAGCATCTGCTGCTCCCATCTCCATCCACCCACAGAGGTTACCAGGGTAATTTGTTTAAAAAAAAAAAAGAAAAAAAGGCGAGAAGCCCACAGCGTAACTAGGACAAAACAGCGAGCAGTGTTTGCTGGGGGTTTAATAATTAACAACAAGGTCAGCGCTGCACTGAAGAGCAGCACAGAGGGGAAGGCACTGCAGAGGGGAGCCCAGCTCGGGGGACAAAGCTCTCTGCCTCTGGGCGAGTGATGCTCTGCCCAGAGATGGACACGTGCAGCATCCCACCCTTCAGCAGCGGTCGTGGGAGGAGAGGTGGCTGAGGATGCCTTCCAGCCAGGGCACCAACCCGCTCCACACCTCTCTTCCCCTTGGGAAAACCACCTGGGAGCAGCATCCCAAATGATTGCCCGGAGCCAAGGCATCTCTCTAACATTGCCTTACCCCATGCCATCGCATATTCACATAAAATATTTGGGTCAGCCTTAGCCCCGCCTCTCCGCGGATACTGTGCATGGGTCCCGCTCCAGGCATGGGTCTGCACCTTCACACTGTATCTCCTGCCTGCCCCAAGCGCCTGCTACCCAACGGCAGTGAGGTCCCCGCGTCACGCTGTGTGCTGGCGCTTCACCGTGCAACGTGCCCGGGGCGAGGACAAGGCCAGGTAGAAGTGAACCATCTGGTCCCTCCACTCCGGTGGCCTTCGTCCCAGGAACGGCTCATATGAGCATCAGTAACAGGAGGCTCGGGGTGCCCTCAGCACACGGTCACAGGGTGCCTCTCAGAGCATCCTTGAAAGCGGAGCAGGGCTACATCCTCGGAGGCAGCACCAGGGCTGAGCCCATGGCTGGCACAAGGCAGGGAGCCCCTGAGAAGCAGAGAAGTGCATTAGCAACGTGGCTGCATCCCAGGAAAATAAGTCCATTACACTGGAGGGGAGCTGTTTATCTGCTCAATTGGCATCGCAGTGTTATGCTGGCAGGTCCTGGCCACCCCACCACCCCCCACCATCTCCAGTCCTTCACCCCACATGCAGGATGCTGCATGCCCTGCTGAGCCCCCCCAAATTGCTATCCCAGCACACAAGGCAGCACAGGGGCAATGCACAGCCCGGTTTTCTTCCACGCTGGCCGTGCCACCATCGGGAACATCATCAGCCGGGTCCTGCCCTGACCGCAGCGCCCAGCTGGGCTCCAGGGACTGGGACTCCCCCAGCCCAGCCGCATCAAACCATTAAAGACAGATTTCACCCCAAAGCCCTTCCATTTGTTCCCAAGGCACCCAGCTTAATGCTCAGCAACGCGCCTGCTATTTGCCGTGCCACCCATTGGCCAGGGCACCGCCGGCTTGTTTACCAGGGACTTACCAGAGAAGCTGTCCTGGCTGCTTTTTATCACTTCTCTTTACATTTACTCTCAGAGAGTAAACAGGGCCCATCTGGCCCTGCCACGCTTTGTGCTGGCTGCTCTAAGCCCCGTGCTAATGAATAAAACCAGACTGGACGGTCTTCGCCCCGGCCTCTTCGTCCTCTTCCCCTGGGACAGCAAACTGTCCCTGCGTACCAGCGCGGTATCACCAACAGGTCCCTGCCCCCCCCCCCCCCATCCCCAGCATGGTTGCCAGTGCCTTCGCAGCCCCCTGCTTTCCCCCCTCCACCTGCTGCCCACAGAAGCTGGTTTAACCAGCAGCATCCCTGATACGGAGGGGGCTGCAGCAGGAGCGAGGCTGGGGGCGGCTCGCCGTGCCGGCAGCAGAAAACCCTCGGCGAAGGCAAGAAGGAGCCAACTCTTCTCTAGGTCAGCAAAACTTAACATTTCTCTTCTCGCCTGTGGGCAGGTTGAGTTTTTCCAGCGAGGCAGCTGCCACAAGCCAGGCGCCTGAGCCCAGCAGACCCTCCTTAGCTGCCTGCGAAGTTGTCAGAGTTTCACCTGCTGCAGCGACAGCCGCCCGCGCCGGGGTGCAGCGTGGTCCCGGGGAAGGCTGAGGCCAGCCCTGGCACAGGCAAACCCAGTGGAAATTTCCACTAGTGACAGAGGCACAGGCCGGTATGAGAGGGATGGAAGGAGAGGAGCCCAAGCTTCTGTGGCAGCACCCGAGGCAAGGCATCGCTGCCCCTCCTGCTCGCCCGTGTTGCCCGCTGCTTCCCTCGCCTCCCCTCCCTGCGGAATGTTCCTGCATTGCTCCACTGGGATGGGGCACAAGGGCAGGAGAGCAGGATCTGTCCCGACTCCTGGAGCAGGGAGGAGGCCACAGAGGCAGGAGGTTATGGCCCTGCTGCCCAGGGCTCGCAGGGCACACCACTTTGCAGAGAGCCCAAAGAGGAGTGGAGGGGAAAGGGATTTCCCTGGTGGCTGCAGGTGAAGGGGACGGGGCGAAGGGCTGCCTGGCACCACACTCGGGTGGGCTGTCCCCAGCCCGAGCCTCCAGCCTGCGGTGATGTCCCCTGGCTGGCACTGCTGCTTGGTCTGCTGGGAAGTCGAAACAGAGAGCAGAGCCCGCTGAACACACACACACACACACACACGCACGTGCATACATGCACACATGCCCCGGCACATGCACCGCATCCAGAACCACCACATCCAGGACCTGTGCTGCTGCTCTCGCCTCCCTAGAGCCACAAAAACCCCTGGAAAACCCTAGCCCCATGCCAGGGAACAGGAGTTACTTGCCCTCAATGCACTGTAACATAGGCACACCCCCAAAAAATGTCCAGCCCCCCTCCCCGGATCCCCCCCAACACAGGCACGTCCTGGCAGGGCAGCCCTGCAAAAGGGTCCTGCTGCTCCTCCAGCCACGGGACATTTGTGGCATGGGCCAGGGACCAGTTGCTGATACCCTCGGGCATGTTCCCAGCAGTTATTAAAGCCAGTCCTGTTGGGTCTGTGCCGGACGGTGATTTCAGCACTTTTGTGGCCCTGCTGCCTCATCTTGAACCTCTCGTGCCTCCTGCGATCCAGGGCTGCCCCAAAAGCAGGTGTGCGACCCTGGGGCACCCAAGAATCGCAGGATACCCACAGGGTCCCAGGCGACCGTGGTCCCAGACTCCCCCCCACCCTGGCCCTTACCTGGAGGAGGAGGATGACACAGGGGCTGCAGGCTCGGCTCAGCACCCACTGGCTCCCTGCCCTCCACAGAGCCCTCTGCCCTGGAGGTGGGTTTCCCTGCCCCTCCGGCTCTGGGGGCTGCAGTACCCAGGGGGGATGAGCGGTCCTTCCCCGCCTCTCCCTGCTGCAGGCTCCCTCTCTGGCACTGGCTCCTTCACCGCCCTCGCTCCATCCCTCGCTCCCTGTGCCAGCAGCAGAGCTGCTCCAAGCCCAGCCTCATTAAAGAGACACACGCCCTGGTACCGCCGCCCCGGGGAGGGATGGGGGATGCTCTCATGGGTGGTGCTGGGGGTCTCAGGGGACGGCCAGCACCCCCAGAGGGTGACAGGCACCGGCCAAGAGCAGGGCCCACTGCCATGGGCTGCTCTGCACGCACAGCATGGAGATGTCCAGCCAAACTCTGGTGCTGGTAAGACCTCAGGGTGATGCTGCGGCACCCACAAACATGGGGTTTGGCTGCCCAGGACAAGCAGCTGCCCCCTGTGCCCCCCCCCCCCCCCAACAAAGCATAGGGCAAAACGCAATCCCCCATCAGCCGGCTGAACTCTCCAGTGCAAATACCGTGGGCCACAATTGTCACAACCAGCTTTGCTAGGAGAAGTGTCAACCGCCCTGAGACTGCCACAAGGGAACTGGGCACAGGTGGATGCCGAGCATCCACCCCAAACCCAGACACGCTGGGGTCCCACCAGGACCATCCCTGTCAGCCTCCATGTGCTGCAGGGAAATCTCAGCCCCAAAGAGCAGGAAAGAGGGGGAATCTGGGGAAAGCCCAGCCTTTGGGTGATGAGCATGACAACAAGCCCCCATGGGGAGGGTGCAGACAGTCAGGAAACCCCGGCAAAGCCAGGACACGTCTGCTGGCAGGGAGATCTCACTGGTGAGCCCAGCTCAGGGTGCACTGGGAATCCCTCAGCCGCCACTGCCAGTCTCACATTCCCGAGCAGGACCGGAGAAAACAGTCAGATTTGGGGCTAATCCCTGCCCTACCTTGTGCAGGCAGCTCCCTCGCTGAGCTATAGATAGGGCTGTGCTGCCACGGCTCTTTTTATAGAGCACGCAGAGAGGAGCCCCCACCCTCCCATGCACCGCAAAACCCACCATCACAGCCACACCGAACCTGGAGCCAGCCCAGCCACACAGGCACAAACTGGGGCAGAAAAAGCAGGCGGTGCCAGTAGGGAGAGCGGTCCCCGGTCCTCAGCAGGTGATTTCGGAGCAGCAGCAGAGCGAGGAGGCCTGGCAGAGCAGCATCTCCCCACCGGATCTCACCTCTAAGCTGACCCACACACCACTACAGCTTTGGCTCCTTGGCACGGGTTTCACAGGTGACAGCAGGAGCAAAGGAGGAAAATCTCAGCAGAAGATGCCCTTTGCCGCACGCGGTAGCACCAGGCACGCTCCCTCCTCCAGACCCTTTACCCTGAGCTTCAGCCAACACAAATTATCTGGCAGAGAGGCACTCTGCATGTCCCCGGGCTGCTTGCAAGAGCATGCTGAGCCATTCCCTCTCCCCGTGCAAGATGCCCCATGGCATGCCGCTTGTCCTCCTTGCGCTGCACGGGGAGAGAGGAGAGCTAAAGCATGCAGCTGCTCTCCTTCCTTGTCATTTATGACCACAGGAGAAGGATGCTAATCCATATATTACCCCCCCTACATGACAGATGCCAGCTCTGCGAGCTGCTGGAGGCACAGCATGCACCTCAGCACATCCACCCAGCCTGCAGCGCACACGGGGCTCCTGCTCCCATCATCATGGCAAGCGCCGCGGCTGCTCCAGCCCCAGGAAAAAAACCTGCAAGCTTTGATTTTTCTCTGAGATATTGTTTCTAGGCCAAGCTGAGGCAAAGAAAAGCGTCCAAATGCAATCGCTGGGTCGGTGCCACGAGCCAGGGCGATGGGGCTCGGCCAGCCCACGGCGTCAGACGCTGTCTGCAGCCCCGGTGTTACAGCAGGCGAATAACCACAGCGTGCGCAGCGCCAGGGATGCAGCTGAGCCTCGATGCGCAGCAGCCCTGGTGAGACACAGATGGGCTCCGTCCCGCTCCGTACAGCGCTCACACCAGCATCAGACAACAGGCATGCGTGTCCCTGCTCTGCACTGTCACAGCTGCACTACAGCAGCTCGTTGCAGCCACAAATAAACCCACAGAGAGCTCGGCATTGCTCTTCGGCAGAGCGCCGAGCTAAGGCATGCATTAAACCCTTGCAAACACAGGCCCGGCTCAGCCCAACGGCTCCATTAAGTGCCCTTGCACCCCAACAACCCCATGCAGCCCTCAACAGAGGCTGCCATAATACCCAAGGGACCGGTCACGATCTGGGTATTTATCCCCAAATCATCTGTACCTTGTCCTGGGTTTATTGAGCTGAATTGTTACGCAGAGATAGAGCTGGCTGGAGAGAGCACGGAGCACAAAGCTCTCACAGATGCTCTCAGTTCCTAAGTCACTGATAAGCCCTGCAAATTGAGTGCTGTGGGAGGAAATAACCCAAAGCCCGAGGAGATGCCAGCCGGTGTCAGGCTGGGAGTGACTGCGCTCGATGCAGCTGCGGCTCCTCGGACCCAGCTGAGAGCTGCACAGGCAAAGGCTCTGCCTGCGGGCAGAGGGGCAGGGGTGTCCTGTTCAGCTGTCTGCTGCTCATTAATCAGCCCAAATTAGAGGAGATCCTGAGGATGGGTAGCCATGGAGGAGGAGGAGGAGGAGGAGGAGGAGGAGGAGGGGAACGCCTGGTCAAAATTAGGCACACCTCAGTTACACACCTGTGCAATACTGGCCTGCCCAGCTGCAGGGAGTTACAGAGGGGCTGGAGGGAGCAAGCAGCGGGAAATGAAACATCAGCAGAGATAGAGATGGCTCATGGAGGCATCAGGGACCCCTAGGGAAGCAAGCTGGGAAAGCTGCCAGCCCTTGTCCTGCCCAAACTTAGCTGTAAACCCTCCCAGGATGCTGGTGCGGGCAGGCCCAGGCCACGCGCTGGGGGCTGCTGGGTTTCCTTTCCGCAGCCGAAAATAGCGGGGGCTTGCAGCCGTGGGGACCTCGCAGCCACCACCCTGGGGCTGCCGGGCTTGCTCGGCAGCTGGCTCACGGCGGGGCCAGGCTCGCTGCTGGAAACGAAACTCTGTGGGTTTCGGGAACCCGAAACTCCCACGCCCCTGACGCCTGCCTTGCTGCGCAAGATCTGTTGGCGGACAGTGGCGTTTCGGATCGGCTTGGGCCAGCGCGGTGCCAGCAGCGATCGGGGCTCAGCGGCGCAGCGGGGTCCCGTCAGGTGCCTGTCCCTTCGCACGGGAGCCCGAGGGCAAAGCTGGGGTGCTGGGTGCCGGGCAGGGCCGTGCTGGCCTGCTTCTCTGCCAGGCTCGGACCCCTGCCCGCAGGCAGGGATGGGGTACACGGGGCTGGGGACCCCTCCCAGGAGCGGCGGCTGAGGAGTCAGGCAGGAGAGATGGGGCCGGGAGAAGAGGATGTGGAAGAGAAACCACCCCGAAAGGCCGGGGGCGGGGGGGCGGGCAGGGCACGGAGAGAGCTGCAGGGGCTTGTCCCCAGCCCAGAGCAAAATGTTCGCTGCACCGCGGGGCTGGGGGCAGCGGGGGGGGGGGGGGGGGGGCGCGGGTGGAGGAAGACCTGGGAAGAAAACAGAAGGAAAAGCGGAAGGGAGCGGGCAGGTCCGGGCAGATCCCCCGCGGGCGGGGATGGCCGAGCGGCTGCTTCCCTCTAGCGGGGAGCGGCGGGCAGGCCGGGGGGCTCGGCCGGGCCGGCTGCTCCCAGCCCCACACCCCGGCCACGGCCACGGCCCCTGCCCCGCTCCCCGCCGCCCCCCCGCGTCCCGGGGCCGCCGCCGCCCCCGCGGACACGTGGTGCGGGCGGGACGCGCTTCCGGAGCGGCGGCGGCGGAGCGGTGAGAGCGGGCGGCACCGGGGAGCGGCCCCTGGGGGGGCTCAGGGCCCCGCGCCCCGGCTCCACAGCACGCGTGGGGTTCCCGCGGAGCGGTGCTGGGCGGCGGCGTCCCCCTACTCGCGTGTCTGACCCCCACGCGGTGTCCCACGCTGGCCGGGTGACGGGCCCTGGGGGAGCCCGCCTGGTCCCCGTGCAGCCGCGGCACCCACGGGCACTGCTCCCTTGTCCCTGCCGAGGTGGCCCCGGGGTGACCCCGCTGTCCCGTCCCGTGTCTCCTCCCCCCCCGTCCTTCTCTGGGCCGGCTGGGCCGCCACGGGGCAGGAGCACAGGCTGCTGCGGGCAGACCCGGCCCCACACAGGGCTGGTTTAATGGCAGGGGGGACGCAGGTTGCGCACCCCAGCACCGTTGAACGAGCCGGCGTGCCACCATGGTGCACCAACTGGTGTCACCGGAGAAAAGGCGTGGGGACAGAGCCGCCCTGGCAGCCTGCGCAGGGAGGACCAAAGAAAGGGAAATTTGTTTTGGGGAAGTGCGTTCAATTTTATTCCATTCCCACAGTGTGAGACCCTCTTGACACGCAGTGATGGGGAGACCCAGGAAGGAGCCCACCGGCACGTCATCCCCTCGTCCGGCCACAGCCGCCTCCAAAACCGCCCCCGCCGCGCCGCCACCTTCCGCCTCAGCCACCCGGGCCAAGGCCACGGCTGCAGGCAGCCGATCCAGGAGTGCTCCGGCTGCTGGGGCCACAGGCCCCAGCCAGGGGCGGGGGGCAAAGCCAGACACCTCTCAGCCGAGACCTGCAGCATCCCGTGGAGCCCTAGGAGATGCCAGGGACCAGCACAGGGCATCTGCCAGGAGTTACTCTGCAACCCAGAAGAAGCCGCCTGATGCCAAAGGAGCTGCTGGTCCGGCCAGACCTGACCCACGTCTGCAGAAGAACAAGCCTGGGGCTGACCTGAACAGGGCCTGGAGCCAGTTCCTGCCCCCCCTGGAGAACCAAGACATCCCGTGGGTGGAGAAGGAGACGCGGGGCCAGTGGAGCAACCCCAAGTGGTACGAGTGGCGGGAGAACCGCATCACCGCCTCCGTGGCCCCCAAGATCGCCAACAGCAAGTTTGCCAACGGCAAGACGGCTAAGGTGCCCCAGTCCTACTTGAAAGCGGTGGTGAGCTCCAGCCCCAGTGTGCAGACGCCGGCCATGTCCTGGGGGGTCCGCAATGAGAAGGTGGCTGTGCGGGCCTACGAGCAGCTGAAGTCGCAGGCCGTGGGCAAGCCGGTGCAGGTGGAAGACTGCGGCCTCTTCATTCACCCAGAGAAGAGCTGGATCGCTGCGAGCCCGGACGGCATTGTCAAGGAGGCGGCCACGGGGAAGGCCCTGGGGCTGCTGGAGGTGAAGTGTCCCTACAAGCACAGGAACAGGACGGTGCGTGAGGCCTGCAAGGACAAGGACTTCTGCCTGGAGGTGGATGGGGACTCCTATGCCCTGAAGAAGGATCATGCCTATTTCACCCAGGTCCAGTGCCAGCTGGCAGCCGCCGGCGTCCAGCAGGCTGACTTTGTGGTGCACACCACCAAGGAGACAGCCGTGGTCCCCGTGAAGTTCGATGCCGAGTTCTGGCGGCAAACGGTGCCCAAGCTGGAGAAGTTTTACACCGAGGCGGTGATTCCCCACCTGGAGGGGAAGGCAGACGGCTCCGTCTGGGCCAAGGAGGAGTAGACCCCCCCAGCCTCGCTCACCAGGATGCTCGCTTGGCTGCGCAAACCCAGCTTTGGCCCCTAGCATAGAAATTATGCCTGGTTTTGCTGTTGTTCTTGGACTGTTCGCTGCCTCTGCCCCAACGCAACTGCCTTGGGACTGAAATGATGCACCAGCAGGTAAGGGTCCCCTCAAACAGTGACTTCTTCCTGCCCCAGCCAGGCCAGCGCTCAGCCCCCAGTGCCTTCTTGTCCTGTCCCTCTCACTGCATCCCCCATTTGACCCGACAGCACTGCCCGATGGGAGCTGGCACACCTTTGGATCTGCAGGGGAAGCCAGTGATGCCTCTTTACTGGAATAACACTTATTTTGTGGAGAAAACTAGATCCTTTGGCACCTCAGCTGCTGTCAGGACTAAATCGTAACTCCATTCTGGAGTGGGGACAGAGCCAGGGAAGGTTTGTCAGAGCCCAAGAGCAAAACACAGCTTTTGAGGTAGTGATGTGCCTTAAGAGTTGCAGCAAGGGCATGTGGACACCCCGAGCTGTCAGACCTGCTGTTTCTTTGGAGTAACCCATGATGCTCATCATGAATTAGCGGCAGCCTCAGGAAGACGGTGCCCATTGAAGAGGTCTCCAGCCCACACAGCTCCAGAGGATGTTCCTGTGGAGCAGCCCCATGCGCCGCAGCAGGGCGGGGAGGTGGGCATCACTCTATTAAATACAACATGCACTGGCCCGCTCGTTCCCTGTTGTTTGTGCAGCTCGTTGTTTACCTGGGGGGGGGGGGCAGGGCTGGGTGGGATCCCCACACCAAGTCCCCTCCCAGCCACAGCAGAAGGGGAGCACTCAGGTCCCAGAGGGATGCAAGACCCAAGGCCACCAAACTATGCCAAAGCCACCACCGTTATGGCAAAAGTACTTTATTATATACATAAGACTCCAGCCACACTCCACAGGGCAAGGACCAGAATTTGCTATTTTACATATCAATACAAAGTAACTATAAAAACATAAAGCACTTTTGGGGCCCAGGCTTTCCACAGGAGGAGAGAGGCACAGGGATGAGCCTGGGGGCTGCTGAGTGACAGGGGGCTGCCCCACACCCTCCCCCAGCTGTGGTCCCACAGTAACCAGATGTGCAAGTAGGAAAGAACCCAGTTAAGAAGTATAGTCATGGGGACTAGCAAGTGGGGGCTGTCCCACGGCACACTGGGGGTCAAGCCGAGTGTCACCAGGACAGGAGTGGGGTCTGCATCCCCCAGGGAAAGTGCAGAAGGCACATGGGCCAGGCTCTTTGGAGGGGCTGTGAGGAGGAGGTGGGATCCAACGGTTAGTGCATGTGGCGCCCCGGGAGATCACACACACACACCGCGCACAGGGGACATGGAGCAGGGGAAAGCCTTCCACTAAACTTAACCAGGGGCCTGGAGAGGGCATGTCTCCGGAGCAGCAGTTGCATAGCAGAAGGGGCTCAAGGCCCACTCTTGACAAGTCATTAGGTTTCACTCTATACATCCAGGAAAAAACAACAACTCCTGCGATGGAAGGAGCGCTGGGAAGGAAGGCCCTCCCAGCTCCAGGCTCCATCGGAGCTCAGGTCTCAGCATCCAGCTGGTGTTGAAGCAGATGCTCCACCAGACAGCCCTGCAGGCAGGAGATGGCCACAGGGTACAAGCTTCAGTTGTTTTAAACTGGAAGTGGAAAACATAGAAAGCTAACCAGAGCACCCTCCTGCTCCCCTTCCAGAGGGCTCCCAGCCCTGCCACGGCCAGCTCCAAGGACAACTGCTCAGTCTCCTACCAGGAATCCCACCCCCCTTTCACACAGGAGACTTCAGTGCAACTGGAGAAGGTGAACCAAGGAGGGCTGCTCAGCAAGAACAGCCTTTGTAATCATCTACCAGAGGATGCCTTTGCTGTTCCTGACCCAACAGGACTATCCTGGGGCCGCGGGCACAGCAAACGAAACCAGGAGCACCACGGGCCAGGGGAAGGACCTCCCCTGTGCAGCCTACAAGGCTGATGAACCAAAGATGGACGGTTCCACCAATACCCCCAAAGACGCAGAGCCCCAGTCTGCTTCAGGCGTCAGCAGGACCGATGTCCCTTCCCCTCCCGCCCTGAGGGCAGTACACTAACGTGGAGGAGCTCGCCTGCGCTGCAGCTACTTGCTGGAGGAGAACTTGGTTCCCCGGGGCTTTGCCATCGCAGCCCACCTGAAGGTCCAAGGCAAGGAAAGGAAAACAGTGAGGAAAAAGGAGGAAGGGGAATCACATCTTGGGATAAGTGTAAGCTTCCACCACACCACAGAAAAACTACTTGGACTAGGTTCTCCTCGGCTGCCCTGGGGAAAGGCACTGAGCCAGCTTTGTGCGAGAACAGAGATGTTTCCGAGTGACCTAGTGCGTGGCTGGACCACCCTCCTCTCCCCTCCCCCCCCCCCCACCTCTGGGGTAACCGAGCTCCGTGGTCAACACGATCCCCAGGGAGGACGTGTGTGGCAGCTTCCAGGAGTCAGAAGTGCAAGGGGGACAGTCCAGCCCCACGGCCCAGCCCCTCCCCTGCCATTACTGTGCATTGATTGTCTAGCCAAACCGGGCTACAGTCTTCAGTTTAAAAAGGGGACCCCCAGCCTCCCTGCTCTAGAGGAGCTTCAGTCACAGAAGCGCTTGCGGGGCACCGTCCGAGCTCGGTTCGAGCGGCGAATCTCCTGCTTGGCATCACGGCATCGCTGGCAGATGAAAACCTCAGGCACGTTGGATTTACGGATCTTGGCACAAGAGAGGTGGATCCAGGTAGCACATTCGTTACATTCGATCATGGGCCTCCCTGCAAAGGGCTTCAGGCAGAAGCAGGTGATCAGATCCCAGGCATCGTCATCTGGTCAGGGAGAGAGACACCGGTCAGAAACCACCTTACCAGCTGCAGGTCCAGCTGTGGCCACACTAGCCAGTTCCACCGGTGTTAAATGGGACAGCCCCCCACTCACCTTCTGCTTTGGTGTTGGGAGCTGCTGCAAATTCGACTGCTAAAGTTGCAAAAGGGGGGGAAAAAAGAGGGGGGGAAAAAAGAGGGGGGGGGGGGAAAGACGAGATGAGCAAGGCGCCTCTACACCCCACTTCAGACGTGTTTCAGGTCTGTACTGCTCACTCTGCAGAACAGAGCTGCCAAAGGGCAGGCCAGCTCCCAGCTCCCTGCCCTCTGCTCTTCAGTCCTCCCAAGTCCCGAAGGCACTCCTCTTGCTAGGGGAGGCTCGGGCCATGGACAAGCCCTCCCTGCAGCCAGCACGGCTGGCTGCAGCTGAGGGAGGGCAAATATTTGGTACTGGCTGGAACACAACAGGGCCCTCTGTGCTCCCTCGGACACTCACCACTAAGCTGGGAGCTCCCTCTGCTCGCATCTTCCCCTTCGCTTTGGTCCAAGGTACTACAAGAACTGGGGCTTTTCCTCCCTCCAGAGCAGGGGTCGTGCTCCTTTAGCTGAGGATCATCTGCTGCTGGCTTCTCGGTCCCCTGCGCTCCGTGCATCCAGTCCTTCTCCTCCTTCATCAGCTCCTCCAGGAGGGAGTTGGGCTGGGGGTCCCCAGCCGGGTTGAGAGAAGGCTCCAAGAGCTGCTCTTTCACGGGAGGCACCTGTCCCTCCAGTGCAGCCAGCTCCTTCACCCCGTCCTGCTCTGCCCCAAAGCCCTTCCCAGTGCTCAGTGGCACCTTCTTCTCCACCTCCTGCTCCAAAATGAGTTTCTTTGCTGGTGGTTTCTTCCGTTTGGTTTGCTGGGGCCGGACATCGTAGAAGCTGGTGGGGAAGGCAGGGCAGCTCACGAGCAGGCTGTTGTCCACAGCCCCCCGGGCCACAGCGTTCCTGCTCCTCCCGTCATCCGTCAGGACGTGGCAGTCGGCGGAGTGGGACGAGGCCCAGCTATCGCTGTCCTGAGTGCTGCCCGTGCTGTTCTGGGGACTCATGCTGCCTCCGTGGGTCCAGGGCTCATTCTGCAAGAGGGGAAGATGCAGGACTAGCACGGGAGACCGCAGCGCAGACATTCAGGGTAAGGAGGAAGGGGCTGGGGATGGAGAACGACCCTCCAGGAGAAGAATTAGGAGCTAGGTCTGCAACCAGTCTTTTTGCAGAGGAAAACCCCGCAAGCCTGCTTACCTCTTCAGGGTAGGGGATGTAGCCTGCATAGGCCAAAACGAAGGTGCAGAACTGGTTGAAGTCCTCCACAGTTCTCTGTCGTTTCTGCAACGGCTGCAACAAACGCCACGTCTCGATTAAACTCCCCGGATACCCCCACCTGAGCCAAGTATCACAGCCGACCCTGGCAGCCAGCCCTGGACCACCAGGCAATTATACAGGCACATAATATTCAGGTCACCCGAACATCCATCCTTCCTGCAACCCATCTGCATCATCTGGCTCGACAGATGCAGCCCTTCCCTTTAAAACCCTGATTACAGGTGGGGGGGACACACAATGATGACACGATGGGACACCCAGAAAGCACAGCAGCTGCCCGGCAGAGCGTGAGTCAGAGGCTCGGGAGCTCCGGTGCCGGGGACGTCCGTCTGTCCATCCGTCCACCCCCCCGCCTGCCAGCTAACTCAAGGCCAGAGGGAGAAGGCGCCGGGGCTGGGAGGGCACCCGGCGATTTGGGCTTCCCCGGCTGCTCCCGGGTCAGCCGGAAGAGCCCGGCGCCGCTCGGGACGAGGTCCCGAGGACGGAGCGCCGGGGACCCACGGCCCGGTGGTGCGGGAGCGCCGGGAAGGGCCGGGAGCCCGCGCCAGAGCCAGCCCCGCGCCGGCGCCCCCCGAGCCAGGAGCGGAGGAGCAGACACCCCCCCCCACCCCCAACCTCCCGCCGGCTCCGGGGATCGAAGAAAGACCCCGGGGCCGGGCTGCACAGCTGTCCCCGCGGGAAGGCGGCCGCGGCCCGCCGGGGAGGGGAGAGCAGGGGAGGGGGCGGCCCCCCCGCCGCCGCCCGTCCCCGCGCCGGGCACCTGATGGCTCCCAAGATGGCGCCGCGCTCCCGGTCCTGCCCCGACCGGCCGCCGGGGGGGGGCGACCCCACCCCCGCACATGGGCACGGACACCCCCTGCACAAGCAGCACCCGCCCCGGCACCACCACGGGACCCCCCACCCCCGGAACCGGCACACAACAGCCCCCCCGTTCGCACACACACACATGCACCCCAGCACCCCCGCAGCCCCCAGCCCCGGGCCCGCCCCGGCACGCACACGCCGCGGGCAGCACGGCGCGGCACAACCCGGCCACGCAGGTCCCCGGCCGTGCCGCCGCACCCCCACCCGCGCCCGGGGCACCATCCCCCGCCCGCGCCCACAGCCGCCCCCCGGGGGCTGCTCGCACACACACAGACACAGCCCCCCCCGCGCACACACACACCGCACACAGCGCCCCCCCCCCTCCCCCCCAGCCCTCCCAAGCCTCCCTCAGGCACAACCCCCCCCCCACGCGCAGAGCGCCCTCCCGCAAAGCCCTCCTCGACACACGACCCCCCCCGCCCACACACACACACACGCACGACACCCCCCCCCCCAGCGCACACACACACACGACTTCCCCGGCGTAAAATCATGCGACCCCCCCCCCCGTGCATTCACACACGCGCGCACACACACACACACACACAAACACGCGACCCCCCCCGCCGCGCGCACAGAGACACACACAGAGGAGCCCGAGCCCCCCCCCCCCCCCCCCCCCGCGCGCGCGCACACACACACACAGAGACACACACACACGACCCCCCACCGCTCCCCCGCGGGCACCCCCGCATCCCGCGGTGGCTCCGGGCACCCGCACGCCGCCACCCGGGGAGCCCCCCCCTCCTCTCCCACCGCCCCGCTCACCTCTTCGGGCACGGGGGATCCGGGACTGGGCACGGGGCTACTCCCCGCCGAGCGCGGCCCGCCGCGGGGGAACGGTCCTCCGGGGGCGGCGGCCCCGCGCCCCTCACCTGCCGCCTCCCCGCCGGCGCTCATGCCGCCCGCCGGGCCCGCCCTGCCCTGCCCTGCCCTGCCCGGTGCGGTGGGTGCCCGCCGCCGGTCGGAGCGAGGCTCAAGCGCCGCCCCGGCCGCAGGGGCGGGACCACCTGGTGGCGGGGAAGGCGGGGGCGGGGCCTCGCGCCGGCCGCCCCGGTGGGAGGGGTAGGGGGGTCCGCCTCTACCGGCGGGGGGTGAAGGGGGGCGCGGACAGGGCCGGCCTGTCCACCGGCGGCACCGGCCCGCGTCCTGCCCCGCACGGCCCTGGGGCACCGGCTGGCACCGGGACACCCCCCCGCCGCCGGGCACCAGTGCCCCAGCACCCCACCCGGGTCTTGCAGGGTCCCCACGCCCCCCCCCCGGGTTACCAGGGCCCCCCCTGCTCTGCCCCCTCCTCCCACCCACCCTCAGCCCCGGTTTCTCGCAGCCCCCAAACCACAACCGGATCCGGGCTCCTGCCGGAGCTGACACCCAACCCCGGCCTCGCCCCTGCTCCGTGTCCCCCCGAGGTGGCCCACGGCCCTCAGGAGCCCAGTGGGACACAGGCACAGCCCCACACAACCCACCCGGGGCGCCAGCCTTCCCAGCACCGCAGAGGAGCCGTTTGATTAGGTGAGACCCATCCGGAAAGCATCTCCCCTGAGCAGCCTTCTGCTCAGGGAAGCAGAAGGACCCCCCCCCCCCCCCCCCCCCATTCAAGCCCCACAGCCCCCCAAGGAAAGGAGAGCACTGCACCCACTGCATCCTGGGTTTATTTACACTGCAACCTCTGTGCAGGCGGGCAGGGAGGGCTGCCGAGCAGCCCACCCCCAGGCAGCCCACCCCAGGGCCGGTTTGAAAGGAAAGGCAGGCAGCGAGGCGAGGTGGTACCGGCAGCACAGGGAAAGGAGCAGGGAGCAGGGCCCGGCCAAACCGGGCTCTGGCTCCCTCAGCACTACAAACACAAGCCCCTGGGGAGGACAGACCGAGGCCTGGCTTCCAGGGGCTGGGGGAAGAGGCAAGGGTCACTTTTAGCAGCAAAGGCCTCGTTTCCCTCCAGGGTGGCTGAGGGGATGGTGGCATATAATAGAGCCTGACCAGTGTCTGGCCAGTTAAACACAAAAAAAAAAAAAAAAAAAGAGAAAGAAAAAGGCAGAGGGGGAAGTGAAGAAACATGGAGAACAGCTCCTCTCCTGCCCTCCAGAGCACGGAGTTAAACCGGGGGGGGTGGGACGCGACACCTCCTTCCCTCCTCTTGGCAGAACAGCAGCTCCAGGCACAGCCTTTCCAGTGCACCCAGTGCCAGGCGTAGCCCCGGCCGACGGCAGAGCCCCCGGCGTGCCCCAGGCCACGCGCAGCACCGGGCTCCTGCTCCCTCGCTGTCCTTCCGCCCGGCCCCAGGAGGGGAGAGCAGTTCAGGTGGCAGTTTGATGGCACGGCTGACGGTCCATGCGGGCAGCAGCGTCCTCGGCGCTCTGCCAGGCACAGTTGGGATGGATGCCGAGGTGGCCAGGCTTTGCACTCCAGCCCCCGGCGCAATCCGGCTCCTACCTCCCCTTATAGGAAACCCTCCTTCCGGAACTGCTCCTTCAAGATGTCTCTGTACTGGTCGAAGCCGCCCTCGATGCGGGTCACGGTGGCATTCTCGCACACCCACAGCTCCTGGCACACCAGGCGGATGAAGCGCTCGTCGTGGGACACCAGAATTACACCACCCTGCCAACACACAAGGGGGGATAAAAAAGGGAATTCAGTGGAGCACAACCCAGGGCCCAGCGCTGGCGGCACAGAGATCCTGCGCCCCTGTCCAGCCTGTGCCCAGGACTTCAGGTTTCCATCCGCTGCAGGGAAAACTCAAGGGTACTTCACTGGCAGGGACCTAATCCCAGCCTTTCCTTCATTCAGGGGGACAGACAGATGACGTATGGAGGAGGCATGTGCAGCAGTAACGTATTTAACCCCCGCTCTTGGAAGGCAAGTGCAGGGTTTGTTACCGGCTCTCCAAGTCTCTGACAACTGCAAGGACAGAGGTTCCAGGTGGAGTCAATGACAGTCAAAAGGCGGCTGGGCCAGGCCCTGAGCAACCTCAGTTAAGCTTTTCTTTCACAGGAAAACTGCCCCAACCTGAGCAACTATAAAACAGTGAGAACCAGGTTGATCACAGTGGTATCTGGAGGCTGAGGCTTTGGAGATCAGCCATAAATTGTGCCTAAGGAAGAGCTGAGAGGCCCCAAAGCAGGGCCGAGGGCTGCATGCAGCACACAGCGGCACACCAGAAGTCACAGAGTGTAGGTGACCGGCCAAGATGGGGGACAAGGTTCTCTCTGGTCTGCTGTTGCCTCTCTCAGCCACCCCTAGCCAAAGCCAGCAAGTCAAACAAACCACCAGGATGGACGGCTAAGGCAGAAATGTGACTGACCCATCCCAACTTCTGTCCTGGACTTGAAGCCATCACTGGTATTTGACTGTCCACCTCTGGCTGAGATACCAAGTAACCCAAGCTGGAGGCTGCAGAGAGCGTTAGAAAAACAGGATCTCACTGAGGGAGCCTTACCCGGAACTTATTCAGTGCCTTTGCCAGCGCCTCAATGGTCTCCATGTCCAGGTGATTTGTCGGCTCATCCAGGATGTAGAAGTTTGGACTGGAAGAGAAGACGGCTCTGAGGATGCACTGGAACAGGCCTGGGCTGGGTCTGCACCCGTTTGCGCTGCAGGGACCTCCACCAGGCTGCTGCGTTAGCCATGAAAAGCCACAGCCACCAGCATTTGCATGGCCCCAAGATCGGCGTTGCCCAGCTCCAGGGACACCTCTTATCCCTGTGAGCCCAAAGCGGCAGAAAGCCACCTGTCTCCTTCCACACAGTCCCCCCAGGGTGACAACCTCCCTCCCCACAAAAGTCCCAAGGACGAGGCTTCTGCGGGGCAGCGGAAAGTCCCTGGATGCCTGCTTTCCTCCCGGTGAAGCAGACTCCAGGGATGGAGCCATGCAAAAATTAACAGCATCTGGGAGAAAATTACCAGGACATAGTCATCTGGGCAAAGGCCACGCGACTCTTCTGACCTCCAGACAGGCTGGCCACGGGACGCACGGCCAGCTCCCCCGAGACACCGTAGCTCCCCAGCTGATGCCGGTACTCCTCCTCCGTCTTCCCTGCAGGAGCATGTCACAACACAGCTATGGCACACCCAGAGTGACACAGGGCCCTCGGCGCCGTGAGCTCGGTGGGTGCCATGGCCGGGCAGCCTATGCCAGACCAGCATGGCGGGGGAGGAATTCAGCAGCCGCTTCCAGGCAATTCCCTCCCAAGCAGGGGGTTTGTGGGGAAAACCTGACTGACACAATCAGGACAGGGGCTGCAGGGCTGGTGACTGACTCCAAGTGACGCCGCCCCCAATTCCCTGTCACCACGTTACGTAATGTTAAGTGGAGAAGAGAGCGGGAGGTTTTGGCAGCTGGGAATGGGGGAGCCGGTGCTCGTTCTGCGCCCAGCAGGAAAGCGGGTCATCTGCCCCCAAAACCCAGCCACGGCACCAGCCTGAGGTCTGCAGACTGCCAGCTACTCCTGCACAACCAGCTCAGCTTCTCAAGGCTGGCGTCCTGAACCTGTGCTGGATGTGGGGAGTTAACCCAGAGCAGGCAGTATCCCTCAAACACTGATGTGACAAAGTCTTCTGCCCAGGGCCACAGAACAAGTCAATGCTGCTCCATGCGTGGCAAAGGAGACCTCAATGGCCCAGATCTTCTGGAATCTCCAAAACTCACCTGGGAACTTTCTTGCCAGCAACTCTACAGCACTGATGTTCAAGTCCAGTTGATCCACATGGTGCTGGCTGAAATAACCGATCTTCAGGTTTCTGCAGAATGGGAAGAGAGATTGCGAGCTGGTACCAGGCCCTGCAACCACAGCGCTCGCAGCTGCAGCTACAGGAAGGGGGGCATATGCGTGGGTGTGCAGGACCCATCCCCGTCACTTGGGCACCCATCACTCCAAGGCACAGCCCAGAAGCCCTCCAACTGCACCATTCCTCCCAGTCCCCCAGCCCTTCCTACCAGGTACCTGTGAGCATGTCTGATCCCTCTGACTGGTGCCAGCTCCCCCATTAAGATCTTTAGCATGGTCGACTTGCCAGCTCCGTTTTCCCCAACCTAGAGAAGCAGCAGCAGCATTGGAGAACGTGAAACCCATGAAGGTACTCTGGGGGGGGGGCCACAGTTATCAGGGAATTTCAGGTCTCTTGGATGATCACGCAGCAGAGGGGGGCAGGACGAGAGTCTAACCAATGACTCCAGCTACCTAGAAGCTGCATTTCTATCACTGAGGAGCAGCACAGGCAGCAGTGCTAGAAGATGTTCCCTCCCCAACCCTCGAGCCTAAGGATTACCTGGTCCCAGCCTCATTTGCAAGCACATAGCATCTCTCTGCTGCCCCATCCAATGTAGCAGGAGCCCCCACCACATGCTGCTGTTGTCAGCTAACAGGGAGTTACAGAGAAGATGGACCCAGTCTCTTCTCAGAGGCACCCAGTGAAAGGATGAAGGGCAACAGGCGCAAGTCACAAATTCTAACTGGTATTAGGAAAAATATTCTAATGTTCCTCAAAATGAGGATGATCAAATGCTGCAATGGGACCTAGAGGAATGGGAGAAATAGTCCTCCCTGGAGATAGCCAGAATTCAACTGGACAAGGACCTGAGCAACCTGACCTAACATCAAAGCTGGCCCTGCTTTGAGCAGGGACCTCCCAAAGTTCCTCGTGGCCACTGTTATTCTGCAATCCCACATACCACACAGATGCGGGACTCCAGGTCAGCAGAGACGGACAGGGAACAAAAGATGTAGTGACTTGGGTCGTAATAGAAGTCTACTTCATCTAGCTGCAGGACTGGGGGGGAGAACTTCTCAAAGCCATCGGGGAACCTGGGAAGGCAGGAAGAGGTGAGACATGGCCAGGAACTTCAGAGACCCTGCTCCCAGCCTCCCGGGACAACTGCTGCAACCCCCCAGGTGGCAGAGGGGCTCCCTACCATGTAGGGTCTCTGGGAAGGACGGTCACAAGAAGGGGACACGGATCTGCAGCCTTGGCCCCAGGAGGGAACCCAGCCTGAACGCAGGGGCCTGTCTGGGCTCCCTGTCAGACTAAGGCTGGCCCGCAGGAAGGGGTGGTTGCTCCAGCTGGGACAGGACCCAGGAGTAGCTCACGTCAGAAACAGAGCCAGGTGCCCTCCGAGCAAGGGCTCAGGGGACACTTACTTCATGATCACCTCAGACTCCTTGTCCACAGGTTTCAGCTCTGGCCTGCAAGAAGAAGAGATGCGTAACCAAGGTGCCTTGCACTGGGGGTCTGTTCTCACTCCAGAAGGCATCAGCTCTGTGACGCCTCATCCTAGCCAAAGCCTGTGGACCAGAGACAGAGCACCCAAACCCCAAACCATCCCCGTATCTCCCAGGCGCCCTGGGAACCTCTGTTTCTTCCCATGAGCACTGCCCCCTCCCCACCTCCAGAGAGGAGCAGGACAGGCACTCACAGCTTCTCCAACAGCTTGAGCTTGCTCTGCACTTGTGATGCCCTGTTGGCGTTGTAGCGAAAGCGGTCAATGAAAACCTACAAGAGAGAAAAACATCAGAGAGCCCCAGGTCCCCTTCAGCCCTAGCCACCCCACTCTGCTGCCAAACCTCCTGCAACAACAGAGCCACATCCACGGGTCTAGAAGCATGGAGAAAGAGATAAAGCTGGGAGAAGAGTGTCCCAGCACTACTGGCTTCTCTCCGTACCTGGATGTGCTCACGGTACTGCTGCTGGGCTTCGTACTCTCTCTGCTGGTTCTTCAGCCGCTCCTCCTTGATCTTCATGAAGTTCTCAAAGTCCCCGCGGTACGTGTCCAGCCGCTGCGAGTGCAGGTGGATGATGTCCGTGGCCACTGCATTCAGGAAGTTCCTGTCGTGGGACACCACGAGGATGGTCGACTGCCAGGTCTGGAGGAGACAGCAAGAGGGAGGCCCAAGCATCATCAAGCCAGAGTGCAGGGCTCGGTCCCACCACCCAGCGAGGCGAGACACCAGCCTGAAGGACATCTCTATCCCTCACCCTTGCTCTGTCCCGGGGCTTCCCACCACCCCCTACCTGCAAGTAGGTCTCAAGCCACAAAATGGCCCTCACGTCCAGCATGTTCGTTGGCTCTGAGGAAAGGGAAAGAGGCACTGAGGTCAGGAGGGATGAGGATGGCTGGATTATGCTTTTTTACACAGGAAAGGCTAGCGATCAGCATAGCGGAGGAAGAGACCCTGCGTGGGGACCTGCTCCCACAGCTCAGGGGACTCACACGTGTGGGGTGTGCTGAGAGGGGTGCACACAGGGGCCAAGGCTCAGCCAGGGATGCTCCCCCCACTCCATATCGGTACCTGGACCCTGGTGCCTGGCAGCAGCGTCTCACCCAGACACCCCACCCAAGGTGGGCACCTCCCCAGGGAGCCAGCCCAATGCCGGGGTCACCCCTGCGGTGAAGGGACTCCCCCCAGAGCGGGCTGGCAGCCAGGACCCATCACAGGGACAGGTGAGGGAAAGGGACTGCTTGGGGCATGATGACATGCAGACCACCCGGCTGGGACACGGGGCAGAGCTCTGCTGAGTGCAGTGAAAGTGGCTGCCGAAACAGACTTCCCCGCACCACTGCCAGCTCTGCCCGCCATGCCAGGGGAGCACCGACAGCCCTGCCAGCACCGGCCCTGTCACGCAGGGCTATTTTGAGCAGGCAGCTAAAGGCCACGGTGTGCTCCCAAACCCAGCAAGGGCACAGGCGGGCCCAGCGGCAGTGTCGGAGGGAACTCACAGTATCGACTTACCATCCAGCAGAAGGAGATCTGGCCTAGGAAAAACAAGACATGGGTTTTTCATACAAGACATATCAGAAGCAAAAAGAGCACAGGATCAGTGCAGAGCGCGTTTCACCACACACACAGAGCTGCAATGCCTCCAACGCTCCCCACCCTGAGAGCCTGAGTCGAGAGGACCCCCAGGCAGCACCCCTGCACCTCACAGCATGGACAGCAAGGAGGGTTAACCCCATAGCATGAAGGCTCGGACACCAACCTGGCAAACAGGGCTCTGGCTAAGGCCAGTCTCATTCTCCAGCCTCCAGAAAACTCTCTGAGGAAAGAAGAGGTTTCAGAGAGGGGTTACTGTTTAACGCAGAACAACTCTGTGTTTGCCTGCCTGCCAGGCTCCCGTGGCCCTTTTGGCTCTGCTGTCACCCAGAGACAGCATGTCCCTGCAGAGATCTCGGGCGCAGCACAAGATCCATGGTCCAGCAGGCAGGTGGCTTGGCACCCCCAGGGCAGGAGACCACATTGGACGGGCAGGAATAGACCCTCACTCTCCCACAGGGCTCCCCTCCCTTACAGCCGCAGCAGTGCCTGCGGGCTCGCTAGCAGCAGCGTCTCCCCAGACCCATTTCTGTCTCGATGCCCAGAACCTGGAGACTTACTTGGTTGTCTGTTGTTGCATCTTTGCATTAAAGCCCAGCCCAGCGAGAATGACGGATGCCCTGGGGAAAAGGGGAGAGAACTGGAACCCAGCTACAGCATCCAACAGCAGAGCAGAGTCTGATGTCTCAGACCCACAGTCGCTGTGGGGACTCTGCTGCATGGTTTAAGGCCATTCTGGCACAGGAAAACTTCATTGCATGCCCAAGAGCAGTGCTTGGCTGGGAAATGCAGCCCAGCAGGGCACAGCATCCACATGAAGTCCCAGGAGATTCACAAGAAGCTTTCAGCTCTTTGGCCAGGAAGAGAGTCACTACCACCAACATCCCAGAAACGCTCCCCAGACACCAGGAACTTGGGGAGGTCTGAGAGGAGCAGCAGCAACAATGCAAGCCATTTTTTTTGGGGGGGGGAATCCCTCTAGCTTCAGGGGGGGGAAGCTCGACTACTCCTAATCCAGCAGAGCTGTGACAGAAGAAGAGACAAGAAGAGCAGTAGGGAGAGCCCCCTGTCCCCACATGCTGAATCCCAGGGCCACAGCATCACCCTTCCATACCCCATTCCCCAAATCACTGCCCATGCCAACAGACAGCAGTGTCCACAGGGCTGTCTCACCTCGCTGGGGCCTTGTCTGCCTCAATCTCCTCCAGCTTCGCGTAGATCTCCGATAGCCTGGCACCTTCTGTCCCTTCTCCCCTGGGACAGGACAAAGAGGAGTGTGTGGGACTGATGGGGGTCAGGGTTTGAGTGCTGGGGGAGGCTGATCTTCCCAAGCAGGAATAAGGTGGGCAAGACGCAGCCCAGCCCTGCTGGAGCCCTCCGTCTGAAGTGAGAGACCTCAGAACGAGACCTAGCGGTCAAGAAGCCATGGAAGGGCTGGAAACCCAGCGGCAACATCTCACCTGCCAGCATTAATCTTAGCCGTCAGATCCCTCTCCTCCCGTAGTAGACTCTCACGAGTGGTGTCACACTCCAGCACACTCTGCAGCGCCGGCGTCTCATCCCCCGCCACCTCCTGCTCCACATGGAGGATGCTGATGTGCGAGGGGATGCGCAGGCTCCGGCTAGCGATCATCTTCAGCAGCGTGGTCTTCCCCAGCCCGTTCCGGCCCACCAGCCCGTAGCGCCGTCCAAATGCCAGGTTCAGGTCTGCTCCCGCCAGTAGGACACTAAAGCAAGAGAACAGGCAGGCACCTGGTCAGACTGCCCCACGGAGAGGGAGATAACTGGCAGCCACCTGCCCCCAGCATATTTCAGGCTGTGCTGGGGCCAAGCAACCATCGCAGACTTCTCCTGCCCAAAGCCAACAGGGCCAGGTGCCCACCTTGCCTTCTGATCCTTCCCATACCCTCTGTCGTTTCCCAACCACTCTCCAATCCGGTCTCAATGACGCATGGTCCAAAACCCCAGCCAGGATCTGTCCCACCTCCCCATCTGCACTCACCGCTCACCGAAGGACACGTCGAAGTTCTCAATGCGCACATCATACGACTTGTTCTTGCCTGATGACTCCATGCGAGTCTCCTTCTTGCTGGCAGCTTGGCTGGCAGACGCCTCCTCAAGGACCCTGCGGGCAGGCAGAAGGCAGAGAAGGGGGCTCAACGGGAAAGCTCTGGTACAGCCAGATCCCAGCCACACTCAGCAGAGCAGGATGATGATGTTCGAGGCGCCCTCCATACTCACAGAGGACCAGATGACTTCAGGGAATCCCGCTCCATCCTCTTGTCCTGCTTGGCTTTCAGCCTGGCTTCCGCCTTCTCCAGTTTCTTCGCATTCACCATCTGGGGCACAAAGCAGAGAGTTTGAAGAAGAGGGAGCATCTTCAGCAAAAGCCCCAAAAGCCCAACTCCATGACAAAAGAGATCAATCAACCCCTCACGCCTGGAAGGAAGGAAAGGAGGGCAGGAGGGAGGTAGGACAGGGGAACTGGGACAGATTCAAGCGCATTTTGAGGAAGCTAATCAGACCAGGAAGTCACTTCAGGAATGAAGTCCTAAATCAACTGCTCATACACAACAGTTCTGCCTCAGCAAGGCAAAGGGTTTGGCTGACCCTAACGTACGGCCAGTTTCTCTAGTTCCGGGGACCTGGGTCAGCCAAGTCACTTCAACAGCAGCAACCTGCTATCCCAGTCCCTCCTCCGCTACTCACTACACCCACCCTTGTCCTAG
Organism: Aptenodytes patagonicus; assembly: GCF_965638725.1. Classification (NCBI taxonomy): domain Eukaryota; kingdom Metazoa; phylum Chordata; class Aves; order Sphenisciformes; family Spheniscidae; genus Aptenodytes; species Aptenodytes patagonicus. Next base: position 13,436,774 of record NC_134954.1, on the reverse strand, counting down.
ACCACAAGGCACGTTAAACTTTAGCCAGTTTGGAACAAACTCAGCTTACATGGTGGATCAATCAAGGCAGAGACAAAAAGCATTTAATTAAAACTGAAGGCAAGAAGGAGCCAAGCATTTTAACCTGGCCTCTGGCCTTGGCCAGGCTCTCAGCCCACTCCAGCTTATTCCTGCATCAAGTCAAATATTTGTGGCTGACCAAGAACACTCCTAGATATTTCTAGGCAACTCTGCAGCCACCGGAGCATGTTACAGACCTGCATGCTAGACTGAAGAGCATCTTGTTACTGGAGCTGTGACCCCGTACCTACAGACAGACTGAGTCACTCTGTAAGCTGTACCGAGCTCCCTGAATCTCCCAGTAAGACGTGTCCTCCAGAACTTGAGAGGCCTCCTGAGACCTTCTCTGAATTGTCTCAAATTTTTCTGAAGATCTTTTTTGAGTTGCGGACGTGAGAGCCAGAGAGCGAACCCAGCAGCAACAACTCCAGTGCCAAAACCAGCAACAGCTGCCAGCTTTCACTTAAGACTCCCATTCAGACACGCAGGGATCACGTTAGCTCTCAGCCTCCAAGCGAGGGGTTCTCGTCCTCACCACGTTACCCCAGGAAGGGACAGCTCCACAAGAGACCAGCCTGGTAGAGAGACTGCCCACCCTGTACAGCTACCGCCGTCTTTGCTTTGCAGATGCACAATCACAACTCACCTGTACTCAAACTTCGGCTCATCCAACAAAGAGGGCAAGCCGGGTCACTCCTGAGCAGCCACACATTTCATCGGCAAAGATGTTCCGATTTCCTCCAAGTCAGGGAGCGTAACTGATAACTCCTGATCTTATTTCTCAAACCGTGACAACCCACAGCCATTTCTAAAGCTGGGCTTACAACCTCCCTGCAGCAGCTCTCTGGAAAACAGCTGCTCCCTGCCAGCTCCTCATCTGTAACGTCCAACATCTAACCACTACCCAGGATTTTATCTCTCATTGAGTATAGCAAGATGTCATCCCGGTACATCCTATTTTCTCAATCAAAGGCCTTGCTGCAGAAGCCAAAGGCCCTCATGAAAGTCAGAGAAGCTGCACTCTGAGCACCACCACTGCATCACCCACGCTTTGAAGCTCATTAGGAAGTTTTGGCAAAATAGATCTTGTCAAATTAACAAGCTGTTAACTTCTGTTGAGCCTTTTTACCAGACTAAGATCAAGAGTTTCACAAATGACAGTAAACCTGACGAGGAGCCATACCCCCCACAGCTGTGCCCCTAACCGGGACGACTGCCTGTCCCGGCTGCTCTCCGAGGGCGAGGTGACTGGAGCAGGGCAGGGCACCTGCAGCCCCGCGTGTCAGTTGCTCCCACGGGGTCTGCTGGCTTACGAACGAGGACACAGCCCCCCACTTACCGAGGTCTGGCCTCTCTTCAGCAACAGCCCCGGCAGCAGGTCCACGCTGGCATCCGCTGCAACAAGACAGTTGGGTTGGTGAGCACGTGCTCCAGGGAGGCTCCACCAAGCACTGCCTTAGCGGCTGCCTGCAACCAGGCAGGACTGCCCCCTCTCCAACGGGACGAGGGGACCAAAGGGTGGCTCCTCTCCTTCCACCCCAGCTTGCCCTGCGGGCAGCCAGGTGCTGCTGACAACAGCGCAGCAGCAGGAAGAGAAAGAGGGGTGCACCTGCAAGGGGGAGCCCAAGACGCGCAGGGCGGGGGGAACCGCTCCCCCAAGGTCAGGCGAGCGCACGCTCAACGCCCTGAGCCCGTCCTCGCTGCCGGCAGCCCGACAGCGGGATGGGAGCTGTCGGGGGGGGGGGGGGGGGTGACACGATGCATGGTGCCACTCCGGTGGGTGCCACTCACCATATCCATCGGTGATCTGGGAGAGCTGGATGGGGGCGTCCAGCAGCACCTGGCTGCAGCGCTGGGCCCGGCCCTCGTCCCTGCGAGAGAGGAAGAGGAGGAGGAGGAGGTGAGGAGGGTGTGAGGGCGGGCGGGGGCCGGGGCGGGGGCGACCCTTACAGCTGCAGGGTGTTGAAGAGGCGCTGGCAGATCTCCCGGATGGCGCCGTCGTCCTTGGCGTCCTGCGACACCTCCCGCAGCAGCTCCCCCACCGCCTCCACCAGCTCGTCCACCGACTCGAAGTCCGCCCCGCTGCCGTGCAGGATCCCTGCGGGCACACGGCGCCGGCGCTGCACACCCCTCCGCTCGCGCGCGCGCGTGCTGTCGCGACGGACGGCCGCGTGTCGCGATGCGGCCGGCAGGTGGCACCCGCCCGCTCCCGCGCCCCCTCCCCTCCCCTCCCCGGCCGCCTGTCGCGACGGCGGGGAGGTGTCGCGACATGCGGCGGGGCGGGAGGCCGAGCCGCGGGGAGGCGGGCACCGCTCACCCGTCACGTAAGCGAAGACCTCGCCGTCCAGGTCGGGGAACTCGCTGCGGAGGATGTCGGCGCACGACGCCATGGCGGAGCCGGAGCGGAGCCCCGCCGCGGTGCGGTGCGGCCCGGTGCCGGTGCCGCCGCCGCCGCCGCGCGGAGCCCGGCACCGCGGCAGAGGCGGAAGGGACGGCGCGGGCGCGGGGGCCGCCGGGAAGGAGGCGGGCGGCCGCCATGCGCGCGGGGGCCGCTGGGAAGTGGAGTCCGGGGCGGGGCGCGCGTGCGCAGTGCGGGTCGGAGCGGGGGTGGCGAGGGCTCACTGCCACGTGCGGCCGCCCCGCGGAGGGCCGGTGCCGGTGCCGGTGCCGGTGCCTCCGCGGGCGGGGCGAGCAGCCCCCGGGCACCCAGCGGGCGCGGAGAGCCCCCGGGGGCGGCGGCGGCCAAGCACAGCCCCAGCGCGGCCTTGCCTGCAGCGTGGGCGGCGCGGGTTTGCGCTCAGAACGGCCGGCGGCGGGGCGGGCAGAGCGCTGCTCGCACCCCGCTGGCCCCGTGCGACGGTGAAGGAGGTTTTACCAGCGTTTTGGGGTTTTTGCCCCCTCTTTTGGAAAAGCAAAATAAGAGCTTCGGCTCCCAAACTTGTTCCTCAACACACGCGGCCACTGCGCTGTGGTTTGGGTTTTTTTAAGGCACTCAGAATAAGCAGACGGGGGCAGGGCCCCGGGGCTGGGGCTGCGCCCGTGCCCAGGCCCACCCAGACACGGGTTAAAGGCAGGGGGTCATGAGCTGCTGCAGCAGCCGCTCGCACCTTCACCTACCAGGCACGGCGCCCTCCTTGGCCCCAGCCTCCAAAAGCCCAGTCAAAAGGGAAAGAACTCCTTTGATTTTTTTCAGCTGCTCACAAGGAAAAGCCACCAGGGTTCACTTAGGCCAGGCTCAGGCAGAGAAGCCAGGCCTGCAGCGGGCTGGACATGCCTCACCCAAGACAGCAGCCCAGCTGCAGGGTTTAGTAAGCCAGCACTGCAGGGAAGCCCAGAGCACCCTCCTTTCCCCAGGGAGCTGCAGCAGTGGTGGCAGCAGCTGGAATTGAGCACTGGCAGTGCTGGAAGCAAAAGCATCACTCGTTCTTTTCACCTACTAACCCCCAGGCAGCCCAGGGCTGGGGAAGCGACAAAAGCAAGCTCCGAGACACACTGGCACCGGCCCAGGCTCTTGCACCACAAGCCCTAAACAGCAGCGCAGGTAGCCTTCTCCATTCTACATACTTTATTAGATTCAGAGCTGGACAAATCACAAAGTGTACAAAATGGAGACCACACTACCAGAAGCAGGATTGTGGGTAGCAGCAGCATTCCTATGGCCCAGAAGCGTTTGGTAGAAGTGTGGAGAGGGCAGGCTAGGGCAGGGGGCTTTCTGCCAACTGCATTTTAGATTCCCGAGGACAGACCCTGTTCACATCCTGACAGAGCTCAGCTGACCCGCACTCCCTGGGACAGAGGGGCCACGTTTCCAATTTATTTGGAAAGGACAGACTGGCTCGAGCCAGCAGTGGGTGGGGGTAAGTGCTCTAAGGACCCGAAATGCTGTGCCACCCACATACACACCAGCAAGAGTCTAAACCCTCATCCTTTTTGGTCACGAACCTTCCCACGGCAGGACTCTATACTGACGACTTTGCAAGAAATATAAGGTGGTGGTGAGATCCGGTGAGCCCACCATCTCCCCTGGTGGAAGCCCGACAAACTCGCCACCCCAGGCATCTCAGACTGGCCAGCAACATCTACCACAACAGCAATAGCTAGTACAGAAGCCAGGGTAACTTCAACTCAGATTTGTCCAGTCTATGTTTAGGTCTATTCTACGAGTACATATGCACAAGAACTTCAAAAATACTAGGATATGATGCAAGTAGTGAGACACCAACAGAAGAGGAGTTTAATGGTGGACGTTCCCTAGAAAGATCACGAGAGGATGGGAGTTAGACTAGCCCTTCCCCACCCTGGGACAGGGAGCAGGAGGCTGACTGCACCCCTGCGTGCGACTGGGTTCTGAACTTCATCTGCAGCGTGGGTGGTAACCGAGCACAGGCAGGCGAGTCCACTCCCAAGGTGAGCCACGGGGGCTTTCAATCTGCGTAGAGGGGCCAGGCAGATGTTTTTTCCGAATGTACTTGAAGACCGAGGAGAGGCGGAGGATGGCTTGGAGAAGAGGGAGCCCGCCAGCCTGCTGGGGCTAGCATCTGGTCTCGTAGATCCCGCTCCTGCCGATGTACCTCACCCATTTTATCACATCATGGTCACTGTAGTTCAGCTTTGGCTCAAAGACTTTCAGGTAACGCACCTTCAGCCCAGAGGGCGCAAACGGGACCTATTGAGAAAGGGAAAGGCAACGGAGAGCATTGGAACAGAGGGGTAAGATGCTCTCCATACACAAAAGCCAGAGGAGCCCTTGGCTATGCATCTATAAATGGACACCAAGAGCCACTGTTCTCTTCCCTACTCCCTGCATGCAGTGACAGACTCCAGTGGCTTTAAGGGCAGTTTTCTTCCATTAGCTTTGCCACCCGGCTGGCCTCGTGTTACAGAGGGTCACATGGCAGCTTGGGACAGGGAGCACTCAAACCTGTGTAATTCCTGCAAGGGTAGAAGGGACTGGACTGACGAGGCTTCTCTAAGGTTAGCTGCATCCTGGAAGGCAGACAGGACTCACCTCAAAGTTCATGGAGATTGGGGGCCGAGCCCACTTCTTCTTGTCATTGGTGGGCAGCAGTTCAATCTCCGCACTGATCTGGGATTCCTTCATGCCAGCCATACGTTTTATCCTACCAGAGAAAGCCCAGAAGTGAGGAGGTGCCTGAGTTTATTCTCCCCTTCACTCCATGTGCTCAGGGCAGACAGGAGCACTAAACAGACTCTGCTTCCCCAAGCCCTGCCCCTGCAGCACCCCAGACCCAACACACACACTTACTTCCAGACAATGGCATTCTCACTGGCCTTGTACTTTGCCTTCCCTTTCATACAGATAACTTGCACTCCACTGGTATTCAGAGGCGTTGGGATCCGGACCTAGAAAGCAGAATCTGGTGAGCAGGAGCAAGGAGACTGTAGCCCGGGCACTCTGTGCAGTCTCAGGGGAAGACCGCCTGTCCTGGACCCCTTGGCCTTCTCCCTCCCATCTCAGGGCCCAGAGAACATCAGCTACCACAAGGCATCCTAGGCTAGCTCTCTGGTTTCTTGCTTTGAAGTCAAGGTTCGAACACACTTTCAGAATCCACAGTCAGCGAGGAACAGGGCAGAGCTCTTCAGTTCAGGCTGCAGGAAACCTGGCTAGTGTCAGGCAGATGAGCTCAGGAAGGACGCCAGGCTGGCCGGGGAGGTCTAGTTGCACCAGGCTCTGGACAGCCTAGCTTTGCAGCAGTAAGTCTTTCCCAGAAGGTGACCTAAGCTGCAAAGCCACCCTTAGCCTGTCTTACACAGCCCATAGCCTGCTGCCTGTCTGACATACCATCAGATCATGCAGACAGAAGAACATGAACTTTTCACAGTGGCCAAGACATTAAGTGAACAGTTGCTGCAGGGAATGAGGCCTCTACCAAGGTGGCTGTGCAAGTGAAAACAACTTCCATCTCCCTACTGTATGGCAGTTCCCTTCCACAGCACAGCAGCACCACGCATCTGTGGGGCATTCAGTTCACTCTTTTAGTCCTGTACAAGCCTGAGGACTCATCTGTGAGGACTCCATAGCAGGGGACATAAAGTAGAGGCACAATTCCCAGGCACAAGAGACCACAGGTTTTTATTCTCTTACCTCTATCTTCTGGGCCAGCAAGGAAGGTTTGAAATTTGATTTGATGACCACCTTCACTTCCAGCTTAGTCCGACCCACCTCCCGCACCAGGGGAATCACACGGAAGGGAAGGATGATGTCCTTAGTGGTTCGGTATCTGCAGGGATGGAAGCAACAGTGAACTCCGAGAAGGCGTTAACTCCCTTAGGGTCTCAGATTGTACCACCTTCCTAAAGAGACAGCCTCTGCATACAGGGAACAGCTTAGAAACATCAGCCAGAAACGGAGCCATCCCAGAAGGAAGCAGCAGTAAGATCTGTGCTGCCCTAGGGCAGTGATGGTTTATTGAGTCCCAAGTTTCATACCTGGTTCCTGCCAATGACCCTGTTCGAGGACACCAGTTTTAAGCACTAAAAAAACCCAGATACAGCAAGCTAAAGGGTAAGGAAACCCATATCCAACACCACGGTTGTGGCAAAGAAAACCATGCAGCTAAGCTTCTACCACATTTGTAACAGAAGGATTTGTGGGACACCCTACAGATTCCACTCTGAAAAGAAAGAAGGCAAGTGCATATTTGTTAGGTGCTCAAGGGCTGCAAGTCTGCCTGAGAGCAGCAACACTACTGTAGCAGCAAGCAGATGTCAACACCAGCCTGTTCATCCCTCACCACCGTACCTCATGAGCTCAAACTCTCCATCTGGCGGAATGAAGCTGATGCTCCTCTCAGAATCAAACTTGCTGAGCCTCACGCACTGGTGGAAAGTGCAGTCATCGATGGCGATTGACTGTTTGCCGCTAAAAACACAAGACACAGTTAAACAAATGCAAGCTGCAGCCCTGGTATCTTGGTGCAATCAAAGTCTGCGCAGGCAGAAACTACTCTACAGAGCATGTTGCCATCGCAGGTGTCCAGGAAATGGGGAGGCAGGGAGAGATTTAGGGGACAGCAGCCTCTTGGCTCAGACTTTCCTTGTTTCACCACCACAAAAATCACATTTCAGGAAGCTTGTTTGAAAGAATTCTCTCCCTCGTCTCCCCAAAGAGGAGAGAGATTAGAGGAGCACCCTTCTGTCATAGCCAGCAACACAATGCTTGGGTCTGCCTGCCAGCAGCACCTCAGTACTGCAAAGGCAACTCCGCTAGCCCAAGTCTTCTCGCAGCACAGTTCAAAGGAGAGAAAACACTTTCCTGTCCGCAAAGCTATCCCACTGCCACACAGCCAGGAGATGCCAGGTTCGGGGTCTTCCTGTTCAGAAGTTTCTTCACAGCTGTTGATCTTCACACTACTAGCAGGTGGTTTGATTCTGAACCGATTTGCCAAAGACCACAATATTATGCCATAAAAGTGCATCTCACTTCTAAAAGATCTACATAGCTACCATCTGTCCATCTAGGTGCACTAGCCTAACCTGCCAGCACTGAACTTGTGCTGGGTTCTAGTCTCTGAGCATACCTTCCTTGCTACAGGTCCTGAGGTCAGCCAAGAACTCCCAGCTACCGAGAGGGACCAGAAAATGAGAAGGCGGTAGCAACAGAAGAGGCAGCAACGCAGCATTGTGGTATCTAGACTGCCTCAACCTCCAGGAACAACAGGACAACCATGCAAGTGTGCTGAGATAGTATAAGCGCTACAGGCAGGTTCAGCTGTCCTAGGAACCACCATTACCTGCACAAATGGGAAGCAGACTGCCCCCAGGCTGACTGGCTGTTTAGTTACACAACCCAGTGGTGTAGTTTGTGCTTCATAAGTGGGAGTTAGTCTTTCCTAATCTGTTGCCCAGAAGACAGCCAACATTAGCTGACTAGTTCCTGTTCCTTTGGAACACTGCTGGGAAAGCCCTGCTGCCTAGCACTGCTCCAGGTCTCAGGCCGCATTACTCAGGGTTTGGTGTTGTCACATGCTAGATGCTGAAAAGCAATGGCAGCAGCTGTCCCATTTGGTCACCTCATAACTAAGTGCTTCTGGATAGTGACACCTCCAAGCTCTTGCCCACCAGAGAACCACCCAGCAAGAAACCCTGTCCATCTTGCTTCTGTAACTCAAGAAAATAGTACGTTTACAGGCAAAGGCACTCATGGCACAGAAGCTTTTGGACAGTGTTACTGACTCTTCAGAGGCCTACACAGATGACATTTTCACTAAAGTATATCCCCACTGGGCAGCCACCTGAGGCTCATCCATTTTACTAGCTAGATTCAGGTACAGGAAAGATGGCTTAAAGGTGACAGTGAAGTGATAACTCTTGGCTTGGCTCTGAGAGAAAAGGCAAATAGCAGCTCAGCTCCATTTACAGGAACCATCATGGAAAGTGTCTGAGATCCAAGTTACATGCACAAGTCACACAAAGCAAGAGACATGGGGAGAGCAGAGTGCACACACAGCTGAAGCATATTATCTACCTTCCCAATTCACTGGGGGTCAGCAAAAAAAAAAAAACCAACAAAACAACCAAGAGAAACACAGTTGAGTCACAAACAGTTAGTGAGAGAAAAGTGGCAGTCCCATTGCTTTTATCTCTTCACCCCAAGCAGGAAGGCTGGAAAATGCATAAGACCTGTTTTCAGCTTCAATGTGGGTACTGACTGAGGTGCAGCTGGGAAGGAAGGTAGCTGGGCTCCTGGAAGGGATAAGCCTCCAATCCACATGGCCACTGACCACCTGTATGTCAGCAGGAGGGGCTTTCCCCATATTAGTCTGTCAGCTGTTCTAGTTTGTGGGAACAGTCTGGGTAGAGCAGGCTACGGTCAGAGGAGTTCCTTTACTGTTCCTTGGGACCACTACTACTGCATCCTACGATTAAGTCTCTGCACCGACTAGAGCTGCTAAAGACACAAGCTCTGGGAGGATTCATCTGGGGGAAGTGTTTCCAGCTGCACGAACTCCACACTTAACACTATGTTTGAATCTTAATACTTGAAGAGCTCCTGGCGCTTGCCCATGTATAGCTGTGAAGTCAGACACCAAAGATGACATTCCCCCTGCTCACATTAGCCCTGCTGCAGAGAAGCCCTCTGTATTGATGCCCTCAGGCTGGTAGCCTGCATGACAACTGACCTACCCAGGGAAAAATTAGCAGTAATAGCTGAAGGGAAGAGATGAGCTTTGTCTATTAGATCAGAAAAGCTACTAAGTGCTACCCTTTTATAAGACTCCCTGATGGCAAGTGGCTTTTACCCCAATGCCTCTTACCTTTTCCCCGTTTCATCCGCAGTCCCTTTGCCCTGTTTTTCAATGACAATCTTGTCATTCATGCCAAACTTGCACTCTGGCATTCCACTCAGATAACTCTTCATCACCACTCTGCCAGAGACGTGGGCACTCAAAACCTGACCTGATGTAGAGAAGAGCGCAGTTCAGAACACTTACACAAGTCCCCACTCACAAACCTTGAAGGGGAGAAGGATGCCAACTCTACACCTCCTACTTACCCTGCGGGGACATCAAGAGATTCACACTCTCCAGCACATCAAGAAAGAGTTCGTTGCGACGATATTTGATCCCTTCACGTCTCCATCCAATCTGTCCAGTCACCTGGCTGGTGATCTGGGACTGCTCTTCCTTAGTCTGAAGGGAAGAAATGACATCTTAGACCTCTAGATAAAGACTAAGAAAGCTTCCTCTAAATTTAAGAGCAAGTGCTTGCCATTTATTACACACAACTGCTTTTGACACTTAAGATATGGGTGCCGTCACACACCCCATGATTTGGTCATTCTCTCCTCAATACAGCAAATCCTATGCCTAACTAAAAATTGGTCATAACAACACAGCAGGAAAGGTTCTTCCATTTTGTTAGCTAGTCCATTAGGCTACATCTAGGCACAGGGAGGCATGGGGTCCACCAAGGATGTTCAAATCATGTCTCAGACTGCCACATCAATCCATGTTAAGCAGAGAAGCAGCTTACAGGCCAGTTCACACTCTTATCCAACATGAAACCCTAGGGCCATGAGACAGCTGGTCCCCAAGGACTGCTTCTTAATGACTGCAGTCATTAGAGTTACACACCAACACTAACCTAACATGCATCTAACAGCGCCCAGGCTCTAAGCCTCCTAAGAGCACTAAGGATTGTGTTGAGAGGCGCAGGGAGATTTCCTACCTGATGCTACAGGCGGGGTCCAGTCACACGCAGAAAGTCAAGAAGTAGATGTATAGCAGCAAGTGTGGTGCACACAGGGTTAACAGGCAAGCACATCAATAGCAAGAAAAGGGAGGAAGGGAGAAAGAGGCAGGTTAGTCTTAAGGCTACCTCAGGACAGGAACAAAGCAGGCCAGCTCATCATTAATTAGGTAGTTAATTAGCACAAACAAGATGAGGGTCTTTGACCTTTAGCTCCCCTCAGGAAACCCAGCACTCCTAGCAATGAAATGGCTTTTCAGACTTGGCCCATTATGCACCACCCAAATACAAGGTAGAGCAGAGGGAGTGACAGGCCAAATACCACTCCCAGTAACGTTCCTACGCAGAGCAGACTCCTCATGTTGCCATTCCTAAAGCAGCCCTGGATGTTTACCATGGCACACACGCCCAGACCATGAGAAGTGTGAGGCACCCAGGACTGCCGGCATCTTAAGTCTGGGTCCCATATAAAATTATATCCTTGTTAATTCTGCCTCTTCCACCAGAACAACTGCAGAACACAGAAGTGGGTCCTGCCCCAGCAGCCTCGCATTGGGCCCACAGGGTGGCAGTACATGATCTCAGCTTTGAATCAGCAGTGGCTTGGTTTCACACATGCTCTTGCCACAGACATGGTCACTCCTTGAGCAAGCAGAGCCATTATTGTAACATCTAAGAGGCAGAGTTTTACACTCCCCTGGGAACTGCCTAGGTAAGTGCTCAATGCAGTACAAAGTACCTCCCTTGTCTGTCCCACAAAAAAGCCTCCTTATCTGCCTTCTTCAGGCTTAAGAGGAAGGAGAGGCACAAGTAGATAAAATACCCAGTTCTCAGGCTTTCAAAGGGACACTGATCATGTGCTGATGTTCCCATCTCCTGCAACAGCATCAGTGCCATGAACCTCTACTGGTCGCTACAGAAAATGACTGGATGGATCTGGAAGCAGCTGCCTGGGGAGTGCTGAAGCTGAGATCACCCAGCAGCATGAGCGTTCCCTAAGGGAGGGACTGAAGACACCTGGGTCTAAAATTTCTCAGGACTGGGAGCTTCCCTGAGCTGGACAAGTCAGCTACAATGGGACAAGAATATCCAACTTGTTGTACTCAGTTGCCAGCATGTTGACTAGGTTAAAGGCACAGCTACCAGCAGGCTTCCTGGGCTCTGGCAGCTGGTGGCAGTCCTCTCCTCACTTTTAAAAAGTACTACTAGAATTTTAGCACTATAGTACGCCTAAGGTTTGGGGCAACGCTGTAACTAAGAGTTGACCAACTCATACTCCCAGAAAGCACTTGGAGGGGAAGAAAATTACAAGATTCAGCTAGTTAATGAAGTCTGTACAGATGCAGACAGGATCTGAAGAGCGAGAACTGAGCACATGGAGCACAGCTCCACCTCGAGGTGTAAGAGCAGGTTTAGCCTCTGCTGGAGGAAGATATCTGAGCCAATGCCTGCATCAGTTCTGATACAGGACATCAGCATGCCCTGCAGTCCGGCTATTTGAGTAGTGGGCTACTTCATGGGTAGGGACTAGAAGTGAAACCATGCTTCACACCAGCACCTTCTAAAACCTGTGTGCTACACCACCCCATTCCCAGAGCACAGGGGCACTTCCCTTGGCAAGCAATGCAGCAATATCGGACCCACTTTCAAAAAAATAAAGCAGATCTTGTATTCCAAGATCACCAGCCCTGGAAAGACCACTGTAGCCATACAGGGTGGGCATTCAGAGGGCAGCAGCTCAGTATGCCTCAAGTCTTTCATTGAGAACAAAGTCAAAAAGTTGAGCTTGGAAAGTCTGCCATAACTGTGGATTTTGCTCCTTAAATTCAGGAGGACACAAGCCCAAGGAAAGCACCATCACAAACTAAGCAGGGATAAGGGAACATGGATGACAGACCACCCCGTCCCAGATTTTGGCCCAATGTACTGGCTGTAAGCAAAGGAGAAGGCTAGATGTACCAGAGTAGAGAGCAGACAAGGAAATATGGCAAGTACTGTTTCAATTGTTGCCCCTGCCACGCTGTGCCTGGAAAGGATATTTCTGCTTTTTGAACTGGGCTGCACAAACTTCCAACACAGAGCAGAATAACTGCTTACTTATGTAAAGCTGAAGTCCAACTCCTCTTTGTAAGGGAAAGACTAAACCTGCTGTTGAATGAAGCAAGATGCTGTGACAGTGGTTTGCACACAAACAGCATAAAAGTTTGTTTTAACAGACAAAAGCAAAAAAAAAGAGCTAGGGAAGGAAGTGAGGGTGGTGGTTAGTTTTGAGTTTTCCTAGGAACAAGAGCTGACTCAGCTATCTTGAGTGCTGACTGCCCAAAATGTCAGATTGCAGAAGGCCGGAGTGATTTACACTAGGGCTTGGGGTGGGGGACTGAGACCGGATGCACTCACATCTGGCCTCTGATATATGCGTGCCCTCTTGCAAAACGCTGTTTGCTGTTCTAGCAGGAAATAGGTTGCTCAGGGCAGCTTCTCTCTCACCTCCTTCTTGAGAGATGCAGCTAGTCTTGCTACTAGATTAAAAGTTTAAAAAGGAGTTCTTAGGAAGTCAGTGCTGATGAAGAGTTGAAACGGAGCCTCCAGAGACTTTGACCTCTGCTTATCCTTAACAAAAAGTCACCAGGCAGGCTCTTGTTTAGCACTTTGCTTCTGTTTGTACCTTGGGGCTGAAGTTTCACCCAGATCTCTGCTGCAGACAGCTTCAGTACAAACTGACTCCCAGCTTTTCTCCTGACTCACCTGCTACACAGGGGAGAGGACTGAGTTTTAGGCTAAATCCTCATTATGAGCTGCATAGCTGTGTCAGATGGACAAGGTGAGCAATATTCCTTGGGGACATGAGAAACAGTGACTATAACAGCCCTTTGGTTTCAGAGGTTGAGCATGAGCTGTCCAAGATGGGAAGCCTAGTTTTGAAGACTGTAGCCTGGAGTAGGATTAGAGCTAGTTTAACACACATTCCCAAGAGCAGTCCAATTAAGTGGCTTTTTCCCCAGGTGCCCTTTATCTTCTACCTCCATGTAAGTTTTGTTGCAAGGGCTAATACTGCGCCAAATGTACAGTAGAGATTCTCATCTCTAACATGAGAAAGCTCAGACTGTACTGATGATAGTCTGAAAAGACGTGACAGGCAGTGACAGAATAACATCAGCTTCCTGACAGCAAGATCCACAAGGCTGAAGAATACTTCATTACAAGGCAGGCATGAAATCCTGACAGCTCAAAGCTCTAAAGGCTGGTGGAGAACAGACCTGCTCAGCGAGATACACACACAGAATTTCTGGTTCAGCAGGTAGATTTGTTTATCCTCTGTCAGAAGCTGACACAGAGCAGAGCCTGAAGCCAGCAATTATTTACATGCAAGGGACTGGCATTATCCTAGCTCAGGGCCCTTCCTCTTGCATCTTACCATGCGCCAGGGAACATGAGGTCACACGAGTGCAGAGACACCAAGAACAAGATGCCACTGAGCTACATCCCTGCCAGGTGTTCTCAGTCTACTCAGGCACCTCCACTCAGCACAGGTCAAATGGTTAGTCAGTAATTAAGACTGTACTTTCTTGAACAGGCTTACAGAAAATTGATCAGCAGATCAGTGCTGAACCCCAAATTCCTCTGGTTACCTGACTCTTGATGCCTTGCTGAGTGATGAAGGTCTTCAGGGCCCCTGTTTCAGAGTTCTGAGGATAGCCAAAGTCCAGGATTTCTACAGAAGGGTAAAAGAAGGTTAGTTCAGAGCTACAAGGTATAAACATGCCAACCATGCTAACCATTCCTATAAGGAGAGAGACAATTAGTACACAGACACTGCTTACATGTTAAATTTCTGGATAAGTTGCTGGAGTGTTCCTTACCAAGAAAAAAGAAACAGCTTTGCTAAATTGACTTCCCTGTGCAATATTTTGGAGAGGAGGGGTGATGGAAAGCTGTCCAACTGATGAATCTGCTGGTTTTTAAATATAATTGCACTTCAGGACTAAGTATCAACTAGACTAGCCATGTGCACAGGGCACACCGAGGAGTTTTTCCAAAAACATCCAAGGGACAATAAAGAGGGTTTATTCAACAGCAGAACAATCTATCTTTGCAGCATTTTCTTTAGGTTTTGATTTTCGTATGAAGATGTAATAAAAGTCAAAACCTAAAAAAGTAACAGCAGAGTAGTGGCACTGCAGGATAATCAGTGTGGGGGAGAAACAGATGTTAACTACAGACAGCTACTGTACTTAACACCCACTCCCCTCAAAGAGGAGGGGAACAACCCACAAGAGATCTAGAAGGGAGAGAAGACCACTAACATGAATGCTGAGTAACACCACACTGGCAGGTTTTGATCGCACTGTGCATACTAGAAGACAGCAGCGACTGACCAAAGCAGAGAAACAGCAGTCTCTTGATCTGCCCAGAGGGAACAGAGAACCCATCAGTCACTACAACCCTTGGCTAAGAATCCCAGGACACACACACATGGTGCCTTGTCTGGAAACAAACTGAAGCATAACTAATACAAAGTGCTCATGTTATGTGAAACAGGGACAGCTCAAGGGCAATCTCCACAGGCAGGCTGATATCACGAGCAGCTGAAGGGACTCTGTATTATTATTCTATAGCGAAATTTGGCACTGTATCACTGGAGGAGGTAGGGCTGGAACAGAGCAGGTTGGGTTTTATCGATTTCCTTCTGTCTCAGAACTGCCCCCAGGAGGCAACCCAAGAGTGGCAACCAACTGCAGCCGGGGGTGACTGCTACCATACAGTGTTAGAGCCACCTGGACGCTAGCTGGGATGGCTGGCCTTAGGGGTGCTAATGACAGCCCTCTTTATATACCTCAGTATAATGATAGTCCTACATCTACACAGGATCCACTCAGAAGCTGGGGTCCAGTACCAGCTGCCTCATTTATACAAGTACACAGCTCCCAGCACTTCAGCAAAGTGAGCCACGTTCCACACAAGGCTATGGGCTTGAGATGTTATCTACACTTACAGCACAGGTGGCATTAGAAAGCAGAACAAGTAATTTTGAACTCAGTCACACATATTAAAAATACTTCAAGGATTATACTACATCAAACTAAGCTAAGGGTTTTAGAATGACCAAGTGCAGTATCACATAACAGATAAGGGAAACATCTCACCATCCAGTAGCTCATAGATCAGCACAAAGTTGTTCTTTATGTTCTCCTCACTGATCTTCCCAAAGTAGGCAGTCATCACGTCACACATCTTGTAAAGAAACTCGAATACCATGGCAGCGTTGACATTCTGCTTGGTGACAGCAGCCAGCCAGATGTTGGAACGTTTGACATGGAAGAAACTCGTGCGGGCGATGTTGGTGACAGGCGAGCGTACCTGCTGCCGTGCGTGGATGACATTGACACGGAAGGCGTCGACGGCATTCCGCCTGTGAGATCATCACCAGAGATAAGTTAGCACAGCATACGAGAAAACAAGCTGGCTGCACAGTTTTGCTTATGCAATTACAGACACTGAACTACGTACACCAAGCTCACTTAGGAAGGGTGCCTGGGGATGTCTCCAAGAGGGAGAAGTGAAGGCTCTGAGCAGAGTTAGACGTTGAATTCTGCACAAACGAAAGGAGAGACAGAGTGCTACTGGTCTCTAAGGAGCTTTGGACTACAGTGCAACTGTAGTCAGAAGGAGAAGCTAACCTCCATCTGGAGTCAGACGGCAAAGGAACTTTCCCTTCAATTAATTTTGCTAGCACTCCCGATTGATTGCCATAGCTGGGAACACACTAGCAGCTTATGGCTCAAAGAAGAGCCCAGTTTTGACCAAACACCTAGTTACTGTCTACTCTGCATGCCCAGGCCTTCATACTGTTGCCCCAAATCAAGCTGTAGTCTCCCAAGATATTTGTCGACTGCAGTTCCTCCCAGACATACCACTGAGGAAACACCAGCAAAACCTACTCAGGTCATCTGACAGAAGTCAGTGCCCAGGTATACCACGAAAAGGAGCTTTAGTTCTCAAATCCACCTTACCTCCATACCCCAGGCACCATGGAGGGCAGGCTCAAAACAGCAAGCAGGATTAGGAACATTTTTGGCTTTCCAGTTACACACATCCTCTCAAGCCTGCTAGGCTTCAGACCAAGTCTCCTGCACATGGACCTAGGGTCCCCACAGTGCAACGTGCTACTAGCACTGCATTACATGCACTGGATGATCCAGTACCATTTATGGCAAAGATGTTCTGCACAGTGCCAAAAAGGTGCTGTGCAAGCTTCCCCTAGCTGCTGCCATCTTTAATCCAAACTGTCTGTACACTAGCGACAGGGAACAAATCCCTCCTGGGTGAACAGGGATGTCCAAGTGGCTTTCTGGATGCCAGCTCTTCCACACTAGAGTTTCCTTATCCCATAGCTACAAGTCAGGATAAACTCCCCAAATTAAGTTAAAATCCACCAATCCTAAGAACACAGGAAGGAAGCCTGAGTGCTTTATATGACAAGACCAAGACTTAATAGTCTACACACCAAGCCAAGACTCATCTAGTTGTGCTTTATTACTCATATTCTTAGATACTATGTAGAACAGGGGGTCTTCTGACTGCAGCATCAAGGCCATGGTACTGATTATGCAGAACCATGTTTGAGAGCAGACAGTAATAATATCCTCACAAGCAAGGATACAGGAATACAAATGCTCGTAAGCATTGAGGGTTGTCAACAACCCAGCAGACACTTCCAAGTTTGAAAACAAAGGATATTCAGAGGAACATATGCTACCCCAGCAGGTGTTTGCTCCTTGAAGGTCTGGGTACATATGTAGAAGCTTCATCAGTAAACACGCTCCCCCATAAGCAAAATTCTGGCCTTCAAATACTTCTCAGGTTTTATTGCCCCAGAAGGTTTGCAAGTTTGAGTTAAATTAATATTTCATTTCTACCTTAGTTTTTCCATAAGAAAGTAATTTAATCTACTATAAAATAACAATATCTAAAAGCCCCATTCCTCCCCTCCAGTAAGCCTTGCAAGGAAAGTTCAGCTTGTTCTGGAGCGTTAGCCCTCCCAGCCTCAAGTTCTAACCCGCTAGAACTAGTACCAGAACCAGCAACCAGACTGGTGCATGCTAGAGGAGAAGCCTCAGGTCAGTGAAGCTTTTCTAGCCCACCTATTGCCCACTGTGCAGTGCCAGTCATGGCCTACCACGCGTCTCTTACCTATTGCTACAGCAGCCAATGAGATGGGATGGACAGAAATGGCGCCAGCGGAGAAAGGAGGAGTGACAGCAACAAGAGAAAGGGTTAGAAACACACACACAAGGCACAATGAATCCAAAGAGATAAGGAGAGACCAAACAGCACCCCCTCCCCCTGCTCCTGGGCACAAAAGGTCAAGGTGGTATTGGATGGACAGTAACAAGCTATGGCAGCAATGAAGCCCTCGCAAGGCACAATGCTGACATGCCGTGGTCAGGCTGCCAGCGTGGACAGACTTGTGTTTGACTGAATTTTAGGGCTAACTGGGCATTTAGTCCAGATGAGCTGCATCCGTATCACATCAGTGATACCCAGTCTGCTCTGCTAATACATGTAGCAGGCCTTGGAGGGGAAAAGCCCCAAAGCCTCAATCTGAGGCATTGCCTGAGGACCACAGAGTATCAGGTATCTTCTTCCCAGTCTGCCTCAGAAGAGTGCTGCAAGTCGGAGCGGGTATTTCTGTGACAGTACTCTCATTTGAAGCTGTTAGGGTTGATGCTTTCTGGTTTGGTCCAGCCAACAGGAAATACAGCAAGTTCGATAGAGCTGGAGTTCATCTGGAGAGATATGGCACATCCTGCAGATTCAGACACTGCTCTATCCAGCTTGCACTTTTTCCTTAAGGATCAAGAGCCATGAAGCCAAAGTGATGTATTAGAAGCTCAGAAACCAAATGCCTATTACACTTAAAGTGCATGCAGTTTGTCACGTAAGCTGCTCAGTTTCAAATAGCTTATTTTTATTAAATAGCTACATTCTTAAATGCAGGTAGGTTCTCCCAATGACTATGTCACTGAGGAACAAGGCACTTCAAGATCAGAGTGGAGCCCTCCATGGTATCCTGAATTAGATGCAGAGTGGTTTGCTTTTTTTTTTTTTAAGAGGCTGCTTATGCATGCAGCTAGCTGCTGTATGGACAGATGCACTACATGCACTAAAGCCATTCTAAGTTGCAAGCAAACAAAGTCCAAGTTTTGTGGTACTTCTGCCTTTAACGAACTCAAGGGAAGGGTTTCTTCATTGACCATCATTTTGCTCATTAACATTTGAGCTAGTATGTGCTTATTTAGACCCTTAAATTGTGCAAGGGGAGGGGTTCTCATAACCACAGATAACCTTTAATCTCTCCCAACACATAGGTTGAGGCTTCAGAATGCCAAAGGCAAGTGCCAAGACCAAGGAGTCTTAAGCATCATTGCCCAGAGCCCACATGAAGACAGGCAGCAGCTATGCTGATTTCCCAATCAGCCTACCTCCCAACAAGCTGGATGGGCTCAGCCCTCAGCACTTCAGATGTATCATTTAGGAATTAAAACCTGTACTGTGTTCTAGAAATCTATCACCTGGTTGGTTGGAGACATAACTCCTACAGAGTTGAGTACAAGCTACAGTATCATGGCTATTCCTTTCTCTACCTCCCTCTGAAGGTTAGGATACTAAAAGCTTTTAAGCAGACCTAGTATTGATGCTAGTGTTCAGAATAGGAAATGGCAGATATACAACTCCACTTGCCTGCTATAGAGCTGAAGATTCTCAGTTACTTGATTACACCACAAGATGAGACATAACCATTTTAAGACAACTTATAAGGTTACACATCTAAAAAATTCCAAACCAGTTGAAGGCCTGTTTCAGAAGGAATCCAACACCTTGGGGAACAAGCTTGGTTAAGAGCCAGCACCAGCTCCACCTAAGTCACAAGACTGACACTTTCACAAGAACTGAATGGAGGATTTCACTCAAGGGAGCACTGACTCCTGAAGTCCTAGAGAAAACACTTGAATCTTTCTGGCACCTTTTGCCAAATGAAAAAGTTAAGATAGGATCAGGCAGGAAATCCCATTTTCTAGTTTTGCCTGGCCAGCCGGCAGGAAGTACTTTAGCATGTACTGAAGACAAGTCACTCACTTCACAAGAGGATTGAGCCAAGACAAAAAGCTGTATAAGATCACTACATTAAAAATAACTACTTCACTCCCCAGTTTACATCTCCACAGCCAGAATGCCATTTAAATTAAAAGGCCTTCTTGAATAAACATCAGTTCAAGCATAATCCTTTATGCTTAAAGCACTTTAAGTGCTTTAAGTTTGCAAGCCACAAAAAAAAAAAGAATTGCCAGAAACTGCAGTAACAGTGTCCTTAGCCCGCCCCCCCCCCCCCCCCCAACATATTCTCAAAATTTATCTGTAATCCAGACTGGCTTGGCTCAGTCACTGTGATACCCATTCATAAGGGAAACTTTACGAAGTCAGATCTGGCATATGAATTGCTCTGAAGAGCTTCAGCTAACAAGTATTCAAAACTGAAACGAGTTAGTACAGCAGAGGAGAGGCAAAACTTTGTAGCCAGCAGTTTTCTGCTTCAGAAATACAATGCTTCCTTGGCTCAGCTCTGTGTGGAAGTCCTGGAATAACTTAGTCAACCTTAGGACAGCTACTTTACTCTGCCTTAGTTGATTTAGAACAAGCCAAGAGATTTAAAGCTCATTAGGTGAGGCCTTATTACAGACACTGTTGACTGCTACTCCATCAATGAAACAGTGCAAGCCTTGACTAGCTACTAGTTCTACCTCAACTTTTAACCTCCACTAGGCAATCCATAACCAGAAAGGACATGCTCTTCAGGCTACAGCAGTCTGAAGGCAGACTGGCTTGACAGTTTTTTCGTAATTCACGGCAACAAGTTATTTCACAGCATATCCTACCACTATTGATTGTGGAGACCTGGTACAAACTATTTTTTCCTAAACTGGCCAGAAGAATCTCTCTCACTGGACTTTGAATTAACACCTACCACAGCCCTACTTCCATTAGCTATGTTTTGACACTGTTAACTTCAATTACTAACTTCCACCTAATGCCTAACACTAATGAAGACACACTAGAAAGAATAGTTGTGCAAGAAAGCCACTTAAGGTTTTCAGTCCAAGCAGCATCATCACTTGACATCGGGTTCCTTGTAACACTATCTATTGCCTATAAGACACCAAATTTTTAGTAAGGTCCCTTCTGGGAACTAGCAGCCTAAGGATTGTACAGATGCAGTCTAAGTCAGCATCATAACACTTGTTTGAAGTGCAACAAGACACCTACAATCTACTGAAGGCTTTCAGTGCTTCCCACAACTTTAATTACCCAATAATGTAAGCTTTTCACATACAAGGCTGCCATACAAAGTTGGGGAACAGAATGCCAACTTTAAGTGTACAGCCATGGTTACTATGAGACTGCTTGCAGACATAACTTTCCAAGACCATAGACAGTCTTCTGCATGCCTGCATTTGATGCTAGACATCTGTGTTTGAAACTAATTCAGAGCCCTGGTTATAGTGCATGGCAGACAGTTCCCACAGTACTGCTCCTGTAAAGTTTTAACGATTACAGTGAGGCTGGTAGACTCCCACAGTGGCAGTCCATGTTGCTGAAGCATTTAGAGTAGCAGCCAGATCTCTACCATTCAAAAGAAAGTCCCAGGTTTGCCTGCAGGCCATCCTTTACTACCATCTGTAGGTGACCAGGGCTTAACAAACTCTTTTTCTGAACTAAGCCTAGAGCAGCAAGTTAAGTTGCAGTCTTACATGCATGCACAGCTAATGCAGAACAAAGCAGCTCTGGGTTGTTGTCCGCACCAAAATGAGACAGAAATGCAAAGACCAGGGATGCAACAGAAGCACTTACCCAATGTCATCCCGGTAGACTCGAGAGATTAAAACCTCTCCTTTGTGATTATAGATGAATAAGCCTCCGATCATGATGGAACTTCAGTCTTCTCTTCCCATGTTGCTTAAGACCTGAAGCAAGAGAGGGCATATATCAGTAGGCTGCGTGGCAACAAGCAGTACAGCAGGCACAGACTTTGACACCTGCTGGCTACTAGCCAGGGCACAGACACCTTTTGTCACATACATCCTCAACCAGAAGACAATTATTACAATACCTGTGGTGGTGAGGACCTAATAGCACACATCTTGATGCCATAATGTAATGAACTGGCAGCAGAGTTCATTACTGGAGTAATGAACTCCAGCAGACTGCAGGGAGGGACAAGTGGAAGGCATGCTCAGAGATATTCCTGAAAGTCTAATGGTGTGGGCTACTTCACCTAATTTATCATTACATCTGGCCAGGCTAGCACATGGCTGAGGCCCAGTAGGGCAGCTAGTGACTCGGGAGCAGCTTGGATGCTGGAAGTGACTGCCTGCCTCATGCTTACATCCTGGAGAGGAGAGTACAGAGCTCCTTACTTCTAAAAGACTATTAGAAACAGTGTTCTACTCTGGAGGGGAGGGAAGTAGCCTTACTGCTGCAGTTACAGATTATACTTTTTGATCTGCTGGGATTTTATATGGAAAAGTGTGTGTTCCCAATGCACAGTACAGACTGTATGTACCATGACAGACCTACACCCCCTAACTACATGCCAGTCTCTCCAGATCAGCATTCCCTTGTGTTTGCTGCAGAACTGCCCCTCTGGGGCACATGATAACAAAGACTCAACGAGGAAGCCCACCGGGAACCAAACAGCCTTGTTCCAGACCTAAGGAGCCACCACAGGAATCCTGACAGAGGCCTAGCTGAGTGACTGCCTGAGCTTGTCTGAAGCAACTCAAGAGCTTAGGTCTAGGTCAGTACATACAGCTACCATGCATCCTATAACACATGAGGTTCTGAATGTGACTACAATTTGTAGCCAGGACTGAAGATTAAAATTAGCACTGAAATAGATGCAGGCTTACTTCTCATTCCATTCATCAGCATGGATGGATCAAGCCTCAAGTCTGAAGCAACTCAAGAGCTTAGGTCTAGGTCAGTACATACAGCTACCATGCATCCTATAACACATGAGGTTCTGAATGTGACTACAATTTGTAGCCAGGACTGAAGATTAAAATTAGCACTGAAATAGATGCAGGCTTACTTCTCATTCCATTCATCAGCATGGATGGATCAAGCCTCAAGTATTAGTAGTATCTGGCCTATCCCCTGAATGTGAGAAAAAACACAGGCCTGGAACTACAAGCAAATCAAAGACCCTTTATTTCTACTATAAAGTGTCTATCTCCCCAATGACCAAGATGCAAATCAGATTAAATTCTTAGGCTTTTTGCACACAGTTCACACAAGTGTTTGAGATGTCACCAAGCCTATCACTGTACAGCAGGGGGTTCTTAGCAGCAAGTACACCCTGGTTTATTACCACTTTTACAAAAGCCTAGGAAGACTGCTGAACTTAGACAATGATTACACAGTAGCAACCATTCATCTAGTTGGTCCAGAAATTCAGCCTTTCTAACCGTTATGTTTGCAGATAAGGATTATTTAAGCAGCATCTTGATAAAATTCAACGCAGATCTGCTTGGGATCATAGCTGCCTAATAGTACAGGCTGCATTAATAACTAGATACAGAGAGCTAGCAGTTGCCATTAGTCAGGTAAGCTCTTTAGACAACAGCTTATTCAGAGTATTTCTTATCCACATACCAGCAACAGTGCCAGCTGTGAGACCAAAAGCAGCTCACTGGTTTAATAAAGCAAAGTGGGATGGGGAACTGCTACAGTACATGTGGAGTCTATATATTGTTATGTTTAAACTGCTTTCACAGCTTGGAATTAATGTCTTCAGCAAGAGTCCTCAGACCTAATTTCTAGCATCTTGCATTCAAGATGTATGGATACAGCATAAAAGATGATCAAAGGAATGGGGTCATCCTAGTTACTTAAGCTAAGCTACTTGATCTTAGGCATCTGGAGTGCTTGTTCAAAAATAATTTTTATACAGCAACGTTACAGCCTTTGCTGATCCCTAGCAGCAGTATTAACACTTCAGAGTCTGAACTGAGAGCAGCCTGGCCACGAGGTGCCATTGGAGTGGAGATCTCAACCAGGAGCCACTTTGATTGGCGGCTAGTGCCTCAGAAGTTACCCTCTTAAACAGCTAATCTTCTCTTTCTTCAAAGGAAAATTGTTTTGAAGAGAACTACAAAGCTGGTAGACATTACTGAGGCAGAAGACAGTTCAATTTTATTTTTTTAAATACATGGCTACTTTACCAGATCCCATTCCTGTAGTCATATGCATTCCTATTCACTTAGGTTTAAGTCATAATACCCACTCTAGCAACTGCTTGGTTGGCTTAGCCCAGAGAAGAGCACTACAAATACGATAGGGCAAGCCTCATGTGGTCATGAAGGTCTTGGGATGATCGCATAGGTATTTCTCAGCTCTGGCACTGCAGAGCATTAGATAACCAACCATCTCCACACTGCTGTTAGGGTGTGTTAGCCTACACTCACTTGTCTGGGGTGGGTGGAAAGGATAGGGAGAGGCTAGCCTAGAGACAGGCGCTGACAGTGAACCGATTATGTTGTTTGTTCAGGAACACAGCAAAAATTAAGTTAAAATGACCTGGCCTCAGATCATCTCAAAGGTCAGGAAAAAAAGAATACAAAAGCAATACACACATCAGAGGGACAAAAGGACTTCCAGGCTAAAAGCCTGGAGTATTAAGAGTAATGTATCCTCTAAAAAGTTATGTTCAAGAAACTAAAGCAGCTGCCTATTTGAAGGAACTACTGCAGATGTGAGTTCTGTGCTCAAACAAGATTTATAGTGCTGCCACTACTTTTAACTTCAGAAAGACAAGAAAGAAACTTTAAATTTCATAAGCCTTTACACCAACATTTTTAGCTACACCTAATGAGTCCTCAGAGAATAACACACTTCTCTGCTATGGGTCTTCAGCTACCAGATGGCTGCTTCTGCTCATTAAAAAGAAAAAAGAATCAAAAATTCAGTTGTTAAGCCAAAATGGCGAGAAACAGACAGATGAGCAGTTTTCCCAAAGCTCAACAATGAGCTGCCCGACTTTTACTCCCACATTCTGCTGGTTGAGTGTCTCTGGCTATTAACAGGCTGCCTCCTGCCACTTGTCAATGGCTTCATGTGGCACTGTCATCAACATTTTTTGATGTCTGAGACTCCATCCAGCACAGAAAAGGTTTTCAAATATGTTTTTCTTCCATTCCCATTAGTGACACTTTATAACTTCAGGATACAAGTATTTAATTTACTTCCAGGATAAGTCTCTGTAACCAACCTATTAAGACAGAGGCAGCACGCAGTCTGACATTCCCCATGTAGTTACAGAGTGGGAAAAGCCTTCCGTAGCTGCTCACTGTCCCACTTAAGGGGACAAAGGCTACACAGCGTAGCTGGCAGCAAGGCCAGCATCCCCACACGAGAAGACAGAGACAATGCCGTCGGTCAACAGAACAAAACCAGGTTCTCAAATTTAAGGAAGTGGCTATACCACAGACTCATGACTACTTACACGAAACACATACGGCCCTAACAGGCATGCAGGAGGCCACTAAAAGGTCACATGCAGGGCTAGAACCCAAAACATGGAGAACATCTGTTTGAATACAGTTGCCCAACAAGCCTGGCAGATGCTGAAGCTGTAATTCAGCAAACGTTTGAAAGGTCATTCACACAGGCCAAATGATGGGGGGAGGGGGGGGACCATTACAACCATGAAAGCAACTTGTTGCCCACTCTAGGAAATTCTTTCCTAATTTAGTATTTTTTCATTCCAGATAAGAGACAAGGATGTCTTTTCAGACTGCTACAGTGCCGGCTTCCACATTCGGATAGGGACTATTACTACCAAAGATGAAAAAGAGTTCCTGCATCCTCTTTAAGACTTACATTGTATAGAATAGTTTCCTGGAAGCTTATGCAACTGGTCAAAGCTGGATCATATGAATCCTACAAACCCTTTCCAGAAGATTCCTAGAAAGCACATCCTAATCTTAAAAAAAAATCTCCCTCTTGGGTTTTAATGCCACTTAAGTTATTTCTCTATTTTTAGCGTAAAGGAAACTTCTGCTTTGACGAGCAACAGGATCAGACACACAGCATACACAAGACAAAGCCTCTTGCTAGCACGACAAGCCAATTGCTTTCTGAAAAAGCCTTGATTTGAATATTTACTACATTACTATAAAACATGTAGAAGACTGCTGATCAAGCTTCGTGTTGGAAATTAAAAGTATTCTCTTAGGAAGATCTACAAACTTTAAATGTTGATTGAGATAATGAGGCTATGCTTTCTCATATGTTAGGTTAGAACAAATTCTGTAATAGCTTCACTTAAGTTACAGGCAAAAATATCAGCATTTTTAATTGCATCACGGTACTAGGCAGAGTCAACTGCTTGCTCATCTTATATGTTAGTAAAAACATGTTAGATGGAGAGTAGATACAGCACAATTCAAGTGCTTTTAATCTCTAAAAAATTCTTTGTCAATGCAAAGAAATGCTAGGCTTCTTCCCTATACAAATATACTGGGAGCTGAGTTCAGGCTTCAAACTTTCCACACACAGTTAGCTCCTAACCTAACCAGTTTCATTTGCACATTTAACAGCCATACTGGTTCATGCTGCGGATCTGTTAGCTCAGTGTCTTGTCCCCGATGTCGGCAATGAAGGGCAGTCAGATAACAGTAGGGACAGGTCAAGAAAACACTCCCCAGGAGATCCCCCTGCAAAGGCTGTTTATTTTAGAACTCTCAATGGATCTCTGAAGGATTTGCCCAGTTTCCTCTCGAATCTTTGCATCAGCAGCATCCCATGGCAAAAAAAAAGTCTGCAGTCTTATAACCACTGTATAAAGCACCCTCCTTTTTGTTTTAAGCCCGCTTTTTCTTCCTTCCCCCAGTTTTGTCTAATGGCCTCCAGTTCAAGTGCAGGAAGAAGCAATTAAGAACTAGCCTCAAGCCTGAAAAAAACCCACAATTTGACAGCTCTATGGATTAAACCTGAATTTACATTTAAGTGCAATTTACCTAACTTGATTTGTGTCAGACAACTGGCAAAGTGTTTCCAGGTACGAAGCAAAGTCACATGGGCTAAGGACAGTGAATACAAGGGGACAGTTTTAGATGACTAACCCAACTGTACCAGCTATCCGTCAGGTCTCTGCAGTAGTTGAAGGACACACACAGTATAAACCTCTCGCTGCGCTCCCATCTAATGACATCAGGGACCAAAGAGGTCTCAAGTGCACAAGGTATTCAACACAATTATAAGCAAATCTTCCTTGCTCTGCTCGACCTCTGCAGTCCAGCATCTTGAAGCATTCCAAGCATCACAAGCATAGACAGCACAACGGCATCAACACAAGTTACAGCAAGTTTGGTTTGGTGCAGCGCCATTCTCTCAGCCAGCCTTCACCAAGTTTGCCCACGATGGAAGTTCAGGGAACACTGACAACATTCCAGCCTTCTGCTTGAGCCTTGCATTACATCCCTCCCAGACACAAGATTGGAGTGACCACACTCCCTCCCCACTACAGAGTTACTTCCATCAGCTAATGGGAGCATGTCCACACAGCTGGAAACTCAAGAGGTGGAATGACTAGCCCAAAGATATATGAACAGATTGAGAGGAAAGCTATACAAAGGGCAGCATGCAAGAGAAAGTTGCTTAAAGCTTAGCAAGAAGAATGGCTCTTTAAGATGACAATGGCTTTCCTTGAAGTAGCTGCAGTAAAAATAAGCCTACTTTGTTTTGATCCTCGTTTGTGTTTCGGTACAAGTTTCACAGATACTCGTTTCAACTACTTCAACGTTACACTGCAACTAGAATGAGGTTTTTAGTGGTGCAGTTCAGACTTGGTATGATCTTCCACACATTTTTAAGTAATGAATAGTTTTCTTTTCAGATCAGCTTTGAAAACGAAAGAGCCTAGTGCTTGCAATGGTTAAGAACTGCAGGGAACAGGGCTTAAATTAATTTGAGACTGACATTCAGTGACTCATGGCTGTTGGAATCAGAAGGCCCTAGAATAAGAAATCCACCACAGGAGATGGGTTCATCTGCTCACTGTGCATAAGCGACATGACTCAGAAAGCTTCCCAGGAACAGCATTGCTCAATCAGCTTGCAATGACTCATTCTGCTCCTCTCCACAGTCAGCCTTTTCTAGGGAGCTTGCCCTACACCGTTTTTGAGTTTCCTCAGGCTAATAGCTCATTGCAAGACTCAGTTTAAGAGCAAAGCCCATCACTTCTTCAACTGTTTATCATTAAGTGCCTGGAAACCAAGATGACTCTAGCCAAAGCCTTTGGGTCAATGGTCCATCAACTGCATTTTCAGAGCTTTGCAGCTCCGCTCCTTCTGTTTCACTAGCTTGAACATATGGCGACCCGCTCCACACTGCTAGCTACAGCCCTGTTTTCTAGTTATAGTATGGATGGATTTATTCTAGTTAAGGTACAGAGAAGATCCACATGTATGTTGAATTCACACCAGTTGGTGACTAATCACCTTAATTTAGGAACAACAGGCCTCTCGGCATTCTTCAAGCAGCTAGCTGCTGGGGTAGGAGTGAGATCTAACATCTGAATACTGCTCCTACAAATACCTAAGGCCAGTACGCTTCCTACTCTGCTGCCAAGTACTCACATTCCCATATACTTCTATTTCAACCCATAAATAGAAAAAGGATCATGTAGCGTATCATAGACAGACCACATATTTATACACGCTTATAAACCCACCAGGAGTTAAGGCTACATGGAAATGCCTTTCCAAAATGCCTTTTCACTCAAGTGAAAATGAGAGCATTAAGACACACCTTTGCAGCAACTGTGGCAAAGTTACATTAAGACAGACAGCTACAAAAAAGGAACATGTACAAAAACAAAATGCTGGGGTACAGATTGGAATGCATTTCAGTAGTTACATAACCGAAAAGCAGCAGGATTAGCCAGACCTACAGTGGCTGACATGGTAACACACACCTTCTTAAAAGAATCAAGCATACTCATTTCAAATCATGTCACTGCTCATGCTGCGCAGGGGATGTGCATTAGGGAGTATCCCTCTCAAATCATCATGACACATTAGACGAAGCCCCAGAAGCCAGTCTGCAGCAGGTTAGCTGCAGACCATAACCAAGGGAGTCCAGAGAAAGATAAAGATGCAGTAAAGCATAGTATCTCAAAACCTGCTTTTGTCCACTGATTCTATCATAGATGGAAAATGCTCTATTTATTAGGTCTGACCTAAAGACGGGTGGTTCTCCAAAAGCCATCAGACTTTGCCCTTTCAGACCTACGCTGTGCCACACACTTGGAATGCATAGGTGCAGTCAGGAGCACAGGCTCGGGCAGCAGGATTCTGTTGCTGGGCTGTCAGTAGCTTCAGATACTCTGGGATGCAACAAGTGGCTGAACCGGGAGCTACCTAGTGAGATGGTGCACTAAATCTGCATTTACCAAGTGGAGATACATGCTGCAGGAGGGAGCTGTTGCAGGAGCCCAGCCTTCCACTTCCATTGCCTCTTTGTGGATTCTGACCTAGAATAGCTGTAGAAAAAATGAACAACATACAGCACAGAGCTTTCTTAGACTAAACAAGGCAGATGTAAGGAATGGACTAACAAGCATAGTTTGTTCCCTCTGCGACCGTTTGTTTGTATCTGCAGCAACTCTTCCAGAAACACCATAGCAAACAGCACCAATTCTCCAGTCTTTGTCCACTGCATTAGCCTCCCATGGTCTCTCTACTTGAGAAGCCATTGCATCACACCAGTAACAAGACACCACTGTAGCACCACAGTCATCTGTTCATTAGGGTATAAAAGACAAAGCTGAATTCTAGCCTAAATCCCAGATACGCAGACATTCAAACAAGTGATTTTCTCCAGTACATTTGTCCCATAACCTGAAGTCTTTCAGGTGACACCACATAGACCATTAATCCTTCCCCGCACCAGCAGGAACCTACACCACAAACTTCGGAACACAGTTGTCTGCCTTTTGTAACTGTATTTGCACAAATGAAAACAAAAAAATAGAAAAAGCTGATCTGCTCAAATTTATTGCTTAGGAAAAATAGTGAATTGTTAGTCAGTTTTCTGCAGTGGTACGAGGCAACATGACTGCAGTAACTGCACCTTCACACCCAGGCAAGAGATGCTTGTTCTGGCTCTAAAGAATGAGGTACTGTCTGGAGGAAACATGCCCTTAGCAATGTGCCTACAGCCTAACGGTACTGGAGCCACTGTAAACTTTGGACGTATATTGGCATTTTTGCCTCAGGAAAGAGCAAATGCAGTTGTCTGTATCCTCCCACGCCAGTTTCTCCAAGTTCAGTGCAGGCAGAAGCTGCTGAACTCTTGAGCCAGGCCTGACTGCTATCATGGCAGGTCTGCTCAGCAAATCCTCTATGTTCTCTCTTCAGAGGTGCAGTAGTAACACGGCAGCTCAAGAATAAATACTCAGGAGCAGCCTGACAGCAGGGACAGAAGTTCTTATGCTGCCCCTAACAATATAACCTACAGTTTCACATTACCACCCAAGCACCAACAGCCTCAGGATTTGGTGAGCACTGGTAGCATCGTGATAGCGCTGAGTGCATTTGTCCGTTCATTTTAGAATGCACCTTTGGGATCAGCTGTATTTTACTAAGCCAGCTGTGCGGGTGCTATTCTCACTACAGATACCTCTCCAGAAAAGAGTCTAGCACTACAGGTGGTGAAAATAAGCATGCCACATGGTCTGACAGTTACCTTCAACTCAGCCACTGACAGAGCAAGCCACTGAGGCTTGATCAGCAGAGCTGAGGGGACTCCTGTTCATCTGCAAAGCCATTTTGGCCACAGCTCCACTGTGAGATAAGCTGTTAGCTTCATCGAGTTTCCTGTGCCATCAAGTACAGGGTACGAATAAACACAAGATGATCAGTAGTGAGCCCAAGACCCAACTACTCTCGGCTTTATCACTCCCATTAAGGGGCTAGAAGTTTCCCACAGCACAGACATCACTTAGTTTGAATGAAAACAGGAATGCTTATTTCCCTAATCTACACAGCACGTTTAGGAAACGGCAATCACAAGTTAGTTAATAAGCTGGTGTAAAGCAACCAACCCATTTAGTAGTCTATTAAAAGAAAGTTTGGGTTCTGACTTAACAGTAAGACTTCTGTGCATTAATGAGCTTATCTAACTAAGCAGTTCAAGGTACATTAGCTGCTAGAGTTCTCATCCAGGAAGAAGCCAGGAGAGGTATTGCAGGTCTCACCCAGAGGGCTAAGGGTAAATCACCAACTGCAACAATTTCTGCATTCCAGAAATCGGTATGATCTTGGACAAGTGACAACAGTTGAAGCAGGAGGGGGATTAGTCAGGCTGCTCTGGCAAACTGGAGTTATTCAGAAAACCAGTCCTTTCAGGCTAGCGCTAGCCATTATCAAACAAAAAGGCTCAGACCTGACCTGCCAAGACAGGTAATGTCATCACCCCACCAGCTAATCTGAGCATCTAAGCTTTGCTTAGAGGGCTACATTAGTCACTTTCCAGGAGGCCATGGGCTGCACTTGGTTTTAAACAAGAGTAGCTGCAATCACTTCATCCTGGGGAAGACAGGCTGCATAATTTAATTAAGAGGCATACCGTGAGCTAAAGAGCTACTGAGATAAACCCATCAGTTTCAGAGAAACCATTCCTATTTTAAGCCCAATCCCATAAATCCCCATAACCAGTGGGCAGGAGGAGGCACACATTCAACTCTTACCAGGCTCTCCTCCTACAGTCTACTTCTGCATGCCATGCTGCACACAGCCAGTCTAAAGAGTAACGAGAGATAAATACTGACACAGGGAAACACAAGAAGCTCCCTTACTGGGGTAAAACATCACAGAACAGCGTTTAACACACCTCTCCACCTTATTTTGAGTCCAACCTTATCTGAACAGCCCCAATGCCTTCTTCCATTTCTACCAGTTCTTGCAAGGCAAGAGTTTTAAAGACAGTCTGAAGCAACTTCTACTCACTTTTCACTCTTGAGCTAGAAACCTGAACAGTGACTTGCGTTCTTTTCATCTTCTAACAGAAGAGGTTAGAGACATGGACTGCAGTTTGAGTAAGGGCTTATATTCTGCAGATCAGTAATGGTCTAGGTGCGCTGACTTGCCAGTGTTTCTCTACTATTACTGTAGAGCAGGTAACTGCATTTCACATTCTGTGCCTCAGCCTGCAAGCTTTTAGCTGAGCTGCCAACCTCCTGCTGAGATCAAAATAATATATGGCTTGCTAGTAACTTTTGACTCTGTAGGTCATTCACTAAAGGATCGAAGCTGACTCTGCCATACCGACCAATTACAATTTGGCACCCCAGGCTGTACTTCTGTCCATCCTCCAGTTAACCCTAAGAACTGACTTTAAATACTCTAATGGTCTTTAGTAGTATAAGCTTAGAAAACCAGTGCAAGATGTTGTGCTGCAAAAGACAGTCTTGGTTTTATCATTTCTTGATGCAGGGATGAGGCAAGAAAAGTTTAACTAGGGTCACAGGAAGTTTCTTTACAAAGCCCATTTTGTTTAGTGATTGTTCCCATTCCATCAAAAAAAAAATGAGGTACTGTCAAACCAGAGTGCATTTCCAGTCATCTGTGCTTCAAAGAACTGAAGATGTAACCCTTCACAGCCTCAAGACTCAATTCTTCAAAGGCCAGAATTGTGTTCTCTCAGGAGGAGGATGCAGCCGGCCATAATACCCCCTTCAAAGATATCTCAAATGCTCTCCCTGGAACACTGCCAGTTTGCAGCCCAAAGAACACCAGGTATCTTTGTCACTAGATGTCAGTAACATGGCACTTCCTACAGAAGAGAAGTGATGCCTCCCTTCTGACAGGGAAAATATGGAAGTAGGCAGTATGGCAACATCTCTTTAGATTAGAGATTGTCCCTCCAAGCAAAACTCAGAGACAAGCACAGCTTTTACTATAGGAAAAAACAGTAGCTACAGCTCTGATAGCATTCAAGCAAACGTTGCCCAACAAGACACGTGAGCCCGTATGCAGTTAGAAACCTGTAATACCTAGACTTCCGAGCCGCAGAAGTTATCTAGACTCACCTATCTGGGAAAGTTCCAGGCTCGGATTTTGGCAGCCTGAGGCTAAAACTTGATAGCAGCTTTGTCATACTAAAGCAAGCAGAAAACAGATCATGGAATCATACAGCTTATGGGGAGAAGACTAGATCAAAAGCGAGTCATTTCCTAGTGGGGAGAGAAGTCAACTACACTGGACGATAAGCAGAGGCTGCATTTCCTGCAGCTTTACTGAATCCAAAAACCTAACCCAGGGAAGAATGGAAGTGGAAATGCATCTAGAAGAGCTGTTGGATAAAAGCCCATTTTAAGCCTCAGAACAAGCACAGTTTAGCATCAGCAGCACTATGTTCTGCCTCAGCAGGTTTTCCAGGGAGGAAGCTAGAGGGTGCAAGCCATGACCTAGCTAATTCACGTTAGTACAGGCAAATAATTTTAGGGGAAGTTCCTGCCCGATCCGACTCCAAGACCTTTGCTCGGGCTGACCTAGCACATCGGTGCAGGCCTTCCCCAGACGTCCTGTGCCGCACAGAGCTTGACTCTGTCCCCACCCTCACCCAGTTCACCACCGCAGGGCTGCCACCCCAGGTATTCCAAACAGATACCTAATTAACAGAAACAATTAATAAACCCCCTCAACCCTCAGCAACGTGCGAGCGGATGAGCCAGCCTCGGTGGGGCCGGGGTCGCCCAGCACCCCCTCACAGGGGGCCGAGGAAAAGCCCTCCCGGGGGAGCCCCGTTTCCCTCCCACACGGCTCCGCAAGAGGCAGCCCAGCTCCGGGGGGCACTCCCACGCCGCTCCTCAAGGGCAGCCAGCGGGAGACCTCGCCCTGCAGGAGGGCCCCCCCGAGCCTGTCAGGGCCGCGCCGCGCCCCGCGGGGTAGGCCCACGGACCCCCACCCCCGGCGAGCGCAGAGGGAGCCGCCACCCGCGGCGGCTCGGCCACCGCCCGGGCGCGGTCGCGGAGCGAGCACCGCCGCAGGAAGCCGCCCAGAGAAGGGAAGCGGGCCGCACGCCCTACCGGAGAGCGGGAAGACAGCCCTGGGTACCTCACCTGCTGCTGCCCGCCGCCGCTCGCTGCCCAGCGCCCAAGATGGCGGCTGCCGCCCCCCCTTCCCTCCGCGCCCCCCCTATCACTGCAGAGCCGCCGCCGCGCATGCCCCGCCCGCGTCCCGCCGCCGCCGCGCATGCGCCACCGCGGGGAGGCGGGGCTCGGCGTCCGGAGGCGCCGCTCGGAGGGGGCGGGAAGGACGGTCCCGCGCGGAGCCTGCCGGGAGCTGTAGTCCTGCGGCGCGGTGCGCGCTGGGAACTGTGGTCCGCGGTGGGGAGACGGCGTGGCCGCCGTGCCCACGCGAGGGGCGGGCGGCAGCGCCGGGGCTCCGGGCGTGGGGGCCTCCCCCTCCTCCCCGGTCCGCGTGGGGAGCGCCTGTGGGGCACAGAGGTGCGCCCGGGCAGGGAGGCTGCTCTTCCCCCCGCAGAGGCCTGAAGCCGCCGTGCCCTTCCACGGGGCTGCCGGCTCCCACTGCCCCAGCACCGCCCAGGGCGCCGGCCCCACGCACAGGCACCCACGGGGCTCGCCCGCTCCCCCTCCTCGCACCGCTGCCGAGGGGGGCTGCACTAAGTGCCCGCTGTCAGACCTGCCCCCGACTCTCCCCCCAGTGCACCCGCTGAAAACGGGAGACCCAGGGAGCACCGAGTGCCCGCGGCCAGGCTCCGCACGGGAGAGCAGCGGCAGCGGGAGGCCGGGCCCAGCGCAGGTTCAGGCCGCAGCAGCCCTCGGCACCCCGGGAGGACTCAGCTGGAAAACAGGCTCAGGCAGGGGGTGCCCTCGTCCCGCTGGGATCTCTCTGCAGAGCAAAAGGCAGGAGGACAGAAAAGGAGGCTGGAAAAAAAAACCCAACACAAGGCAGGAGTCCAATAAAACTATGTTTATAAATAAAAACAGAAGATTGGTTTTGTTTTTATAAAACCCAGCGGGCAGGGTAGGGCAAGGGCGTGAGCAGTGGCCAGGGAGGCTGCTGGGTGGCATCAGGAGAGGGGGGGGAACAGGCGGCAGCTTGCTGGTGCCGAGATCGGGGGACCGGAGGATGGCAGAGCGGGCACCGGGCAGGCTGACTCCGGCAGGCAGAGGGAAAGGGGAGGCTTTAGGGAGTCACGGGGAGATGAACTGATGGCACATGAGAGCTGGCAGAGGGGTTGCAGGGGCAACGCAGACCCCCGGGGAGCAAAATACATTTCATCTCCAGGGTATAAACACT
Source organism: Aptenodytes patagonicus (assembly GCF_965638725.1). Lineage (NCBI taxonomy): Eukaryota > Metazoa > Chordata > Aves > Sphenisciformes > Spheniscidae > Aptenodytes > Aptenodytes patagonicus. The sequence continues at coordinate 13,402,116 of NC_134954.1, read as the reverse complement.
GCAAACAAGAAAGACAAAAGGAGGCAACGCTTGCAGAGAAAGCCACGGCGCGGCAGTAGGAAAGGGTGCCGGGCACCAGCACCAACAGGAGCAGGGTCGAGCGTGTCTGTACTGTACCGTGCTTGGCCCTGGGCATGGGGAAGGGGGCCGCCCCCAGCCCGAGGCACATCTCTCAGTACCCAGAAGAGGAAGGAAAAAGGGCAGGGAGCGCCGGAGCAAACACTCAACTGTCCTGACACATCTGCAGCACTGAGCCCAGAGGCCACGGTTCAGGTTGCAGCCTCCCTTCCCGGAGAGTTCGTGTTGCCGCCAGGCACCGTTCACAGCCCAGAGGGAGCGGGGCCGTCCCAGCTCCGTCCCAGAGCCTCATCCCTCCCGGCAGCCAGGCCAGTAGCACTTGTGGCGCTGGGCAGAGGGGAAGGCAGACTTGGGCCCTTCATAGGGCAAACACAGGGGACCTCCATGTTTCCCTAAAGCGTGAAAGCGAACCAGTTGTGCCCCTCCCTCGCCTTCTAACTCCGTCCAGGCCCTTGAAGATGTCACGTTGCTGAGCAGCAGCACAACAGCAGGAGGGAGAAGGCCACAGCTGCCACCGCCAGCCCCAGGCATGGGACATCCCCTACAAATGGGACAGGCAGCAGTGTGTCGCAGGCAGGAGGGCAAAAAGCAGGACAGAGGGAACAGAACTTTGCCCTTAAATCCCCCCCAAGTACCCAAAGGCAGTGCAGGGCCCTGAGTCGCCCAAGACTCTGCGCAGGACCCACCGCTGCTTCGGGCTGAATGCAGAGGTACAGCCCCAGCCCCAAGACTCGCAGCCCAGGCAAGGTGAAGGAGGGTCCTACCATGGGGCAGTGCCAGGCTCAGACCTGGCCCAGTATGTGGGCAAGAGGAGGGAGGCAAGAGGGAAGTGGCAGCATTTCTCCACTCCCCGGAGGCACTGAAGCCCTGGAACATTCATGCATTAGCCAAAAGGCAACTACAACGGGATTTAAAACGCATATATAAGGCTGGTCCCTGCTCCCCTCTCAGGGCTGCAGGAAGGGCAGGGCGTCTTCCGCAAGGGGGAGGAAAGAAGCCATCTTCAGCGCCACGTGTGCCCAGCGCCCTTGGAGCTCCGTGTCCTCCTGTCGGGCCACGCCATGCTCCAGCTCTCCCCCCCATGGGCGGCAGGCTCAGAGAAAGTCAAACACCCCGTAATTCTTTGCTGCTTGACAGAAGAAACACAAAAGGGTGAAAAGAAAGAAGAGATGTTTAGGGTGGAAGGACCGAGGCAGCAGCGACACACGGGCAAGCAGCACAGGGTGCTGGGACGGATGCGGATTAATGGGGTTAGAGAGGATGGCAGGAGGGAATTACCATCGGCAATACACAAGTCTGGTGGCGGGATGGGCTGGCAGCACCCAGCAGGCCTGCCAGGCCCGTCCACCCCGCTCGAGGAGGGATTAGAATCAAGGTTTAGTTCCATTTATTATTTTTTTTCCCTTTTTTCTTTTCGTTATCAAGACAAAAAAAAACCAACCAAAACAAACAAAAAAAACCCCAAAAAACAAAACCCAAAAAACAAGGGGTGAAGCCAGGGCTGGTCCTAGGAGACAAACGACGGGGATGGAGGGGGGAAAGGAGGGGCAGCAGACAGACAGGGGACGGGCGCTTCACATTACATCCACAAAGAACTCACTGGGGTTGCCCATGGCCATTCGGAAGGACTGTCTACTGGCTGTCAGTTCAGGGGGCACAGAGGCCAGGTCACGGCCCGGCGGCGCCCCGGGGGGCCCCATGGCTGAAGGCGGTGGAGGCATCAGCAACATGGGGGGGCTGAAGAGAGGGGGGAGGCCGGGCGGCCCATACGACTGCTGGCTGTGGTGGCTGCGGATGCTGTGAGCCAGAGAGTGCTGGCTACGCTGGCTGTGCTGGCTGGCCGGCACCGAGCGCTCACTGGCCGCGCGCTCACGCCGCATGCTGCTCCTTGTGGTGTGGTCCGACTCGCTCCCGCTGCCACCCGACTTGGACTCCCCGGTTTTCTCTCTCTCCTTCCTCCTCTCGCTGCCGCTGCGATTGGAACCGCTGCTCCGGCTCCCTGCGAAGCGCACGAGGCAAGGTTAGGTGACAGCTCAGACAAGCCAGGAAGAAAGGACGCTCCTCTAGCCAAGAGAGGACTACAGCACGCTGCAGCACAGCCATCCGCCAGCACAGTCCGTGCTCTCAGTCTCCTTTCGACTCTGAGTCCCACAACACTTCTGAGATGGCTTTTGCCCTGGCTCCCCCCACACATAGGGCCTTGCCTAAGCAGCCTTTTCCTGCTGCTTCCCTGTACTGAACAGGGCATCTGCCCACCTGCAGGCATATTTTAGTCCTTTTCACTCACCTTCACTGTGCTGGCTGCCTGCACTGCCCCCTCCGTAGCTGTAGCCTGGGTCAGGGAAGCCGGGGTGGGGGTTGTATGGATGAGGTGGTGGATACTGATACGGAAAAGCCATAGGCCAGGGTGCGGCTCCTGGGTGGGGGAGCGGAGCCAAAGTGTCCTGATCGGAGGCACCACTGGAGCCATCGTGATCATGAAGAGAAAGATTAGCCATGTCTGCAAGAAAGCAGAGAAGAGGGGTTAATCCAAGTGGAAAGACAACCACGTGTGATGAAGATCCCTGTCCACTCTTGCTGATGGACAAGGATGGGGTACACAGGAGATGCAAGAAGTTGGCACTCTCCCTGCTAGTCAATGCAACCATTTGTGCTTCCTAGCTGGACAACAGCCAGGCTGTGCAAATCCAAGCTGTCACTCTAATACAGAGACCGGCTTGGTGGGAAAGGACCACATCAGAGCTACAGCTCACCCTGCCAATTACTTCCCCCATCCCTCTTATTTGAATAGAACCCAGTTCAGAGCCTGGAGACAAAGTCAGTAAAGACTAAGACTCTGCTATGGCTGCCCAGGAGAAAAGATCACATAGTAGGTGACAGCGTCATCTTCCAACTTCACCACCCCAGCAGCATGACAAGGGAGCTGGGATATTCTTCCTCACTCTCTAACAGCGTCTTTAGAACAAGGGGCCCAGCCTGATGGCAATGGCGGTAGCTATGTCCCTATGGTGTTAGCAGGGCTCTGCGGGACCTCAACCCCCCTCCATCCTCTCCCTCCCACCCACGCCAAGCGCCATACTTCCACAGAGGTCCCCAAAGATGTAATAGCATTGCTCCGAGAAGGTGATCTTGTTCACAGTGTGTCGGATGTAGCCAGCCTTCAGCAGATTGCTGGCATATTTGCGGGATTCACGACGGTCTGTAAAGCCCTCCACATGGTGATAGAGCCAATCCACCACATCCGAACCTGCCACCAAACATCAGAGTTAAATACAGCAACAGAGGGGAAGACAGTGGCCCTTGAGGCAGTGGGCCACACTGGAGCCAAGACAAAGTGGGCCAAAAGGTGAAAAGGGACTGCACAGCCAAAGGTTCAATTTGTGAACTTGGCCTGGTCAACAGCTTACGGTGACAGAGATGCTCCCTTGGACGTCTGCTTGTAAAACAGGCCACCCACTCCCCACTCCCTGCCTCTGCTGCAGGCAGCACAGTCTCTTACCAATGAAGGCATTGGGGATGGTGATCTTCAGCCACATGCGGTCACGCACCTCCAGGCCTGACTCTGGTGAGGCCATGGCTTTGACAATGGTGGCCATGTCACTGTGGATGGACAGGTGAAAGTCATCGAGGCCTGTGGTGTGGACGAAGGGAAGGGAGACAGAGATGAGAGGGGACAGAAAAGACAACAGGGCTACATGGAAGCATCACACACAGGAGGAATGGGCCAGGGAACAATACATCGCAGACAGTCTTGGGGCGCATGCTGCGTAACCCCCCTTCCAGCCTTCCTTTCCATGTCAGCCATTTCACCTTGTGCAAAACCTAGGCTAGAGCGTCCTTCCTTCCAACCAGTCCCAAGCAGCTGAGATCCAAAAGCTGCCAACTGAGCCCACACAGCCCAGCAAGGGAATTCTCTGCTCCTCACAAACCTACAACAAACTCCTGGCTTTTTGCCCCAACTCTCTAGACCCTCGCTTCAGGGCTCTGTATACTAGAATCACCCAAAACCTTCAGAAGGCAACCAAAAGAGCCCTGTGCTCAAGCAGGACCCTGCCCCACTGCAAGGCTCTTTGCTCCCAGCTGCCTCCACCCCACCCTATCTGCTGTCTGGCAGGGCAATTGCTCCGGGGACAAGCTGACTCCCTCTGGTCTGGCACTCTCAGCCAGTAACCCCTGACTGCTCTGAGCCTTTCCTCTGCGCCTGCCACAGCTCCTGGATTGCACCCAGGCTCTTCTACTCTGCTTACGTATTAATTCACCCAGCCATAACTCCCACTGATCCAAGCACCTGCCTGGTGAGAGCTGCCTCCCTCTTAGTCCCCTGGCAGGGCAGACCTTGCCCATCCCAGCTGTCCCCAAGCAGATGTATTGCTCCCTCTGCAGCACAGTGAAGGTGAGGAAGCCGTGCAGCGGGTGGAGCACGGAGGCACAAGGACTTACGTTCGGTCTCTGGGATGGAGCTGGTGATGGAGGAGCTGGTGGAAGTGATTGTGCTCATGGATGGACTCATACCGTACGCTGGGTAGGTGCCAGTCATCGCTGCCGTGTGAGACACCCAGGCTGCCGGGTCGATGGGCCGGATGGGCTCACCTGCAGTGAAGAAAGAGTCAGTCAGTAGCTATAAGAAATTATCCCCTCATCAAATCAACCTCTGGGGAGGGACAGGGACTCAAAGCAGCCCATTCCATCCCAAGCATCTGCCGGGACTCACCCGGATCGGAGCATGGAGAGTCTGGCCCAGCCCAGATCCGCTGGGGAGCAACTGGGAGAGAAAGAAGAGAGGAAGGGTCAGCAGGAGAGGTGCAGAGGGAGAGATCCCCCTATGGCTCAAGGGGGGGTTTCTCTTTCCTCTGGCGCCCCGAGCAAGTGACCCCCCTGCCCCAGTGAAACGCGTCCCCAGCGTGATGTGGGAAGGAGGGCTGGGCTTATGGGCATTTTGGCCTGGGAATAGGACATAGCAGCCTCCTAACAGGAGAGCTGAAACCCCATCAAACCCCAATTCAGTGCCACATGGAGTCACACACACAGGGGAGGAACAAGACAACAACCAAGTAAGTGCTTAAGGCAGGGCTCTCACATGAGCTGGGCACCAGCGTTAAGGGTGGGTCAGCTATCCACTTACTCCTGGGTAACGAGAAGCAGCCCCGGGGGCTGGGGTCCCAGCACTTGGCCACCGTCAGGGTAATGGGCCTGCAACAAAAAGGCAAGAGTTAGAACAAGAGCCCAGTGGCACAAACCCCTGCGTGGTGGGCGGATACTGTATGCTGGCTCTCTCCTGTGAGACAGGGAGAAGCTGCCAGTAAAATGCCCTTGTCCCCCTCCAGCTATGGATTTCCTTAGTGGCATGGACAAAATGATGTGACCCCGTTGAGTGTTGCTGATGACCCTAATGACACGGCATCCCCACAAAAAAGGCACACAGCCACCATTCTGTTGGTTGCAATTCTTGCTTTGGGCATGAAAACCCATGAATCAAAGCAACACCAAAAACCTAAGTTCTGAGCTTCTGCAGAGCCACTGGCACAACCACTGGCAGAGGTGGCTGGAAGACACGACTTACACACCCCAAGCACACACTGTACAGCTGCCCACGGAGGTAAGGAACAACCTGAGTACTTACCCTGGCTTGTGCACAATCTCCCTCAGCACCCGCACAGCATCATCGTTGCTCATGTTCTCAAAGTTGATGTCATTTACCTGCAAACAACACAAAGAGGTGAGTCCCAGAGATGCGACCAGAGGCTGAGCTCCCCACTCAGCACAGCAGTGACTCAGCTTCCCTCTTCCAAGTGCAGCTTCCTGGGTTTAGCCTGCCAAAGTGTGCAGGGAGGCTTCTGGGTCTTTTCTTACTGCCTTCCCAGGCCCAAACATGGAGGTATGTGGGCGTGTAGTACCTGCAAGAGCATGTCTCCTGGCTCAATCCTGCCATCAGCTGCCACAGCGCCACCCTTCATGATAGAGCCAATGTAAATGCCTCCATCCCCACGCTCATTGCTCTGTCCAACAATAGAAATGCCTAGGAAGTTGTATTTCTCTGCAGGGGTGGAAAGAGAGAGAAGTAAGACACCATAAAGCAGCAGGCACAAGCAGCCCTAACCTCAGACAAACCATGTGCTAATGATGGTTGCTTGCACCCCTGTCCCAGAGAGATGTCCTGGGACGCAGAGAAACTCTTGAGAGACCAGTGCTTCAAGACAAGCCACTTTCCTACAGAATCCATCTCCTCACTCCTCCCCGCATGTGTTCTCTTTGCCCCCTCCCCAGTTCCCTCTCCGCCACCCAATCTCACTCTGGAAGGACTGCAGGCTCCATGCACACCTCCCACTCACCCATGTTCAGCGTGACCGTGATGATGTTCAGGGACATGGTGGAGTCTGTGATGCTGCTGAAGGACGATGACTGCAACGTAAGTGAAACATGAGATGTCCTCCCGTGCCTCAGCAACATTCCCAGCCCCAGCTCCCTCCACTTGTGCTCCCTGCCACTCCCTGTGGCACCACAGCCACCACCCACAACTCCAGCCTTATGCTGGGAGCTTTGCAGGGCCAGAGGGCATCAGCCACAGTCCTTATGACCTCTCCACAGCCAGGACAAGGTCTGTGGTCCCAGCTCTTGAGGCTACATTGGCTTGGGAAAGGTTTACAGCACTTTATGAAGTCTCAGCACTTGGACACCACCTGTCCCCAGCTATGCCCACAGCAAACACAGCCGAATCCCTGATCAGCCCTGGAGCGCTGAGTGGAGAGATCCACCAGGCAGCCCACCTTGCCCTGCACTGCCCTCCCCAGAATACCCAGCCCCTGAGTACCCGCTCAATGCGTGGAGCCTTCTGTTTCCGCCGGCGTCGCTTATGCCTCCTCATTAGACGGGAAGCACTGCTTTGCTCTGTCGAACTGCTAAACCTAGAGGCAAAAGCGAGAGTCGGCTCTTCTGCTGCGAGGGTGGTGGCTCTGGCAGCAAGAGAGCCACAGAAATGGCACAGGGAATAGAGGATTGCAGGGGCAGAGAGGCAGAACATGTATGTGGGGGACAGACAATAGCAGAGAGGGCTGCTGGGTGAGACTTGAGACAGAGGCAGGTCTGAGCAAGGACTCTGGAGCCCAGGATAACTCTGCCTTGCAAAGGCATCTCTCTGTGCTCGGAGGCAGGGGGAAGCTAGTGTTCCTCCAGGACCTAAGCTCTCCTACCTGCTGGTGGAGTCATCTTCATCTGAATCGAAGAAGCTGGTGGTCTCCAGCTCACTGCTCATGAGCGTGGAGGAGCTCTCGTACCCGCCCAGGTCTCGGCGCCGCTCTCCCTTCACTGTCCCATTCACCCTGGGTGCTATGAAAAGACAAGACTCAGTGTGCTTGAGACAGGCCACAGGGAAACAACCCCTCTCCTTCCCGCAGGGCTCACAGCAACCTTCCCAGAATGAAACTGGCCATCAGACAATCCCATCTAGTTCCAGCCAGCTCTGAGTCCACCCTGGGATCAGATCTATCTTCTGTGCGATACCTCTTCTATCACTACAGAATGGAGAAGAGGCTGATGGGCCACTTCCACGACTGAAGTTGTGGAAGACTTGCAGCTGGTTCCTTCGCAGAGCAAGGAATGGCCCGGAGTGGCAAGGCTACAGCACACTCTGCTTTTCAACTAAGAAGGACTGAGGCACTGCTGTCTCCTGCTCTTGAGGCTTCTACAGGAGACATCTCCTTTGCCCCCAAAGATTTCAACATCAAGCTCTGATGCAACACAGGTGTTAGCTCCTGCCTCCAGTGTGAGGCTATGGCCTCAGATCACTGAACAGCCCTTTGAAGCTGGGAAGGTTCTGCAGAACAGAGCGCGCTGCTCCATGTCTGGAGCTGGTGCCCCCACCGTGCCACAGCCATGCCCTGCAGAGCTCTTGCCATGTTACCAACACTCACCATGCTCAGGCCCATCTTTCCGACGAGGTCGTTCCCTTTGCGACGACACCACCGAGTCTGTCTCTGTCTCATTGTCCAAGTTTTCGCGACTGCCCCCAGTGTTAGGGCTGCGATGAGATAAAAGGAACAAATATGTCCAACAGGGAACAACTTAAGCAGGCTCCCTCTACCTCTGTGCTGGCCAGCACGAGCCTCCAGCCATCAGCTGTCTCCTTCTTGAGGGACAGGAGCAGAGGTGGTGGGGAACAACCACAGCACATCTATGAGGGCAGCGCAAGGGACTGGGGGAAGCTGTGCCAGCTCTTTGCCAACTTCCCTGCACTACTTTCAGCATGCCCTTGCTTGTTGAATAATGCAGCTCCACTTCGAATCTGTTCCCAGCCCCATCCTCCTCCCCCCTGACTGGCTGTGATCCCTGCCAATTTGGGTAGGAGTGCCCCAGCCCCTGGTCTGGATTTACAGCAAAATCATTGTGGGTCCCTCAAAAACCAGGATAGGTGTCCAGGTAACTTACTGGAAAGAGGGGGGCCTGGAGTCTCCAATTCCTCCCGTGCGCTCCATGGAGGGTGGCAGCTCTGTTTGGTTATCGGCACAGACCGAGCCAGCATCTGAATGGGAACCCTCTGCAGACACCAGCTGGAGGGACAAGAGACAGAGAATGAAATGGCCAAGGCACTAGGAAAACATTTAAAAGATTGGCCAAATAAGCTGGCCAAAAGCCTGCCTGGCCCAGGATCTCATCTCTGACAGTGGACGACAGCAGATGCCCAGGAGCGGGCATGGAACAGGCCAAGCATGTAGCAACATTCCCTCTCAATGCCTTCCCAGACGCTGGCTATTTGTGGCTCAGGAATTCCTGACCCAGCAGCGAAGTCTGGGTGGCTGACAGCCCTGCTCGGAGACTCTGACATCATCTGCACAACCACACTCACAATTTTTACACTCAGGTAACCTTTAGCACATGTCCTGTGGCAAGGAGTGGATTCCCCTAGTTCTTCTTACATCACAATGACAACAGTCATTCCTTTTCTTGATTTTACTAGCCTCTACACCTCTGCCTTTCAACTGTGGGACCCAGCAGGACTTTTACCTTCCCAGCCCATGATGGGAGCTGGGGGTAACAGAGCTCAGGGCTGAGGCTGGCTTTGAAATAGACTCCAAAACATTTTTTTTTTCCTAGTTTCCACAAGTACTTTGCAAACTTTCAGCTTGTGCCCAGCTAAGTGACCTGGACATAGCTCAGCAGTTTCCCCAGAGCATAAATTCAATAAGGGTCAAACCCTGAGAACTATTTATACTAGCCATGCTTTGGGGCAGCCCAGGCACACCTACATCTGTGCCTCTGGCTCTAAGATAAACCACCAATTTCAGGCTCAGGGAATGAGGTGGAGCCTCTCCCGGGGGAACGGGCTCACCAGTGGGATGAAACAGAGGATAGCTCAAATGAACTGAATGGAAAGTGGTTTCCCCAACATCACGCCCTGTCCAGCTTTGCGCTCTCCCCACTTTCAAGCTGCATTGAGCAGGGCTAATTCCAATAGCGCCACGCAGGAAAGCAAGAGAAAGCCTCTTCCTTGCAAGAGACATTCAGGGACCCCCAAAGCAGAGGTGACAGGGCCCAGAAAAGAGCCACCCCCTTGGCTAGGGAGCGAGTCCCCCAGGAAAGGCTAGAGCTCTCGAGCAAGGGAAGATCAATTTCCATCTCTAAGGACTTTCAAATTTGCTTTTCACGTCTGCACCACATCTGTCCCCTGCATGGCATGGGCAAGCAGCGGGGCTGGCTCTCTCCCAGTGTCAGGGAGGGACCGCAGCGCCCAGCTCCTTGATCTGCCCCAGACAAAACAGGCTGTGGGTCAGCCTGGAGCCAATCCAGGGAGGTGAGGAGACCAGGGCAGGGGTCAGGCCTCAGCCTGTGTAATTGAATCAACTGCCAAGCCATCAGCCATCACAGGAGAGGTCTGATCTAACAGAGGTGAGGGATGACCCACTGTGGGTCTGGACAGAAGGATCATGAAACATGGGCTGGAAAGGAGCTGATAGCCGCTGCCCAAACCATAATGCCCAGTGCAAATGCAGAGGCAGCTCTGCCGCTTGCTGGTGAGGGGACCACATCTGCGTGGAGGCAGGAGCAGATGCCAACCCAGGTGCTGGAGGCACAGGCCGTTTATCACAGGTCTTGAGCACTTCCCAGCATCACTGATGAAACACAGAGCTGTGCCCTGCCCACCTTCGAGAACTGGGGAAACCATGATAAAGGGGGGGATGGACCCCACAGATCATCATTAGGGCAGGGGGAGAGGTCTGTTGCCAGGGAGGCACTGGGAACAGAGACAGGGATGCAGCCAGGGCAAGGAAGACAGAGCAGCCCTGAAAAAGCCGCAGCCAAGGCAGCAGACAGGGCAGAGAGCACCCTGGGGTGCCAAAAGCTGCAGAGCCCGTCCCACAAGCCCCAGGACAAGCCCAATGGCTCCTGCTCTCGCAACTGCCTCACCAGCTCTTGTCTCGCACTCGGCTCAGCTTCCCTCCCTCCAGCAAGCCCCAGGCACATGCCCGGCCTTGCTCCCCGCACCTTCCTGGTGACTTGTCTTCCCAGGACACATCCCACTCCCTGAGGGCCACATCCCCGCTCTGGCAGCCACTGCCTGGGAGCACAGGGGAGAAGAAATGCTGGAAGTGGCCAGCATTGCCTAGGGAGAAGTCATATAACACTCTAAGCTTGAAGATCTCAAGGCAAGACCAGGCAAATAGATCTGGACAGAGGGAACTAGCCACAGGCAGCTGTCAAACAGCAGTGAGGAGAAGAGGAGAGTGGGTGTTCCCGAGCAGGGGGACTGATGCTGACTTCCTCTAACACTCCCGGGGCTTAGATTTCCCCCAGGGAAGGTTTTGATAACCACCCTGCACTTTTCCTGCCTCTTGCACTGTTAGGAAATATTCACTTGGATCCAAGCCCCCGTCTTTCCCTCTAGCTAAAATTAGTACCAAGTTCCTAAAATAGCCTCATCCCAGCCTGTCTGGCAGAAGCAGCAAAGCAAGTGCTCCCCCTCAGCCCCCAAACCACCCATGGACAAGGAGACTCTCAGCAGAGATAGAAAAAGGGATCATCAGCTGTGCATAAAGGTCTCTGAGACTGCCATCACCCTTCATGCACAAGAGCTGGTAGCGGTGCTAACTCCAGGCACAGCTGCCCTGCAAGGAGCCAGCACACCAGAGCAGAAGCACGATGCGCTGATCGGATCAGATGGAGCTGCACCGGATCCATGCCACTCACACTGAGCAACCAGAGAGCCCCTACAAGGAAAGCCAGCGGCTGCATGGATGCGTGGACCACAAGGAAAAGCACGCCAGGTAAAAAAAGAGCAATGGAAAGGGTTCAGAGACTCTGGGACTCCCCATGCAGCAGATGAAAACAAAAGGCAGCTGGAAAGGGTGGTGCGGGGAGATGTCTCAGGGCAGATGCAGCAGCAGCGGGGACGGTGGCCAAGAGCCGGACAGGCTGTTTTCCAAAGGGCCCAGCTAACCGCTAGAGGGAGGACGGCAGGCATCCGGCCGCTGGGCCTGCCGGCTCTTTGTGTGGGAGCCCAGCGCACCCTCTCCTCCCGGTGCGGGCAGGACCCCACCCTGTGTGCTGCTCCCCTGGCCAGCATCCCAGCGGGATGCCAGTCTGGCACAGCAGGGTGCCCGCCCACCCGGTCCTGTCACCCCCGCCCTCCCTCCCAAAATGCAGTCGCTTCATGGCCCCCCAGCCATGGCCTAGCTGTCTGGTGCAGGGATAGCAGCAGCATTAGGTCCAACCTAGCCTGATTTGCTAAGGATTTTCACTGTTTAGGGGCTATTTGGTGGCCTCTGAAAAAGGCACTTGGGTCTTGGTTTTGCTCCTGGTGTAGATCCACGCACCCCCATCAGCACAAACTGCAGCTCAGCAGAGGGGAAAAAGGGATGACGGGCTATGGAGACTGAATATCCTCTCCCCCCGCAAACAGAGGGTCCCCTTGGGGGCAGAGGGAGGCATGCGGGCAGGGGACAGAGCATATGCATGGCACGGCACGGAGGGAGAAGCTTGTCCTGCAGCTGCCCAGGCAGTACCTTTAGTCTTCAGGGCAGTCAAATCCAGTCCGCTTCACCAGCACTAAAGTCACTTAAGCCCTTTGCGCCAGTCACCGGAGCAGGACTTTCCTTGGAAAGCTGGCCCTGCCATAGGGGCACACGGGTTACGCTGCAGACAGGCCAGGACCATCACCTCTGCCAGGCATCAGTTACCGCGAGCTCTCCACAGAAGCATCCCACATCTTCCCCAGCATGGGGGACCCAGCACCATGCAGCCCCTTCTCCAGCTGAAGGACTGGAGCGTGGTAATCCAGCTCAGCAGCTTCATTAGCAGTCAGCACTTTGACAGTACGGAGCAGTTCCTGTGGCCTTACTTGGCACTATGCAACCAAACAGTGGTTTTCAGGGAGAGCAGAAACAGCCAGCGAGATACCGAAGCAAGGGGCTTGCTTACCCATGACACCACCCGGCCATTGAAGCAGGGAAGCTTGGCATTGTCATCCGAGATCTCTTCTTTCACCACCCTGCAGAGGGGAGAAGGAGGCAGTCAGAGCTGGGTCCAAGATTTCCGAGGCAGGAGACTTTCCCCAGCAGGTGTTTGCACACCCTATGCAACAGGCAGCCCAGGCTTGAGGATGGGGCAGGGAGAGGACTGGCAGCTCCCTCCTGCTGCCAGGCTACAGCTTCCTATGCCCACAGCCATGACCGGCAGGCTGGAGGGGAGAAGACAAGGGCAGAACAGGCTCTCCTGTGTGCTGTTTTGCCCCCAGATTCACATTTTAATCAGTCAAACAAACAAACAAACAAAAATCAGATTCGTATTTCCACCAGTTTGCTTATTTCTAAAGAAATCCACCAGTTCACTTATTTCTAAAGAAATACATAATTTAAACCTCTTTATAATAATCTGAAAGAATCACAACCTATGCCAGAGATTTCTAATAGATGAAAGTGAAATACATTAAACATGCTGCCTCCCAAATGTTACTGTTGATTTTTAATTACGTACATAATATTTCAACATCACTTCAAGCTTTATAGTTGTGCCACAATGTCATGTTCCCACATTACACAAACAGCTACATTATTATCAGTCTTCATAGTAGAGGGAGCACTGATAAATTTTTTTCCCCAACAGTAAAAACATCAGTTTTCTTTGGGAAGAAAATTTATTCTTTCTATTTTAAATATCACCGGGCACCTAAATACTTTTTCCACAGTGAGTCTGCAATCAAAACAACTTGTAAATTCACCAGATTCAATTAATACCATCTTTGATAAATCAAATTTAATGGCAAAATAGGCTTTAATAAGCTCATTTTCTTTTCTACTCAATGACAACATTTTAAGCACTCATTAATACAAAGACATCTTACAAGTAGTACGTGATACTAATTTCCCCTTCCAAGCTGTATCTAAGGCAGCTTGACACATTGTGCTAAAAAAAAATAATGCAGTAACTAAACAGTGAATAAATTATGTTGGGGGAAAAAGAATCCAACAGAAAAAGAACAAATGTGAAACCAAGGGAAATTATGTATTAAAAAGAAGTAGCTTATAAATAACTAACAGAGTACAGAGAGGTGGGATCCCACCAACAGCTCTGAAGGGTCCCCAAGCCAGTCCCCAGCTCACGGAGGGTCGAAGAGGATGCAAGCATGGGGTGCAGAGCTGTGACCCATTGCCCCAGACTGTCATGCAGTCCAGGCACTGCCATTAAGAGGCAGCATGCTGGGGCCCAGAGAAACAGGTACTCTAGGGTCCTGGCTGCACTTGCTGGTGTGCCGACAGCTGCCCAAGCCGTCACTGAAAACAGGACGACAAGGCTCGCCAACACTCGCAAGGCATCAGCAAAAGGCAAATGAACAGTGCTGGAAGATCAAAACCCGGGGAGCAAGCTTGCTCCACCCTGCCAGCCACGCTGGTTGCTCCAGTGTCATGCACGCTCAGCAAAGGGCTGTCCCACGGGGTGAAAGGCAGCACGTTGCCACGTCTTTGCTGGCAGCTGGCACTCCCGATCCTTGCCCAAAATGGAGAGCCAGGCAAAGGGACTGGACAAATGCTACCCATCCCCAGAAGGCACAGATGAGGAGGTCATGGTTTGAGCAGCCTAAGCCACTACCAGGATGTGCGTTAATTCCTCTTGCACAGATGGAGAAGCAGGAAAAAGCAGGAAAGGAGCAGTGAGGATGGATTAAAACACTGCTGGCTTAGTGCTTCTTCAGCATGCCCTGTGCCAGCCTCTGCCCAAAGCCCCTACAGCCCAGGATGAGTATCAAACACGGGCAGTCTTTCCCAGGACCCGTCCTCTTCTGTGCCCACGCCAGCCGTTTCCAATGCAGGCAAGTTGTTGTCTCCTCACTTCCAAGCACGCGCACACACACACGCACCCTGGCCTGGCTGCACTAGCATCCATTCATACTGTCGCCAGCAGCCTGGACTTCATCCAATTCCTAGAGAGAACTTCAGGCAGAGCCAATTTTCAGTGCTCCATGCTGCCTGCTCAGGGACACAGAGCCCTGCCTGTGGGTGAAGGGACAGGGTGATATATTTGCAGGGTCAAGGTGACCAACCGCTAAGCACAAATGAACTATTCCACTTTCAGTGGGGACAGAGGAAACCAACCCCCAAGACCCCCCGCCCACCCTCAACTGCAATGCCCGATGGAAAACAAGCTCCTTCTGTCCCGAGAGCTGGTTCCTCGTCACTCCTATTACCCCGCTGCTGCCCCAGACATCCCAGGGGTCAGCTCCACCCTAGAGCAGTTTTCTCCCTTCTTCCCCAGCCACTACATTATTTATCACTATTTATCACCCAGATGCCAGAGCACAGTGGATTATATATTTAGACTCTACAGAGCAAAAACTGATAGTGCTGGAGTCAGGCACATGCTGAGCAGGAATATCTCCGCAGCCTTGCTAATGTCTGTCACCCCTTGCACCGTCCCGGCTATTCGTGCCCTGCATTCCTCTCCAGCCTCGGCCCTGAGCTGGAGGGGCCTTCCTCCAGCCTTCCTCCCCCCACCTCTCACCACTCTCTTCAAGTCACACTTCTCACACGAACAAGACCACAGGTTCACATCAGAAGCCACCAACCGAGCAGCCTCTGGGGGAGCTGTGTGCGGTGCCACGTTTCTCCTCTGCGGTTGCATGGGAAGGCAGCCATGAGATGAAACTGTCCCGTGGATGTGCTAGGAGGGAAAACCATCCTGTGAATGTGATGGGAAGAGCCCCCAGCTGATGGGGGCTGAAC
The DNA here is from genome assembly GCF_965638725.1 of Aptenodytes patagonicus. NCBI lineage: Eukaryota > Metazoa > Chordata > Aves > Sphenisciformes > Spheniscidae > Aptenodytes > Aptenodytes patagonicus. The sequence continues at coordinate 13,386,832 of NC_134954.1, read as the reverse complement.
CTGGGAATCCCAAAAGAGCAGACCCAGAAGGAGCTCAGGCTCTCTTGCTTCTCTAAAAGACTTTCCTTTTGGCAGGAGCCACCACAGCCCAGGGAAAACATCTGCCCAAGGCTGATTTCAAAGGGACTGCTTTTAGTTTACCGTCCATCAGGGCAGCCTGGTTTCAGGTTTTCCCATGTTTAAGGTCCTGCTGGGGGCTGGGCACAACATGGCTGAGAACAGTGGCCAGGAAAAACCCCTTCTATGGAGAGGCAGCCCGAGCCTGCCCAGGTGAGCGTGGGTCCAGCCCCCTCGGTGCTGCTGCTCTGCACGGAGAATCACCCAGCAGAACGGGCGCTCGCCAGCCCCCGTCCTGTCCCCGGGGCTGGCCGACGTGCTGCAGCCAAGCTGCAGGCTCAGCGCCTGGCCCGCAGGCCCAGCACTCCCCGGCACTCATCTGCCTTGAATTTTCCAACAAAGAGACCTGCAGGAGGGAGGAAGGAGGGAAGAAGGAGGGAGGGAGGGTTACAGGGGAGGCAGGCCGAGTGGGCGGATGATTCAACTGCCATCCCCAGCGACACGGGGCCAAGCCAGGGGGGGAGGAGGAGGGGACGAGGCTCTGGCTGCCGCAGGAGCCCAGCTGGGGTGTGCAGAGGGGGCTGCCAGGGCTGACACAAGCAGCACATCTGCTCCCATGCAGCTGGGGGAGGGGAAGGGGCAGCCCCCAGCAGCAGGGAGGGAAGTGGAGGAAACCCAGCTCCAACCCTGGCTCCATCCCTACCCTCCCACCGGCTTCTCCGGAAGAGCCGGCAGACCCTCTCCCCACGGCCTGGGAAGATGCCGCGCTCCCAGCCTCCCTCCCAGTCCCTGCCGGCGGGAACAGCTGGCAGCCTGGAACAAGGATACAGAGGCGGGCGAGGGACAGGCCAGCAGACGCTGCCTTCTCCAGGGAGCCCCAGCCCGGCTCAGGAAATTAGAGGGTATTTTATATCACAGAGTCATGTCCTAGGAATGAAGGGAAGGTGGGGAACAAGAGAGCGTGCACAGAAGAGAAAGGAGGCCGTAAAACCCAAGCCTCGGAGACGGCTGCGCCGTGTCAGAGACCCCAGGCTGCGCAGCCGTTACCAGCGCAGCTGCTGCGCTCCCAGCCTCCCCGTTTCCCCTCGGTGGCCTCCAGCCCGGGCGAGGCTGCGGATACAAGGGAGTTTCTAGCTTCAGCCAGCTCTGGTCTCTCCTGAGCGGGACCCGCTAACCACAGTGGGGTCCCAGCGAAGAACTCGGATGGAGTAACGCGAGCCCAGGGAAAGAAGAAATCCAAGAGGCACTAACAAAGGCTCCGGCAGGAGGATTTGAACCTCAGATGTGGATGCAGGCTGGAGCTCAGCAGCGGTCCCATCCCCCAACTTGTCTATCTAAGGGCTCGCAATGGGGAGGATACTCAGAGAGAAGCAATCACAGGACACGGCGGTGATCAGAAAAGCTGAATCTGGAGTTGGGGGGGATCAGTACCAAGCAGGGAGGTGAGGGAAGGGGACCCCTCAAGCATATTAGACATCTTGATGGCCAGGATGAAAAGGAGTCTTATTAGGGGAGGTGCAAAGATTGAGAAGACAATTGAGCAGTGACAATTTCACACTAAAAAGATGAAAAGCTAGTAGAGCAGATGAAAAAAAGTAAGATATTTTCCTTCATTTAGTTAAATTATTGAGAGGAAAGACCTTCACAGAACAGCAACATTTTTTCCAACATTGCAAAGCCCAGAAAGTCAACGTTAAACTTAATCGCCTATTACAACCCCCAAAAGTGCACAGATCAGGTAGGTCACTCCTCTGACCTTAACAGCCCCTACCTCCTACAGCCCACAGAACCACAGGAAAAAACCCACAACAAAACACACACCACAAAACCCATCAGGAGACGTTTCTACCCAACAGCACAAGCTTCAGGGATTTACACACCAGAAATGTGATCTCATTTTCAAGACCTTTAGTACACACACCCCCCTTAGGGCAGGGATGTCTTATCTCCAAATGATTGTATAGATTAATAATGCTGCACAGCAAAAGGAAGCACCTTCATGTGCTACTACCCAAATGTGAGCATCTCCTAGCTCTAGAGCAAAATCCTCCTCCCTTCTGCAAGATCAAATGCTGGGGCCACAGGGACAAGCTCTGCAGCCATTTCACCAGAAAGGAAAATTGGGCAGGGCAATTCTCCGACAGAGCTGGGATTCTGGATGGGAAATACTTGCCTGCTAGACTAAGCCCAGACACGACACGTGTGCCTCCCATGGGGATACAATCCCCCCAAGGGCTACAGGCCCAACCAAAGAGTACACACGTGTGTCGGCGAGACCTTGGGCTTCGCAGGCAAACAGCACACATCAAACAGGATTAGAGGATTTGAGTTGTCTGTCTCCATAAGCCAGGGCATTCTTCAGGTCTTCCTCACTGTATTTTTACCTCCTGTGCAAGGAGGAGGAGTACACAGGGTACAAATTGCACAGTGCACTGGGGTGAGAAGGGCTCTCCGAGTGTAAACAGAGACGATCGCTCTCCCATTTAATTTCCCTTCCGAGCCCCCAGACAGGGTATTCTCCACTGCTCCTCTATGCTGTAGCACAGGATAAAAAGGGAAACACAGATTCATGGGTGGTTTAGCTCTGTCAGACCCTCCTCCCCAGAGGAGCTGCTGTCCTCCCGTCTGTCCCGGCACCCTGTGTGAATGTGAGCTCCCTTGCAGCACTGTCTTTACCTGGGGTCTTTTTTAAGAATCATGAAGCACAAACCAGCTGTCCTGCTAACACAACAATAACACAGCTCTGCATTCAAGCAGGAGAGACCACCTCTGCTCTCCTAACAAATCAAGGGAGCTTTACAAGGATTCCTCGGGGAGCTGGTCACCCCATTTCAAGCTACTGCCCGCTCTCCTCAGGAGCAGGGACATCGTGCCCATGAGCGAAAGCACAGGAATAGCCTCTTTTGTTTTCAGGCTGTAATCTCTACAGCATCCCTCAACCGCGCTCACCACTGCTGCCCCACAGCCTCCCCATGCACCCCACAGCTTGCTGTGCTTTCCCCCCACAGTCACTCAGGCAGGGGCTGAACACACATCTAAGATGGCAACTGTTTTCCCCAAGAACCCCTCATCAAGACATTTGCAATCACTCTACTGGACATACACCAGGACAACCACAGCCCCCCTGTCCAGGAGATGCTTGGCTCCAGCTGGACCTGTGCTCAGTCCTACAGGCATCACTGGGCGGGAGATGACAGAGGACAGACCTCCTGTTCATCTAGTGCAAAGACTGGAAAAGGAATGGCATTTAGGAACGAGCCACCCGATCTCACAGGCCTGCCCAGGAGCAGCACTTATCAAAGCAAAGCTACAGACTTTGATTTCGAAGTGAGCCCAAGAGCCCTGGCGGCCCCTCCCGCCTTGATCTCCGGAGGGACCATCTGGCTGCAGCACTGCTCTACAAACAAGCCCAACAGGCCTGTCCTCGGACCGGGAGGAGGAAGCTGCATGGGGACTGCAGGAGGCACCTCCACACTAATTAATCCCGCCCTGCCCAAGCGATGCTTCCAACCCCCAGAAGGACATTTAGAGACATCATCAAAGGAAACATTCTCCAAGCCCCAGAAGGTTCAGTGACACTTTCAGTCTCTTTGAATTGGAAATCAGGACAAACGGGAACTCCCAGCAGAAGCCCAGACAGGATCTTCACCCTGATAGCTCAGTTTCAGCTCCTCAACAACTCTAAGAGCTTGGATGGCCCAACACAAGGATACCATCGTGAGAAAGAAAGATTTGAGGTTAAATGTCTGCAGAAATGACCTTCATGGAACCAAGACATCCACAGACACAGCAGTGACCAAAAGCTGGCCGTGTATTCAAGGCGGGATAGGAAACAGGCCCAAAGAGGCCTCAGCTGAATGGAGACGTGTATGAGACAGGGTAAAATCCTGATGCAGTTGCTATGGTTCATATACATGTTGTGAGATGGCAAGCAAACCGGAGGAGGCTTGGTCTGCTGTGACACTTAGCTCTGTCTGGGTACAGATGATGGGAAGAGCCCATAACGCAGAGCTGCAACACAGCAGCTCCTGCCAACAAAGAGAAAGGGACTGTGCAGAGAGGTGGAACAAGGGTTTACCCAGCTACTGCAGGTAGCAAAACACAAAGGGTGCAACAACATCTTATCAAGAAGTTCATGGAAGAGGTGTCTGGGCCCCACAGGGAATTCCTTGCAATTCACAGAAGTCACCCACCCCTCTCTAGGCTGGCTAGAAAAGCAACAGGCTCCCTTGCAATGCCCAGGGACTTCACGCCAGTTAAGACAACAGTGAGGAGCTGTGAAGGGCTCCAAGGACTGCTGGGAAAACATTAGCACATACGCAATAGGCAAGGGAGAGGGGCACGATGTCCGGGAAGGCTCTGCACGCACCGTGAGGAAGGTAGGACCAGGCCTTCCTTTCCTGGCCCTCAGCTGAGGGACGCCAAGTCAGTCCTGCTTTTTCTTAACAGCAGGCAAGGCTCCTGCCAAGAAAGCGCTACTGCTGTGGAATGTGCTGGGCCAGCAGTACAGCTCATTCCTGGAAAAGCATCAACTCAGCGGGAGAGCAAGGAGAGGAGAAGGGGAAAATGGGAAGAGGGGGAGGGTGGGAAACAGTCTGAAAGCTTGGACTTCCACACCTGGGGAAGCAGGGAGCTGCCACAGAGCAGTCTGCTTGCCAGCACCCCCTTGTCCAGGGCTGCCAGCACAGCAGCCCTACCCAGCACCAGCCCTCTGCTCTTAGAGCACCTTTCTGCTAGCCAGCCACCTCCAGAGCAGGTCTGGGAAGGCACAGACCAAGGCAGATGTCTGTGGAGAGGAGGAGTGAGGTTTGCTTTCCCCATCACATTAACAATTAATTTGTATTCAATGACAGATCTCCAGTAGGAGATGACAAAACAGCCTTCGCACATGTCCTGCCCTCAAGACACTGACCAGCTCACATTACTCTCCCCTGGCACAAACAACTTTGCAAGAGTCTCCCAAGGAAACCAGCCCAACCTCCTACCTCGTGTGAAGGGGCCTTGAAGGATAACAGGCTCTAGATGACTGCACCTACTCTTCACATCCAGCTGGTCTACCATCAGCAACATCTCTGCTAACTGGGTCTATAAGGCATACAGAGAACCACTATAAAACCAACAGGGAGTTAATAAAGCTCAAAACTAAGTTCCACCACAAAACATTTGCCGAAGACAATGAGAAGGACTCACGCAAAGAAGAGCCTTTCAGAGCCACAACAGCTGCGTGGTGGCAAAGGAAGAACTTTGTCCCCGATCCCAGGCTGTTGCAGCACTCTGAAAAAAGGGCAAACAGTGATACTACGTCCCTCTGGTCCTAAAATGCAGGAGGCAGCAGACAGCATGAGGGGTCTAAACGCTCATAAGAACCATTTCTGACCATCACTAGGACAGGGACATGTGTTCTTTTTCTTCCTCACCTTTGGGCCCTGGATAATTTTTAGCACAACCTGAACTATTCACTTCACTCTCAGGAAATTGTCAGCAAGCCAGGAAGAACTTGAAGAAAACCAACGGTTTAAACGATCAGCTCCTACATAGGTCTACTAGTAGACAAAACCAATCAAAGGTAGAGGAAGGCTAGCTGTTTCACCTGGTCTCCTGCCTTTGATGGTGTCAGTGCAGGGGATGGTACAAGAAATTCCCTGTACAGAGAGACAGCAAATAGAGCGTATTTTAGTAGCCTTTTATATACTTCATTTATTTCAGCTAATACCAGTCATCTTCACCAAACTCCTTTCAAGACACAGGGCCAAGGCCTTGAACAATACAACGAGCAATCTCCTACCAAGCACCCTTTACCAGGCCAGTCAAGCTTGCCCTCCAGCCATCATCCAGCAAACAAGCAAATACTGTTCAACTGCTGGAAGAAAGAGACAAGAAAGATGCTCCAGTCCTGACCAAACCAAGCATGTGCTGGTACACAACTCACTCAACTAGAGGTCCAGAAAGCGGATGAGAGCCATAAAGCAGGAGCCAATCAATTACCGTAAATTAAAAGGAACCTGATTAGCCAAGAAGCAGGGAAAATGTGAGCTGTCTCCACTGTGCTGCTGGTTTACTCTCAGCAACAAAAATACTCGCTTCTTTTTCCTTCCTTTCTGAAAGCCCTGGCCCACAGGACTCCTCCTGACACCTGATGGATGTTCCATTGGACAAAGCAGTATCTAGGTAGTCAGGAGACCATCACCTGCCTAGGACTCCTCCAAAGAAGTGTCAGAGATTTATTGAAACAGGCTGCAGGCCATCTGTCTCAGTCTCGATCTGGAAGGAAGGTATTTTCTGCAAGCAGCCAGACTTCTCTGTCTCATCAGCCCAGCTATAAGCGATGACTGGCATTAGTCCGTAGTCTGTGTGAGATGCCATGTACAGAACTCAATCCAGATCCTGCCAGGACTCACCTCTACACCAGGGATCAGCAGCCTTTTCACCAAGAGGGTAAGTTTCCTCACAATTTAGAAGAGGACGGTGCTTTGGATTACTACAGCAACATACCCCACCTCTGCAGGACCAAGTCCAACTCAGAGCTGCTGCTTTTCTTTGACACTGTGAACTCCCGGGCCTGACCCTGCCACATACCATTCAAAACCTTCCCACCTGCCACCTCTAACAACTGCACCAAAGGCTGGATAACAGTCAGTGACCTCCAGAAGACACCATCACATGTGACATGAAATGTTCCTCTTGCGGAGGATCTCAAAACCACAGCTGCCAACTCCCAGGTCCTTCAAGGATGGAGAAGTGCAGTGGAAGGCAGCACAACCTGTCTGCAGTCTGTAATGCATCCCACTGAGCTTGGTAAACTGTGTTGAACTGGTTGCTCTACACATTAACTACTCCCAACAGCAGCCCAGAAAGACTCATCACACGTTATTACTGCAATAGCGCCATTTCCCATGTCTGTGGATCTGCTGATGACAGTCGAGTTACAAGACCCTGATTCTGAGCTTCCTGATTATCTGTGATACTGACATCAATTTCCCATGAAGCATCTCTCCCTTAGTCACATGTAAAGTCATCACAAATACTTTGTGCCAGCACCATGTGTTGACCGACCAGGAGCTCACCTGATCCCTGCAGATAACATGGCCAGACAGTCTCCACCTCCAGTCTACACATCTCACTACACGGGAGAGCATGTGTGCCATGCAGCTTCCTATTACCAGAGCACAGGTACCAACTGCACCAAAGGTAACACTGTATGAAGGCACCAAAAGATTTTTAAAGTGTCCCACACTGGCAATATATTAAAAAAAAAAAAAAAAAAAAAAAAAAAAAAGACTGCTGTAGCAGGCTCCCGTGTTTCTGTGTGGGGGATTCAGAAGCACAGACACATGCTGCGCAAGTCTGACCCAGCTCAGACACATCAGACTCAACGTGCACATCCTGTATAGATGTTACATACCTCTGCGGTAAGTCAGAGCTGCACCAAGGAAACCCAGACAGAGTGTACCCTAAGCTGAAGCAGATGTTGCCACCCCAAAACTGTTCTGCTGCTTCCAGGATGCCTGGCAGGGCATAATCTTAAGAGTTTTCCCAAACTAACCCACCTTTAACTAACCCACCTTTTGGCCCCAGCTGAAATCTGAAAGGAAAATCCATCTCACAGGAGCCCCTTCAGGGCCTAAAGGTGTGCATTTACCAGCTCCGGGTGTAAGACAACTGAGAGGTCTGCCATAAGGGACTCAACTGTGCAGCTAGATCCATGAAAATCCATCCCTCTCAGAGCTACAAAAGCCAGTAAGAAAAAATTCAAATGAACACAGTGCAATGGCAAGAATTCCTGCATTAAGCCCCTATATGGGCTTGCAGTATAGCACAGCCTCAGCTGGGCCCACAGACAAATCTCTCTTGTGAATGGCACTAAAATACTGGTTGAGCTAGGCAGAGCTGAATGAACTGGGACAGCTCGTTAGCCGTATGCAAACAGAAGTATGGAGTTTGCATATCCATCACAGCTTCTGAAAAAAGCTTCAATGTGAGAAGCTGCTGCGCCCTGGGGCCAACCCAGCTAACAGCCATCAGCACAGCAGCAGCCTTCTCCTTGCCCCTGCCCTGCTGATCACATCAGGCCACAAAGCCAGGTTTGTCAACCGCACTTCTGACACTGCTCTGGTTGTCAACAACGGCAGCGTGGCACAGTGCAGTGTGCAGGGGACAACCTATTTGCTCACAGATGGTGAGACACAAAAGGACCATGAATCTCAAGCAGGTCAGAGTAGGTCAGAGCAATGCTGAGGGAAAATGCTGAAGCCCAGCAAGTGGGCAGGCTAACGCACTCACATCAGCTTCCCCGCTATGATAATCCATACAGAGCCAGAGCTCCCAAAACACAGACCCCTCCGGCAGACCCTCAGTGTCCTCAGAACCAGTCCATCATGGCAGGAGCTGCCAGCTATCAGAAAACAAGGAAAAGCCCACAGCCTCTGTTACCCAGACCCTGAATTCCCAGCCTATCACAGAGACAGCTGCCAGCTATCAGAGGGGCCACGTAGCAAATAAATTCCTCTCCAAACCCTAGGGGCAGGTCAAAAAACAGCAGAGGAAAGACCTTCCCACACAGCAGCCAGTGCCAGCTCTCCCAGAAACGGATCTCTGCTCCCAGTCATGCGAGAAAGCCTTTCCCCCTTCAGCTCATGTTTTCAGCCAGGACCAGAAGGACGGACTCCCACTGCAGCGATTCAGTCACCACTCACTGTATCTCTTTTCCTCCAGTTCTCACAAAATAGCAAATTTTAGCCAACAAGACACATGGACAGATGCCCCAGTGAGGGGATAACCAACACAGAGGACTTAGTGGAGCACGGTACCCAAATGCTGCTTCTGCTGCCTTCAATAGCTAGCTGTGACTGGAAAAATAATGCCTCTGGCACGTCTCCTTTAATAAATAACTGATACAACAACCACAACAGTCCCAACCTTCCACTGCGATACAGCACAGGAAGGTCAGCACCAGGCATCTCTGCCTGCCAAAGCCTCCAGAGAATTTCAGCCCATTCCTGGACGGGCTCAATATTAGTGCCACAGCAATAACAACACAGCGAAGGAAATAAGTGAAACCAAGAGCTTCAGATCAGGGGCTCAGGGAGATACTACAGCTCTGCAAGCTAACGCAGTCCTTGGAGACAGTGATATTCACGGCCCAAGAGCTCACATACTCTCCTAAGGCCACCATGGCATTACACAGATAAGCACATGGACAAAACAAAGTCACAGAGATTAGACTAATTCCCAGATTTGTACCTTACTTCAACGCCTTCCAAAAAGCCTTCACAAAAGGATTTGGTCCAAAAATTTCCAACAGCAGCCACTGGCAGGATTAAGTTTTACTTAACTTGCTAGCTACTGCCTAACAAGCGAGCACTGCCGGGACAAACAGTAACACAGCCATGTGGTGCCACATCCCCCTTCTGCAAAACCACCATCCATCCAGCACAGGTCAGAAGGGCAGGCTCCGAATAACAAACAAGGGATGGAGAGAGGAGGAAATCAATAGGAAACACCAAAAACACACAGCCCTGACTGCTGTCTCATCAGATGTGCAGCACGATGCAAAGCTGGTGTGACAACATGAAGGCAATTTCCTGCAGGCGCAGTCTCCACTGTGTTCTGCAAACCCAGCTCTCCTTCATGGGCTTTTACACAGATCAAATATCCTAAACCACAACATTGTTATATCTATTTGGATGCAGTCAAGGAGGAGTAGCACTTCATTACACCAGATACCCTCAGCTCAGAACAGTTCAGCAACTGCCGTGCAGACATGCAAGAGGCTTCCCACCACTTTAAGTACCATGAGCTCAAAAAGGACTTGAGGAATTTCAACTATGCTCCCTACACCTCTACATATACAGCCTTCAAGTCTAGAGGGAGGGCCTGATGCCCACCCTGAGAGAGGACTGAAGCCAAACACATCTGTGCAGCACAAAAGCTGCAGGAGAAACCAGATTTTCTTTGCTTATACTCACAGCGCCCTTCTTCCCTGAGCATTCCCAAACACGTGGTGGTGGGTAACTACCTCCACCTTCAAGAGTTCAGGCCCCAAGGCTGCGGACCCAGATGTCTCTGCCTGCTGGGAGACCAGGTGGGAAAATCACAGGTGAAGGAGGCCAGAAGCATGCTGGAGAAGGGGGACTTACTGAAGGCTCAGTGCTCCGAGCACACAGGCCGTCTGCCTCCATCCCTGCAAGCCAGCACTTCCTTCTCAGAGTCCATTACGAAACGCTGCCTCTCCTGCTCCCACCGTAGCCGCACAGGAAGGAACATCACTCCTTGCGCCACCACCCAGAAGATCCAGTACCCACTCTGCAGGTGAGCCACGGTCTGGGATTTGGGAATGGCCAAGTTCTCGACGAAACTCTCAAAAGCTGTATTGCAGCAGGAACCAGAAGACTGAGCAGTGGAGCCACCACTATCATCCCATAGCAACGAACAATGCTCAGGTCACGACCCAGATTATGGTGGTTGATGAGCCATTTTTAATGGTATTTGGCCTTGACCTCAGAGACCTAACCATGTTGGAGCAGAGCTGCACCACAGACAGTCAGGGCACACAGATTTACTTCATGGCAATTTCTGAGACGTCAAGGTAGGTTTTTGCTCTGTGCAGGAATTTGGAGGAGCAAAGTCCTCCAGATGATTTCAAAACACAGAACTGCATCAAAACAGCTGCGTTCTCATGGATAGGCAAAGGTTTCTTGACCTTTCTCTTTTTTTCAGAGATGACAAGAGAGGCTCAAAATTAAGAAACATTCCCATCAAAAACATAATTGAAAACAATACCTCTCCAAGAAAAATGCTGGCTTCAACATAACACCATATTTTGGGAGAAAATACATTCAGTCAAAAAAAAAAAAATTCTGACCAGCTCTAGCTGCAAACAAGTTCAATAGCTGTTGTAAAGCTTCATTGTTTGCATAGTACAGACAAGGCCTTAGGGAAATTGGTCTGCAGCCCAATTTGGCTAACTTGGCTTTCCGAACGCCACCCCTGGGCAAAGAAACCAGGCTACGACTGCCATCCAATGTGGCCTTCAGAGCACAGCTCCAACCACAACAGACAAAGCTGGACACCTACGGAGTCAGTAATAGCTGGGTCTGAACAGCAGGACACACACTGCCAGGCGCAGACAATACAACCCAGGGAAGGAGCGAATACCATTAACTAACCCTCTCCATCTGCACCCCAGCCCTGGCACTGCTGTGGCCCACCACCACCACCGCCACGACACGTGGAAACAGCCTCCAGCAGCAGCTACAGCCAGGATCAGCTCCAATATCGATGGGCCACCCCCCAGCACAGGCAGCATTACAGGAACTTCCCACCACAAGTGCAGACAGTGGTTAGCAGCTCTCTGCCAAATCCTCAGCAGCCCGGGAGACAGAGGCACAGGCTGCAGTAACATACATGCAAAAATGTCCAAAAAATAATCTCCGGTGGACCCTAGCTAACCGGGGCAGCACATCTCACGTGAGCAGGCAGGGAACCACGCATCCTCCGGAACGGGGAGCGCAAGGGATGGGGTGCTGTGGCCTCTCACATAGCTAAGTGCTACCCTCCACACAGAAAGGACAGGGACCGACCAGAAGATGAAGAAAAGTGACGGCCACCTCACAGCCAGGCCAATGCTGTCACTCAGACAGAAGCACCACAAAGGACGTAAGGATGCAAGGGAGTCGCATGCAGTTTTGGAGGCCCTTTTGCTCACAGACCTCTTGCCAACCTCTCCCTGCATGAAATCCACGCTAACATGGAAGCACTCTCCACCAGGGGCATGGGACAGGCAAAGGTCTTCTGCACACAGTGGTTTCCAATTCAAAATTTAAAAAATAAAGTTCCAAAAATCAAAATAAAACAACTCCCCCAACTAATGCTACAAAGAGCTGGCAGGAAAGGCAGGGGCACCATGCCAGCGGCTCACCACTGCTTAGGGACTGACACTGCTTATTAAGTTTAGGATCCCTTCCCCAGCTCCAAACACTTCCAGCCAGAAGGACAGTCACTGCTGGCATCAATTTCAAAAAGACCCTGCAATAAAAATAAATCACTCAGCCTTTCAGTGAGCGTCAACACGTTTCCCCATGCACATGTGCAGGAGATGAGGTCGCCAAATACCAATGGCATCTGACCCCTGCCCTGGGAATTCCAGCAGCACCCGCTTTGTTCTGCATCCAGAGCGTTGCCCTAATCACTGTGTCGTACCCGGCTTCGGAGAGCAGGTGATAATTAAGCAGGTCTGGATTAGATACCGGGCTAGTGATTAGTTGGATACCAATTTTCACTTGACGGTTAAGACCTAGGAATCACTCACCACAGCTCTGAAGTTAAAATTGGAATCAAGACCTGCAAGAGGGAGAAACCAGCAGTGGTGGGAGGAGCAGCACCATCCCACCACTGTACCTCTAATCACTGGTGTCCTCCCGGCAATGCAGAGCAAGTAGGTGAGATGGGGAGGGAGGGAGGGAGGGATGGTCCCCTTGCAGGAGAAGCAGGCCCTTCTGCTCTCCAGCCTGGAATAGGAGAGGTGGCTGAGTGAAGTGGAGATAAGCAAAATGATCACCCAAGTGCTTTCTCCACACACAGAAGAAACTAAAATTTTCAGGCACTCCAGAATTTATGGGAAAACGAGATAGAACTTCAGGCCAGGTGCTGAGGACTTACCTGGATGCACAAATTGCACTCATTTAACTGAAACTGCTTTGAAAAGTTTAAATTAAACTTTAGCATGCCCCTGTGGAACACCTTTCGATTGACAGAAAATGAGCAGCATCAACTACAAGCAAAAAATGAGTCAAAAGAAACCACATTTCAATTGATATAAGAATATCCTCAGAGTTGTACCAGTCACCTGGCCAGATGAAAAGTCAAACCTGTAGTTCAGCTGGGGCAAACATGCACACAACCCGGCTGGTGAGAAGACATATAAGTTTCTCACAATGGACTTGGGCAGGAGGCAACACTTTACACATCACTGAAGCCCACATCCCAGCAAACTACAAACTACCACAGACCATCAGCATAGATGTTCCCTTCCCAACTGCACAGGTCCCCAGGAGAATTTACAGTACTGTTCTTGCAGCACCTCTATGGAATTGAGAGCTCTGTCATGCTAAGATCCACACGAATGTTCGCCCAAGAAGCTCACAGTGTCAAGTGGACAAGACAAAGCACAGGAGCACTGTTAGAATTTCCATTTTACAGATTAGGAACAAAAAAAGAAAGAAATTAAAAAGTCTGTTCAAAACCCCATGAAAAGCCTGCGGGTGGCTTAATGGAGAACATGGATCTCACAAGCAGTCATAGCACTGCACTGATCTAAGGCTCTCTCCTGCTGACCAGCACACAGATCTCACCTGTAAAATGTTGAATAAAAAGACTCAAGCTGTAGAAGAAAAAAACCCTTCCTTCTCTAACGAGGGCAAGGTTGGCAGGCTAAGGGTAGTTCCACACTTCACAGAGAGGCACATCCACACAAAGTATCTCAGGTCCAAGAAGAGGGTACCACATCTATGTACTGCCATACTTCCACCACCAGTCTGCTTAGCTCCTCCACATGTCTCCAGTTCTGGGATTAGCAATACACAAAGCCAACAAGGGCACAAATATCTGCACCCTGCGTCACTGCTCCGCGCCACTGGGCTCAGGCTGGATTCTCTATTTGTGGCTGTAGCCCACTACATGCTTGGTAGACCACGCAATGAAACCCTGCAGCCTTCCTGCTGCTCACAGCTCCTCTCCCCAGGATCGGGTGCATGAAATCTTCTCATTTCTCCTCCTTCCCACCTAGAGGTGACACCATTCTGGGGTCTTCTTAATTTGGGGACGAGCGCTTTGACTAGGATAAGCTCCTGGCATAGCCCGACAACTCCACAGCCGCCCTGGGGAGCCTCAGTTCACATTTCCAAGCAGATGTAAACACTGAAGCTGCTCCATCGCCGCCCTGATTCTCAGAGCAAACAAATATTAACAAGATAAACAAAAGAATGAAAAATCCCACACACCAAGACTGCGGCTGTAATACTGCCTTGGGGATGGGGCGAGCTGAAGGGAATGCCAGGCTGGAGATCCACAGCTTGGAAAGAGGAGGAAGAGGGAGAAACAGATTCAGTCTGGGCAACAGAGGTGAGAGGAAACGTTGGACCACGTCTTGCTCCAGCTGACCCTAGAAGGTGAGATGCCTCCATTCCCAACAAGAGATGAGAGGAGAACTTAGTCTTATGCCACAGGGATCCTGCAAAAGGTCCAATCGCTGACAAAAAGCACGAGCCATCAGATCTGCAGGTCTCCTCCTCATTGATCAGCTGCCATAAGGCCATCCACTGTTAATAGCTCATCTCGTTCACAAAGGGGCTTTACCCTGGGTACTACTTCTGGACACTGCCCAACTGACAAAAACCAGCCTAGCTCAGAAACTGTCAGCACAAGCCAGGCCATCCCCATGCTGGGCAGAGGGCGTCTTGAGGGAAGGGGCCGAGAGGGATACACGTGTGAGAGTGCAACGCCCTTCCTTGGCACACAGCTTCTGAATACAGCCATCGTTAATCTCCTCCTGGTTTTCACTAATTGCCCATGCATTTACAGTCAAGCAGCTGAGGTGCCTCCTGCCCTTCCGTCCCTGTCTCTCCCTGCAGACCAATGGCTTGCTCTCTCCTGGACACCAATCACCAGGGATCACAAAATATTTTGGTTGGACTCAATGATCTTAAAGGTCTTTTCCAACCTAAATGATTCTACAATTCTATGATTCTATTTTGAGCGGTGCCTGGGGCTCCAGGGCTTCTCAGAGACAAGGCTACAGCTGGACTGCTCTGGCTGTTCCCCACTGTGCTCCAGCCAACTACCAGCACGTTCTTCAGCTCTCTGGAAAGGAGCAAAGACAGCTTTCCTGATGGAGCATCCATGGTGGCACCACGAGAGGCTTTCTCCCCTCTGTTCCACACAAGGCCTTGCCACGTGCTGCTCCAACTGCGCAACTCATCATGCAGGACTTCACCAAGGAACAGGCTGCCCACACGCAGCCTCCGACCCCTCTCAGCTGCACCTTCCCTTCCAGAGAGGTTCACTCTTCCCAGAAGAATTAGCTGAATTGGTCCCAACAAAAATCTCATCCCATGCATTTCTGACGCAACTAAACTCACTGCATCTTCCTGAGTGATTTTCCCCTCTCTCTGCTAGCATCCACAACTCCCTATGCTGCTTTATCGTTGAGTTTCATTAATCTACCATCTGCCTCCTCTTGTGGAGCCTTAAAGAAACAGAAGAGGATGAAAAGGCACAGCACAGAACTTTGCTGCCACCAGACCCCTCTTCCCAACACAAGACGCTGCTATTTATTACTAAACTTTGTTTATAGTTACGCAGACACTCTCCCACCCACATGGCAATGTTTCATTCAAGACAAGTTTGAATTCACTTCAAGAACAACATTTCAAAGGAACCCAAAGCATTTGTTTACAAACAGCACGCACAGAGAATTCGCTTCCCCCACCAATGAACACAGTCCCCTCCGAGACGGGGAGAGGCAGCTGTTTCATAGCACCCAACACTACTCAACAGCTGAGGGACAGGAAACGATCTGCAGACAACTGATATTGCTGAGGAAATTTATGGAAAATGAGGGCTGGAGACTTCTATTTGCCTGGAGAGAATGGGGAAGCTTCTGAGCACTCAAGCTCTCCACTGGGTCAGGAGGAATTTAGGGAGGCAAAGCGTCCCAGACTGTGGTCAAAGGAGTGACTCCAAATTTCAAGCCTCATCTGAAAGCTGGCACCTCCCAGGCTAACGGGAACCTGGGCACTGGGATAATTTGGCTGCAGAGGGGAGAGCACCCCCTGCCGAGGCAGCCACACTGATCTCCATCCAAGCCCTGAACAGGCCCAGCCCTGTTCAACGTAGGGTACGAGCCAAGATCACAGCCTAGGGAGGTATTTGGCGCAATAAGAAGACACTAGGAAGACTATAAAACTGAAAGCTTTTTGCAGCCTCAGCCTCCGTACACAAGACCTACTGTAAATACTAAATCTTCAGAGGGGGGAAAAAATCCAGAGGAAGGAGGATCATACAACTCTTTCAAATACCAAAGTGCTAGGAATGGTAAAGGGTCACACGTTGTGGAAGCCAAGAGAAGCTACGTTCCCAGGATGGAAACGGAGGTCATCAAAAAGGCTAGAGGAGAGTCAAATATAGGAAGACTCTGGACAAAACAGTGGCGACAAAGGGTCTTATAGAGAGTTGGCTTCATGTGGTACTTGCTCCCCAGAAGAGTCACCAACTTTACGAAGGTAGGAGACAGCAGGGGCTCCCCAGAAGGTTAGTCAGTACAACCATCCAAACAAGGGACACAATATATCTCCTCGCCTCCAAACAGCCACGCATGATGGAAGGAACCAAAGGGTATCACAAAAGAAGTGATGAAAATACCGGTATTGGAAGAGAGCTGCCCCGCAGGAGATGGGATGCGAGGCAGGACTGCACCCCTCTTCTATACAGACCCATCCCAGAGATCAAGCACGGGACATCTTACACTGAGGATGGGACATGTACGTGGGTAGAGTAGGTCTTGTACACACCCCTTGCTCAGAGATGGGCAGCACGTGGAGAGCTCTCACTCCTTCGCCATGGAGGCAGGGGAGGAGAAGGCTGGTCCCCTTTACCCATTCTTCCCAAAGATGAGATGCGGAGGACAAAGCTGCCAAAATGGATGGCCCTCCCCAAAATGGATGGTAGGAGAACGAAACTATCCCCAAATCCATTCCCTGGGAAGGGCTGATGGAAGGGGCACTACCCTCACACCCTCTTGGCGGAGGGAACAAGGGGCACCCTCCCCAGGCAGGCAGAGTGGGAAATGCCCAGGCCCTTTAGATGGGGAATGACAATCCCGAGTAGGATACATGGGGGGGATGCCACCCCTGTACACCCCCAAGGTGGGCTGCACTGGCAGATACCCTCTCAGGCACGGTGCTGCCCAAACATCGTGAGCACGGGGAGGGGGTGATCGTCAGATGGGACGGTGATCTCCTCCAAGGTGCCTCTGGCAGACATAGGGGTGCCACTCTAGAGAAGGTGCACGGAGGACACCGCCAGCTCCCCCACAGAGGAGTGAGCAGGGGACACCTTCCCCCACCTAATGGGGGAAGGGGAGGATGGGGGGCTGTCCCCAGTGGCAGCACACAGGGGCCACCAGCCCCAGAGAAGGTGCATGGGTGGTATCGCCACCAGCCCCCCCCAGGTGAGGTAACTGGGGGTGCACGCCTCCCTGGACAGGGTGCACGCGAGGGTACCCCCCCCAGACAGGGCACAAGGGGGGCATCGTCCCCGCCCCCCTCCAAGGCAAGGCAATGGGGCTGCAGGATGGACGTGGGTCCCCCTCCCCAGATCGGGCACGAGAGGGGCCACCAGTCCCGAAGGTCACCAGCCCACCCCCGGCGGTCCCAGCCCCGCTGCTCCGGGGGGACCCTCGCCGGGCGGAGGGGGGAGCCAGCCCCAGCCCCCAGCAGCGTGCGGGGCGGATGTCCCCAGCCAGGCCCACGCAGCCCGCCCCCCACAGCTCCCCTGGGAGGCCCACGGGAGCCCGCCCCCCATGCGGGGACACGGGGGCCTCGCTCCCTCCCCACCCCCCCCCCCACGGCGGTCGGCGGGCCGGGCCCGCGCTCACCCGAAGTCGTCGTCCATGGACTTGAAGTAGAACTTGTAGTTGGGGCGGTTGAGGAGGCCCTTGAAGTCGCCGAGGGTGACGCGCTCGGCCGGGATCGGCAGCTTCACCAGGTACGGCGTCTCCTGCTCGTCCAGGTGGTAAATGATCTTCGTCTCGGCCGCCGCCATGGCGCCCCTGCCCGGCCGCCAGGCCTCCGCCTCCTCCTCCTCTCCTCTCCTCCTCCGCCCCCGGCCCGGCGCGGCCCGCGACCCCCGGCCGCCGCCTCGGCCTCGGCCCCCGCCCGGCCCCCGCCCGCGCCCCGGCCCGGCTGCGGCCTCCGCGCGCCCGGTCCCCCCGCGCCCCTTGTTCTCCGGGTCCCACCGCCGCCCGGCTCCAGAGCGCAAGCTCGGGCTCCGGCGGCTCCTCCCCCGCCCGCCCGCCCGCCGCCCCGGCTCCGCCGGAACCGGAACCGGCGCCCCGCGGGGGCCGCGCTGCGGACCGAGACCAAGCCCGCGCCCGCGCCCGGACCCCAGCCGGCAGCCCGGGGCGGGCTTGCACCCGGAGCCATTATCCCGGGGTGGACCGGGACCGGGGCTCAACGGGCACCCCGTGACGGGCACGGTCCGGCACATCCTCGACCCAGACCCCTGCCACTATCCAGGCCCGCACCCTGCCCCCAAGCTAGATCACGCACTGATATGAGACCCCCCCCCAGCTGGAACTGACCCCCATCAGCCCCTGAGCCCCACCCGCTCCCATCCAGCCCTCTCCCCAGGGCCATACATCCACCGCTGCTCCTGCTGCACCCCATCTGGGTTCATGGCCCCTGGGGACTGCATCCCTCATCACCTCCCTGGCCATGCACAGCCCCACCGCCTGTGACTGTGTTTGGATTTTTACTTTACATCCACATCCCCTTATATACAGCCTAGTACTCCCCCATGCCCCCACATTCCCAGTGCGAGCTGGCATGCGCCCATATACCCCTCCCAGGCTCCCCACCCCCATTCAGCTTTCATCCCCTCTTACACTCACTGATGCTGCTTCACACACATGGTCATTCCTGTGCCACATGTGCTCCTGCATCCCGCAACCTCCATTGCTTCTCATGTACACACCCCAGGCCTCCCCTTCCATCTCTGCAGCCCTGGTCCTTTTTCACACACCTCCCAGCCTTCCTGATGCTCCTCATACAACTACACGCCCCTCGAGTACAGCTTACAGAAGATGAGGCATATCCTGCTCTACCCTGTCCTCCCATGTCCAGATCCCTTTGAACTCCCCATACTCTGTCTCTGATGGCCACCCCACACAGGGACTCAGCTGCACAAGAGGAGCACAGTACCTCCCACTCCAGTTCCTCTCCAGCTGTGGCTTCCCTCCAAACCCCTTGTCACCATCCAACAACCATCCCTGATACTCAGGCACTGGACACCGCAGCGTCCCTTCAAGTTCCCCAGCCTCATTTCCTCACCACACAGACTCCCTCCTCTGCTCTCCATGAGCACCCTCCTTTCTACATACCGCGGCCTCTTCAACTGTGCACACATCAGCTCCAACAGCCCCTTGGCTCTGTGGTTTCTTCCCCATCCTCTCTCTCCCCGGACCCTATCACTTTCTTACCTACAGTCATCAGCACTGTGACCCCAGCCCCTAGGACTTGCCTCTGTGCCGCAGCAGTCTTGGGCTGGCTGGCTTCCCGTCTGGACACCTCGCCAGCACCCAAGGGGCGCTGAGGAACCATCTCCATCAGCAGTTTCCTGGAGCTGTGGCCAAGAGCAAAGCTGGGGTGGACGGAGCTTGGGGAACACCCACCACCAGGAAGCGCAAGAACCGCCTTGCACCATCCTGGATTAGAAGGAACGAATGCAGAGGAAGAACCACACCGTGGGCCTGCATTGGGCGTGAGACTAGATCACCAGCCCTCAGCGCCAGACTCACCTGCCGTAGGAAAAGGAGCCTAAGAGATGTTATAGGGAACAGAGCCAAGCTCCTCAGGCTGGCAGGCAGGTGTGAGCTAAATAGCCTCCTCATGCATGAAAGAGTCCTGCAGGCATCGCTAGCAATTATCTGGGCAGCACTACTAGACTGGGTGAAGAATCTGACATTAAATTAAAAAAAAAAAAAAAAAATCAAGGGAAGACCTCAGGTAAGCAGAAGTTGTAAGAGACATGAGGCTCTCCCATGTTTCCACATCAGCTCTTGGAAGATTGTCACTTCCTCATGCTCAGAGCTCTGTGGTAAAAGCCAGCATACCTGGAAAGAAGAATCCAGGTCAGGAATGGAAAAGTTTAGTTTAAGCTGCTTCTTACTGTGTCAACCCTGACAGAGCTAATCTTAAAGTCCTTTTGCAACACCTCCCTGCCCCAAAAGCTGGGCCCATGTGAGAGAGTTATAGTCTTCCCCTGACAGGGCCACTCTCTTGCCCACCTCCCAGCACAGCTGCGGATGCACCTTGGAGTCTGTATCGTACGCGTTAGACACCTTTGTTACAAAAGGGGCAATTTTCTGAAGTGCTGAGCTCCCAAGGGAGCGCGTGCAGCCCAGAGGAGGGGTGCCACACACCCCCAGGGTGGTAGGAGATGAAATCTCATTGTTACAGCTGCCTTTTCTTTTAAAACAGGCCAAGTGATTGAATAGACTCAATCGATAGATTGATTTAACTGCTCACAGAGGTCTTGTGAAGTATGACTCACTCTTAACGAATGGAGGTTAAGAACACAGAGCCAAAGAAATTAGCAGTCGGGGATTGTGCTGAGCACTCTAGGTCCACAAGGAAGAGTTTCTGAACAGCCCGTTGGCTTATGTCTACATTTAAAAATTGCAGCATTGATAGCATTGCTTCTCCTTACAGAGTAAACAGGCCCCAGGCATTTTAGTGCATCTCGGAACAGCCCAAAGCAGAGGTGGATGTACTTGAGTTCCATCGCTTACACCTTTGAACAACACAAAAATACTACCTTTTTCTAAAAGGTGCACTATCGCTAACTGAAGATACAGGAACACCAGGTGACGTTCATCCATCCATCCATCCATCCATGTCAGATGGGAAGTCAGACAAGTTGACTACTGTGGCCTTAGAAAAAAGAAAAATACTGCTTACATTGCTCAAAAAGATGGATAGCGACGATTGCGCAATCAAGGTTGCTCTCAAAGGCATTTCTGGTCTTCCAACAAAATATAAATCTTGACTGAAAGCAATAGAAACCATCAAGCCCACCCTATACTTAAGCAACGTGATTAATGCTCCTTTAAAAAGTATACACTTACCTGCCCATAAGGATGCTGCACCATGCCAGAACTCCACCTCGGATAATATCAAGTGTCCTACTTTGTCTCCTTTTTGCTACTCTGTTCTTGGCACCTGTAAAACCACCCCACCACACACACCACCGAGGCCTGAAGGATAAGGATATTTGGCCATAGAGCAACGTTCTCCCCTTGGATCTTAACCCCTGCGTAAGAAGGCAGCTCACACCATGAAGAAGTTGGCTACTATGGAGCAAAGGAGGAAGGAATGTGGAAAAAACAAAAGTGGAATTGTTACTTGGCACAAAGAATCAAGAGCCTCTGGCAAAACCGAGCCATTTACAGAACTACAAGTTAAACCTATTCTTAAAGCCATCTTTACATTGTAAAAGGAAAGATGTCCAAGGAGATTTTAAAATTACCAAGTCTTGCAGCTGGTTTGTAAATGGTTTTACTTAAGAGCTCTGTAGCTGTCCTTCCCCCTCTCCGCCAGTTCTTAGTCCTCAACATCAGGAGGGCACGGATGCAGTACCTAACAGCCAACATTCCCACTAACTCTCTTCATGGCAAAGGATAACAGGTTTCATAGGATTTAAGGTTCATCTTTGCAACATAATCCTGCACAAAACCAAGCCTCACCCATTTCAGGATTCTAAGTTCAGAAGTTTTAGTAAACTGTTCTCTACTTGTAAATAGTGAAGTCATGAGTTATCACTGAACATTTATACCAATTCAATGGTGTGCTGATTTCTTACCTGCCTCTTATGTGCTTAAAATCTCTTGAAGAAAAAGTAGCGATGAGTTACTGAGCTTACCCGTTACGCCCTGCTCAGGCACGTGCCACAATTGGAGGCATACAGTTCAAAGTCAAACAAAGCAAACAAGCTGGTAACACCAGGATAGTTTTTATTTGCTCCCTGAATTAAATATTGGCAGATACAGAAAATTCAGATACCAACTATTTCCCCAACATTTACAAGACTGAGTTTGCAATGTCAGAAAACAAGCACATTTATGCACAATCCTGGCAACTGATAGTGTTGAGTGCACAAGATCGCCCTGCCTCAACATCAGTTTTTAAGAGGCAGTATCCCTGGTCTCCGGCATCCAACGCTGTCCCCTCACTGACAATTGTGGCACCACGGAACGGCCAAGTAAATATCCCGAGTGGGCAGCTCCAGTGCATTTCCCCCCCGCAAAGGATTTATTCCATGCTCCTCCTGAAGGGGCAGAGGCAAGGTCAGCACATCCAACAAATAACCCACCTATGAACACAAGCTGATTCTCACCGTGCCTTTTTTGCTCTGTTCTTTGAGAGCAGGGAAGAACACAGCACAGTGACACTTCCAGGAAAGCTCTTCTTAAAGGCCTTATTGCTGCCACACATTGTCCGTGCTGGCAACAAAGTGCCAGAGGCACACTGGCTCCCTGCTGCATGCCGAGTTGCTCTGCGGCTGCTGAACTTTACAGTGGGTTTGCAGCACTTTTCCTGCTGTCTGAGGGAAGGGAAGTTTTCAAATAAATAAAAGGACATGAAGTAAGCAAGCTTTTATAACTGAAATCATGTGGAAACACAAAGCATGTGCTGTTGAAGGAAATACCATTTGCTCCTTTTCACACTGGAGCAAAACTTAGGAACTTGCATCCTCCTTAAAGCAGCTGGTGCGGCCAGTGCCCCCAGAGCAAAACTCAGGTGTAGTTGGTGCAGCAGGAGAAGCCAGGCACCTCTGCTCCCTCTTCATAAAAAAATAAAGAAACAGACACTTTTCTAAGACATGTCTGCTAAGCTGGGGACGCACAGAAGACAGATCACATCTAAGATGCGGTGATCCATACAGCATTTCACTGGCTAGTGCACATCCACTATTAGCCAACCCCCGCAGGGGGAACTGAACACGTATTATCCCCCGTTCTACAGAAGGGGGAAACACATGGTTTTACCAACTCTACTGTGCAACCTTGTGTTAGATCCTAGCACGGCAGATGGCAAGAGATTTTCCCTTTTGGAAAGATCACAGAAGTGCCTTCTAGGCTGCAAAATGCCTTGGGCATCCTCAGACAACTGCGTCTTCTCCAGGCACAGGAACTCCCGAATCCCAGTCCTGCACTCCAGATCGTAATCCACGTGCTCCTACGCACCAACCTTGCCAGTGTCTCTTCAGCAGGAGTTCTCTTAGCTCCACAAGCAACAATGACTCCAAATAACTTAGCTGTATGACCACTCTTCCACAACCCCGATGGTTAGATTTATAAGGGCGTTGTATGAATTTGCATCTAGTTCCTCCCTTTGTATTAGTAACAAGGACCTCCCAAAAGATAGCTTATAGTATAGTATAGTATATCATATCCAGGCTCCAGAGGGATTCTAGGTATCACCACCTCCTGTTTTTCCCTTATGGTTTTTTACACTGGGCTACAACCATCCAATGTAAGGTGCCACTGGGCAAGTGAGGGAGGGAGGGAAGTGGCAAGGTTGGGAACACACAACTTAATTAATGATGGGATTGTCAGTCACTTCGATGTCAGGCCCCACATCTACACACCATGCACTGGCATTGATCTTGCCCTGCCCACTCGGCCCAGAAAGGCAGTGAGAGTGCCCCTTCTCATGCCGAGCCACCATGTCAGTCTTGGTCGCCGTCAGACGACTCTTCCTCTGCCTCCTCCAGCCACTGGATAAACTTCTGGAGCTGCAGGGAGAATGAAATGTAATTGGGTAACAAGTGACACCAAACAGACGCTGGGAATGCTCAACAACTACACCGTGTCAGTGAGCACCACTATCATGCACAAGAAAGAGAAAGAGTATTTCTAGGAGACACGGAAACAGAGGCAGATTGAGGGAGAGAGAGAGACAAAAGTTTAGACGAAAACCAACTGGGATGCCATGGACAAACCCAGACTGATTAGACTCCTGAGGGAGATTCCTCCAGTTAGACAATCCCCACAACACTCAGCAAAAAGACAGAAGTTCAAGAGTTTTTCAGAGCTTGAGGGAGAAGAGATGACAGCTGCACCTTAGCTGAGACATGTTAGGAAAACTGCTGGGAAAAACCTACTCCCTGAGAAATTGCTATAAAGAAGGCAGCTCATTTTACCTTTTAACTGGGCTCGAATAAGCAGCTGAAAGCACTGCTGACCTATACTAAGAGCTGACTTTGCAAAGGTTTTAAACAAAGTTGGAGTTCTTCAGAGATGGCTTTTTTCCCCTGCTCCTCTTCCAGATCCAGGGAGGAGGACTGGAACGGGGCTCAGCCAAACTGCAGCACAAAGTTCTGCCTGATGGAGGGTGGAAGTTTTTATGCTCCTTGCAACACAAGCCAAATGAAACCACTCAGTACAGCAAACGCTTAGAAATATATGCGAAGGGACTGGTGAGCCAGGAATGAAAGCTTCAAAGGAATTGCATGGGGCCAGCGCACAGGGCATTGGCCTAAAGCCCATTTCAAATGGGTGTTGGCTTAGAGAAGCTGTGCTGCTACTCCAGAAAGTGCTGGCCTCGTGCTACAGAGAGCCCGCTAAAAACAATCTCCCTCTCCTACTACCTCCATTCCTCATCCAAACAGGATGATTATGGCAGAACGCGCAGAAATGTCTGTTCTGGAGAACAAAGTTGTGTTGCTTCGTGTTCAATGCACTGGTGCGTTACTGGCCTACCGTGTAATGGCAGCTGCTCCACAGAAGGCGACAGTAGCACTGAACTCCACTCAAAGTTTCTTTTAGCAGCTGTTGTCTCTCTCTCTCCCCCCGCCCCTCCTTTAAACACCTTTGGGACTTACCCGCTGATTTTTACGAAGCTGCTTTCCCTTGTCAGACGTGTCCCGCAAAGAGAACCAATTGAGAATTACATCTTCTTCCAGAATTTCCAGCTGGTAAAATGTCATCAACACCTGCGTCGATTAGAAAAAGAGGGCTCTCTATAAACTCTTTTGGGGCTAGCTCATGTCCAAGCACAAAGTTTGCACATAATCTGTGTCTCCCAGCTCCATCTTCAACAGAAGGCACTCAGTCTGCTTCATTTTGCTTTTATTGTTAAAAATAACTGAGCTTCTCCTACCAAGCCTTATGTTCCTGACAGTTAGATGCTATGACACATAATGAGTCAAAGTTCAAGCCCCATCAGCTTCAGCTCTGTGGATGCAGGGTATGACTGAGAGCTGTGGGCAACAAAGGGCCACAAAGGATGCAAGTTCAAGTTCTCTTTTTAAAGCAAAGCATCCCAAAACCCATCCCTAAAGCAGATCTAACAAGCAACTCTTATGCAGGCCCACTTACACACAACAGTGACATGTGCAGAGAAGAGCATGAATCTACCCAACTCTGCCCCGGGCTCCCTCCTCCTGCCAGTTCTCTCTTGAAAGTGCCTTATGGCAGGCGTCAAAGCAATTGGTCATTCATCAGCTCAAACTCCTGCCCAGTGCAGCAAGGGTAAGATGCAATCATGCTTTCTCAGGGTGCCTTTGTGCTCAAGCAGAGCAGGCACTTTGCGGTCGGTCTCCTTGCGGCACAGCACTGACAAAGCTGGCTGCCAACTCCAAATATAAAGTGTCACTTCAATTCCCAGCCTCCAGGGAAACCCAGGCCCCTAGAACAATGGACACATGCCAAACAATTGCTGTAATTCAAGGACATTTTGGCTCACCAAACTGAAGTCTTTTGGCTCCAGTCCTAAGTGGTTTGCCATTAGCCAGAAGCACTGATAGCAGAAGTTAGGATTATTCTTTCTTGAGGAACCAAGAGTTAAGCAGGCTCTAGGAGAGCTCTTCCAAGAGAGACAGGGGCTTCCTGAGACACCGCTAAAGGAAAGACTCGCGATCCAAGTCAAATGCTCTCAGTGTGATAGGGCAGAGAGAACGCAGGGACAAAATATTTGTGAAGGAGGGTGAGGAGGAATATACTGAAAACTCTCAGAAGTGGGGAGATAGGTAATAAGCCACAAGTCAGCTCCCCTTTATTCTCAGTTTCGTAACTAGCTCAGCCTGAATAAGAAATCCCACCCTTATTCCCAGCTTTACTTGTTTTGCACTCTAAAATAGGGTAAACCATTTGGCAATTAAATCCCAGGGACCATGGAGAGGCAAATGAAATAAAGCTCTTCCTAAAACAAGCCTCTGGCCTCGCCTCTTCCAGCATCACACAACAAGGGCATCTAGGTTAGAAGCTGCAAAATAATAGCTCCCTTCAGGCTGCATGCTGGTAATTAATACTCACCCTCAGCTGTGCTCCCTCAGAGGCACAGGCAGGCATAGATTTTTTTTTTTTTTTAAAGCAATTGTTACAGACGGATTTTCTATACACCCTCTCCACTGAGGCCCCAAAATTCTCTCCTCTAATGCAGACAAGGCAATGATGCAAATAGGATGCACTTCACCATGAATCTAGCAAAAACAGGTCCTCAGAGTTGGGAGCGGATACTCACTTTAGCTATTGACGTGCAGAGACTGTCATGTTCCAGGAAGAATTCCTCAATGGCAAATAAGGCATTCAAGTGATCTGACGCCCGTTTTATGTAGTTCTTAAACAACGGGGTCCAGTTCTTCAACAGCTGCAGGGGAAAAACACAGAAGAGTTCCTGAGCTATGAGATGGATGTGTGCACTCAGCCCTGTTTCTCAGCTGTGTTGCACTAAGAAACTGACCCAGAGAAGCATTTTAAGAAACCATTCAGCTGACCACTTAATGTATTTGCCCCACTCTGTCCATGAAACAGATGCTATTAAGTCTCACATGTGCAGACAGAACCTGGTTTTACTAAGCAGCTTTGAGGATATCCGTTAGCTTTCTTGGTTTTGCCTCTCTGGATGGAATACTAGATTATCACAATAAACGTGTTTAATGGAGTCTGGTACTCAAAGAAAATCACTTCACAGCAGACCGATAAGGAGAGGTGCATACATGCTACTCAAACCTTCCTCCCCCAGAGCAGCTGACATTTCAGTGGAACTTTCCTTCAAAGCAGCAGAGCAAATAAGAAAAAAGAGAAAAAGATAGTGCTGGGATAATTACCAGCTGAGTAGAAGTGGACAGTGCAAAATAGCCACCCCCAAAACAGGAACGCAGTGGAGCAGCCCCTAAGTGCAAGTCACATATTTGCTGTGTGCCTACAGGCTTGTCTGGATCCTGGAGCCTGCTGCAGGGAATAGGTGGGAAGGATGAAGGGCAAGAAGTTGTTACACTATTAGCTGATCTCAGTTCTCTCCTCCAAGGTTTATTTTTTTATGAAGTCTTTAGTTTAATGATTTTGGTGCTGCCTCTTCAAAGAGTATTTCTGTCCGAGTCCCCCACAGCTCTTTCACTTGTTGTACATATGTGGAAAGCAAGCAGCAGGGAAAGCTCTGTAAAAAAGCACAGACTGACCTGAATCTGGGATAGGAGGTAATAAAGATACTTAGACCCCTGTCCATAACAATTTTAAAAGGTATCAGAACTAGGGTAAGATACAAAAATTCCTCATTGGCCATATCATGACCAGACCATCCTACAAAAACATTGTAGGAAATTTAAATCAGAGTTCCACATCTTTTTAAATGGATTAATTCAACAGCAGGCATTCCTGCAACTACATCCCTGGCATGCCCGTACAGATATACTGTTTTGCTGTGCCTTCAACAGCGTCTCCTTAGAGAACGCATCTGGTCTGTTTTGAAGGGAAATAGGTAATTCACAGGGGCTTGGGGTGTGATGAGGAAGCTCTGAGTCACCATTCAGGGTTAATCAGCATTATTCTGTCCGGGACAGTTGTTAACAGGCAGTAGCCCTGCCAGAGGGAGAGCTCCAGGACACATAGCGGAGCAAGAACCCAGGCCAGCGTGGACTACCAAAGGTAGCCTGTACTAGGAAATAGCGCTCAACT
Organism: Aptenodytes patagonicus; assembly: GCF_965638725.1. NCBI lineage: Eukaryota > Metazoa > Chordata > Aves > Sphenisciformes > Spheniscidae > Aptenodytes > Aptenodytes patagonicus. The sequence continues at coordinate 13,359,045 of NC_134954.1, read as the reverse complement.
ACTCCATAGTACTATACTCCATCACCTCTTCAGACATACTTGCTATGCAACCATGCTGGAATTTGCATGGCTCAAGCAGAAACAAAGAAGGGGATTAGTACAAACAAACTGATCTGTATAGTAGTACATCGACTGGCTCAAGGAACAACAGTAACAGCACAGAATGATCCTAATCATCATGGTATCACAACAAAAAACTGAGGGTTGCATGGCATATTTCCAGAAAGTATTTTAGCCTTTAGCAAAATGCTTAATCCTAAACACTCTTCCCTCCTCTACAACCATCTCCTGCATTTTTATTATCCTTTGGAATTCTTCACCTCAAATGTAGTAAAGCTACTAGCAAGTTCCTTCCGGGCTAAGAAATATTTTGTAATACCTTTCTGTTAATGCCTTTAAATCATAAGCGGGCACAATTCTAACCAGAAGCTGTTGAGTTTCTGAAAGCAAGTTATTTATAAAGAAAGCAGAGCTATAAACACTCACAACCCCAGGACTCAATCCAGTATGCCTATTGCTGGGAAAGGGAAAGAAGAAAAAATATACCATCTCAGGTCGAGAACGTGCACCGTACTGTAACTGGTGCTAATGGTGAAAGTAGGGCTCAGCCCCACAGAGCCCCTAAGCAAAAACATGCCTATAAGCCTGTATGACCAGAGAGGCTGTTTTGGGAGTTTCATGAAAATCTGAAATGGGGAATTAGAAGCTTGCAATTATTTTAGATTGAATAAAAGACTGAAAAATGTGAAAAGGTACCTGACAAAGAGCCCTATAGACAATATCATAACTTTCCAGGCTTTGACTCTACCCGGGTAACTCCTCAAAACAATCTACAGTCTGGAGAAAGCAATCAAATTCCTCTGACAGGTCGATTCCTTTTTCATCAGATCTGGTCAGTGATGCTGTATCAACTTCAACTTCAAAGAGGTTTGTGATCCACTTTTCTTTTGTCAGAAGGACAGTCTTGACACCAGGCCTATTTTACCCCTACCTCCAGCACAGAACACCATCATGAAGGCACAAGGGACAAAGCTATACTTCCGACCTCTTACACCATAACAGCATCTGTGCTGATCACCATAAATTGCTTCAGTGAAAGCAGAGATCCTTTTGGTCCCTGAATAAGCGATCCCATATTGTGTTTGCTTGCATGACATGACAAAAGAGTAAGGCTCCCTGACAGAAACCTGAAGAGGTGCATCACACATACTAGCTGCCAGGCGCCAGTGCAGACACTGGCCAGCTCAGCAAACTGAACTGCTATATTGCCTCCCCCGGCTCCCTTTAGACATCCTCACCTACATAACCTTGTTTGATGCTGCTTCAGTGACAACAGAAGCACAGCCTTCAGTTTATCAGCAGCTTCAGCCACGTTTGCTCAAATCATGTCTACAGTTCTAGGAAAGGTCTGGTTTTCTGTACCATCTCTGCTTTACAACTTGTTCAAGAGCCGAACAAGATGCCTGACATACGTTGATCTGCATAACTCTTTCTCAAACCTCCATGTTCCATCTGAAAAATACCCACGGGCATATCCTTTACCGGATGCTTGTTTCCTAAAATTGCTGCAACACTTAAGAGCTTCATGCTCAGGGGCCAGCACTTCAGAGCACATACTGTGGTTTCAAGTCAAACCATACATCATAACTATGGCATTTCCACAATTTCCCCTCCTGAGCTGTCTGGGACTGCTCTACCATCACTCTTACACAAGCAACCCATCTTCCTTCAGCATCTCTTAGTCAGAGTCGAGCTACAAAGAGAGCGAGAAACATAAAACAGTTGTGTAAAGTTCAGTGGGCTTCTGATATTCACCACTCTCAGAATGCAAGTATCCCCATCTCATACAAAATAACACTTTGCCGTATGTAAACCATCATAAGCAGATCTCAGCCTAATACCGCTATTGACTGAGGCAGTTTTAGCTGCATAGCTACACACTGCAGCTACATGCTTTCGTTATGTACTAACCTATACCGAGCTAGTGCTTGGGATTCTCAGGGTGTAAGTAAGTATTAGTAAATTAATGGAGTGTACTTTTTACTAGCTAGGGAACCACAAGTTGCAGAAAAGCCACTGCTTCAGATGCTGTACAAACATGCATGTTCCGCCCGAAGAACTGGTCTCCTCTCTTCAGAGCACTGCTGGTAAATACACACAAAGCTGCTGCCCAGGAAGACCATCGATGTCTGTTTAATAAGCCTTTGAATATTGGGTTATTGTAACGGTGACTTAACATCATGCGTGCAATTGAACATTAACAGTGTACCTCACCAGGATACTGCCTTCCTGCTGATTTCAGCACAGAAAGCCAGCGCAACAATTCTGCACACAGTAAAGACACCGAGGCACAAAACTGTCCCAGAGAAGGATTCTCTAAGAAACGTCCTGGTTGTTCTTTACAAAGGATCATCTGGAGAAACTGGCTGCCATGATGGTCAACTGGTTTGACACTTGGCTCTCTTTGATAAATCTAAGGATAATTTGTGTTTCATAAATGCACATGCCACACAATTCCCTGTCTAGAGAAATTCCACTTGTCCACGACATAGGGCATGGCCACCCTGAATGTTACATTTAGATTATTATCGCTTCTCACTAAAGGTGAGTTGATTTGCTGTCTCTGCTGTTAAACACGAGCATCAGCTTTCCTATGATGAAATATATATGGACAAAGTTACCCAAAGGTAAGCCCTTCATGTACTTCCATTGTCTTTAGCTTCTAAGGGGTTTGGGGCAATTACGCAAAACATTATGCATTTATATCTCCTTTATCTCAGACTAGAACCTCTTCTGACTGGGTGCTGCAGTGAAGTTCTCCTGTCCTACTCATGCTAGATTAGGAGCCCAATCTGGGAGACAGGAAGAGATGCCATATCCTAGCTGGAAAAAAAACAAACCATCCTACACAGCTACCAACTCCACATAACCTGTTGTCTAGATGTACTGCTTTCCACTTAGAGTCTAACACCTGCTCTAATGTTCTCTTCAGTCCTCCTCCTTCAATTCTCTTTTTCCAGGACAGGACATGCTATTCAAGAAAACAGTCTGGAAAAATGAACAAAAGCAAGCAGAATTTAAACAGAGTGAACAGCAAAATCTCACTAAGCCATCTGATGAACAGATCAGTTCACATGGACATTTCCTACAGAAGGCATCTCCACACGTCCAGGAGATTAATTAAGTGCCACACTTACACCTACATAAAGAAGAATTAGTTTTCCACCCCTCCCCATCAATTGAAAGCACATACTTCCTCAGAGAAAGGATTATGAGGGTGTCTGGTGTTCCTCTTTAGCTCCATCTCCTAAAACAATTAAACTAGTCCTTCCCAAACATGTGTCAGACCCATTCATTCTGAAAGAGCGCCTTCGTAACCTGTGGAGTTTGCAAACTCAAATACATAAATGGGCTATAGCAAAGAGACAAAAATACTACAATGGTTTCAGCTTGGATCAACAAAACCATTAAGATAAGACTGCCTGCTTTTTAAAGCAGATCCTACCCTATTTTGTCTCCCTTAAGTCAGGAAATAGAAATTGCTCTCACCCAATTATACAACCCGTCTCTTTAGAGACATAACAGAACTCTGTATCTTCGCTCAAAGACAACAATATTGTGCCTTTGCATTTGGCTGGAAAAAAATTGGCACCAGTTACAGCATGCAGACAAGTAAGACCTTGGAAAGGATCCCACTGGGAGAGAACCGCTCCCTGGTGCCCCAGGGACAGGGCTTACGATGGATTGGAACCGGGTTCCTGGAATGCAAGCCTGTAAAGACATCTCTAACAGTCCTCTCTTTTCTCTTCTACAAGTGATGCACTTCTACTATCACACACGGGAAACAGAAACAACCATAGGTAGTGAAGTAGAGCTCCCCACACCTACAGTCTCAGCTGAGTTCTGTCAAGCAGGTATAATAGTTTCAGTTCACTTTTTCTTCTATAGAAGACAGAGAGGCTCATGAACTCAAGGAGTTCAAGTGGCTTCAGGCTTAACCAAAAAGACTTCTCAGCCAGGAACTACCTGGGGCATCCAGACAGACTCTTACACACTAGTAGACAAGCCCAAAGAAGAGGCAAATGGAGCAGGACTCACGGGAAGTAACGCTGAGAAATAGTTCTGGGAGTCCAGGTTTGCATCCAGCTGCTGCAGTGGGAACTCCAGGATCACTTTACTGAGCACCTGCATCATCTCCTTCAGGCCAATGTTATATGCATACCTGTGAGGAAAAAGGCAAAAAACCCCAACATTTCACACTATCTGATCTCTGCAGGCTGTGGCTTTTCACAGAGATACAGCAGAAAATTTGATTTTCATCTTCCAGACTTGTTTTTTATTTGTTTGGTTGGTTTTCCAAATATTCAGGCAATAAAACCACCTTGCATTGCATCAGGCCCTGCATAAGGCCACAAGTCCTGAAAATCTGCTATCACAATGGAACAGCACCCTCACATTTACTAGAGTGCTGTAGGCATATTGTTGCACAAAAGAAGGGAAACAGGTTTGTATTTGAGAAATACTAGGTAAAAGGCACTGTGTTATGTGTTCTAGACTTGCTGCTGTAAAACAGAGTGGACAAACCACACCACAGCACAGCCCCAGCTGCAGGCAGCTGGTTGAATGCCGGAATGCAGAGAGCAGCAGCCCCTGCATGAACTTACAGGCAGTCTGCGCCAAGAACTGGCTTGCTCTCTTCAGTCCACAGTTACTTAATAGCAATTCAATCTCTTGTTACAGAACTGGGGCAGGAAAAGCCTAACCACTGAGGATGCTATAGATGCAGCTGGCGCTCTCCATCAACTCCTGTCATCATTCAGTCATGATCTCTAATCTGCATTTCTCATGCTCTATACTGATAAAATTAATGTTTAACAATCAAACATGGGTATCCACATGGTTTCTCCTCTTCTTTCTAAATCTGCTGTCAAACCCAACTGTTCAGCATAAGGGACAGCATCCCTAAGGGAACACTCACTTGAGGGAGTTGATTTCCAGGACCAGGTTGTCACAGGAAATGTTTTCTTCTTCGCCCCTCTGTAACGTACCCAGAACCTCATTCTGGAAAACTAATGAAAGAAAGGACAGGTAGTTAGACATGAGAGGTAAAAGCACGGATTCTTCAAACTGTTCATTACGGAAGAAACTATGCCCTTAACAAAGGAAGCATTCTGACACAGATGTCTGTCTGTTCTCCATAAGCTGGCACAAACCCACATCAACTATACCTATAAATAGTGGAATATAATTCAAATAAAGGAGACGACCTACTAGATATCATTGATCTATCCACGCAAACCAGTACAAAGCTATTTACCTCTGCAACCTTTTAGAGCAGTTTCTATCATACTTTCACAATCTAGCTTTTCCTATTCAGACAAACCTCATCTTCCCCTAACCAAAGATTTGAATTCAAACCTAAAATTTATTGGTTTAATTTCCTTTGGGGAGACATTTTAATGTGAAAAAGGCTTTTTTTTTTTTCTTCAATTTAGCTTGAACACCTTTCAAATCCAGGTAAGCTTAACACAACAAAAGAGAAAACCAAAACATCTGCCAAAAGAGGCAGCTCCTACAAGGACATTTAATTCTCCAGCATGGTTACAGCAGTAAGCTGTCCACATAGGGAAACTCTGCTGGACCTTCACACAATGGCAATGGCACTGCCATTTAAACAGACAACTCAGGGAGGTCACTTTCATGAAGGCCCGGTGATGAGGAGTGAGAAAGATGAAGGATCTTTGTCTAGCTTCTTATCCTTGGCTGCCTTGGGTTAACACAACAGCAATACAAGGGATATTAAAGAACTCTGTAGAAAATACAGGAAGTGAGGTCAGGAAACAAACTTATTAGACATCCACAAATTTTCCAATATACCTAGAGAAAGCAGCACAAATCTCACTCACTGCATCATCTGCAGACTCACCATACTTCTTAACAGCCTCTCTCTCACCTTTGATGTCATCTAGCTGAGGGGATGCTGCCCGACTGTCTGGCTCCTCAGAGCCCATGCTCATGTCGCTGTCTGACTCGCTCTCTTCCTCTGAATGCATAGCTGGGCCTGATGAAGAAGAGAAGATGCAGCATTCAACACTCAAAAGCTGCAGCTGTCATATGCATGAGGAATCAGGTGTCCCAGGGACTTCCCAACGAAGTTAGCAACTATCTGTCCTTGCAAGGAAGCTTCTACTTACAGGTCCAGATGATTAGATTTGCTGCAGAGGGAATGCTACAGCTGGCACTAGGATAATGGGACTTTTTAAGAGTCTGCAGGCAGACAATGAAGGACGGGGACAGAAGCAAATGCATTTTGCGCAGACTGCTGACTCATGAGGGAGCAATGTCAGCAGACACTGTCACTAGCAGGAAAGGAGCCAGCAGTACCCGGAATAGCCAAAGCATATTCCCTCTAAGGGAGGGCCTGGTATCCCATAGTGCGCCATTCGCAGCACAGACAGCTGTGTGTGTTAGCGTAAGTCAAAGATGTAACAAACATCTTCCACAGAGCACAGGAAGACAGAGAATCTGGTCCACCACCTGCCTTCACCTCTCGCCGATACACATATCTTATCTGGAGCCAGTCTGCCTCACAAAGCCCAGGTCTTACTCTAGACACAATTATCAGTGTCCCACTCAGCCAGTTTCCCCGACACAGGTCTGTCTGTCCATCCCCAGGTGACGACACTAAACTTTTCCTCACCCCATAGGCTTTGTCTCTGCTCTTCTTCATCCTCTTCATTCTTGTCATCTGCTTTCCAGAGATAGCCTCTGCCCTCTAAGCCTACATCCTCTTTATTGTAACCTGAAAAAGAAACATCGATTAGGAGGTAGATGTACTGGATCTGCTTACAGGCAAACCTGAAATAGACTGGTATAACTTGTGTATTACTGCCCCTAAATATCCTTCATCGAGTGGGAGCTGGGATTCCTGCAGATGCATATGGATTTCAGCTTTTATCTTCTCACTTGCCTTGACAAGTGACTGACTTACTCCTCCCATTCAGCTGCAGCAACATTCAGCTGACCATGTTTAGATCCCTCAACAAACCCAGACTGGTAGAAACAGTATTTCACAAGGACAAAGTCCTTGGACACAGTCCAGGTACGAGAACATAGGTCTTGCAACCCACCTTGAACTGAACATTTCTTCCAACTTCAGCTTATTGTCTCCTACAAGGCTCCTACTCTAAGAAAAATGGAAAATGGCTGAGTCTCCAAAGACTTTAATACTGGGGTACTGAGGTACACCTCACTGTCCAACTTGAGCCGAATGTCCTTGCTTGCCCTACTGAAAACACACACATTCCAAGCTGAATGCAGCACTAAGCTCCAGCCTGGCACTGCAGAGTCCAGAATGGGGGGAGGGGAAAGCCCCCAAAAGATCATGGAAGGCAAAGCCCTCTGCATAGCCTGAGTGCACGGAGCCAGGGACTTTCATACCTTTCAGTTTCACTTTGCTTTCCTCTTTGTTCACGCCAGAATCATCACTGAACTGGTCATCCTCCTCTTCCTCCTCATCTGGTGGGTGCAGAGAGATCACTGTGCCCTCAGAAAGAGTGATGCCAGGACCTACGACTACCTGCAAATATGTGCAACATATCTTAATGAAGAAATACCCTGATTGCCCCCTTGTACCTCCACCAGCAGGGACAACAGCTGCTCCAGACAAGCTTTATACTAACAAGTATAACTGAAGACATCAGCAGTGCTAGACCACATACCATACTACCCTAGCCAAACAAAAGGAAGAAAAAGGTGGGAGCAGTAGCATACGCCCCACCTCTGCAAAAAGGCTTGGAGCAGCCCTGTATTCTGGTATGGTCTAGTGTAAGTCTAGTAACCTGCCAAGAAAGGCAGAAAGCAGAACAGACACAAATACAGCTCACCTGAGAAGACAGGACACAGTGGGGCTTTAGCTTTACTTTCTCCTTCACTTCAGCTTCATCGCAGATAACAGAATGGCAGATCTCCACGTTATCTGCTATGTGTACTCTGTCCCAGAGAAAAGCTCCGTCCAAAATGACTTTATCACCTGTTATACATCACCAAGCACAAATATGTTGAGCAAGGCAGTTTGCTGCTTTCCCACACTGCTGAGTCCGCTAGAAAGCATCTTACTGAATCCCAATGCCCTTGATGCATGATGGATGTTAGATGAAAGGTAAAAATTGGCCTTAGAGGCCTACGGCCACTTCTTACCCAAAGCTAAAAGACAAGTTTGTTCTCTACAGACTTAACAAGTTGACAGTAACAACTAACGTCTTGGTTTTGCACAGATACAGCCAAATCACAAAAAAATTCCAGCCAAGAGTAGGAAGAAGGAGTACCAGGCAGCTCACAAAAAAACAGGGACAGATGTCCCTCATTTGCAGGATGTTGGTGGGTGATAACTCTAGATCAGTAAAGGTCATGCATTCTCTACTGCGGAAACAACTTATTTGGATGAAGTGCCTTCCACCTTTCAGCATCATTATGGTACCCTGAAAACTTTAATCTATTTCCTCTGCTGGAAAACCAAGCTTTTCTCCTTTCTTCCCATTAGAAGTCAATCAGTACCCACCCATCATCCTCTCTCGGAGCCAAATGCACTCTAAAAACTAAATCCCAACAACCTGTGCCCTTGCCTGGTAAGGCCTGCATGTCCCCCATTCTTATACTCACCTATCCTACAGTTCTGCCCAATAACGCTGTTTGTTATGGAGCAGTTGCTGCCGATGACCGTTCCCTGCCCAATGAGTACATTCTCTTCCAGCACGCTGCCGTGGCCGAGGCTAACATCCACCCCTCGGTAAATGTTGTGTTTAGAATGGCTGTAACTCTGATTCTTGTCATCGGTGAAGTTCATCTCTGGAGTCAAAGGGTAAACCCAGCGCCGGATGATGTCAGAGCACACAGCTTCGTACATTAGCAGGTTGCATATATGGGCACCGTACTCTTCTGTTGTTACATGCATATGGATCTGGTTCCCCAGGACCTGGGAGACAGGCAGGAGCGTGTCAGAAGATTCTCTAATGCAAGGTAATAGGATCTCCCTTGTAACAACCCTCTCCCTACCTCCTCATTCACCAACAGACCACGCACAAAGTCATCCCGTGTCTGGTAGTCAAAATTGTCTGTGAACAGCTCAGCCACCTGCCAGGAATAAAATATAAGGAAATAATATAGTCAGCAGAAAATGTTGCCAGGGAAGCCAGAAAATTAATGGCTGTTCAGTTGTTCTCAGAGTGCCGAGTAATGCAGCATAGGAAAGCGATGCTCTTGCCTTGAATAAAGCTTTGATTCCTTCTGCTAGGAGTGTTGACCTTCCCATCTCCTCCTCCTAACGGAGACTATGAACAGATTCTGGTTTTCAGAAGGGGCAAAACATTGCTTTAGCATTTTCAAGCAATCTGCCCAGCCTCACTTTGTAGTTTCACTCCCAAAGGAAGGCTGTAGACCAGCTTTATCAGATGTGGAAGAGATGCCAGCAAGCCTAGGCTGGAATAACCCTGAATGTTACCCTAACATGGTACCAGCTTGCAAGTACTGACACTTTTCCATAGCATAGCCATCACCTCTGCTCCACAGATGTTACTACACTCAAAGTGAAATCACTTATTTTCCAGAATAGTTTCATCCTGTGCCAAATCAGCCAGTCTACCGATGCATCCACTGTCTAGTTCTGCCTGGGCTCAAGCAGTGGATGCCAGATACAGACTGAGCACCCATACAGTCCGCAGAGCAGCGCCACGTGATTGCTCAGGCTCTCGGCTCAAGTCACTGAGCACAACTGCGAGCTCTGGTTTCCAAACCTAGTATGCTCAGGCCACATGCATCCCCTGCACACCAGCAGGACAAAGGGAGCAATGCACATTGAATTTTGGACCCTCAGAAGGGCAGAGCTCACCTGTGGAGAGCAGATGCTGATATGACAATCCAGCAAGTCATGACGCACTTCAACGTTCTCAATAGAGTTCTGGAACAGATTCTGAAAGAGGAAAAAATTCAGATGATTTGAATGCCTCACGCAGTACCGAACCCCAAAAGCCTTCTAATAAGCCAGGGGCAGTATTGACTGAACTATTAAACTAGCTGAAGTTCTGAAGATCAGAGAAATCTACAATCTGCACTGAGACACAAGCTTAGCAGGCACAGCCTGGTCACACACAGAGCTGCATGTCAGTCAGCAGAGACTGCCCTCGTCCTTACACAGTGCAGCTCTCCAAGAAACAGCTTGTACTTCAAACAATCACTTTTCCTCCAGGAGGCTCCTTACCTTAGTCGTTGGGAGCTACAAATGTACAAAGAACATTAATAAATCAAAATGCAACATTCATAGCTTCCGTACCCCCTAGTGGATTTTTACAGCTGTGGGTTGATTTTTTGATGTTGTTGGTTTTTGTTTGTTTTGGTTTTTCCTTTTTGGCTTCCTACTGTGATTTGTGCTTTCATTTGAGGGTAAAAAATAATCTACTGACGTGGGGATGAAAATGTCATATAATCACAGGCTTAGTTCTGAGTTAAAAAAAGAAAAAGGTCCTTCTATCTCACTGGAGAAAGTGCCTCCACAGACATTTACAGAGCATTTACTACCTTATTAGGTGAACAGTACAGGCAGAGGTAATAAGAGGTACTACTCCTTGCACCTGCTGTTATTCCACCTCCTGTGCCAGGCTCAGTGCCACTTCAAAATGGTTTGTGTACAACAGTGGAATATGCATCCCAATTTGGGAACCCCTGAGACAGCACAAATCATCCACCTCCCCTGTTTCACATGGAGAAAAGGAATCAAACAAATGCAAAAACTGAATTGTGAGAAATATGTCTGCCCCATCTTCAAACTCTGAAATGAGTCCCAAACATGTGTGTCCCAGCACAATTTCACCAAGCCTCAAATAAAGGTTAAAGGAAAAAAAGCCAGTTTACCCAGAGTTACTTCCTATCATCTGCTCCTCCAAAAGAAGCAGCAAGCACAGTTCCCCAGCCCTCAGTCAAGGAGGACCTCCTCCTTGGGGTGGGCTGCTTCACTACTGCAGCCCTTTTCCACCCGTCAGGTTCCAGACGCACCATAGGAAAGCGGAAGCGTTTCAGCCCCTGGGTTCTCTGGTAGTGAAGGACACGGTTTGTGGCACTGTCCATAGCAATAACAATGTCATCCTCTTTGCACCTGGCATGGTGGCCAGGTGAGGACTCCTTGAATATCATTGTCATCACAGAAACATTCTTTTCCATCTTACGACGCAACCTGAAAAAGAAGGGCAGAACTTTAAAATCACTCTTCAGAGAGTTACAGCCCAGCGTCTCAGCACACCAGGCAAGCGTACACTCTTTCAACACCTACTTGTGCTCTTCCAGGGCTTTGGATATATTGAAATTGGACACCACATCTCCAGTGACGAGAATGAAGTCGGAACGAACAAGGGACTTGGCATCAACGTCTCGCAGCACGTCACCAAGGGAGCGATACAGGTCAGAAGTCACAAAGCGCACCATGTTCGGAGAGGTGTGGCGGCACCACTTGGATTTTCTGGAAGGAGAAAAGTATGTCAGGAAGGCATAAAGAGGATATTCCTATAGAGAACACAGTAGGACACAGTGCCCCAGTGCACGCCACATCTGTCAGGGAACGCAAGGAGAATCCTATTACAACGAGCCCACTATCAATAGGCTTAGGTACGCTCATTTGCACACAGCAGATGAACTGAAGAGGGTTAGACTTTGAGACCGTAGCTTATGGAAACTTAGGAAACCCGACTCCACCTTGAGCCAAGTTTTGACAAAGGAGAAGGAAAAGCTACACACAACCCAAACTTTTTTTCCTCGGAAAGCAGTACCTCAAGGCAGGGAAAAGACTGCATGCTTCTCTTTAGCTTGCAAACCTGCAGCATGCAGAGGCAAAGGTGCTGTCTGAGCGAGCTGTTTCCAGATGCTGCACGACATACCGAGACAGGGCATAATGCAAAGGATGGTTTCTAATTTACACGGCTACCCAGGAAACCCCTGCTTTTAGACAAGAAAAGTTAAATGCCAATACAAATGCAGTCCGAAAACACTCAACCCTTTTAATACACTGTACAACCACACTCCTTCACAGGAGGAATGGTCTTTTTTTGAGATGTGTTAGAAGACTTCTCTTGAAAGTGAGTCTCTAGCACGTGGTTTTCATCAGAAGGATCAGTGAGACCTTTGAGGCTTGCTGGAGGATAGAAGAATCCTTTCCATGATAACGCTAAAAAGAAGAAGAGATTCTTACTGTAAATGCTCTTTTATCTCAGCTGACTTCCAACAGCAGAAAACAAAGGTTTCTTCCACTCCAGTTGCTGTTAGGAACTCTAAGGTATAGTCAATCATGGCCACATTTGCCATAGGTAAAAGAGCCTAAAAATAAAAAAAGACACACAGATAGCTGAACAAACACTCTGTACCTCAACATCAGCAACAGTCCCTTCCAGCTTGAGGACGTATCATCAGTGGCGCCAGAAAGATAACACAAATAACTGCTCTACCTCCTTTTATCAAGAATTTCCAAAGTTGATCTAAACAGTAAGAGCTAGTTTTTGATCTTCTATAGGGGCAGATCCTCACTTCATAGAAGAAAGCATGAAAGAAGTGAAATTATCACACAAAAAACTCTTCAAGATGACTCAAATAAGTGAGAGAGACTTAAAAAAAAAGAACATCCCAGAGTGCCGATTCCCTGACTCAGGCTTTAACTGCTACAAGAAAAACCTGACAGACATGAATGATGAAGCCACAGGAATATGAGTGTCCAGAATTAAAGAAGGGGAGGAAAAAAAAAACCAAACCAATCTAAAGTAAAGTGAGCATTCTCTTGAGATTCAAGCCACACTTTTAAACCAAGTTACTGATTCACAACTGAGTGATCTCATACTATTCTTTAATTCATTTTTGGTGATGTTTTGTGTCAGGCCTGAGCTCGCGTGTGTAATTATGACCACCACAAACGCTTAATCAGCAAACAAGGTAAGATAATTGTTCAGACCTAAATTCTCCAGAAGCGCTCTTTCCTTTAACATACAACCTTCTGATCCGGATAATTAAAGTGCTTTCCCCATCCATTTCTCTGGCCATATTCTTTTAGCCATTACTGCTGGCAAGGACAAAGATTTTGCTTCTTTCCTCTATCAGAAATAAGCCTGCCAAACCCGCTGCCGCTCCTGCATCAGCGACAGATGAAAAGCAAGCAGCGCAGTTTGCCTTGCCGTATGGAAAAGCAAACGGCACCAATGCAGCAATTAGATCCTCGCTGCCTCTCCAGCGGGGGATATAAATTCTTACAAGCGAGGACAACCGGTCAGAGGCTTCCACAGCGTGGGGGAAAGCGGGAAAAGCCGCGGCGGCGGGGACTGCCCGAGCCCTGGGCGGACGCTGGGGCCCAGCCGCACCCCAGGACCTGCCGGGAGCGGCTGGGGGGGGGGGGGGGGGGGGCGTCGCCTTCTCCCGACCCAGGCCGGGGCTCCCACGGCGGGCACGCCGCGACCGCCGGCCCGACCGTCGCTGCCGGCGAGCACTCCGCCCTTCGTCGGAGGCCTGCCCGCTCCGGCCCCCCAGGGACGGGGGAGACCGGGACCGGCGGCCCCGCAGGAACCGGCCCGGGGGAGGCGGCAATAGGCAGGGGGGATTTCTCACCCGCGGCCGGTCTTTGGAGATAGGGAAGAAGCGGCGGTTGAAGCTGTCGGCGACCAGCACGGCCTGGAGCGGCGGCGGCGGCTCCTCCTGCGGGTCGGGCCCGCGGGCCGCCCCCGCGCCAGCCCCCCGCCTCGCGGTGCCGCGGGCCGCCATCTCCTCACGCTGCCTCAGCTCCCCCCTTCCGCTTCCGGGTCCGCGCCGGAAGCGGCGACGGGAGCTCGGCGGGGACAGAACAGCGCGGGGCGGCGGCGCGCGTTCGCGGGCTTGGCAGCGACCCCGGTCCCCGCCCCTGCGGCTGCGGCCGGGCGGTTCAGCGGAGCCCCGGAGGGCGGGGCAGGCCCGGCCGGGGCCCCGCTCCCTGTGCGTGCGCCAGCCTAGCAGAACGCCGGGCCCGGGGTGCGCGTAGGCTGTCAGGGCAGCTTCAGGAGGGGTTCGGAAACTCTCCGCCGCCTCCCCAGCCTTTCGCCCCGTCCGCCAGCACCTGCGCGGAGAAGGTCCGCCATTGCCGGGTGGGCCTTCCTCGGGCAAAGCTGCGGGAGCGAGTCGCTGGCACGGGCTGCGGCAGCGCTGCCGGCCCCCACGCCGGGGGGGGGGGCAGGGGAGAGGCGTGTTTATCAGCATCCCCCAAGGAGGGAGAGGGGGGAGGGCAGGGCAGCGCTCCCCGCCGTCGCAGGGCACTGCCGGGACCGCAGCGGAGGCGAGGGGAAGGCCTGAATTTCCCACGCTGTCGTGGTTTAACCTCAGTCGGCGACTGAGCACCACGCAGCCGCTCGCTCGCTCCCCCCCCCCGGTGGGATGGGGGAGAGAATTGGAAGAGCACAAGTGAGAAAAACTCGTGGGTTGAGATAAAAACAGTTTAATAATTGAAATAAAATGATAATAATAATATGATGATAATAATAATAATACACAAAGCAAGTGATGCACAGTACAATTGCTCACCACCCGCCGACCGATGCCCAGCCAGTCCCCGAGCAGCGGCCCCCCCGGCCAGCTTTCCCCAGTTTATGTACTGAGCATGACGTCACATGGTATGGAATGTCCCTTTGGCCAGTTTGGCTGTGCCCCCTCCCAGCTCCTTGTGCACCTCCAGCCTTCTCCGTCGGTAGAGCATGGGAGGCTGAAAAGTCCTTGGCTAGTGTAAGCACTACCTAGCGACAACTAAAACATCGGTGTGTTATCAACTTTGTTCTCACCCTAAATCCAAAGCACAGCACTGCACCAGCTACTAGGAAGAAAATTAACTCTATCCCTGCTGAAACCAGGACACACACACAGACATTTCCCAGGTGACCTCGGGGCACGTGTAGTACTTTGATGCAACCCTGGGGGTTTCCAGTTTAGGGAAGAAGTTTTATTTTCTTGATACGCTTCCTAGCTGTGCTGTGCTTGTGCTGCGTTTCCAGATGGCCAACCGCCGTTCCTGCAAAGGCCAGCCTTGCTGTGAACCATCCCTTCAGCACTCACACCTTCTGTCAAGGAGTGACCCCCAAAACCCACAGTCCCTGAGGGACCTCTCGGAGCCCACCCAGAGACAATTGAGGAGAGGAGAGGAGAGGAGAGGATGTGGTTTCTGGGGGTGGGGGTGGCATTTGTCTTCCCCCCAGCTTGGCGAAGCAGCCCTGGTTTGGGTGCTGCAGGTGATGGTGCCTGGCTGTGCCCTCTGCTCAGACACTGTCAGTTTTGTGGATCCTGGTTCCCCCCCCAGCCACCCCTGCCCCAGCCTGGGCTCTGTCCTCAGGGAGGTCTGGTTGTCCCTCCTAACGTGTTTCAGTATTGGCCTGGCCCTCGGAAGAGGATCGGCCACGTACAGTCCTTGTCACAGAAAGCGTGCCCTCGGCTGAATCCCTCCTCCGCCGCCTCTCTCTGCTGCCAGTCAGTGCTGTGATCCCTCTTGCCTGGCACATCTCACGCAGCACTGCTGCCTGCTCATTTTTCAGTTAGAGAAAGCTGTGTGATAACCCCTGCATTCAAAACCAGGAGAACAGGCTGAGAGACGTCTCCAGGGAGCTCCTAATGGGCTGGCAGCAGGAGGGCTGCGGAGAGCCCCGAGCCTGGTGGCAGGAAGGCCCTTACCAGCGCTGGGTGCTGCAGGACCTAGTGCTCGCTGCTCTGCCCCGTTGTCATGCTTCTGCTCCTCTCCACGTGCGACAGGCGTTCACAGCCCCTGCTCTGTCTCCCCACCAGCCTCTCTTGGGTTCTTGTTGTCCCTCACTCCCCATAAACTGCCCCGCTGTGACACCCTGCTCTGGTCCTCGCTGCTCTCATCTGTTAGCAACTCTGCACCTACCCACTGACTGACCAGCCAGAGACTCAAGGAGCTGATACACAGTTCAGCTGCGATCTGAGAAAGAAACGCAGGGCACTTGCACCTCCGTCTCCGAGACAGGGCCCTTCCCTAGGGTAGAACATGGCATGCGCTTATCAGCCCAAGGCACACAGTATGGCCTTTCCATCCTGGTGACGGGTAATTAAGGGAGGCACCACTCAATCGTAGACCTACAGTACAGTCCTAGTGTCACAGGCAGCCTGTACAGCCCCCGTGGCAGTGCTGAGGGGCCTTTGCTGGGTTGTGAGTGGGAGAAGAGTATAATATGCAACATGCAGCATCCCTTTTCATTGGTTGAATTGCAGGTTCAGGACTGAGTTAGTAGAAGACAATTCTCCTCTGTCTCCCGAAGGACTCTGCAGTAGTCCCTGAAATTTCCCTATCTGTTAAAATGTTCAGGCATCACTTATGTGGTGCCATCTGCGCCCAGTGACTTGTGACTGAGCCCTTGCTGTGCCGCACCTTGTGGCTGAGTTGCTTGACCTTAGCTAGTGGTTTGGAATAAAGCATCAAGGATGGACACAGTGAGAAAATAGAAATGAGCTGCCCTAGGGAAATAAATCATCCTCATCCTTTTCAAAAATAGGTATCCGCATACCCTTGGGAATCCTGTTGCCACGGCAAAGAAGCTAACCCCGGAACAAAAGCTCCCAGATGGTTTCAGCCCAGGGGTTACAGCTTGAGAAATGATCCAAGAGGTGAATTTGTCATTGCCTGAGGGCAGGACAGCATCTTCCTTCCTGCCTACGTAGCACTAAGTGCATAAACAGCACCAGAAATCAGGTCTGATCCAGCCTGCACAGCCACTGCCCGTGTCGAGACTGGGCACACAGAGCTCGACAGAAGAATCAGCAGATTATCTGGCTAATTACATCCTGCTCTCTCCAAATGAGGCGACTTTCCAAGACGTTGCCCTGGTAAATTGGCAAGAGCAGGGGAAGACAAATCAAGGTAGTTGCTAATGAACTGAACTCAAAATCAGCCTGATAAATATTCCTCAGGCTTTGCACACACATTTCCTTTTGGTTTCACTGGGGACTTGCAGGCCGATAGCACCCAGGTCAAACATTTTCTGAAAGCAATATAATTCCAGGGGAGCTTTTAAAATTAAAATTAGCTCATGAAAATTGAAATGAGGCTGGACTGGGTTAGACTGGAGGTCCACCAAACCCCGTATCCCACAGTGGCTGGGCAGGGGGGTGTGAAGACACATAGACTGTGGGGCTTTTTCTTACTCCCCCATCCTTGGGTACCTCTGGACAGAGCCTCATGGGGCAGCATCCACCAGCTCTGGGAATGATGAGCGTGATGGGGATGCTCTGCTTTCTGGGGCATCCTCCCAGTCTCTGTTCCTACATTTTTAACCCTTCTCTCTTTTCCATTTGTTGTCTTCTCTGAGCATTTGGTTGATCTCTGGCTTTTCTCTCTGTGTAGACAATGGCCCATGAGGCATTGCTAAGCCTTGGCAGGCAGCTCCAGATTTGGTCCTATGTTAGATGGCTTTGGGGCTCCACATTCATCAGGGCCGAGTGGGACCTGTGTCAGGGTGTCCCCAGGGTGGTGAGACTTGCAGTGAGGAGGATCACAGGAGGTCTGCATGGAGGAACCATGTACCTAGCACGAGCCTGATTTCCCCTCACATGTCCTGCCTGGTGGCCAGCAGCTCTGATGCCATTGGAGCATCCTTGGGTGCCTCAGCAGAGCTATGGGACATGTGTCATCTTGACTGCAGGTCAAGAATGCAGTTACTGCCTAAACTCAGCTCTTCCTGGCCCATACCATGCTGGCAGGGAGCCCGGTTTGGCTGGGGCTTTCCCCACACAGTGTCAGAGGTGACGTGGGGCAGGCCCCACACCCTGGCACAGGGTGTCTGGGCTCAGGGGGCCGTCCTGAGCTTACCTAGGATGGCTGATGCTCACTTGCCAGGCGTAGAGAGGGGTCTGCCTGCCCCAAGCACCCTTGGAGGAGCTCCTGCCCCTGGGAGAAGGGGTGGGTAACAGCCAGGACGTGCTTACGTTGTCCAGCCCTCCTGCACACCTGAACAGCTCTGTGCCTGACACAAGATTTACCTGAGCACCGAACCAAGTCCTGCAGGTAAAAAGAAAACTGCAGACCACAAGTAAGTCAGCAAATGTGAAAGGCAGACGGACTCTGCATCCCGACCCTTCTGCCTCACTCCTTCCCTCCCACGCCCTGGGCTCTGGCCAAGCTGACAGCAGGGACACTGACTCACAGGTTATTCCTCTGCTCTTTGCTCATTTGGGCCTCTCCTGCACTTCTTAGCAGTGGGTTTCTGCCGGATGAACTGCTGGGCCTCCTCCACTCTCAGCATCCTGCTGCTCCTTGCTTGGCAGCCTTGAGGAGGGGAGCCAAAGACACGAGGCCACCCTGTCTGCATCGCCCTGGGTTTCTACCCGCCCTGGGGTGCTGCTCACAGAATTCCCTGGTGGCCTTTTCCACCAGTGAGATGCTGGGCATGGCATCATTCACCTCCTAAAAGGGAGGATGCATTACTGCTGCCCAAGCTCTGGGCTGCCACAGCTCTCCGTAGCTTGGCTGCCCCGTGTTTCGTGTTGCCCCCGTGCTGGATGGGATGTGCAATGAGATAGGTGGCTGCTGCACCAGCACCTCCCCAGCTGCCAGAATATGCAGACAGGGCTGGGGGGGTCCCGTTGCAAGAAGCAGAGTGTTCGCGGTGAGCAGAGTGCAGCAGTGGGGTGCTGCTGGTAGATACTCATCCCATGTGCTGGGTACCACGCAGGTGTGCTGGGCTGAGCAAGTTCCCTATGGGTGGCACAGGTCTCCTGGGAGGGGCAGGGGACAGCAGAAGTGCCCCAGTGCCTGGAGAAGGGACATCCATGTGACAGCCTGTCTGCCACTGACCAGCCCTGCCTGGAGCTCAGGAACCTGAAATGAGAGGAGAGGTGGGGAAAGCACTGCTGAGTCCCAGAGTAAACTTCTCTCTAATTTACTTCTTCCCTGGGGCTTTTCCTGGTCCCAGGCTCTCCCCTCACAGACACAGACTGGGCTGTACGCTATATTGCCCTGGATATTTTAGCTGATTTTCCGGCCTTTTACGAGCCTTGCTCCAGTTTCTCCCTCTTGCAATGGTTTTGCTCTCTCCCCATGGCCTCAGCAAGCAACAGCTACTTCCAGACTCCTTATGTAGCTCTTGGATGAAGTCTGTGTAATGGGATGCCCTGCCCCATCTTCCAGCACACTGCTTCCATCATCCCTCACCAGCTGCTCTCTCGAGGAGAAGGACGCTTCCCAGAGCAATGGTGCTCACATCCAGCTAACAGACACGGTCTTGCGCGGGTAACCACGGCGTGGGTGCAGGGGCATGGGTGTGCTGCTCTTCTGCTACTGCTGCTCACGCTCTGGCTCCATCCTTTGCTGATTCACCTCTGGTCACTCTTAGAGACTGATGAGGCTTTAGACATGGCAGGCGCAGGCTCCTCAGTCAGCTCAGCGAGGACACCCTGCCCAGGGGTGGGAAATGAGTCAGCGGCCATCTGGGCTTGGCATGTGCTCCAGCCCTGGGGACGGCAACCCCTGGAGGCAGCCACCCTGCATGACCCCAGAAGCCGCTCAAGTCTGAAGAGCGAAACACATTTCCCATCGGGGACAGTGCTGGAGCGGTCACGGGAACCAGCACTCCCGATCACGCAGGGGACTGCCTGAGCGTAAACACCCAGGAGATCACTTTCTCCCTGAGTAAGGCTCATGAGTCTGCAGACTAATACTTCCCCTGCCCCTTCTATGTTCCTTATTCACATACAACTTTCTGCACCAGTGCTACACTGGTAACACCTCCTTCCCTAGGGTCCCTGGCCTTCAAAGCCTAGCTTAGTCCAGGGTTTACCCCAGCTTAGAGGTCCCGTTTGGCTCTGCACTGAGCCATGCAAAATGACGCAGCAGCCCCACGAGCAGGTCTTTTTTCCCAATTCAGTGGTGCACAAGGTGGAAGGTAGCAGAGCTGCCTCCTGTTTTCTCAGCTAACCCTTTTCCAGCTCTGATCTGTGTGGATTCCCGTAGCGGGAGAAGTTGGGAACAGCCCTTCCCAAGCAGGTATGTAAGGGTAGCCCAGAGAGGCTCGCACTTCAGTAATAAACAGTGTCTGGTAGGAAGGGATCCATGGGCTGAGCCAGAAAGTAAAAGACATCTCCTTTGGAAAGACAAAGGGCAGAGCAAGATGTGGGGCTGGGTAACCGCAGCCTTGGGACTGTGGGGATGAGCAGGGAAATGCCGTGCTGCAGAGGGTTACGGGGACGGGACCTGGTGTCACCTGCATCATGAGAAGGGAACGTGTGGGGCCAAGCCAGGGCTGCCAGGGGCAAGGAGGGAATTCCCTGGCTGTTTAGAGCCAGGAGAAGGATGGCTGGCAACCCTCTGACTCAGGGCCTCATTTCAAGAGCTCCCAAGCTGGCTCCAGCGCATCCCTCTGCTCCCTCCCACCCGGGGGCCTTATGCCACTGACACGGAGCAGCCACCAGCAGGAATTGTTGCTCTGTTCCTGCTCCCGTGCTCCGAGATGGGGCTGCTCCCCTTTCCTGTGTGAGGGCAGAAGGCAGGGTTATTCCTCATCCCTCATCTTGTCCACGGGAGGAAAAGGGCTCCTGCAGCATCCCATCTCCCGGAGCAGTTCCAGCCCTGCCTGGAGGAGATGCTGGAGGAGTTGTCCATCCCTTTGCCTTCTCCCTGCTGCCAGCACCAGATGGATCATTTCAGGAAGGAGGCAGCCCTGCTTCCCACCGCCTGATCTGCCAGAAGCAAGGGGGAGCTTTGATCAAGGCACAGCTATCTGTACTCTGATCACCGCCTTTCCTGCAAGGGCCCCGTTCAGAGGAGAGGGCACATTTCCTTTAACCCTTCCTTCCCTGCGAGCCCAGCGCTCCACAGGAAAGGCACATTCATCAGAGCTCTCAGCCCAAGGGGCTTCACATTTCCAGTGAAGGCTGGGAACTGAGTGATATTTTGGTAGCTGTGTGATTTCGAGGATCCATTCAGTTGCTCGTGCACCCGAAGTTTTGTTTTAGAAAAGCTTTGTGTTGGGGCTGCCTTAAGATTAATTAATAGAGAGAGAGAAGGGGAACTTTCTCAGGGGAACTCAGCAGCCCCCTTCCATCACATCAAAGCTGGTGAGAGATCACATTATCTTGACAGATGTACACTACAGATCTGGTTACTGAACTTATGTTTCCCATGGACTCATTCCAACACTTCTTTTAATTTGTCAGGGATATATTTCAAACTGTAATATGCACATGGTTGCAGAAAAGCAGAAGGAAGTAGCTGATTAATGACCTTTTTCCTGGTAGTGTAGGAGTGCTGGTTCAAGCTGTAGTAGATACCAAAGAAAAGGTAATATACTGGAAACCAGAAAAAATGAAGTCTCTTGGATTAGAGGTTCCTCTTCTGTTTCTTCCAAGTCAAAGCAATTAATAATGCTATGATGCAATGTGCTAAGCTGTGTGATGAGGGTCTATACCTGAGACATGCTGAGGAATTCATCACTGCTCCCACCAATTTTCTGTCACATCAGTGGGAGTACTAGGCACAGGCAGTTGAGATACCTTGTCTCTGGGAGCAGGTTCCCAGTCTCCACTTGTCTGCAGCACTCTCCTTCGAGTGCTGGCTTGGGTGCCCTGAATAATACCCAAGTATTATTTCTACTTCTTTTCATCCTTTTGCAATCAACCACAGTCTGAAGCACTGGTGACACCACCGATCACAAGGTTTGATACCTGCCACCTTGTAGTTATCAAACTTGTTTCTTGCTTGATGCAGTCACCTGAGATGAAATGAAATTATTAATTAGCTCCATGAGGCAGGAATACGCCCCCCCTCCTCGGCACTCAGACAGCTCCTGACCCAGCCAGGCTTGATGCACGCTGTCAGAGCTGGGCTGGAGTGCCTCTGGGGCTGTCTGTCACCATCACAGGGCCACTACTTCCAAAGAGGGACTCCAGGCATGGCTGCAGTGCCAATACTATGTACAGGAATAAACACTCTTAGCAGGATTGTAACACTCAGCTTTGATCCTTGGCCCTTAGAGATAACGTGACAGCTCTGATCCCTGCACAGTGCAGATACACAACCTCCCTCTTGGGTAGAGGCATGTGTAAAGACCTGGCTTGGACTTTGCGGGGATGTCTGTGATGACGTGAAGTGCAAAACAGGGCAAAGGTAAGCCCAAAGACACCATGGCTGTAGTAACTCGGCGCTGATGCAAGAAGAGAGTCCAGAGCATGCAGCTCTAAATGCACAGGCAGGGCTCAACTCTCCCCCCCATGGCTGGATGGCGAAGGGAACATCCCTGTGCAGAGACATCACCCAGACCTACTCTTACCTATAGGTGACGCAGGTGTTCAGGTAGAAACTTGATCTAAATTGTATCTCTGCCTGCAATCACAGGATATCAGAGTGTGATCTGATAAGTGCCTGTACTAAAATGTGTTTTAAACCATCTCCGTGCATTCCTCTGTGCAAACCACTGCAAACTCACTGAGGAAATAGAAAAGCGACAAACCAACATTGAAAGTTGGACTTAATTCATACCAGACTGTAGCCATATTAAGCGCACTGCAGAGAGCAGGCCCTGGCTTTTTTAAAGACGGAGGAAGCAGCAATAGGATTCACAAAGGCCGTGCAATGCTTGAGCTCTTTTTTCCCACCCACATGAAGAGCTGCTGTATTTTCAAAGCAGGAGCTTTGAAAAGGTGATTGATGCTACATGTGCCTCACTCTGACAAGGAGCTGGGTCTGAACAGGGCATTTTCCATTAGTTCAAACTGGTTCGATCTTCTGTCTTTAAAAGGAAGCCAGATGCTGCTCACTGATGAGGAGGATCTTTTGCACAGCAGTGGTTTGAGACCTTGCTCTGCTTTTCATACAGCGACTCTCCTTTGCCTCTGTCACATGGTTTCCAGCAGTCATGCATTTTTTAGGAAGAGGAACCGAGCCATGAGTTGGAGATGTGATACAGTTGTGGTCACAGAACAAGCTGGTGACCACCCCAGGAATTGAGCACCATCACCATGCTCCCATCCTGTAGCCGTATGCTGGAGGAGGTGGTCCTGATCCTTCTAGTCTTTACATCCTCCAGCTTCCACGTGCTGCATTCCCAGTCCTGGGGAGAGGGCATGGGGGGTCTGGAGGTTGGGCCATTCTTTGGTTATCAGTATTAAGCATTGTGGGGCTGTGATTTGTGTTAACCAGGCTGCAGGCCCTAGAGCTGCTTGCCATTCCTTGAGCACCGGCCTCATCTCTGCAGCCACAGCTGGGAAGGTTCCTGTCCTCCCACGTCGCGATGGAGAGCAGCACGCACCAGCCGGAGTGCTTTGTTTCCAGTTGACCTAACTAAGCCATGATTACACACGGAGCTTTTCCTATTAGTGGCTCAGAAACAGCTGGGGGACTTCCCCCCGTCTGCAGAGCATGGGACAGGCACGTGACATGGCTCTGTTTGGCAAAGCAAACCTGCTCCAGACGTATGCCTTCCTGTTCGGGGATTTCTGTAGC
Source organism: Aptenodytes patagonicus (assembly GCF_965638725.1). Classification (NCBI taxonomy): domain Eukaryota; kingdom Metazoa; phylum Chordata; class Aves; order Sphenisciformes; family Spheniscidae; genus Aptenodytes; species Aptenodytes patagonicus. Next base: position 13,335,563 of record NC_134954.1, on the reverse strand, counting down.
CTTAACAAACAGCCTCAATGTTTCAGACTGATCAGTATTTCCTTTTGGGAACATCTTCACTGCAAGCTTTGCCTTGGCTAACCCAGGCTGTTGCCTAGGCTTTGTCCCAAACATTTGGTGTCCCACAATGGTGGTTCCCATGGTCCCACAGGTTGATGCAATGAGAGAAGGTATGAGCAAGTGCCGTGGCCACCCAGACTGAGACCCATCCTCCTTGCACAGTGGCTCTAATCCATCACTCGGGGGCCAAGAGTCCCGCAGGACACCTGTGCTCACCCGCCATTAACTGTGCCAGTCCCACCCCTGGGTGGGGTGGAGGGGTAGCAATGCACGGAGGGGAGTGTGGGGCTCCCGAGGGCATGGGCACCTGGGTGTTGTAGTGGCATTACAGCATTGGCTGCTGGTGCTCAGGCAGAGCTTCCCGAGGAAGCAAAAGCAATTAGCTCAGCAAAACAAGATGCACGCAGGGGGGTTGTCTCAGGAGTCCCCAGGAAACCAGTCCTGATCTTCCTGGGGGGAGAAAGCAGGAGACAACTGTCTCTGCTGCTTTCTCCCCCAGCAACAGAGCAGAGCAAGTCTCCCCAAGCCCTGCTAATTACTCACTGCTGCCTTGAGTTCCCATCCCCTTGCTGTCTGGACACAGAGCTGCTTGCCGCTTGCCTTCCCCTGCAACCCCAGGCAGGAGTCTCCAAAAAACAGTTCCTTGCCCCCATCACCCTTGCATGCAGCAGGGCCGGCCCCTGGGACCCAGCCACCTCGGGACCTGGGAGAGCCCCAGCACCAGCTGCAGCGGCAAGGACAGAGCTGTGTTTGACTTGCAGCTTCCCCTTTTTCCCAGTTTTCAGCTGCACAGCAGCAGTCCCAGAGGCCCAACGCTCTCTGACCTTGGCTGTCCTCGTTTACTTCTAAAACTGACTGATCACACTGGCGAGCTCCAAAATTGGCATCCCAGCTGGCCTCTTCTCCGCCACATGGGATTCCAGGCACCACCAGGGGCTCCCAGTGTTTTTAATTATATTTCTCCTTTTTTTGAAGCCTTTTTCATTCATGCTGCTTGTGGTGTTTCCAACGGGACGGAAAGCTCCTCTCCATGCAGGCTGCCTGCTGTGTGCTTGCTGAGGCTGGCTCATCCTTCCCATGCACCTCGAGGGACGCTCGGGAGCACGGGGGCAAACGCAGGCTGGCAGTTCCCTGGTAGCATGCGCTAGGCCGGAGAGCAGAGGATGCACTATGGAAAAGCCCAAGGGCTTGAGAACCTTGGGAAATAGAGACCTTGACTCCAGCAGTAGTGGCAGTCCCTGCAGCGTTGCCTTACTTACGGACCTGCTGCCAGGCACCAGGGAAACATTCCACCTTCCCAGCAGCGCGTCTGGTGCGGATGTGAAGTACGTAATGACCAGCTGAGCTATTGTCAACAAGCATCTCCACAGAGGATGACAGCAGGTGGTGAGAGAGCCAATGGCACCCATGAACCATGTCCTGGGGGAAGAGAGTGCAGCAGAGGAAGGTATTGGATGTCACTGCTACGCAGCATCACCGAGACCTTGGATGGATGCTGATAGGGTCACTTCACAACAGATGTAGGAAACAGGGAGGGTTTGGGGGAATCAGAAGGAAGACACGGCTACTGGTAAGTTCATCATCTGCTGGAAGATCAAAGAGGTGGTGTTTGTCCATGCCTGATGTGCGCGTCATGCACCAGGAGCTGCTCAGAGGAGCTGCAGCGTTGTGGGTGCTGGCAGGGAGAGCAGCAGGAGGGAGCACTTTTGCGCGCTGACCTGTGGCTCCCACAGCTGCATCCACGCATCATTTTTCCACGGTACGTCCTGATGGTGCCCGTCAAGCAGGCTTTACACAGCCACATAAACAGCTGGGTAAGAAAACCACATCTCAATACAGGTCAGCCGAGGGACCTTGTCGCCGAGTCCAGCTCTGCTGTTTCCACACAGCTGGAAGCAGTGACAGCTTCACCTTGGCTAGCCCACAGCTCTGTTTTCGCAGAGGCAGAAGAGGAGTGGACAGAGCGTGCCCTGCCCTGGCAGCAGGCTGTGACCGTGTCCCTGGGAGCCGATGGGGAGGTCATACTGCGTCATGCCTCTGGGTTTTGTAAGGTTTAAACCCATTCCCCCACCACAGCCTGCATCCAGCACGGCGCCATCTCTGACACACCACTCTGACGTGGCCGTTGTCCTCTCCTTATGCTCTAGCTTGGGGACAATCCTGGACTGCTCTCAGAAAGGGGGTAGAGGAGTTTCTCCCCACATGCTTAGTGCTGCAGACTAACCAAAGCCACTACTGCACATCTGCAGACCACGGCTAATAGACAGTTGAAAGAAGGTAACTCCCAAAGCCAGAGTGGTATAGCTGGGATGCATCCCAGCCTGTTAATGTTCATCCAGACACATCTCCTGGTTTTTTTTTTTTATTTTTAGCATTGTTTGGCCTTTCCACTAACTTCATCAAATAACCAGCTGTACAACACAGCCAAGGCTGCTGTGCCTGTGAGAACAGGCAGGCTCCGGCTTGACCCATGCTGCAGATTGCTATCCATTACTCATTAACCATGGGCGTGGTTGAACCACACAACTTGCTACTGTGCCTAAGTCTGCACCAGCTTCTGGTCTCTGGACAGTGCTTTGCCCTTGAATTGATCTTGTCCTCTGAATAATCAGGTTTATAGAAGAAAGATCGAACAATCAGTTTAGAGATGAACTGCCTTGAACTGGTTTTCTGCGCTGGATTACACTTTAAACATTGCAACAGCTTTGAGAGCTTCTGGCTTTTCCCTGTAAGAAAAAAACAGTTTTGAATTAGTTGCTGCTAATCGTGTTGGGAGGGTGTTATTTGTATCCCATTCTCCCAAAGCCCAAAGAAAGTAGCATATGAAATAAGATGGCGCGCTTTCTCCATGCTCTCTCCTCCTGACCTGAATGATGAATTAAAGACCAAATTTAATTTGTGTGATACAGAGCAGTATTGCATCTTTTACTTCTGCGCTCTGACAAGCATAAATGCTGCAGAAATAGGGCAGGATGATCAAAACCTAAAAAAAATAAAATAACACTGAAAGGCATTTGTTGCAAAAGCATGGCTATTTGTAAAAGCTTTTGAGAAAGAGTAAAACACCGTTAGCTTGGCTAGGAAGGTTCATCCTCACACATGAACTGGAGGGAAGGTGATGGGTGGTACTGCTGTATTCTGGACCAGTATCTCTGCCTGGATCAGCTGAGGAGCCTTATCCTCTGAAACACAATCACTGTGAACATCCACACTGCTAACAGTTTTGCACAAACATCAAGCAAGTACAGTTCGTTTCCAGGAAAGCTGAATGCACAGGTGTATTAAGATATTAATGAACTCCTTCTGCCTAAAACAGGTCAGGAGGAAAGGGAAAGATTCATCTTTTCTCTACGTCCAAACGCATCACATCCCTCTTCTGTATTTTCCCAGGGGATGGGTTGGGAAATGATCGCTCCCCGCTGCGCTGTATGAGCTCTCCTCCACTCTCCCCAGTTTCTGATCTGCAACACAGATTGTTCAGCACTGAAGCAACATAAAGCACATGGACTTGAATGTTTGAATGAGTCATTTGCAGAGCTGCAAGCACGAGACTGCAGTAATTAAAAGGTGGGAGCTTGGAGAGGGTCCGTGCTGCAAAGTGAGGGGTCCCTGTGGTGTTGCTTAGGTCTTGAGCATCCCACAAGGTCCTGTGCCCCACATGCCCTGAAAATCAGAGCAGCTGCATGGAGAGTGCTGAGTTCCAGGAAACGGTTGGCTCATGGCACTGGGCCTTTCATGCTCCGACCCTGCTAACCCCTTTCTGTGCAGCTACAACTGGGATGGGGGAGAGAGTTTTGGTACCAGGTCCATATGGGGAGGTTATCTCCATGCTGCGGGTTTGGATGGAGCCAGGTAGGCATGAAGCATGTATGGTGGTGTGTGCATAGTCTTGTGGACAAGCACCTGTGGTCCAGCAGGCAGAGAGACGCCTGGCACGGCATGGACAGGCGTGTCTAACCAGGTATTGCTGCGGGCAGTTTGGAGGGCAGCAGTCACGAGCCTCCCCAGACCCTGCGCACAGCAGTGGGATTTTTAGGAAGACTTGGACACTAGCAGCACTAAATATGTGCAGGGAATATTTGTGATTCTTCTTGTTCTTCAGTGCAAAGCAGGACCAAATCCATTAGATACCGTAACTTCTCTTAAATTAAAGAGAACCATACCCATTTCTTGCTGTAACAAGTAATGACCTATTATGCAATAACATTATTGCTGATTATTAACATCTTTGCAGGAAACTGGATGGTGGTTTTCATGTGACAAACCCAGCCCACTGATGTCCTGAAATAGTTTCCATGCTAGTGAAATTTAAGAGGAGAATAGTTGACCAAGTCACAGCAGTTTCTGACAGCTCTGCTACAAGTACCACATTGGCTCCTGCCCCCCCTCCGTCTTCTCATCGGGATGTTAACGCTGGAGCCTAAGGATGATGGACTAAGAATTACTATTCTCAGTGATCTTCTTGTTAATGCTTTAGCCATAAATATTTTCCTCTTCCTCTTAAACTGTGAAGGTGGATGTAAGATACAAAGGAAAATGAGTAGCGATGTCTCTCCACTCTCCAGTTGTAGGCAGTGCACAGGTATTTCAGCAGCACTAGACCTCTGAGGCTTGTTTCAATCTGCCAAGCTGCCCACATGGGTTGGTGGCTCCTAGGAAAGAGAAATATGGCCCAGCTGAGGCTAAATTACTGCTTTCCAGAAGAGTGACCTGCAGTAGCTGCAGTGCAACGGGAAATCTTTCAGTCTGCTCTGAGAGCTCAGAGTCCTGAACTAAGAGGCTGTGTGTGGGAGGGAGACCTGGAAATGATGGACAATAAAAGATCGGGCACTGCACAGGGATAGAGAATCAGGAACAAGCTGATGAATGCAGTCTCTCCAGACCTCCCCATTTCTAGACTTGTTATGGTTTGCAGTGCTGCAGGCTAAATTTGAGGACATGGGACTTTTCTTTGAGCTGTCCAATTAATTAATTTCTGAGTTCTGCACTTCATGGCTGAGAGCTCTGATCAGAGAGTAAAGAAGCATCAGCAAGCATAACAACTGTCAGCATGCTCATCAGGAGGGGCTGAACCCAGAAAACTCGTGCCGAAAATGCAAGCCTCAGCAGCTGGGACCAAGCATCCCAGCAGGGAAGGGTAAGAAGGTGTCCTCTGTGTATGAGGTACGTAGGAAAGGAGATCTGGGGAGAAAGGGAAGAACAGCTCTCCACAGGGGTGTCCAGATTTGTGTCAAAGGAAGACGCCTCCTCAAGCACCATCCACTCTGACTGAAGCATGTCGCTCTCCCCAGCCAGCCTCGCAGAGCCCACAGGTCTGGAAGGAGGCGCTGGGCGGGTGGCAAGCCTGACGTGACAGCTCTCCACTCCTGTTAGCCCAAGGCATGTCCTGGTATTCCACGTATCTCCATGGACATCAGTCCAATCACATCTTACTGCTGCTTTGGGGGCTATCTTTTCCTTCAGGGCAAAGAGAAAAGCTGGGGTTTTTTTTGCCTCATTGCAATTTTTTGCTAGTAGTAAAACAGTGACTGCACCACCCCATTGCTCCCCCCACCCGACCTGTGCAGCCAGCATCTTCTGGGCTTGCCAGGTGTTTGGATCCCATTGGTGCACAAGTAACTCTCTGCTTTGCAGTCGTGTGTGTAACAGGGTTTTGTGTGGCCGAGATTCTGGTCTTAATTGCAGTGCTGTGAACCCAAACTAGCGCTGCAATGCTCCTCAAGCTCAGAAGATCTCCTGGAAGGACATTTCTGTCCAAGATTCAGCTCAGTTACGATGCCCGGGCAGCACGTGTTCCATATTCCCCAGGAGGCGGAAGCAGGTCCTCAGATCCTCTGGGGAAAGATGTGGTAGTCGAGTTGGATAAATAAAGACCATCACTCCCACAAACTGAGCCTTGGTTTTCCTGGTCAACCCGTTGATGCCCTATTATCAGCTCCAATGGCTCAAGTCAGTTTGTTTCAAGCGTTGCTTTAAATTTGTTGCTGATGTTTGTTTTGGGGTGGGGTGGTGTAGATTCTGTACACCTCTAAGAAAACTAATTGTCAGGTGTTGCTTCCTAGCCCACATGGTCTGCAGGCCTTGGCTTTGAAGCTGCCGCTGCCTCTTCAGTCTGGCTGTGCTTTTCTTGCTGCAGTCAGGGCTGATTATGGCAAATCCCAGATCTTGAATCAGGGCAAATTTTAATACTGCACAGGCCTTATTTATGTAACAGCTGCCATCCCGCAGGGATGAATCCAGGACTTGCAGCACTAAAAGCATTAGCTGCTGCCACTGGAGCTAAAGATGTAACTCCTTTGGTTGGTAGCACCAGTACATTTATATCCTTTAGAACAAACACTGGAGGAGACTCGTGACACACTTAAAAGTGGGTTATGCCTACATAAGCGTTTTCCTCCCACCATCATACTAAGGGAGCACGTACACTTGCAGGACCACAGGTGTGAAAACGCAGTTGATGCTGCCACCGGCCCATCGCTAGTCTGAGTGGAGTGTACACATCATTATTTACCAGCACAGTTTTCTGCTAGCACTCACGCACGCCCTTTAACTCTCAGATCTGCTCCAGCACTGGGGAAATAGAGGACAGAACAAGTGTAGGCAGGGCCCTGGCTCCCTTGGCTTAAACAACACTCTGCTCATCTTTCCCAATACATTTTGCATCACTTTGGCATAATGGAGGTTCATGTTCTTCTTTCCCTCTAGGCACATGATGCAGAGCCTCTGGGCTTCAACATGTCATCAGCTCAAAAACAGCCGGCCACTTCTGAAAAGCAGCTCTGGTTTCCTCCACTGCCCAGGGGCCAAAGACATGCTCACGCTCAGAACGATTTCAGGTCAACACCCTAAAATACAATACAAGTGATTCACCTTGAAGCTTTAACACAGTTTAATTCTCGCCATCATTCATACTTTGTCCTTTCTGTTTATGCTGTTTAATTATATAGCTCAGTAACTGCACAGCTATTTACCCCTACACTCCAGCGTGTTTGATGCAAACAAAGGTCTGTTTAATGGCTGGCTTCTGTCTTAAAATCCACCCTTTGCTGGGACAGAGCATTTATAAAGCATGAAGTGCACCTTGCAGCTTCTTCCCCAATAAAATCTCAGCCAAACCAATCTGAAATTGCGTGAGTTCTGGGGAACAGACTGTGGGAAAATGCAGCAGCCACGTGTGCTCTCAGCTTCTTTGTCATGGGAAGGGCTCTGCCTCTGTGTGTCTGTCAATTCTTCTGTCCCAAAATATTAGGGCACCTGCAATGGAGCCGATTCTCATTTTTGTCAGAAATGGAGTCGGAGCTCCGCAGGACATGTTACCATGTGTCAGGGAGCTCTGAAGGGATCCTCTGGTGCCTTAAGGGTGTCCTTGAATCGTTGCTTTGCATGGTGATGCCTTTTACTCGTACTGCTGGCCTGTGGACTTGGAAGGAATATTCAGGGTCCAGTTTTACTTCCAGATTCCCATCTCTATGCTTTACCTGAGTTTATTTCAGCTTTTCTATCAAATTGACTCTCACAAACATTCCTGACAGGAGAGCAAGGACTGTGGTGCAAACAGGCACTTGTTATATAAACCACTTAAATGAGACATCGGCCAAATTTGGCTAGTGGAAAGAAGATGTCAGATGAGGACAGGATATTTAAACACAGCAGGGGAGAAGCTACAGCTCAGGGTTTGTTAAGGATATTCACAGCCCTTTGTGAAGGGAAATGCATCTGTGTCCATCTCCTCCTTCACCCACTTCCCGGAGGCGGGGGCTGGATACCCTGTGTCACACTTTACTGGGGGAGCAGGGCCGTTGCTGCCCCTCGGCCACCGCCACACATGGATGCGCAGCTGTAGTTTTCCTCCCCCCTGCTCCATCCCTTTCAGTGGGCAAAGCTTGACCTGGGAAAGCCCTGGGACAAGTTCACAGTCCCTTTAGCTGGTCTGAATCCGTTCAGAGGGGCACAGCAGGGGCTTTCCTTGCCTCCCCCATGTCCTGTTCCAAGCCTGGCTTGCTGTAACAGCATCACAGGCCTGCGGCCGTGGCCGAGGGGTGACACAGCTGCTGCACGCACAAGCCAACACTCCAGCCCCAGCTGTGGTAAAGGTTAAGCCCCAGATAAGGACACAGCCGCACTTTCCCCTGCAGAAAGGCTGTAAATAACCGGCACTAAGTGACAGGCTGGCACAAACCACCAACCGGCAGAGCAGGCGGGTGCAACCGCAGCTGAAGCCGGAGACGCCGCTTCTCCTGCTCTGGCCGCCAGCTCCTACCGCTCCGGCCGCCGCCGCTCCGCCTCTGCAAACCAGGCAGCGCCCTGCCGCAGCTCCCGCTGCCGGGAGCCGCGCCGCGGCAGCGCCTGCGACGGGACGGGGCGGGGACCGAGATCACCCTCGTCCTCCCCACAGCTCGGCTGTGGTCCCTCGGCTTTGTGCGCTGCTGCCCGAGCAGAGAGCGGGGTCCTTCTTCCCGCCCCACGTTCGCTCGGGGCAGGCGGCTCGCCCCGTCCTCCCCGCACTGCACGGGGTGCGCGGTACTGCGCTGCGCTGCATTGCACCGCGTTGCACCGCATTAGCATTAGCATTGGCATTGCAGCGCGCTGCATCGCACTGCTGCCGCGCCGCGCGCGCTGCCCCGGGACGCGCGCCCCACCCCGGCGGCTCGCGCCGGCCGGCGGCGAACGTTCCAGACCCCCCACGCTGCGGCATGAGCGGCGGGAAGGAAGTAGGCGGGGCACGGCTGGGAGGGGTGGCCAAACGGAGGTGGCCGGCGCGGGGCCTTCTGGGAAACGTAGTTCTCAGGCCTGCAGCCATTGGGCGGCCGGCGCGGAGGCGAGGACTACATTTCCCGTGGGGCGCCACGAAGGGACGGCCACGGCAGCCCCCGCCCCCCTCCCCGCGCAGGCGCAAGGGGGACGCCGGAACCGCTATAAGGGATGTTGTTTGGCTTCGCGGCCGCTGAGTGGAGAAGCCGCAGCGGGGGTAGTCGCCGGGCGGAGGTGAGCGGGACCGCCCCGCCCGTTACCGGGGGCGGGTGCTGGGGTGGGGGTGGAAAGCGACCCTTTGTGTGGGTGAGGGGGCCGCCGCCCGGCTGAGGAGGCGGCTTTGCCGCCCCCGCCCCCTTTCGTGTGAGGAGGCCGGTCGAGCAGCCTCAGCCCCCCCTCCCCCCCCCCCCCCCCCCGGTGGAGAGGGCTGCGCTGTGCCCTCTCCCGCCGACAGCTCGGGGCCATCGCTGTCCGTCCCACCCCGGCTGGAGTGGGGGGAATCTGTCCCTGAACGGGGAGGGCCCCTCCTGTTTACGCCGGTGCGGCGGAGACGCGGGGGGGCATGGGGGGGGGCTACCCCCCCACCCCCGGGTTGCCTGGGGGGTGGCAGGTCGGGGGAGGCTGGCTCGCATCCTTCTTGCAGGAGGGATGGAGAGCCAGCAGGGTGCAGCAGCCCCGGGACCTGCTGCTCTGCAGCATCCTCGCCCGGCGCTGACACATACGGCCCCGGGGGTGTGGGAGCAGCGCCGAGCTGTGCAGGGTGGGGGGCGGCCGGTGAGCTGGGGCTGGCTGCTGGAGAGCAGCTGGAGGGCTGCGTTGGAGGGGACTTGTCAGCGGATGGGGGAAGGAGGCTGTTTCTGCAGGTGGCGGAGAGGTGGTAGCCCAGTGCACCAAGCCAAACCCGCTGATGCAGATTATGACTAATGTAACTTCATCAGGCTTCTTCCATCGTGTTAGTTTAAGGCAAGTGACAGAACGCAATAAAGCAGACTTATAAAACAAAGTCTTGCAGTGGGAGGTGATTTTCTTTTCGGGACTCTGATTCTCCTTCTGACCTTACAGTGCAATTTGATAGGTTGAGGGGAAAACCTGCAGCACTGAAGATGTGACTCCTTCCTGTGCATGTTCATGCTTAATGATAGCGCAAGCCTATGGAGTAAGTGAATAATGCTATAGAGAATGAATATATTTTTCTCTAGAGTGTGTGTGGAATGACTAATTTTATCATGTGATATCTCTAGAGAGATCAGTTTTACAAAACTTTGTACTGGTAAGTTGTTGGGTATGTGCAACTTTAGACGCTGACAGAAGATTTCAGGGGTTTGATCTTCCAAGTCAAGTTTCTCAAGGTTTCAACTAAATACTGTAGTTATTACTTTAATCTGTCAGATTGCATAATTGTATTTCAGAGTTCTAAGGGAGGAAGTATGACAGTACTCTAGTGCATTGAGAGTCATTGTACTATTTGGTTACCTCAGGGTATGTTTGAACTAGTTCAGGAGAAGTTAGTCTTGTGTGGGTTTCCAAAGTCACATTATTACAGTCCTGTTGTAATAAACCTCTCCTACAATTGCTTTCTGATTTTTATTTCAAAAATAAACTTTAAAACTAGGTGACTAAAAGGAACTGGTATGTTGGGCATAGCATATAATGAAGTGGAATTTAATTATTTTTCAGATATTTGAGGTGAAAATACACGTGTAAACCCTGGCGTTTACAGAAGATGAAAGACATCGACATAGGAAAAGAGTACATTATACCCAGTCCTGGGTATAGAAGTGTGACAGAGCGAGCGAACTCGGTGCAGCATGAAGAGCAGGAAGGGTCAAAATTTCAGCATGCTAAACATAAGGTCAGTTTATTTTTTCATTGTTTGTGTTGCCATCTATGCTTATTAAATTACATGCAGCAGCAGCCTTTTTGCTGTGCCAGCTTTCTGTAGATTCACTGCATTGAAGGTCAATAATGAATATTCCCTTTTGTTTGGAAGAGGTCATTCCAAGGGGTACTGTAGCTATCTTAGTAACAAGTCTGAGCACTTATTAAGCATTTTTCACTTTTAAATGTGGCTTTTTAGTAACATTTGAACAAAACAGACTTTTTCCTAGTATTCAGATCTTGATGTGAATCCAGGAAATGTTTTAAGCTTTTGTACTTACGAGAATCTTTACAACCAAGTAAGAACAGTGAAGAGCTCAGCACAAATCATGCAGCATTCAGTGTTGGCAGCTGAAAAAACTCTTAATCATGCCATGTTTTTCTCAAGGATTAATTTTCTAAAGCAGATGTCTAGCTTGCTCTAGTAGCAAGACTTTTACTTTTTTCCCTCAGATGGAAGTAATCTGTATTGAATACTGTTTCTTGTGCATCTGTATATTTAACATGGTGAGGTGCAGTCATAATTACTTCTAGTTTAATTTGAGAGCTGGGTCTTGAAATAACCACTGGCTTAGAGCTTTGCATGTCATTGTTCTGAGCTTCTTATTTTTAGAGCTTGTTTGCACTGAAATGAGTGCATATACCAAGTGCTATAGGGCAAAAAAAATGCTCAGATATGTGGAAACACCCACGCTGGTGAAATGTATGGTCTGAAACCAATAACCTGTGCAAGCTGAAGATGGTTAAAAATATTAGCTGCTCTGAATGCTAGCACTGAAATATTTTCTTGTATGTCCTGTGCTTAACCTTTTCTAAAATACTAATGTAGAACTTTGTGGAGCCAAACAAATAAAGTTAATACTGCCTATGTCTCATTTTTTTCAATGACAAGGTGCTTGCAAATGTGTTGCTGGGCATTCCATATAGATGCCTGTGACAGCCCTGGTGTGAGAGGGTTGGAAACAGGGGAACTCCCCTTACTTGTATGGAGAAATTGTGGAGGTTTTTTTAAAAGGCTTAAGTTTTACTGCATTATATTAGACACTGAGAGACTATGTACTTCAGATAAGGCTTACCTTGTTTCACTGGGGTTTAAAGGGTTTTGCCGGGTGTTTTTTATGTGGGCTAACAGTGCTGCACTGCTGTTCTTTGAAACTGGAGTGATCTGCTCTGCAGCAGGCTGAGTGCAGCTTGCACTTGCAGGCCCTGCAGCTCCTCGTGTCCCTACAGGCTCTATGACTCAGCAGACTATTGCTGACAGTGTTCAGAGGAAGGTAGAGTGTCTGCTTGCATTAGAACAGGCACTGATGCAGAACTAAGAGCCCTCTGGAGTCACAGTGCAGGTTCTTAATGGCATTTATGTTGATGTCATGGGCTTGCCATCCACTGTACACCATCCAGTAAAAAATCTGCTCTGTCAAATTACTGGTGACAACAGTGATGCCATTGGTGGACAGCTTTGTTTCCTGACCAGTGGCAGTGGAGTTAAGCAGTAATCATAGTATGTTATCTCTGCCTGTTGGTCTGCATCATCTAGTCATGTTGATGCCTGGTTTAACTCCTCAGGAAGAAATCCTAATTTTACCTTAAACTTTTAAATGAATGAAATCAATCAAACCGGTGTGTTTGGTTTTTTCTGAAGGCTGAAAGTAAGCTAAGTCCTGCACATCTGTACAGTGTGGCATTAAAATCTCTAACTTTGAGGCAGCTTCAGGTCAGCTTAACTCTGTTGCTGTAGTCTTGTTTACCCTTCTACCTCTACTACTTGATTTGCTGCCTATGACTGCAGGGTAGTAGATCCAGATAGCTGATTGCAAAACAGGGATTCTGTAAAATTTGTGATTACTGATGCTAGAAAATGCTCACCCTAGTTCTTACCTGGAACTTTATCTGTTTTGGTTTCTTTGAATAGAGGAATGAACTTACTTTTCTTGCTAATAGAATCAGCTAGCTCTGACAGGTTAACTAGCAAGTAAAATGGGTATCTTGTTCAATATGCCAGGGTTGAGTTAACTTTTAGCTCAAACATGGTACCCTTTTTGTTTTGCTAGCCTTATAGCTTGGATATATGCAATCCATAAATGCAAACAGCTCTGAATTTGTTGCTGTGTGTCAGTGAGATTAAATCCTGCTTACTTGCAAAATACTGAGGGTTAAGTAAAAGGAGCTGTATTCATAACACCTTATCTAAGTTACATGTTCATGTGTACCAAGCTTCTTCCTTTCTAGTTGAAACAAGCTCTGGTTTCAGCAGCATTCTTGGCCTTATCACTTGGGATGCTTTATACTTTTGGTAACGGGGATAAGCAAAGACTTCCCTTTCATAAGGCTGAGCTTTGCCTGTTTGGTCAAGCACTTCCTCTCTGCCTGTAACAAAAGGGTAGAAGCTGTAGCTCAGCTGTTAAGAAAATGGTGTTTCAAGGGGAGAGAAGGGGCTGTGATGTTCACTACTTTATCCTTTATGAAACCTGGGATTGGGTCAGATGCCTAAGCTGGCTTATTGGGCACATGTTGGCACAGCTGGTGACAGAACGCAATGGAGGGCTGATGTGATGAGGAAGGGTAGGACCACAGCAGTTCAGATAGAGGGGTCAAGCTGTAATGGAACTGTAATGTCATTTGGACAACAGTCCAGTGTGCCATCAATAGAGACTTTGGGACTCTCAAATTTCTTGTAGAAAACCTAGTTCAGGATTTGAACTGGCTTGACCAGAAAATGACAAACCTGTAAGCATGATCTCAGTATCTCAAGTAACAAGCTGCAAGCAGATTAAGGATGTTATTTCACCACTAACTTCAGATCTTTGTGGAATGCCAGTTTGGGACTGTTTTGCAGCAAACTTATACTGCATGAGGTAGACTTCTTGCTAACATGTTGCATAGGTACCTCATACCTTGTAGAGCAAGGTAGAACTGTGTAGTTCCCTCTGAGGAGGATACAGGAACATGCTGTGTCTCGTAGTTAAGGACCACTGGTTAATAGCCAGTGGTGGTGACCACTTCTGGCAGGGCTACAGGTACATTTGGCTGATCAATAACATGACTCACTGGTTTTCCTGTTGCCTGTATTGCTGTGTTTTTATACATCCTTCTTAACTTGAAGTGGACAAGACTAGTTGATTGCCTGATGAAGATCTTTATAAGTGTAAGACCTTTTTTACTACTGAGCCAAGGTCCCAGAACCTTTTTGTATGTCTCTCTTCTTTGCCTTGCATAAAGGTTGTATTCAACTTTGCTCTTTCTGTCCTGAAACCTCCATACTGGTGTTCAGGTTTCCTGCTGAAAGGATACTGTAATGGGTGTTCATGACAATAATGAAAAAATTTGCAATTCTTTCCTTAGAAGCTTAAACACTGTTTGGTCGCAGCCTGAAAGATCACTTCTTTGAAAGACAGGAGCTTTTCAAATAGGCTTCCTGGAATCATAATTGAAATCATGCTGCAATATAAGTAGGTATAATCCAACATTTCCTGGTGCTTAATGGGAATGTTGCTATAGAAATTTGGACTTCTGAAATAGGCACTCTGGGACTGAAATTCAAGAAACAATTTTTATTCAGCTTGTGAATGCATATATTCACTTCATGAATAAGTTTCTGCAGTGTGTTCTTATAACAATTGATTTTTAAGTCTTTGTTGGAGACTTTAATGTAGCTTACAAAATAGGTTGTTAACTATGTGTTCCCAATGCATAATACCATACTAATTGGGCTTATTGTATGTGGGGGCATGGCTCTTCTGAATGAAGATAACTTCCAGGTGTACTTGCTGCCTAGCACTATAGTCATTCTTCATCTGTAAGAAGCTGTTAAATTACCAGTGAATAAAAATTAAGGGATGTTTTGAAATATTGATTTATACTTACACCTTTAGAACTCTTTGTTCTTGGAATGCTTGTGTGCCCTTCAAGTTGTATCTGAAGTAATTTATTTAGTGTTTCTCATGGAAGCAGTGTGTCCTGAGGAGGAGGGTAGATCCCATTGTGTCCATGAAATATACTGTAAAATGACAGACGAGGAAGAGAAATAATTTGTTCTCAAAGTGGTTTTGGAATAGGCTCTTCTCAAATGTAGACTTCATGTTTATTTGATGGAACAGCAAGTGAGTGAGTATTTTGCTCCCCTACCCCATTATGTTTGCAACAACAGAAGAGGATGTAGAAGCAGCTTGTTCTCATGATACACGATGCTTGTGAACTCAATTCTTGACATTCTAGTCTCTAAGTTAACAATGCTAGGGCACTAATTTACAAATTGTGCTCCAAGCTGTAATTGGTTCTGACTGGAATGTAGTGTTCAGGATTAGGTTCTTGCTGCTGAAGCATAATGACTGCATCTACAGCATCTGTGGTAAGCCTCAAGTGCAAACTGCTGCATTTGAAGACACTGTGCAGTGTGGAACTGTAGAGATTGCTTTAAACATGCAGGAAAAATGTGTTGCTAACTTTAGCTGTCAGAAGCTCTACTAATACTCCTGTCCTCACCTTGATCTCTTATTTTTCAGGTTTGTCTCTGACAGCTTTTGCCAAAGACAGCAGAGAGGGTGATCAGAACTTGCTGGAGTTGATGTAAATCCTTCAAGCACTGATAGCTTTGAAGTGATTTATCACTGACTGTCCAATAGTCAGATCAACTCTGCCTCTCAACTTCTCTGGAGCATCTGAAGTGTCTGAACCAACTGTGCTGCACCACATGTTCAAAAATAGGAATGTGAACATAGCCTGGGTAGTAGTGCCTTGGCACTCCATGCTCAGAGCAGGCCTTCTAGACAGCTACAGCTTTTAGTTGTAGTTGAAGCTACTGGATGTCTCTGCATTTTTCCAGAAGACTTCGTATTTTCATAACTAAGTAAACACAGAACTTCAGGAATCACAGCCTGGGTAGGCTCTTATGGGCTGTAGGTGTTCTGAATCAGTCTACGCAGAAAAATACTGCTATGTGGCTGGCTCAGATTACAGCTAGAAGCTGCAGTAGTTTGAGCTGATGAGAGCTTGCTGCATGAGAAGGTGAAACTGCAGTTGACTACTTGATCAAGATGACTGGCAAAGTGCTAGACTCACTTTAATTGCCACCCAGATGAGCATCTCATTGGTGTTTGGCTGTGCTAGGAGATGTGAGCAAGAATAGAGCAATTCTGGATGTGTGTGTTTATGTATTTCTGAAACTTGTAACTGCTGCCATCATACTCTGTCTATGGCTACACTTAGCAGCTTGAGGATCTCGTCTGTTAATAACAGACTACACACAAGTGCAGTCTTAGATACCACATTTTCTCAGATTATAGCTGCATAGAAGGTGGAGGAGGACTCAGTTTAGATCATGTTGCCATAAAATGTAAAATTGACACAGGTGCAGGTATTATAAAGAATTCAAATTTGTTGTTATATAATTTAAACCTAGAATTAGAATTTCTGCTTTTGCAGTGTAGTAGATTTGTGTACTCTGCTGCAGTCTGCCTGCAAGGAGATACTTATTTCCTGGGGCTGTTATGATAAAATTGGAAACTAATGCTATTAAATTTAATTGTTTGTATTGTCACTTGACTCTTCTACAAAGTAGGAAAGAAAACAGTGTTTGTCCAGTGATCTCTGGAAGCCTTATATAAAAGGCTATGTTAGGTGAGGCATGCTCCCCTATGGATCCTGCTTTGGTGTGTTCTTCCCCTGCTGTGAACAAACTGCTGCAGTGTAAGGCCACTGATGCAGGGAGTAGGTATGATATATTCTAAAATGAACCAATTCCTACTGACTGACAGACAGTGGATCAGATCTGTTACAGTCTTTGTAACATCAGCTCTGAAGGCTAAAAATCTAATGCTGTAGTTGAGCAGCTGAAGTAGCGGGGAATTTAGGTGAGTTGATGACTAGACCAGTTCTGCAGACAGTGCCTATAAGAGGTGCTGCATAACCTTACACTCCTCGTTGATAAAGCTTTAACTGAACACTATATGGTATGTACTGCTGTAAGAACAAAGCATGATGCAGAGTCTACAACTCTGATACAACTTGTGTGGTGTCTGAACACATGCAGTATGGTAGATAGAAACATTGTGCTAATAAACCTCTAAAATTGTGGGGGTGGGGAATTTCTGTTTCAGAGCAATGGTTTTCCTCTACAGTTCATTATTCTAGAACAAGTGTCTGTAGGCTAGGACACTTGGACAAAGAGAAGCTGCTGCTGGTACAGGCCACTGCAGGAGACTTCTGGGGGAAAAAGCAGCCACCATAATGTCTCATGCTGAGAGGATGGAGATGGCAGGAAGGAGAGGGTAAATGGAGCCAAGGTCTTAGATATAAAGGAAAGTTAGAAATTAGGAACACATAAGCTGCCATGCTGAGGGAGGCTAAGGTGAACAGTACATGAAACTGAAGGATAGCATCCCTCAAACCCAGTTTCAGTGACTTAACTGCCCTGATGGTGCCTAGAATATCTGTGAGTGTACCCTTGTTAAAAGCTGTAGAGAATTTTCCTGTTGTAAATTTGATACTTGACCTTTCTAAGCAGTGCACAGGAAGGGAAGGAAGATGGAAACTTTTGCCTTCCTTAGCATTTCTACTTTGGTTTACTATTATGCCATCTACAAGTGTTTAAGGGATGAGCAGACAGTGCAGCTGTATCAGGAGCATGTAAAATGCTTTCAAGTTCAATCTTGAACTATTTTTCTGGTGATTCTTTCAGAGACTTGTCTGAAGATTCTCAGTGTGATCAGCAGAGTGGAAGCTCAGGGATAAGTTCACATAATGAGCTCAAGAAGGCAAATCTAGACAAGTGAAGTGCCTACATACTGAAGGCATGTTTTTCTCTAAATGTTAACTATCTTTACTTTTTCAAGTCAAATGAAAGCAGAACTTAAATCTGTCTTGTCAGTATTTCTGTATCTTTGAAAACTTTGAACACAATTAGACTATGTATAGAAGCAAAGACTCATGTTGCTTTCTAAAGATGCATTAGTTCCATGATATGCCCAAAGAACTGAATGTATCTTGGTTAGAATCACGTTCTGTCAAGTTGTTTTACCATTGAACTTCTGCTGCTAAAGTACTCACTAACTTGACACAAGATCCTTGACTTGGTTGTTGGTGAATGTTTTATGATGGTTCTCTAACCACTCTGAAGAAGTGATATCGCTGCCTTGTCTTCTGTATATATGTACATATTACCAGCTGAGAAAGGCGCATATCCATCAGCCAGTCATGTATCAAAAGTTTACCTGAAACTTGGAGGGAGGTTAACTGTATCTGAGAATACTTACAAAAAGGCAAAATCCTTCACTGGGCAGAGACATTCTCTAGAGGAACATGGTGTTCTGGCTAATTCATGGCTTCCATTTAAAGTCAGCTGTCTTTAGTGCACTAACCATCTTTTTATCATGTGGCTAAGACTTATACAAACCTCAGATCTGGCCACTTGCCAGTATTGTCTTTGACTACTGTTGGTTGCTGTTCCTTTGCCCAAAGCAGATTTGTAAATCAGCCTGCTCATGACCAAAAGTGTGTAAGGAGCAGATAAACTGTCAGTGAAGGAAAGCTTGTAGTATCTTTTCCATTGTAGTGTTCCATATTAGTGCTGGAGACATTTTGCCCTATGGCTGTCTCAGAAACTCAGTGTACAGTTATAAGAGTTGCCAGAAGGATTTAATGGATCTATCCAAACTACTGGAGAACTTAACTTGAAATGAGTCAAAACTCACTTATATGCAGGGAGTTCTGATGTGTTAAGACAGAGATGGTTATTAGTTTTTGAACATTCATATACTAGTGCTAAGGAATAGTCAGTAGTTGAACTGCATACTGTGAACAGGCTGTCCCACAAACAAAATCTGTATTTCAGTCCTTTTTGAGGACTAAGGTTAAAGAATTTAGAACACATGTTTGGAGCCCTGAGGTGTTTACTTTGAGTTTACTAGTTCATTTGCCACTTGAGTGGGGTGCCCCTTGCTTTTCGAAGTATGTTTTGGTACAGGAAGGTGAGCTGAATAAACAGCTGTTGTATTAGGCTTGGTAAATCCTGTGGTGTCAAGGCTTCTGCTGTCATTCACTGGCAGCTCCACTCCACAGAAGTTTGAGTTTAAAGACTCCCTGGATACTCCTGGTGGTGTACTAAATTGACCTGTGTAGCTTCTGTTGTGACCTAGCTTAGGCATGGCCTGAGTAAAGGATATTACTGGAAGAACACCTCCAGCATATGGCAGGCTGTCTGCATGTGGTTCAGGATAGTAGAGCTTACCTCAGCAAGCCAGGAGCCAAATCCTCAGCCTGTGCTGTGCTAGTTTGATCTGCTTAGTGAGGAGTTAGTTTCCCAGCTTTGTGGTCAGAGCACATGTAGGTGCTAATTCTGTAGGGGAACTTACAGTTAAGGCTGATCATTATTTCCAATTCCACAGGAGTCTGCTGTTACTGTACCGTTAGTGTGCATGAACTATGTAGCTCCAGTGCTGGATGATCAGTATATAACCTCAGCTCTGAATGAATCCTATGTCCTTTGATTATAAGATCATGAATACTAGTTTTAATGCAAAACAAAAGATGTGGATTCATGTATACCAGAAGCCTAAGCAGGTGCACAGCTGCTAATCAGATGCATACACAGCAGCTGCTGTTGCAAAACTGTAAAGTGAACACTACATGCCGAACTCTGCATTTCTTGGATTGCAGGAATAAGTGGATTTGCCAGGGAGGAGTTTAGAACATCTCACCTCAATGCTAATACTTGCCAGAATTCAAGGGCAAGGTCACATAAGCAATGTTCCTGGAAGAAACTGATATACTTGTCCTCAGCAAGGACTCTATGTGCATCAAGTAAAAGTGCTCAATATATGTGACTAAAATATTCAAGCTCATCAAACATACATACCCTGATCTTGTTTGGCTACAGAGCCCCAATATTGGTGCCAAGCACTACTGGGAGACTTCTGCTCTAATGTGAGGATGCATAAACTCAGGCTAGCTTTGAAACCAGACTCGATGCTAATTCAACTTCTGCTAATCCTAGCCCAGAAGAGCAACTGCAGAGAGGTCTTGTGTAAAGAAGTCACATGTAACAGTGTGTTAGAGTGAATGGCTGGACTTCAAGCTGTTGAATCTCTGAACTCTTGTGGCAAGTCAGAGCACACTTCTGAACAGCTAATTCTCTTTTCACTTAAGAGGAATATGGCACAGCTGCAGTTATTCCTGCATTTGGATATATGGTTGGTGCTGTAAAGAGCTGTTCTTCCCTGTAGCAGAAGCTGAGAAGGCAGTGGAGACATGAGCTTTCATTTATACTCCACTTTTCAGGAGATGAAAGAAAATGGAGGCCTTAACTTCTTGACTTGGTTCCTTGCAGCAGTCCTGGAAGCTGTAACCATAATTTCTAGACATCTAAAGCTATCTGGTGGTCTCATCGTGGTGCTGTGTGAATTCAGCTGTGCTGTCTGTACTTTGCAATCAATGTATGCAGGTGTCTAAAGGATCAATGCCTCCTTCATCACACCCATTGTGATCTAGCCCAGTGCCTGCTCCTTGCTGCCTCTCCTTCAGGGAGATGGCTGGTATGGGTGGGTGATACACCCAAATTAGTCTTAAATAGGCTCATGTTCTAATGAGGCAGGGTATTATAAAGCATTGTAGCTACAGAGTAGGCTGGGAGTCTAATGCTGCAAATCCCCCTATTAATACTTTTGTAGCTTATGTACTGCATCAAATCCAGTGAAAGAAGAGGAAAATTGCCTTAGTGGAATACAAAGTTCACAGAGCAGTTGCTGCTTCACTAAGCAATGGCAGATTTGGCAATGTTTGGACCTGCAAACCTACTTAATTTTTAGATGCCTCTGGGTTTGGAGACTTCCAGAAGTCTGGACAACAGTGCTTTAGGGGTTGCCTGTGCTATCTGCAAAAGCAGTGTATAAATGCCCTAACTACTTTCAAGTGGGGTTATGCTTGGAAAGACTCAGAGGAATTTCTGGGAAGAAGGATGTAATTACAACTTCAGAGTATCTCTTCCTAGACTCTTGTTTTATTTTGGCTTAGTTACTCTTAAGCTACCTGGAACAGTTGATCCTATTCTTCCCCAGCCCATACAAACTAATAACTAACCTTGTTTTGCAATACCAGTCCTTTAATGAAGTCTCAAATATTTTAAAATTGCTCTTCATCCTGGAGTTGTAATATGGAGAATGCTTTAAGTGCTGAGCAGAACTGGTGATAATATAATTCTCCTTCTCACTATATGCCTGCCTAGTTCTGAGCTCTGTTGTGCTGGTCTGTTAGTTTCCCATTTGCCTCTCCTTACTGCAGACTTGAAGAAAGGAGTGAGGAGGCCTGCTGAGCTCTGCCTTCTAAATGCAAGAGGTGGGAGTTCCTGTTCTGCAGCATTGCCAAGTCAGAGATCTTTACTACTTAAATAAAACAATTTTAACTTTATATAATAGTAAATCAACCACAGTAACTCTTGTATTCTATATCAGCTGCAAGGATTAATAAAAGAAGCCTTTATGTGTCTGCTCTAGTTTCCTGTCAGGTAGCAGTAGGACCAGAAGAGATGCAGCTTCTTCCCTGCAGTGATCTGAGCCCTGGAAGATTTCTGCCTTATGGAAGTGGAGACAATAGTTGTTTGGTGGGTGGGGTTTGGGTCAAATGTCGACTGCATACACCTCAAATTCTTTCTCTGCAAGATGAGTAAGGGAAAGAAAAATCTGTTTTGCTTGGCCTCCAAGCTTGTCTGGTTTTGGTATTATCTGATGTTACAGTTGTCAAACCAATAAATTGCTACCTTCTCTGTTAAATATGAGATTGCCTGTGTGAAAGACTAGGATATCTTTTTTTTTTTTCCCTTCCCATATACAACACAGCTGCCTCCTTTCTCTTCACCTGCTCCCCATCCTCAGAGATAAATGCCCATGTTGACTGCTTAGCAGGCTTTCCGAAGTGTCCTGTTTCACATATTTGAGTTTGCCTTTCTGCATAATGTTCCTGATGCCCCTCTTGCTTTGTACAGAACTTCTGTCTTGCTTACCTCTGACATCATGTATATTTGACAGCTTTGTAGCTTGGCTCCTAAACTTTCTGTATTTTCATGGCCTTCTCAATGGCCTTGGTATGTGGATTGTGAATTTGGTACTGCTGTCTCTAATTTAATGATGAAATCTTTTTCCTTGCCCTTAAACAACTTATTTTCCTCACCTCGCCCAGATTTTCTGTCATGGCATGTCTTTAACCAACCATGTTGTCTTTCTGGCTTTCCCATTACCTTATGTGCTTACCATTGCTATGACCAATTTGTTGGACAAGGAGATAATGATAACAGGTGCTGGTAGGGTTTTGTTGCTCTCAAGTTGCAGAAAGTCAGTGGGGCACGTGTGCTCTGTGGTAGCAGTACCAGCCATGCTTCTCTTTTTCTCTGCCTGTCTGAGCTAGCCATGGAGGTAAAAGAACAAGACAAGATCATACATGTAGTGATACTTCTTCAGTACTCTCCATACTCTCAGGGATTGCCCTCAGGATTAAAAGTTTAACTTTTCTTCATCTGTTAATTTTCCCACTCATCTGTTGAATCATATCAGCCTGCACCCAGGTGTGCCACAGCTTCATGAAATGTGGAGTGCAGAACCATTGCCCTCTCTTAGGAGCTGCCCATGGCTTCAGAAACTTTTTTTGGAATCCACCAGCTGTTAATAAGATGCTGGGTAAATGATTGCTATTGCCCTCTGTCATGCATTTAATAAGCCATGATATGCTTATCCTATGTGAGTTTCATTCTCCCATTTTTAGTCCATTTATGCATTTAAACTTTACAGCATCCTATAACAGAGAATTCTAAATTTAAGTATGCCTTGTGTGAAAAACATTAATTTCACTGAGTGCCCCCTGTTCTTTTGTTGTAAGAACAGTTGGTGATCATTCCCTAGTTCTCCTCTTCATGCCATTCATGACTTTATGGACCTCTCAAATACCTGTACCTTATCTTTATTCCTCTCTTTTATCCAGCTGAAAAGTCTTAAATTCATGCTTGTCCCAACTGTTTTCATTGGTCGCAGAAAATAATTTTAAGTATAATACCCTTTTTGAACTGAAGTGACAGGGGACTGACTGGTGTTCAAAAAGGAGGCGAACCCTACATTTTTTAAGTGGTACGGTAATGTTTCCTACTTTATTCTTTGTGTCTTTTGTAACAATTCTTAATTTTTTTTTTTTTGGCCTTTTTGATGATGCTGAGTAGTGAGCTGCTGTTTTTCAAGAAATGTCTGAATGATTCCCCCCCTCTCTGGTTAGTGATATCTGATTTAGGCTTGTTTTGTTTCTGTGAGCATTTCTTTAGTTATCAACACTGTTGTATCACCTGGTTCATTGCTTGTATTGGTATATTAATAAGTTGCTGAATTAGAAAAGGTGCTGTTTGATTTCTGTTTGATAGTGCAGCCATGATTTATTAGACATTTCTTTCAAGAGCAGTGCTGGAGCATGTTATATGACATTGCTAATGACTTCTTCAAGGGTTTAGTTTCCAAGAAAACTGTACATGAGTGCAGGCAATCAGGATATTGCCAGCTGATGAACACCTGAAAAAAATAATAGGGGTTCAGAAACCTAAATTAACAGTGTTGGGGTTGTTGCTAGTTTTCGTACTTCAGTCTTTTGCTCTAGAAATGCATTGTAGAACTGCTTAGGAGTCTCATTTCTTCTTGATAATCTCTATGCTTTGAAGATTTTCTAATGTGACACAGAACTGTATGGTCTTTCTTAGAATCTTAATTGTACAGTAGTGTGATGCATTTGCTTCTTGATAGTTGTACATGTGGGATTTTGACAACCTTGCCAAGATGGAGATGAGCCATGTTCTCGACTAGGGGTTTGCACTTATACTTGCCTATATGGCAAGATGTTATAAAGGCCTTTCAAAGGCAGTGCCCTAGTCTTTTATCAATGCATCTTCTCCACCTTTGCTGAGAGAATTCTGTTGAGCAGCTCTGGAGAGTTCAATTATTTTTTGCAGTGCGTGTTTGAAGAACATTATCTTTGGACTGCCTAAAAATACAGTATCTTGCAATTGTGCTTTCTTATGAAAAAGCTATTCTTGTTTGTAAGTGGTGAAAAACTTCTTTTATGCTGACAAATACAATATTTTTTTGTTTTGGAAGACTTTTTTTTTTTTAAACTTACAGGCACTTTTTGTGTGCTCTGAAAAACAATGATTCTGCATATAGCCTGTGGCATCACTTACAGACAAGCATGTTATCAGCAGTAGGGTGTTTGGACAGATCTGCCTAGGGCTCTTGCAAAGGGTAACATAGCAAACTAGCTATGAATTTCTCTGCTGTAACCAAAAAAGTAGTGGTGCAGAACTTCACCCCACTACTGAGTCCTTTGAGACATCTTTGGCAGTTCTCTTATTAATGCTGATTTGGGTAGATTTAGTAAGGCGGTAGTGAGTCAGTAATTTAATATAAATTGAGTGAGAAGTCTTTTAATTCAGATTTCAAGTGTTGCATATTTTTGACTCACTGTATGTGTCATAATGTTGTAATGTTCTTTTGTTTTTCTTTTTACTTTGCTGTCTTCTTTTGTCATCATAGCTTTAGGTTTAGTGAATAAGTTTTTTGAGATCAGGACCATGGATTGTTGACAACATGCTTAGGCACTATTTAAGTACTTTGGTTAAATAAGTAGAGGACAGATTTATGCTATTATCAATTTCCTGTTCTTGTCCTTCACATGAGTGGAAGCTAGGTGTGTTAATGTGCTACATGCTTACATGTTAATGTAGTACAGATGAAGTCTCTGATAAATGGTGGCATTTCTGACAAAAATTACGTGAGCAAAGTTAGGAACCAAGTGCCTGCTACTGATATGCATTTAGTGCTTTGCAGATCCTGTGTTTTTAGGAGGCTACAAGGCACTTACAGTTGCTGTTTTCAAAGAAATAAAATAACTTTGCTCTGGGAAGGCAACTAATAAGGGTAAACGTAGTATCTCTGTTTGTGAGACAGCCAGGAAGATTTTTACCTCAGAACTGAGTTTTTTTCCACAAAGTAGCTCCATTTCAAAAAATTAGAATACAAACAGGTAACAAGGCACTGCAATAAACGGTCCGTTAAGTTGGCAGAACTAGTAGTGAGCCCTCTGTGAGTATAGATAGCAAGCTAATCTTCTCAGTTTTACCACATCTAGCTTCTGATCTAAAGGCTTGTTTGAACTCTGCAACATTTTGACTACTCCATATCATTGCTGTTTCCTTTCTCCTCTTAGATTAGCATTTAGGTCTGCCTTTCACTAGGGCTGTGGAAAAAGTCCCCTGAGATAAGGCTTGCCTTTTAAGTGGTTGTTAATAAAGTTGCTGAGCCATTGAGAAGTGTGGCTAGGAGCAGACAAAATTGTCATCTTTGTTCCCTTTAGGGAAAAAGAGAAAAAGCAGGAAACATGATAAAAGAAAGTACAATTCTGCTTAATGCATATTTGTTTTTTGATCTAATCCAAGGTATTTTTGAAGAAGGGACTTTAGTAGTATTCTGAAAATAATTTGAGTTTTCTGTGGATAAAAATATCTAGATTACACTAAGAGGGTGTAAATTCATCAAGAGTGTACGTCTTAATTTCACCGCATAAGCCAGTCATTGATTTCCTGAACTGATGTCAAAGGTACTTGATTTTGTAATTTTTCTCTATCGTATTTCCTGTGGCAGGATGCAAGATTAGTCTGGTCTATCCATTTATCCTTTGAATGCACAGGCACAATACTGGTGTTAATCTGTTTTACAAATGCAGTGATCTAATGCAGATCTAGAATGGCTGCCTTCCATGTCTTTGCTGCCAGGCTGAAGCCTGTCCTATAAGACATTTAAATGATGGTGATTGCTGTTGCACAATAATTTACAGAAGAAAGAGGGGCAAAGTTGCTGGAGTCAGGAGTCATGGACGTTTGAACTCTGACTCTGCTGTCTGTCTCGTAAAAGCAGATTGAATGCCAGGATGCCTTGGAAGCAGCTGCTCGGGCAGAGGGCCTGCCACTGGACACCTCCGTGCATTCCCAGCTGAGAATGCTGGACGAAGAGCATCACAAGGGCAAATACCACCATGGCCTGAATGTGCTGAAACCCATACGGACTACTTCCAAGTAAGTCTTTAGGCTACAAAAGAACTGATACAGCATTTGCTTTTCAAACCAGTCACAAAGCAGGATTGCAGCTGTAGGTCTGCTGACTGAAACTGAAAACATCAGAATTTGTTTAGCAAGTATGACTGGCATGGGCCGTTTGGTACTCTGAGTACTTTCAATGAGACACGGCTTTGTTTTTCTCAGGGATTTACAGTTCTGTTTCCTTTTTCATTTGTTTGTGATTATTCTTCTTTTAGACACCAGCACCCTGTTGATAATGCTGGGCTTTTCTCCTGCATGACCTTCTCCTGGCTCACTCCTTTGGCCCACAGAGCGTACAAGAAAGGGGAATTGTTTATGGATGATGTATGGTCTTTATCAAGGCATGAGTCTTCAGATGTCAATTGTAGAAGGTAGAGACATCTTGTTCCTTATTATTTCCTTGATCCTTTTTTCTTATACCTTAGTTCACAGGCAACGATACAGTATTGCCCTAGAAAAGCAGCACTGATATTTTGCTCTGCCTTTCTCAGAATAGTGGAATTTAGTTTTATCCTTCATAGACCGCTTCCTCCTGCTGCACGGTTTCTATACTCTTGCTGATTTCAGTGAACTTGGAGGATTCTGTCTCCAGGAGTGTTTTGCAATTGTTTTTCTCATTTTGCATGTCTTTAAACTTTTTTTATTAAAACAAAGATCTTTCTCAAGGCTACACTGCAAAAAATCTTGTTCTAAAATAATGAAAAATAATACTGACAGTAGCAAGGTGATTTGAATATGGGTCAAATCTTGCGATCAGGCTAACATTTTATGGCTAATGAGAATTTTTCTCAGGTTTTGACTCTACAACTCTTCTGTCAGATAAGCAAGGAAAGACTGTGACAAGTCAGTATATTAAGATTGCCAAGGAGACTCTGGGCAAAGCAAAAGGCATTGTGTTTTTCGTCCCTCTCTTCTGTTGAAGTAACACAACATAGATATTTCAAGATGCAGATATTCCTCTTTACCTCACAGAATGTACCATGTATTTATTTCTCTTGATATTTATTAATTTTTGTTGCTCTGAGCTAGGAAGTGCTTGGAATTTTCAGAAAGTACCACCTATGAGATTGTACCTTCTCTCATGGTGAAAAATTTATAATGTGAGGCTTCTGTTTTTATTAGACTGGAGAGATTGTGGCAGGAAGAACTTAAAGAAAGTGGGCCAGATGATGCTTCTCTCCGGAGGGTTGTGTGGATTTTCTGCCGCACCAGGCTCATCATTTCCATAGTGTGTCTGATGATCACGCAGCTCGCGGGTTTTAGTGGACCAGTAAGTAATATCCATCCTTTTTTTAACAACCCCAGAGGGCTCCATCTCATGGCCAACTGTAAAATCTTAAGGTTTCATTGAAGAATCACTTAAATGTTTTGACTAGCTAGAAATTTTGGGGCAAAATTCCAGAGTGATTCAATAATCCAAGATAGGTTTCCTACAGCTGGTGGATCAGTTGCTGAATACCGAGGCAAGTTCTTGGAGAAGGGAGGGGAGTTTAGGTATCTTGGAGGAAATGCACACTTGGTTTTTCTCTTTGGTTTTGAGTATAGTTTAAAGTTTTCCTTAACTGGTATGTGGTCTTTTTGCATAAAATTCTTATGTGCAGATCTTTTAATTGTTTTCTTTTTCTTTTTGCAATTCTGTAAATTTATCTTGGAATAAAATTCAGTCTGATAAAACACTGATCTTAGATTATTGGCATTAATAGCACAGTCTTCAAGAAGTGGAACGAAACAATTTTATTAGAGCGCTACTTAAAAACTAATGTGAGCAGGTCTCAAAAGTCTGTGGGTATAGTCTTTACTGATCCTACAGAGAATGGTCAGACAGGTTTCATGTAGAAGTGTTAGAGTACGTTATTGCCTCTAGGAACTGCTGCTGTTTGTTGCTATGGGTCGTAATGAAGATAACAACATATGGGACTTGACATTCACACCATTTTTTGTCACCTGTTTGTTGCACGTGCTGTGCAGATTTACAGTTGAAATTTTGACTAAATTTATTCTCTACACATTTCCCTTGAGGAGTAGGAGCAGTATTACTGCTAGTAGTACACGTTTCAGTGTGCTGGTAAGCTGAAGGTTCATTTCTTGGGTAAGTACTCTTGGGTGCACTGTTAGGTGAAATGTCTTTTTAAAACGTTTTCCTGCTTTTAAATGTCTTATCAAAATGATGTTCTGCTTTTTAAGCCTTTTTAAAGTTTGCCTTGTTTCATGTAATATGAATAACAATAAATGTTTCTGTGGTATTGTTTTCTTGGTAATAATTTATAGTAGCTTGTATTATAAAATATATGAACATACTTTGGTAATTAACAATAAATCATGATTAAGGTTTTAAGAGCACTAGCTTTCCCCAAGAAGAGCTTCTGTCATTGTTTCACTACAGGGCTTTAGTAGCTGCTTTTATCTTTAGAAAAGAACTTGCAGCAGGGTTGCCCCTAATTTCTGTAGTGTAATTTTTCTCAATTTGTCTCAGCCAAACCGCTGAATGAGAGAGCGGGAGGGGAAGGAGAAAAACAAACCAACTTGACTAGCCTGGGGGCTACCGCTGCAATTGATGCTCGATTTGGGTAACTTAAAATTATCTACAGACATTTGCCCATTTACAGGCAACCTTATTCATGTCTCTGAATAAGGAACAATCCCCTTTTGGTTCCATCATTTGGCATGAAAAACAAGTCTTTACCATCCCTCCTCCCTGTTTTTAAAAATGGCATGCCTCATAGATATGCCTATGCTGTCTCCTCAGAAGTATCAGTGCTTTCTTGTGGTGTTACACACTTTCAGTCACCTGAAGGTGAAAAGGGAGACCAGGAAAAGCACTTGACTTGACCTCATGTATTGGTGAAAATTATAAAAATGGAGTTAAACACTATATTAAACTTCAAAAATTTTAATTGAATGTCTGTGACCCTGAAATGCCAGCCAACAGCTGTGGCTTTGCTAATGAGCATTGTGATGGTTATAACTGGAAAGGAGTTGTTGCAGACTTCCTGTGTGGGGTTTTTTTTTATATCAGATAGATCCTTCAAGGGTCTTCCTTTTTTTTAATTTTGATAAATTCTGCATCTGGCACAGTATTCAAACCCGTAACCTGGTGAGACAGCTGCATGTGTCAGACTGCCTTGTAATAACCATCAGAATGTACTAGTATAGGTAAGATACTATTTATCTCCAGTGAATATTTGCTGCCATTTGATCAGCTACCAAAACTTTCAAGTTCAGGTTGAGGAGTAAGGAAGTCTTCTGATTACTAAACACAATCAGTTTAACTCCAGGTCTGAACAATGTACCTGTTTGCAACTGTTCAGAGCTATTCTTCCTGTTTGGGAGATGGGGAAACTTGCTATCTTAGTGGAGTACAGCTTGACAGTTTGGTCAGTTATTGGAGGGGGGAGTGGTAAGCTATTGGAGGTAAGTTTCCCGATTTCCCAGTTGGCTCCAGCTGCAGCCTCTCCGTGCTGTCGCACGCTGGCTGCAGCAGGGACGCCGGCACTGCAGTGGGACCAGTGACAGAAGCTGTTCTTTAGAATTTTCAGGATGGCTGTTTTCTGCGTCAGAATGAGACAGTCCTGCTGGGCAGAGCCAACGCCAAGAGCAAAGGTAAGGTAATGTTTATTCAATGGGAATGCTTAAGACAGCCAAGCAGCTAGTACCAACTACTACGGTAATAGTCACAGGAGTTCCTTTTTCCCTCGTTAGCTTGAGTTTTAGTTTTTGTACTGTAACTTTCTTGTTTTGTAAATAACTTTATGCTGGATTCTTGTCATTAAACTAGTTTGAATTCAAATAGTATGTGTTCAGATGTAAATGTTAATTCTGTATGACTTTTTTCCCCTGCCTTTTCAAAATTCTTTAATCTGCTGTTTCCTCTTTTCTTTCTTCCGGAAAAAAAAAATGGGGGTATAATGTAAGCTGGTCTCTATTTCATCATGGGAGATGCTGAATCTATAAAATAGTGCTGAAAAATTGCACTAAAGTTTTGGGAGGAATGAGACCCCAGGAAACATCTGCTATCTTTATACATCCTCTCTTGGAGACTTTCAGCAATGCTGTGGTGTGCGAGAAAATGCTTGCAGTCTGCGACCATGCTGAGTTACAGCTCATGAGGAAAAAGGGGGATTTTCACCCCAATTGCTCAGGGACTCGGTTGCATATGTTGGATTGAATACTGGAAAAAGAAGTCAGTAATATCCTTAGTAACTGCAAACCAACTGTATGCAGTTGTGGTCCAAACAGTCAATGTAAAACTAAATCCAAGTAAGGAGAAAGTTGGAATGCAATAGATCTGTGAATGTGAGCTCCTCACATTTGTTCAGGGATTGGTATGTAAATTTTCTCAGTGGCCATTCTAGAACCTGATGGACATCTGGCTTTAATTCACACCTGTGAAAAAGAAAGAGCAAAATTATTTACAGCATGTTTCCTTGGTTCTGACATGCAGAATTATTTTCCTCAGAACAGATGAATTTGATCTCCATTTTTTTCTGTTGTTTGGTGCTGGGCTATAGCTATCAATACCTTTGCTGAAGTAGCGAGGTTTTGTTTTTTTGCTCTCTCTTCAAACTATACAGAACTCTTATTTGCAAAACCTGATTTAGCCAAGAGGACTTCAACGGACTATGATGTGAAAGGCTTCTCAAATATTTTCTTTGGTCTCAGATTTTTTTTTTGTTGCTTTTTATTGTGGGCAAAGGTAATTCTCTGCTCTGTACTAGCATATCAAAAGCACCAGTATCTTAAAGCATCATTTGTTGAAAAGTTCTCTAGGAAGTTTTTTGCTGTCTGTGAAGCCTTACTGTAGGATACTTTTTAAACCAGATTGCAGAATTTGTGCAGCCTCAGAAGCCTCCTCTGTTGGCACCTGCAAGTTTGACTTCTTTTGGACTTCATGAACAAACACTGTTCTGTTTTTGTATCTTTATAATTTTGTGTGTAGTTTCAAATCTAGTTTATGTTAGAGGCTAAGACTGACTGTTAGATGTTAGCCCTTTATAATTATCCTGTATGTGCAGATTGTATGTTTATACAATGCTCTACCTGTTGTACAGTGTTTTTGAGATGTTACCATTTAAGATGGCACTTTATTTCAAATAAAAGCCTATTGTTTTGCAGTCAATAGTATTTAATATTGCTGGTGATTGTGAGTTGTATGATGTTATATTGTGCCGTTGGACCACAAAGAGCTGGAGGTGGGAATCGGTGGTTCTGGGGGCTGTCCTCTTTCTGCAGGTGATGTTTGAAATGTGATTCCTGAGGTAAAGTGTTTATGTTTTTGAGGGGAGAGGGTATGGGGAGGGATTGAATGGTTAATTTTTTGTCTTTTTTTTTTTCTCCCCTGTCCCCAATGATTTGTGGTATTGCGTACCTTGTGCTTTCTGCTTGTTTTTTTCTTTACTATTAAACTGCTGATGTTTATTTCCAGGAATGTTTTGCAAATGTCCTTCTCACTCTTCCCCTCTACAACTGTAGGTACATTGTTCCTTTTTATCAAATAAGCACGTTTGAAGCAAACCAAAGATAAAATAAAAAAGGTCTTAATGTCACGTAAAGGAATGTTTCTTAATGTGTGCAGATGTATAAGTAGTGACTATATTTTAAAACTCTTCTATATGATAATGCATTGCTTTCAGCTAACTGACAGATTTATGTTAAGTTAGAAGACACGGAGGATTAGAAGCGTGCTGCGAGGAATATGGTTCCAAATTGAACTCTCTTTACTTACTAAATTTGACTCAGTGCTTGGCTCTCAGCAGGGCTTTGTGTTACAGTACTTCTTGTATTGACACCTTTTACTTCTAGAAAGAAGATGCTTTCTATTTCAAACGGCTCTTTTAAAAGCAAAGTAGCCTACTTATTTCTAACTTAACATAAAGTTGTTGCATGGTCTTCTGGGATGATGGGGTGTTCATGCAAGTTTGCATTTCTTCCTGTAGGCGTTCGTTGTGAAACATCTTTTGGAGTATACCCAACAGAGTGAGTCCAACCTGCAGTACAGCTTGTTTTTAGTTTTTGGCATCTTTATGACGGAAATAGTGCGATCTTGGTCCCTTGCGCTAACCTGGGCTTTGAATTACCGCACGGGGGTTAGACTGCGTGGAGCTATCTTGACAATGGCATTTAAGAAAATTCTTAAGCTGAAGAACATCAAGGAGAAGTCTCTTGGAGAGGTAAGCTGCAGCATCATTTTGGAAATTGCAGTGTGAAAAGGGATATGCAATATATTCCTTTGAGAATGAGCTGTGCCTTAAATCTAAATAATCTGTTATGTGTATTTTTCAGCTCATAAATGTATGTTCCAATGATGGTCAAAGGATGTTTGAAGCTGCAGCAGTTGGCAGTTTGTTGGCTGGGGGCCCTATTGTGGCCATCTTAGGAATGGTTTATAATGTGATTATTCTGGGTCCAACAGGCTTCTTGGGCTCTGCTGTCTTCATCCTTTTCTACCCAGCAATGGTGAGTTGGAAAGAGTTAAGACTTGCTTCACTTTTATTAGGTCAGACATATGTATAGTTCTGAATAGAAGGTGTTGAAATGTGCTAGATTTAGCCCGTTTATGGCGCTGCATGTTATTAAAGGTGTTCCTAAAGGTGGTTTATGAAGCAGAAATTTGGAAACGGGAAGCTCAAAATGATAAAGAAAATTAGAAAATGGAAAGAGGAAAGCAGATAGATTTGACTGAGATAAATATGCATAGCTAAATTAAACTGCTCAGGTGCTTGTGGTTGAGGTTGGAAAGACACAAGGCCTCCAGTTTGTGTACAGGAGCTCAGTGTTGCATGAGCACATCACTCTTGATTTCAACAAAAGGTGTTGAAAAGCACCGCATCTGGGAAGAGGGTGTTTGTGATTAGTTACTCCTGCCTCTACTTC
This sequence comes from Aptenodytes patagonicus, assembly GCF_965638725.1. NCBI lineage: Eukaryota > Metazoa > Chordata > Aves > Sphenisciformes > Spheniscidae > Aptenodytes > Aptenodytes patagonicus. The sequence goes on along the minus strand of NC_134954.1, from coordinate 13,302,895 downwards.
TGCTGAGCTGTGAAATAGGATAGTTCAAGCCAAAATTGTCTTGCCTCCAAAATGCCTTGTAAGGCTGCTGAAGATTTGTGACTGTGTTCATGATACAAATTTTAAAAAACCACGGAGGCTGAATACTGTGAGGTCCACTTTGGTCCAATTTATCGGGCCAACAGTAAAGATTAAAATAATGGGGATTGTATTTTAAAGAGGGGAACGAGGAGTGGAGTTTGATCATCTTTTCTAGTTCTTTTCAGCAGCCCTTCTCTATTCATGGGGACTCCAAAAGAGACTGCAGGAGTATGAAGAAGGGCAAGGAGCTGAAAACTTCCTAAAGTAGTGTGTTGGTTTTGAATTTCAGACCAGGAATGGGATGAATGTAAGAGTAGCAGATTCTTAGAAATATGTGAACAACTAATTATTTTTAGATTGGTTTAGTAAAAATGTTAAAACTGTTTTACCACCTTCATAGCACTGGCATATGGCAGAAATTGATCTGGCTGTGCAAAGTCCAGCTTGCTCTTTTGCCTTATGGGACCAGGTTAAAAGGTTGGCTAAAATGGGTTCGACTGTTCATTTGCCACGAGGGTCAACTTGGTGTGTCTTTAGGTTAATGTGTTTGTAGTCTTTGTGCTTCAGAAACTTTAACAAATCTGGTAGTATTCAATGTTGGTAGAAGCGCACACCTTTATTTTCACAAATTTTATTTTTGTTGAAACTTGCTATGGTGAGTCAAGTGCTTGGTGGAGATGGGGCAGGAGGCTATGAATAGTGTTTCCAGCCTGACTTTTATGTTCGAACAACAGTTGCCTTGTCCCATCCCTGAATCCCTTTTTCAGATTCAAAATTGACTTTCTTTGGTAATTAGGAGGAGTTGAATGTACTTGTTCTTTCTGAGTTGCCATTAATGTTGCATGGTGTTGCCTTCTGTTTCAGATGTTTGTATCGCGCCTCACAGCTTATTTCAGAAGAAAATGTGTATCGACAACAGATGAGCGTGTGCAAAAGATGAATGAAGTTCTTAATTACATTAAGTTCATTAAAATGTATGCCTGGGTCAAACCATTTTCTCAGAATGTTCAAAGTGAGTTCACACAATCTGTAAATGTTTTTCTTTTGTGCAGATGCCCCATTGGTTAGTACCCTGGTGTGTCCTCCTAGCTTAGTACCATAGATGTTGATGTACGTGCAGTGTAATAACACTTTCAGCCTTCAGGCTTCCTATTTGTTATGTGTGATGGGTTGGACAAACAGACCTGCTTCTAAAGTTTCACCTTCTAGCATAATGAAGTTTGTGGCTTGGCACTAATTTTAAATTTTTAAATTTTGTTCCATTTTTTTATCATTTAATAAATGCACTGGCTGCTCCATTTTTAAATAAAGTAAAAAGACCTCTATTCTTACGGAGATTTACAGACCATTATAGTTCCTCTGTAACTGCGGTCTTTATAAGAAGGTATATAATGTGATAAATGCTAAAGCGTAGAGTTAGGCCTCTCTTACTCAATGTTTACAGTGCTATGGTAGTGTCTGTTGTATATGTACCCCCCCGAATCATACTTCAAATGTGGTGCTCCTATTTATATTTCTAGAAATTCGTGAGGAAGAACGTAAAATCTTAGAGCGTGCGGGCTACTTCCAGAGCATCACTGTGGGTGTGGCTCCCATAGTTGTAGTCATTGCCAGCGTGGTGACCTTTTCTGTCCATATGATCCTTGGCTACGATCTTACAGCAGCTCAGGTAACTTACTGCAGCGTTGAAAATCTTTACAATGTTGCTACAGTAGCTTTTCTGCTAAGCCCTTTCTCTTCATCATATTCTTTGCTTTGTGGCTGTGCCTGTGTGGCCAGGCTGTAGCCTTGCTCACAGAAGTGAACATCTGATGGGTGTGACAGCAGCAGATGTAGTCTTACATTTTGCACAAAAAGCTCTCCGTGCTGTTTTAGTCCTGACCTTCCCCAGAACAGGTTTTGAGCTGAATGTAAACGAGCACTCCTGTTTGCTATTCAGATAGGGCACTGGGATTACTGGATGTTTTTGTTTTACAGTGTGCTTGGATGCAAACAGCACAAATGTCTTACAACGGGATTTGAACTTTGGTCTTCACAAGTAATAGGCTAATGCAGAATTTGCTAGCTGCTGCTTTCGGTAGACCTACAAACACTGAAGATGTCTGTCTTGGTCTGTTACAAAGCACTGGAGAAAGAGTTGGGTAGATCTGCTGTTTTCTGCTGTTTGAGAATATGTTGAATATTTAAATGGTTATTCTTGGACTGTGGGCCTTTTCTGTGGCTTTGAATTGCTGCTGTGACATTTCAGCTTTTAGAAGGTTGGAGTTGTTAGTATATTGCATCCAAATGTGATTCTCTTTCTTGTCTCATTTTAGGCATTCACAGTGGTCACTGTCTTTAATTCAATGACTTTTGCTCTGAAAGTAACACCTTTCTCAGTGAAGTCTCTATCTGAGGCATCTGTTTCTGTTGACAGATTTAAGGTAAGCAGTCATTTGGCCTTGCAGTTTTAACTGTAAGCGTGGAGTGTTGTTGTATGTGTATAATAGATGCTAAGGGAACACTGGAAGGTAATGTTGTCTTGATGACTGAGGAGTTCTTTTTCTTTACGCTTAGCACTCCAGATTATTGGATTCTGCAAAAGAGATACAAATCTAGTGAAGGAATATTAGAAGCTTAAGATAATACCAGTGTGGGAAGCAAAATATTCTTATTTAATGATTTTAGGATTTTGATGTTGGCCACTGTAAGAGATAGAATACAGGACTAGATGGCTCACAGTATAATAATTCTTAAACTCCCTTTTAAGACCATCTGCATGAAAAGACAGTGAGACATGTCTGCAATGAAATTTCATGTTTTGCTAATGAAACTCTTTTTGGAAATGTCATGTATTATATAGGCAGCTTTGCAGAAACCAGTAGAGTTTTATCTGTAGTCATGAAAAACTTAGGTTTTGTATTTCCAGACCAGATTAAGTGACTGAAACTCCACTATATGAATAAAATGCAGTTGTGATCTGACAAAACAGAATCTATGGCAGAAAATTAAAACCCTTATAACAATCCTATCTCATCCTTCAATCTCTGTGAAGTGAACACACTGTGTATATTTTAGTATGAACTCAGAGGACAGGCCTTTATTTTGTCTTCTTTCTTGAAGACAATAGTGCATTGCACATTGCAGAAATTTCCAGATAGGATTCCACAGTATATGTATCCACTATATATAATCTCCACAGATACATGGATTCTGTGTAATGCATTCATGAAACAAATCTGGGTGTGAGAAGAATGGGATCTGCAGAATGGTTTTGAGATCCCATTGCTTTTGAGCGTTTTTGTTTCATCTTCTGAGTCACCCTAAATCAGGCTTTCTTAAATCCAAATGCACTGAAGGGAGTTTTGAGGGGGAAAATAAGGAGAGGAGAAATTGTCATATCTCCCAGTTTGTCTGTAAACAGTGTAATCTGTGTAGGGTTTTTAACATAAGGTCGGGAAACTAACATCACAGTAAAAATGTAACTGACTTTTTGGCTCTGTAAATGAGTATGAGCTTTCTTATGAATGTATGATTCGGGCATAGCAATTGCAAGAGTAAATAAGGCTGAGAATTGAGAAGTCTTTAATCGCAAAAGGCTTCTTAGTTCAAAACATAAATAATGTAAGTGGAAAACATTTTATGTTGTAATTAAACTGTGTGAAAAATCTCTTCCTAATCTGTGTTGATTGTAAATACTGATGGATGTGGTGGAAAACATGATACAATGGACTTAATGGCTTACTTCTTATAGTCAAGCAGACCAAGATAGGTCAGCTAAATTTGTGTGAGATGACTTTTTCCCAGCAGAGAAGTTGAAGGGTAAAGGCTGAAGTTAAAAGTCATTCTGTCTCCTTCCATAATGTGTTGGTGTGCAGGACAAGTCAGTCACTTTCCCTCAAAGTGACCTCTCCTCTCCAACCCACGTATTCTACTCATGTGTTTTTAATCTGGAAATTAAAGAGCTGCAGTTGCAAACAGTGTTAAAAGAATAAGTCCCTCTCATATCGCATCCCAGAGTATTGCAGTTCTGTAAAAGTCTTAGTGTATCTAAGTGCTTCCACCACATCCAGGAATGCCCCGGCCACTTAGAAGGCCTGGAGTTAGTTTACACTAATGAGCTAACTTTTGCTCTTCAGCTTCCTCCTACTATATAGCCTGATGTGTTTTGCTGCGTGAGTGTGCCATAGGCTTGTCTCCCAGTCTTGATCAGGTGTCTCATCTTTACACCTCTCTCACAACTCCTATCAGAGTTTATTTCTAATGGAAGAGGTTCATATGATAAAGAAAAAACCAGCCAATCCTCACACCGCGATAGAGGTGAAAAATGCTACCTTGGCTTGGGACTTCTCCCACGCCAGCGTCCAGAGCTCACCAAAGTTGACCCCCAAAGTGAAAAAAGACAAGAAAGTCACCAAGGGCAAGAAAGAGAAAATGAAGCTGCAGAATGAGGGACAGCAAGCTGTGCTGGCAGAGCAGAAGGGCCATCTTCTAGTGGACAATGATGACCATCCTAGCCCCGAAGAGGAGAACAAAATCATCCACCTGGTTAACCTTCGGCTTCAGAGGACTCTCTACAACATTGACTTGGAGATAGAAAAGGTAGGAGAAGAAAGGAGGAAATCTGAGCTTTCAAAAGGCCTCATTTTTACCTGTCTCTTAGAATAGAGAGCTGTGTATTTTTGCATGAAATGGAGCATATTGCTTTTGTGCACTCCTGTAATATCCATGGCAACTGCAGTATCCAGGATGCAGTGTCTGATCTTGATGTAAACAACTGTGCCATTTTAGCAAACTAGATCTTTGCAAACAGCCTATGAAACAACTGCAGGTTGTATAGCTTTCACATCTAACTGATGGTTTTGCTGTTTGTAGCTCTCAGTACAGTATATGAGCCATTAAGCGTAAAGAATCAGCAGGGCAAAAGGGGTATCAGTGCGGTGTTGGTGGGTGGTGTATTCCTGCAGCCGTTGGATAATTTTGCAGGGTTTCAGCTATATTCTGGGTGAACATTTTAGGTGATTAGGTGTTCTAATGGATCATAACAGTGTTTTTCATTGAAGAATGTGCAATTTCCTTCCCTGAGAATTTTTGTGCAGTAGGACACACAAATTTTCAAGAATTTGGAAGCAGTTGGAGTTCTCATTCCAAGATAGGTAAAAACATGTAAAATGTCAAAGAAAAAGCATTGAACTTAGTACATGACATCTGCTACAAATACAAAAGTTTTGCAGTCTGGCAGTTGGAAGTTGTAGTAATGGGATCCATGCATTTATCGAGATATTTATGGTTAAATTGTCTCCTATAGTCATATGAATAGAGGGATAGTTTAAACTCTTTAAAATATAGGTCTTTTTTATAGTTTAGAACTTTTGAGAAGGATGCATATAGTTTAAAAAAACAGCCTTGAAAAAGGAGTACACAGTTACTTGAAAATGTAAAGGCTAGTTTTCTATCAGAAGCTTGTAAACGAGAGGAGGCCAGCAATGTGTTCCACAAGTGGCTATATACCCTTTTTGTCTACTTTACCTTTTTTTTTTTTTTTTTTTTTTTTTTACAAAAGGAACAAAAATGGTTTTGATGAATTCATTGTGTAATGTGGGTATCAACCCACCCATTTTATTGCAGAGAAATGCTTCAAAGTGACTAGATTCTAGCCTTTCTTGGTACATGTTCCTTAGCAAACTGCATCTCATAGGCAAGGAGTTTTACTGGACCCATGTATCCTAAATTCTACTTTTCTTTCAGTCTTTCCTTCTTTATATCTTTCCTTACCACTCTCAAAAGCATCTTGGTGTGTTATGTTCAGGCAGGCCTTGGTGCTTTTGGCTGAGTGCAGCATTCTCTGGGCCTGTATCAGGCCTAGTCAAAGGGAAGCTAATCTTAAAATACATTCATTTTTACCTGTAGAGTTGATTTAGTTTTAGTCCACTGTGAGATAGTATTCACTCTTTATTATTTGAGAGTTAAAATACTGACTGTCTTGCTTTTTTTGTCTGTTATGTCCCTTTTCAGCTGTCATTAATGTCCAACTGTCCCCTCGGAGGTACTAAAGGTAGTCCAAATTCTGAAAGGGATGGAGAATGTAAGAAATGAGTACCATAATTTTTTTTTTTTCTGTCTAGGGAAAACTTGTTGGAATTTGTGGCAGTGTGGGGAGTGGAAAAACTTCACTTATCTCAGCAATTTTAGGACAGGTGAGAAATTCTGTTTTGACTACTTCTGCTCTTCTCTTTCCTATCTCCTATTTCACTTATTTGTACTCTGTAGAAGAAAGTCTATTCTAAACATGGAATAGCATAATTTCACAGTTTATCTTTAATTTCAGATGACCCTGTTGGAGGGTAGCATTGCAGTAAGTGGAACATTTGCATATGTAGCCCAGCAGGCCTGGATTCTCAATGCTACACTTCGGGACAACATTCTTTTTGGCAAGGAATATGATGAAGAAAGGTTTGTCAGAACTGTTTGCTGATTTTCATGAAAGCTTAGTAATTCTTGGCCCAAGTGTGGGAAAATTTAATGCAGAGTACACTGCAGTTAAAGCCTATGTATCCTTTTAGAGTCTGTCTTTAAGACTCCTTTAAGTCTCATTTAAGAGCCTGCCTCTCCTGCACGTTCACTGTGGCTGATGGCTGTCAGTGCGTCTGTCATTGCTCATTTGCAGTGAGGGCTGTACCTCATGCTGGGGTACTGTCTGATCGCTGTTTTTAGCAGCTGCTGTGGAGCAGCAATGAAGTGGCATTTGCTCTTGCTGTCCTGGCCTTGCCCTATTTAAAAACAACAACTGCTGTTCGCAATGTACTGGCACCTTCCATGGCCCTCCCCAGTGGGGGCCTTCCCTGTGGCCTGTGCTAGCTATCCCTGGAAAGAAATTGCCTCCTTACCTTCACTGTACTTCAGAAGAAGGTGATTAATTATTATCCTCAGTTTCCTCCTGAGAATCCAAGGCAGGTCATTTGTTTTAGGCTGCTGGAATGTCTGCTACTAGTGTAGAAAGTGGGATAATGCTGTACTAGCTAGATACTTGGGGGGGGAAAAAAACAGTGTTCTTACTACATATCTAATTGTTCTTTAGATACAACACGGTGTTGAATGGTTGCTGTCTAAGGCCTGACCTAGCCATCCTTCCAAATGGGGACCTGACAGAGGTATAAATTTTGCTTATAGTAGACTAATTATTAGATGGAGAAAAGTAGAGTTTTGGTTTGGTAGACTAGACTGGAGTGAAGGGAACATGAGTCTGGTATGCATATAAGCCAAGCTGTTGAATGCACCTTCTTGAGCTGAGCTTATCGATGCAGGCCCTGGGCTATTGAGAGTTGTGCCATGTTTTTGACTCAGATGTTGACAATTTGGGAGTTTATTGTGTTGTAAATTTAGCTGCCTTAACAGGACCTATTTGAACTTGATTTAAAATAGCTAAGAAAAAAGCATGGCTATGTTAATACAAAAAAAGTAAAATAAGCAAAAAAGTACTGCCACATTTCAAGCACATTAACCTTGAGTTTGAATGTATAACACATTTCGCGAAGAAGTGGACACCTAAGCTAGAATATATATATGTATTAAAACAATATATAATATTATAGTGGGTGTGTGTGTGTATATATATAAAAATAAAAATATTATGGTCTGCTTCATTCCGGTCACCTCTTGAGCTCTGAATAGCTGTGTTGCTTGGTGCTGTAGAAATAAAGTAACGGGTGTGTGTCTGTACAGATTGGTGAACGAGGGGCTAACCTGAGTGGAGGGCAGCGTCAGAGAATCAGTCTGGCTCGAGCACTGTACAGTGACAGGAGCATTTACATCCTTGATGATCCCCTTAGTGCCTTAGATGCTCATGTTGGAAATCACATTTTTAACAGTGCAATAAGGAAGCACCTGAAGTCAAAGACTGTCCTTTTCATCACTCATCAGCTTCAGGTAATACATCTCTCATGCTTTCTTTCTTGGACTTCCTTGAAATACTGTTTAATCAGTTGCCTTCATACTGGAAATTTCTATGCCCTGCCCTGTTACAGCACAACCCTGTCTGTCTATAGGATGCATGATTTATGTTCACAAACTAGGTTTGCAAATACACACCGAGCACAGTCCACAGTCTAATTCTTTGATACCAGTGCTGCTTGGTATCTGATCTGGACTGGTAACACTGGGCTAAAGAAAATTTACCAGAGAAGTAAATACCTTGTTCAAAACCACTTTTGCTAACTTGGTATAAAGCTAGTTCATCGCATCAGGAAAACTTAGATTTGGTGTCAGTAAATAAGAATGGATGTATTCTGAGGGTTTTTTTTTTTTTGCTATCTTCTGTGCATAGAAATGTTAATACTTAGTATATCAGTATTTGCAGTGTTTAAGTATCCTGAATTGTCTTCCATAACAGATTGGTTTTGATAGAACATAAAAACTTTTTATTTGTGTACAGTGAGACTAATCATGGTGCTCTAGTCAATACAGGATCTTTAAAAATCAGATGTCTGTTACTTTGGAAGAGGTGTGTTCTGTGCAAATGTTTATAAATTACTGAAAAAAATTGTGTGGGAGTGTGTCTGATTATCAGACATAATGATAAAGACTTGTTCTTACTGCCATTTTCTCCAGTATCTCGTTGACTGTGATGAAGTGATCTTCATGAAAGAAGGCTGCATTACTGAGCGAGGAAGTCATGAGGAACTGATGAACTTAAATGGGGACTATGCAACTATTTTTAATAACCTGCAGCTGGGAGAAACACCACATATTGAGGTATTTGTTTATTTTAAAGTGCTCTGAATGATGACTGTTCTGATGAGATGAACCAAATGACATAGTCGGAAGACTGGAAAATGGCTTCACATGTTCATGTGTTGTTCTGACCAATAGATTTCCTGTAGAATAATCTGTGCTTCGTTAGTACTTCCTATTTGCAGTTACAGTTGGTATTTAGGGAACATGTAGTAGAGAGAACTCTGCCAATGAGCTCATGAGTTGAACATAAAAGTAATGTATCGTCTCCTCTGGTAATGCTCAGAGCAGGAAGCTTGTTGTCTCCTTTATTGTATACCTCACTTCTTAATTTACCTCCAAATTAGCACAGACCTGGACCAACATTTGTCTGAGAAAATTCTTACTGGTTTGTTACTACTTTTTCACATAGGGTGTGACTGAGGCACAGGAAAAGTGATACAACTTTAGATGTGACAGTTTTTTGGAAATGTAACTGAAAATGCTTTGTTTTGGGCAGTTTTGAGAAAAAGAATTGTTGCTTGACACTGCTTCTGTTATGAAACAATGGCTGTAAATGCAAACTTGGATTTGTGCTCTATTGTTTTAGTCGGTGGAAAAAATGTAAATGTAGAAAATAACAAGAACCGTTCAGTAGGACGTGCATTTAAATTTTCAGCAATTTAATTTTTCCCACCTTTCTCTTGTTTGTTTCCTGAAGTTATTCTTTGGAGTAAGCAACTTTGCTTTTTATTTGATGATGATTTACTTCTCTAAGTGTTGTGTGTGTTTTCTCGTAGTAAGAAGAGATTAAAAAAGCACATCAGCAGTTTATTTTTTAAGAGATGAGAGGCTCCTTATTCACAAGTTGCAGACATTTAAAAAAAAAAAAATTCTGAAAAGGTAGCATTATGACAAATACACAGATATAGAGGTGCTTGGTGAAATTTTCTTCTGGGAGATGTTAGTGAAAGAAGCAAAAGAATATAATGCATTACTCTGCATATCCTTTCTGAGGCATGAAGATTATAGTTCTGCCATTTTAAGATTAATGTAATGACAGTTAACATGACATTCTCCAGTCTGCATGCTTGGCTGACCTTCACTGTCTCTCTGTAAACACTAGCTCATGGAAGGAGCATTAATTTGCATTGCCAATGGCATTAGAAGAAATGAATGGTAAAGTTAGATTCTCTGTGGTTTGACATGTGTGAGATGTCTCTTCTCACTTAAAGTGTGGGAAGAGGACCCCGAAGATGCTGTGTAGGGGGTTTCAATTAATGTAGGCTGTCTCTGAACAGGTAGTAACTTCCATTTGTGGGAAGATGGCTGGGTTTAGAACAGTAGCTGTGTGTGCAGTTTAGTGTTTGGACGTTTGATTTCTTGAAGACCAAGTTAACCTGACTTCATCCTTAGAGGCATTTCATGAGAGCTTTCCTGAGTGAAGTACTAGGGCGTTTTGAGGGAAAAAAAGCCTCTTAATAAAATGGAGTTATTTTTGCAAGGGACAGGGGGATTGTATCTTTTTCTCAGCAGTACGGGTGTTGTTCCTCTACCATGTATGCACATAGTGTCACTGATTCTGGAAATCAATCTTGCACACTACCAGTACAGATTGGTAGCAGTTCAGATTAATAGAGGAGAATTTAATCCACCAGAGTTGGCAGTCATCCATAATAACAGCAAAGTTAATATCCTCCTTGATATGAATGCTAAGCTGTTGAAAGCCTTTGTTCTTAGGAGGCAGCTTATAAAAAGTTTGGGTTCAGATATGAAAATGTCAAAGCAAATTACTCCGGTATGTTTAGTGTCATTGTTTTCCTGCAGATTAATATAAAGAAGAACACAAACAGTTCACTGAAAAGACCCCAGGATAAAAGTACCAAAACAGGGTCTGTGAAGAAGGAGAAAGTTGTAAAGAAGGAAGAGGGTAACTATGTAATCAGATTTCTGGCTGTAATTATCTTAAACACCAACAAGCTCAAAACATTTGCTTTCAAAGTGTATTATGAATATACCTCTCAGGTTTTGAAAGCTGTCTCAAGTCCTGGTCACTCAGTGTGGTTGATAGGACACAGGCAGTGGGCAAAGAACATTCATTAATTCATTAAATATGGATTCTGGCACAGTTCAATCAGGCTGCCACTGGTCAAATGCCATCGGCACAAAGGAACTTGTAGTATCTTTTCTCCCACACCACCTCTCCCTCCTATCCTAAGAGGGCAATGTGTATAGCTTAGTACTTGCAGAGTCCTAGGCAGGACATGGCATTTATGTATGAAGAATTGGAAGATCTGACCTCTGTTTTGTGGTTCGCTCTGTTTAATGTTAACTCTGAACTTCAGCAGGGTTTAAAAAGCAATAGTGAGGCTGATACCAGCCTAGTATTTAAGTCTGTGCTGATTATGCTTTTTCAGACATACCATGATGTGAATGATTCTGCAGAGGAAATGTGACTTTTTGAAAAACTGCTTGAACCATTGAGTTCTGCGTATTAAGCAATGTCTCTGTTTCTGAAAGTATTCTGTACAGTTTGAAAATGACTGTAGTTTCGTGTGTGTTCAAACTTACAGAAGTTTCATGGAACAGCTTTCTCTTCCTCACTCCCTCCTCTTTTGTTTCACAGGCCAGTTGGTCCAGTTGGAAGAGAAAGGCAAAGGCTCTGTCCCCTGGTCTGTTTATGGTATCTACATTCAGGCAGCTGGAGGCCCCTTTGCATTCCTCATCATCATGGCACTGTTTGTGCTGAATGTGGGCAGTACAGCTTTTAGCAACTGGTGGCTGAGTTTCTGGATCAAGCAAGGCAGTGGAGTAAGATAAATAGCTTTTCTACTCTCTTGTGTCTAACGGGCAGGGGGATTGCTCTCCTAGACTAATCCCAAGCAGTCCTATGACTCCTATGAGACCAAATGGTGCTTCCTAATTTAAGCAAGTTGTAAGGCTCCCCAGGAGATGATCTCACTAGAGAGTTCATCTCCAAGAATGAGAGAGCTCCACTAATAAGAAACATATAATAGCTCATCTGGTTTTATACTGCCCTCTTGTTCCTTATCTTGGTTAGTCTAAGAAAAAGAAGTGAAAATGTGAAAGGGGCCAACAAGCTGCAGGAGGACTTACTAATTTTAGTTCTGTTTTTTGTTTGAATGTGACCTTACATCTAACAGGATAATCTTGTTAAAGTATATGGCTTTAAGTCAAATGACTTTTGGGAGTTGCTTTGAAGACTGTGATGACCTAGGATGGTTTGGGACTTTTCCCATGCTAGGGGCTTTGATTGCAAGTCTTATTCCATTTAAAGATTCAAATATAACAGCAAGATTTTTTTTTTGGCTGGGGGAGCAAACTACTAATCTCAGAGAGGAAATAATGAAGTGCAGATGGCCAACAATATTAAAATAAGCAATGAGGTCCTTAAACATACTTAAAGATTTAAAAAAAAAAAAAGAGAGAATGAGAATGTACAACAGTGTGACAGTAAAGAATTTACTGCATACTGACAGAAAATAACAACCATGTTTGATAGGTTGTACATTGTCTTCTTATCCAAGGTGAATAGTGCTGTGTAATAGGAGTGGTGGTATGCAAGTATCTGGCATTGTTCAGAAGAACACAAGAAATGATAAACATGAAATGAGAGATTAGGAATCAAATGAAGTAGGTATTGTGGTAGTATTTTCAAAGATATCGTAGGAAAAAGGCCAAGGGCTACAAATCTGCATGTCAAGTATCTCTGCTAGGGAAAACTTTCTGAAGTATTCAAAGATCATTGAAGTACTTTATTTGAAGAAATATCAAAGATGGTGGGAGGGGACAGAGGACAGTTAAATTCTACCATGTGTAACGTGTACATGCTTAATGCTTGTCTTACTAACGATTCACTGAAACCTTGAATTTTCTGCAGAACACCACTGTGACTTTGGGAAATGATACTGTCATAAGCAACAGTATGAAAGATAACCCTCACATGCATTACTATGCTGGCATCTATGCACTGTCTATGGCAGTTATGTTGATCCTGAAAGCTGTTCGTGGCGTTGTCTTTGTAAAGGTATGTGCCAATCCTGCTGTTTTTCTTATCCCCCCCACCCCCTACTTCTGCATATTGATTGCTGTCACCATGGTTCTTTTGGTCACCTCCCAAGAGAGACTTTTGAACCAGAGGAAGTCTGATCACGGATCGTGACGTTTCCATAAGTCACCTCTTGGGGCTGCACCATGCTTTCTGTTAAACTTCTTCCCAAATTAATAGCTTCCTTCCACTGGTTGGAAGCACAGAATGTAAGAAAAAAACCCTTATGGTTGGAGAGAGAAAATAAGCAGAATGTTTTGGTGCCCAGGCAATGAGCAGTGACAGGAAGGCAAACATCCTTTCATAACGCTGCAACGTTTTCTGCATTGTCAGGGAACTCTCAGAGCATCCTCGAGGCTCCATGATGAACTCTTCCGACGGATTCTTCGTAGCCCCATGAAGTTCTTTGACACTACACCCACTGGGCGGATTCTCAACAGGTTTTCCAAAGACATGGATGAAGGTATCTCTCACTGTATGCGCTGCAGATCCCACATTCAGACCTCTCAGTTAACTCCTTAATACTCTCCAGTCTCTTGCTGTTGGGATGATTGTACCCTATATCCATTGCCAAATGTGTACTTGTAATAGGCAAAGCAAGAATTGGGACGTACCTGGGTTATGATTCTGGAAGGCAGCTGATACCTTGAGTCTGTCCGTTCACTTAGAAAGAAGAAAATGTGCAGCTGCTTTTGTACCTACAAACTGCACATGGACTTTTAGCAGTTAATGCAGGGGGAACCTAGAGTATCAGGGTGAAGCTGATGTGCAGCAAAGGTGGTAATTAGGTCAGAGTTGCATTAGTGCTATTTCTGTAAATGGGAATAATTGGAAAGACTAGTAGCATCTCAAAAGATAAAAGCACCCTTAATGAAAATGTACATTTTTAATTTGAGTAAGCCATGAGAAATCACTGTCCTTGTCAATGATGATGTACAGCTAGACTGAATTGCTTTGTATAGGTTATTTTAGCTTTCTGTGCTCAAGATCTTCCTCTTTTCCTTCCATCTTTTCCAGTTGATGTTCGTTTGCCATTTCAAGCAGAAATGTTCATCCAGAATGTCATCCTTGTGTTCTTCTGTGTGGGAGTGATTTCTGGGGTTTTCCCCTGGTTCCTGGTGGCAGTGGGGCCCCTCATTGTCCTGTTCACCGTTCTGCATGTTGTGTCTAGGTAAGTGCATCAGCTGCTTTGACTAAAAGTAGAGATACTTTGACCGCTTATTAAGGACATAGGGTTCTTCAAGTATATATGCATCAATGTAGTGGTTGGCATATGGTGGTTGTACATGTTGCTTAAAAGTGCTTCTTTCCTTCCAGAGTCTTTATTCGAGAGCTCAAGCGTCTGGACAACATCACACAGTCTCCATTCCTGTCTCACATTACGTCTAGCATACAGGGTCTTTCCACAATCCATGCCTACCACAAGGGACAGGAATTTCTGCACAGGTCAGTCTAGATACCCATCTGAGAGTGGTGGAGCACAAAGCAGGGTGCAACAGGTTTACATTCAGAAGGATTTATTAATGGGATCTATAGCTGATGGCATACATTGGCTCTAAGAGTGAAAGGTACTTTTCGGGGGGAAAAAATGAGGGAGAACAAGAAGGAGAAAGGAAAGGGAAAACTCCCCAGTAGCCAATGGGGAAGAACAGTGATAGAGTCCCAGCTGAATGCCCTCCTCTGGAGTTCTCTGCAGTGCAGCAGGTGGCAATGATAATGGTGAGGGCAACTTTTCGGCCATACTTTTTCCCTAGTAGTATATACTTTTCATCAGGTCCTGATCATACTTTCTATTGGTTGTTTCTCCTTGTGATGGTATTAGCGTTGGTTAGAGCATGCTAACAAAACCTCAGTGTGCATATTGATGAGCTTGTTAGTCTCTGTGCACATGTATAATTGGATAGCATTTATCAAGTATTTAAGTGACTGTTAGCCACCTTGTTGTGCACTATGCTTAGTTTTCTCTAGTATAAACTAAAATCTGCAAAACAAATGTTACTGAGGGAAAGTGAAACATTACTCATGTGAGTGGTAGTTGCTTCCCATGAGAACCTGCCATAACAATATCGGGGTTTTGCAGGTGCAAGGTCATAAGACCAACAGCGTGGGAGCACAGGGAAAATTGCCACAGAAGCTCTGGAAAGACACTGCTACACCAGCTTAGATGAAAAGTTGCAGAGGTGCTAATAGCAGTCCCTTAGCATTGCTGCTGCTAGAGCACTAAGGCACTGTCCACGCTGTGCAACAGCGATTGGTGTAGAACTTGAGTTGCACAATCAGAAAATCTAGTTACTGGCTTTGTGAATCTCTCAAGTGTCTCCCCCCAAATAACTTTCTCAGCTCCGCAGTGTCAGGATTGTAAATTAAATGGTTATAGATGAGTTTTAATTAGTGTCACCAGTCCTGTCAAAACTTAGTGTAGCTTTGCTATTTTATACACAAGTGTAAAAGTATATATTCTGTACATATTCTGAAGCACTGCTGCTGTTACCCATGGAGTAATTTGTAGCCATTGAGCATCCTCTGGGAGGTCTTGCATAGGTGCAGTTGTGGTGAAAGTGTGTGTAATGTCCCTGAATTTTGATTCACTCCCAGTATAATTTGCTGTTGTACACAGAAACTCAGTAATTTGACTTCTGAGAGTTTGAGCTAAGTAGGTATCTGACATTATTCAGGAAAGTTTGTAAACCTTGCTTTCATGGCCTAGTTTGAGACTTCCACAGTGATGGACTAGTCTTCCCACCCTGAATTCTGATACTGGAACAGGGATTTAAGTAGCTCTGCTATTTGTAGAATGTCAGGCTCATGGAGGTCTACTAACCTTTCCTGTATTTGTTTCAGGTATCAGGAGCTCCTAGATGACAATCAGGCACCGTTTTACCTGTTCAGCTGTGCAATGCGCTGGCTAGCTGTACGGCTGGACGTTATCAGCATTGCTCTTATCACAACCACTGGCCTTATGATTGTCTTAATGCATGGTCAGATTCCTCCTGCATATGCTGGGCTGGCTATCTCATATGCTGTGCAAGTGAGTATGTCCACATACTGTAATATTTAATTTCTCATTTAATGCAGTTATTGCTAGTAAGTAAAAGTTACACACCATTGAAAACTTTCCTTAATGCACTACAATGGAAGAAGATACTCTTAGCCTTTTTGCTAATGGAGGGGAAAGCAATTCACAGTCAGGACCTTTTGCTAGCAGCCAGATTGCAAATTAGGAGGAGCTAGGTGCTTAAGGCTATTGTTTTGGGGACCTGCCTCTTTTTAAATTATGAAGTAGAAACTGTTTCAGGCTCTTCATATGCTGCATATTGCAATTTTCCTGGATATTCCAGAAATTGGATTGATGGTACATCAGACATCTGCCAAACTGATGTCTTAATGTATTGCCTGCAGTATGTTTCCACAGCGTACAGCATCCTGTGTTGCAGCTGTGCGGGTTAGATAGACTTCAGGGCTTGGAATACTTGCTATTAGAGCTGTTGTTTGGCCTTTTCTGCCTCCTGGTGGTCGTAAGGTGAAATTACAAAACTTAAATGGCTAATGTTTAAAGCTGTTGCTTGTGGGAAACCTTTCTAACCTTCTGGCTTTTCAAGTGATTAATAAATTATGGTTATTTTAAAATTAACTTAACTAAAATTAACTTGCCTTGGGCACCTTAGCTATGTGATGCCCAATGCCAAGAGTACTTATGTCAAATATCATAGAATCATAGAATCATTTAGGTTGGAAAAGACCTTAAGATCATTGAGTCCAACCGTTAACCTAACGCTGCCAAGTCCTCCACTAAACCATGTCCCTAAGTACCACATCTACATGTCTTTTAAATACCTTCAGGGATGGTGACTCCACCACTTCCCTGGGCAGCCTGGTCCAATGCTTGACAACCCTTTTGGTGAAGAAATGTTTCCTAATATCCAATCTAAACCTCCCCTGGCGCAGCTTGAGGCCATTTCCTCTCGTCCTATCACTTGTTACTTGGGAGAAGAGACCGACACCCACCTCGCTACAACCTCCTTTCAGGTAGTTGTAGAGAGCGATGAGGTCTCCCCTCAGCCTCCTTTTCTCCAGGCTAAACAGTCCCAGTTCCCTCAGCCGCTCCTCATAAGACTTGTGCTCTAGACCCTTCACCAGCTTCATTGCCCTTCTCTGGACGCACTCCAGCACCTCAATGTCTTTCATGTAGTGAGGGGCCCAAAGCTGAACACAGTATTTGAGGTGTGGTCTCACCAGTGCCAAGTACAGGGGGATGATCACTTCCCTAGTCCTGCTGGCCACACTATCCATTAGGTTCATCTCTTAATTCAGTAGTAAATCACAGCTCTCTAAATCTGTCTTCGTTTTCTTCCATCACTCCAGTTAACAGGGTTATTCCAGTTTACAGTCAGACTTGCTTCAGAGACAGAAGCTCGCTTCACCTCAGTGGAGAGGATTGATCACTATATCAAGGTAGGACAATAATATATTCAACTGCCTGTTTTAAAATTTCTTGTTGCTTGCTATGTTGCTGGCATAAGAGAAGAGAAAGTCAGCCATAGTCTGCCTTAGTACAGAATGTATGTTTCCACTCTTGTAAACACATTAATGCATGTACTGTAATACTGCAGAATGAATTTGTGAATCTATGTGTATATATAGGCATTGGCAGGATGAATGGCACGAGCTGGTAGGTAACTAAGCTTACAGGCATCACTTGCCTGGCATCACTGAAAGTTTGCTGACATTCTCAGTAAAGGGTGGAGTGTGTGAAAGGGGTAACTGGGAATTCAATATTTTACAGTAAAAGGATGGTGTTCTGGCATCCTTCGTTCCAAACCTAATAGAACTCCTTCATTTAAACACAGATAACTCTTTGTTATTTTATCTACATGTAATTCTGCTTCATCCTAATAAGTCTACTTCTTTTTCCACAGCTATCTTATATAACATATTTCTATATGCTTAAAAAGTCAAGACATTGCTCTCATTGCAAACATGAGAAATGTGCTAGGCTAAACGTGAGAAATGTGCCAGGCTAAATACTTAGCAAGCTGCTCTGATTATCTGTAACGCTTTCCTCATAACTAGGATTTGTGTATGCAGAACTGCGTGTAGGTCAGTGGGGAAGGTGTAGCCGGGAGAAAGCCTTTTACTGGGTCTGGTCTTTGAGGTGAAAGGCTTTTTTACTTAATACATAATACACATTCCCTCTAACTTCAGGGGGAGATATATATCTATTTGGTAAATCTGGGCTATGTAGTAGTTGATATTTGTAGAACTTTTTTTAGCCTGTGGATTTAATACTGAAGAGAAAAAAAAAAATTTAAAACTGCCCACTCCCCCAGTCCTCTTGTGGCATCTAAGTAGAAAATTTCTGTGTATGGAAGACTTGGTGACCGTACACAAGCTGAGAACTGAGAACTGTGTGCCACATACTGCCTGGTATCTCTCACTGGGCTGAGATGGGTTTATCACTGTTAGGCCTTCAGTGGCAAAACCTATAGTTGTAGGCTGTTGGTTTGTGGGGTTTTTTTGTTGGTTTTTTTTTTTAGTTACTGTCTATCATTTTATATCACTGTTAAGCAATGCTTTATGTGATTTTTCTTATTTGGATCTCTAGACAGCCATTTTATTATGAAACTGTAAACCTAGTTTGAATCTAAAGTGAAGGGGTGGGTGAGCAGTGAAGCACCATGCAGGTTCTGTGCCTTACGAAGTCCCAGGCTTGTCTTCTTTCAGTGTGGGTCTGAGGTTGCTGTTATGAGCACCAAGCTCAAAGAACCAGAGTACTATT
The DNA here is from genome assembly GCF_965638725.1 of Aptenodytes patagonicus. NCBI lineage: Eukaryota > Metazoa > Chordata > Aves > Sphenisciformes > Spheniscidae > Aptenodytes > Aptenodytes patagonicus. The sequence goes on along the minus strand of NC_134954.1, from coordinate 13,284,302 downwards.
GTAGAAGACTGCTGTTTTTCTCAAACCCTTGGGGTACAATTAATCTGCCTCTAACCAGATGTTGCAGATGTCCATAACTGACGTAGTCCCTGTGGGATCTCTCTAGGGTCAATGTAGGAAATGGCTATCTCCGGAAGACAATTTATTATCTATTCTAAGTGTTTGTATTAGATTGAGAAAAATCACACTCCAGAAATGTTATCTTCTTTGTAGTGACTATAAAGGAGTTGATGGGGCCTGGTTCAGTTGGAGATTTTTACTTTGTACGTGTTTAAAGTTACATGAGATGAAGCCCACGACAGGATTTCTGCCATTCTCTGAGGCTGCTTGTGCCAAATATGGAAAAGTGACCTTGGCTTTGTTCTAAATGTGCTATAAAGGCACATGTTTGGTTTTCAGAGGTTCTGCTCTTCTGTTTAATCTGTGAACTGCTTAATGAGGGGGCAGAGTAAAATAGCAAAAGTGAGCAAGCTGGAAGGGGCCCGACTTAGTCATTTAATAGAACAGGGGAGAATGAGGAAGAGAAGGAGGAGGGTAGCATTTGTACAGTGGGTCACGTGGATGTTCTGTGTCAGCATCAACAGAGGTGACTTTGGCATGTCATAGCAAATGAGACACAGAAATACAGATTTTGTATCCAGAAGCATCCAGTCTTTGGAGTGCCACAAAACTCAATAGGATTGTGCTCATAAATAATAGGCCTAAAATACATTTTGAATTCCATTGATGAAAAACATTGTTGTCTAGAAGGACCACTGTCATTATTGAGGCAACAGGAGGGGAATAGCAGTGTGGTCAATGTAATACAGCAAACTTCTGTACCACTGGGCCCGCATCCAGCCACACAGCTCATCATAAAACTGCCATAAACTGATATGGGCCAAGTCTGCAGGGAAGAACTCACGCTGAAAGCTGCAACTGCTATAGTTTTCCTTTCTGGTGTTTTGTTTACTGGAAACTGAACTTCTGGTTTTGTTTTAAAGACACTTTCCCTGGAAGCTCCTGCTCGAATTAAGAATAAAACTCCTCCTCTGGACTGGCCACAGGAAGGTGAAGTTGTTTTTGAAAATGCAGAGATGCGGTACCGAGAGAACCTTCCTCTAGTACTTAAAAAAGTGTCCTTTATTATCAAACCGAAGGAAAAGATTGGCATTGTGGGAAGGACAGGCTCAGGTAAGGAAAAACACTAAGGAGAGTTAAATTACTACTTTTACGGAATGGGAATGGAATAGAGTGGGGCAGTCATATTGATTCTCCTCTGTCTTCTCTGTGTTTGAATAAATTGTTAATTGCACAGGAGTGGTCCAGCAGTCTGTCAGTGGTGGATTCTGTTCATGTGCATACATAAGGAGGATCCCTGTAAAGAATAATGGAAAAACTTTTCACTTAAAGTAGAGGGATATCCTACTATGCCTGAGCCAGTATGCTCATAATGTTTAACACCCCAGGCCACTTACCAGCACAGAATGCTACCTACATATTCCTTGCAGCTTATTTGACTCTCTTGAAAGTTTTCTGTACTGATGCTGCAGCCAGGTTTGGCTCTAAGCTATCTCAGAAGTTTGTAATGTGAAGAATCAAAACCCCTGTTTGTGAGATGACTTAAACCAGCTCCAAGATGTAGTTTCTAAATAAGCAATTAATATTGCTGTATTTGGTTTACGTGGCAAGATTTTGGTAGCAGGGGTGGGGTGCCACTGCAGGGGGTGGCTTCTGTGAGAAGAGATTAGGAGCTGCCCCTACAATTTAGGAGTTTAAATGCTGAACCCCAGCATTTACCAGCATTGTTTGCCGGGACTTCATGGTATTTTAAAACACTTTTCTTACACGTGGACAGCTTTTAAAATGCTTTCTCATCTCAAAGCTGCTATGACTGTAGAAACACTAGTATTGTTTTTCCTGTCTCATTTTTAGGGAAGTCTTCCCTTGGAATGGCACTCTTTCGTCTGGTTGAACTGTCTGGAGGCTGCATTAAAATTGATGGCGTGAAAATAAATGACATTGGTTTGGCAGATCTTCGCAGCAAACTCTCAATAATTCCTCAGGAACCTGTGCTATTCAGTGGCACTGTGAGGTTAGTGAGACCGTAAGAAGGCAAGAAGGAAAAAGAAGGCTACCACCTTATACTTGAACTCAAATAGGTGCCTGGTGAGATGTTAGTTCTCGGGCATCCTAGCTTCTGTTCTCTGTTTTTGAAACAAAAAAAGCACAGCTAAATGATTTTAGCTGGCCCAATGCAGAACTGGATGTGATCATCCTCTATGAAAGTCTTGCTTTCTGTTTAGATTTGCTTGAAGTTTTTGTATCTTTGTCTTCCATCTCTACTCTTTTGTTCTTTGGCTACTCTAACCCGAGTGTGCTGGGAGCATCTGATTTCCTTGGCAAGGAAATTCTGTTAGTGGAAGGCTAGATGGGAATCATCCATCCGGATGAATTAGTACACTGCTGTTTTGCTGTTCATTGCTGAATAAAAATTCTGGTTATGTTTTCTGCTTCCCCTTCCAGATCAAACTTGGATCCTTTCAATCAGTACAGCGAGGAACAAATCTGGGATGCTTTGGAAAGGACTCACATGAAGGAGTGTGTAAGTATTATGTGCCCTATGAGATACGTGTTTATGTTTTGGCTTTCAAACCTACATGTTCTGTTAGTAGCTGCTTCAGAGACCTTTAGATAAAGCTTTTTCTTTGCAAGTTTTTTCCCCTATTGGCTATGCTTTATTTCTAGTAATGAGACTGAATTTTTGGAGAACGTGCCATATTTTGGATGTTTACTTTTTTAGTATATAGCATAGCAGAGTGTTGCTTCATCACAGGGACTCCTAGGGTGTTACAATATTTCACGTGATATTTTTCTATATGTGCCTTAGGTGTGCATTCTACACTTACATTTGTGAGTGTAAATGCCACACATGCACATTTATACTGAACTTAAAATCTGCCCTTTGCGAGGCCCTCTGCAGCAAGTCTCACTGCCATGACATTTCCAATTCTTCTTTTCTTGTGAGTCAGGTGGCATGAGGCTGCATGTGTGGCTATAGTACGTACGCTGCAGGAATTCCTGCAGGGACTAGCTTCACTCTTTTCTCTTGGTGAGAAAGACTGTCAGGAGATCTGTATTCATGGTGATATGATTTTGTACATGGCACACTTTTTTCTAGAAATCAAATATTTTGTACTTAAGTCATTCTAAAGTTGCCTACTGAGAGGATATAGCTCTTCTAGCTTAACAACTAGTGTTCTCAGGAGCTATCACTGAGTCATGGGCATTTCAACCAGACTGAGCAGGTCTGATGTCATATTGTTGTTTTAGCATTAACTGCTTGTTACTAACTTCCCCAACAGAGAGGGAGAGATGGTGAGCAAAGTGTGACAGATATTTTGGAACATGGGCAAAATCAGATTTGCAGGAGGAGCAACTGTTTGTCTTGTGCCATGGAGATACAAAAAGTCTGTGCAATGCTCTAAGATCTTTACCTCTTCTTTCCCACACAGGTTGCCCAGCTGCCTATGAAACTTGACTCAGAAGTGATGGAAAATGGGGAAAACTTTTCAGTTGGAGAGAGACAGTTACTGTGCATAGCTAGAGCTCTACTGCGTCGTTGTAAGGTGAGCACAGTGATATGAGAGAAATAGCTGGAGATAGCAAACTGATAGCATTGAGCAAGCCTTTTTTGTGCCAGATTCATTCTATCTGTCAGAGGAATCACACCAACAGTTATTGCAACCCACAGATGGTGTAGGGTTAGAACAACTATAAAGGCATCTGCAGCCAGCTGCAGAAAGGTATTGCTTGTTAGTGTTAGTAATAGTGTGTCAGATTGGCCTAATCATTTACTCAGAGTGTCCTGTTATTGGTGAGCATCAGATTCTGTCCTTTTTCCACCTTTTTGTAAATGTCAGCCAAGTACTTTCCTTCTACATGGTGTTCCACTAAAATGTCGTCTCTAAGTGGAATTTGGGACCATGCTGTGCCAGTGAAGTTAAGGGTTTTGCAGGAATGGAAGACAAATAGTAATTACAGTGAGAAAGGACATTTGGATTGAGATTGACCAGGGTTCTGATTTTAACTTCCTTTTTCCTTAAACATTGCGCACCATGTTTTAAGGTTCCCTCTGCATCTGTTTTAAAGCCAAGACTACTCATCAGAAGTTACTGCTCTCTGCAGTACCTGCACAAACCAAGTCTAATTTAGCTTTGACAAGACACCACTCCAAATCAGTTTCTGTCTGAGTCTGAGAGGAAGGGTAATTCTTTACAGCATAAGAAAGGTGGTAAGCCTAGTCAGTATTGACTCATTGCAGAAGGAACTGTCACCACCAAAGATGTGTCAGATTAATTTAGCAGTAAAATTTGTATTTGAGAGTTAGCTGCTGAATGTAAAACTGAAAGTAGTGGAAACTTGAGGCCCAGGTCAGAACCCAATCATGTTGTGGCTCTAGGATGTGACCATAAAATGCAAGTGTGATCCATAAGGTAACTTTGTTGAAGGCGATTACATAAAGAAAACTGAAAGGGTGCTTGTAAAAACTACCTTTGTGACCACAGCTCCATAATGATTGCCAGTTGTGACAACTCTTGGTCATGGTAATTCTGCCCGCTCTACATATTTTATGTTCAGGGAGGGAAAGTGTTACTATGGGTAACAGCCAGGATTATGTGCTGCTTTCAGATTTTGATACTGGATGAAGCAACAGCTGCTATGGACACAGAGACAGACTTACTGATTCAGGAGACTATCAGAGAGGCATTTGCAGACTGCACTATGTTAACGATTGCTCATCGCCTGCATACGGTACTGGGCTCTGATCGGATCATGGTGCTAACACAAGGACAGGTAAGCAGAAAGACTTTTGTGGCTGCAGTTCCTATCGCAGTCTGGTGGTGCCATATGTGCAGGCTGAACTGAAGGAACAGCTAGTATTGCAGGGTAGAAAATCCTCTGTGTTCATTCACATCCTTGGTAATAATACTCCAGTAGAATCAGTTATTGCCTGACCGTGACGAGATCAAAGAGGGCAAAATTTCTTTCACACTCCCAGAAAGTACCATAGAGTAACAGGCTGTCTTTTAGAAGTGTTTTTAAAACTCCCTTTGTAGGTTAATTCTGAGATGGGTAATAACAGAAGCATCTCTGCTGGGGCTCAGTGGTAGTTTCCCATTACTTTCATGAAGCCCTGTGCTATCCAACAGGCATATGAGAGATACTTTACCCCCTTTTCAGGCTTCCATGTGGGGAGCCATAAACAGTTAAATCAAATGTAAGAACATTTGGCAAGGTTCTTAAAGGTAGAGAAGGCAAAAACCCATAGTGTCTGCCTCTGTTTGCCAGAGCCACCAGAGGTTGCTTCCTGATGGGTAGGTCTGGTGTTCGTCTGACCTAGTTTGAAGCATCCCAGGTTACAGTATCTATGTATAAAAGCACATACTTTCACCGCCTCTTGTCTCATCTAAAGATTACTGCCTTGTTTTGGCGGCTTTACTACTGTGTCACAAGTCCAAGGGGTGGGAATCCCATTTTCTGCTGGATTTTACTGACATACTTTACCTGCCTTGTTTGCTTTTAGGTAGTGGAATTCGACACGCCGTCTGCCCTTCTGGCCAATGAGAACTCGCGCTTCTATGCTATGTTTGCTGCTGCGGAGAACAAGGTTGCTGTCAAGGGCTAAAATTCAGGGCAAAGTCACTTTAATTTTGGAGAGCTACACTCCCTGCCTGTGGCAGGCCAGCTCTTCTTCCTCCTCCTCCTCCTCCTTCAAGCAGTTTATTGCCTTTTCATCTTTTAATTTTTAGCACAATGTGTCAAGCCAGAGAGATTTTTAAAACCGTGTCAGAAGAATTCATGTTTTTATTATTGTATTTATTCCATAATCATATTACTAATTCTTTGTTATTAAATGCACTCTACAAATGGCTCAGGGAGCCATAGTTATAAATGTATCAGAGGCCTATAATGAAGCTTTATACATGTAGCTATATCTATACATAATTCTGTATATAGCCTATATTTACAGTGGAAATGTAAGCTGTTTATTTTATATTAAAATAAGCACTGTATTAATAACAGTGCATATTCTTTTCTATCATTTTTGTACAGTTTACGGTACCAGAGATCTGGCTTTGTTATTGGACTGTATCAGACACCATTTTGTCTTTTACAGTTGGTCTTTTCCTAGTGCCGGATTTTCTGCGTGTCTGAGTGGAAGTGAAGCTTTGCAATAGTGTCCTTTATTGTCACATCTTTGTTGTCTAGCGCAGGGGAGAAGAGCTCTGTGGTGTAACTCTATTGCATTGTAATTTATCAAAGCTATTTGGAGCATTGCTAATGTTCACCACGGCAGCGGCTGCTGCTTCCCATGATGCTTTCCCAAAGCAGGGTTTCTAGTGATCTCCTGAGTGGAGAACCACTTCTGGGTCACATTAAGGCCTCATATTTTCTCAGTGTCCTGATACAGTATTTCTTACTGTATCAGCAGGGTTTACTTCAATGCAAGCAAGCCCAAGCTGTTCCTGCTTCGCTGATCTAGCACAACCAAAATCTAACTGTTCATGGAATGATCTGTAACAAATTAATCATAAGGTTCAAATCGTACCCTGTACTCTAGCAGGAAAGCCTTTTCAGAGTTGCTTCAGCTGACTGACTCCTTTATATTGAAGCTGCTAACACTCCTCAGAGGTTTAGGTTGGCTTTCATTGGCATGGGTAACACTAACTCTTTGTTCTGCTCACTTATATTAAGGTTAAACAACATCAATATTTCGTGTTTCTTTATTGCACACTTGTTAAGGAAACAGTCCCTCATCCCACCTCTTCTGGAACTTTAAACAGGTTCCTGTTGATCGGGATGTAACACTGGTGTAGGACATATTTTTCTTACTGTAAAAAGACCTACCTCAGGTTACTAGGTCCTGCGTGGTACGTTGCCATGATCACTGTACACCATCCCTGTTTTACGGGACCTGTGGCCCGGGTGGGCGCAGTCGCTCCTATAATAGCTGTGACTTATTGAATGGTCAGCGTTGCATGTCTTTGTCAACTCGGACATTTTGTAGCCTTAGCATGTTTGCAAAATGTCTCATGGAGGCAGAAATCTGAAAAGTAAATAAAACTATTTTGGGTTTTGTAAATTTTATTGGCTTAAGTGGTTTGTTTTGGGCACATAAATCACTTCTCACCTTTTTGAGCCCTGGGGGACAGTTTTTGCAGGCTGTTTTTTTTTTTTCTTGTCTATGTACCATGGCCTGATCTTTCTTCCTTCAGAGTGGAAGTGTTTCTTTAAAAGTGTAGTGGGTAGTTTTTGTGCCCTCCAGCATGGGGGTGGCTTGCAATATAAGTAAGTTTGTGTTGAGTAGCACAGAGTAATAATTTATAGTGCAAGTATTCAAGCCAAGTAGCAAGGGGGGGGAGGTCAGACAGAATACAGAAGATCCTTCTTAGGCTCAGATTTTTCCACTTTCTTTACCTGCAGGTGTTACTGTTTACAGTGTGACATGACTGCAAAGTCACAGCAACAGGCATTTCTACCTACTGATACCACAGGCAAATCATGGCATTAGCAGAGCTTAGGCTGTAGCTTGAAGATAGCAGCACATCATTTGTTGTAGTTCTTTAGTAAGTCTTTTCCCAAGCAAGCATTAACTAGCACAGATCTTGCCCTGCTCACAGGCCTGGACCCAAGCTTACTCTATGTCAGGGACTGGCCACCATTTTGCTCAGTGTTACTCAATTCAAAGAGCAGAGTGACTATGTTGTGGTTAGGAAAGGGAGTAGTAACAGGCCCGTCTCTGAAGAACACCCAGCTAAGTGAGGGGGTTCTTTTTTCATCAGAAACTTGAGGACAAAAAGAAACTGGGGAGAGGCGCGAGGGAGCAGGGGTGATAGGCAAAAGAGGTAATGCCCTGCTTCTTCCCTAAAAGTAGAGCTGGGTAGAAGGTGAAGATGAAGGCTGAACACCTTAAGGGGAGAGGGAGAGACCGTGAAATGTATCTGCCTAATACTGTGGTTAAAACAGTTTGGTCAGTTGTCACGTGCAACTCTGTCAAGGACAGGATTGTCTTGGGCCCTGCAGAACTGAGTTTACCCCACGAACTTCAGTATTTCCCTTGAAGAAAAAGGGCTAATGTACCTAGTTCTCAAGTGCCACTGGGGTCAGAGCGTGGCTTCATTTTGCAGCTAAGGCTGAGCTAATGGCAGTCTGGGCAAAAGGGGAGCCATCCTGATCTTGTCCTCCTTCTTCTTCCAGGCTGGGAGTTCCTTCCACTTTCCCGATGCCAGCACTGGCTCTTGCCTGGTCCAGCAGTGACCCAGTTCAGAAAGCTAACTTGCAGAAAGTTCACGCTCCAAAAGCAGGAATGCTGTACAAAGAAGGAGACAGGAAGGCACACCTGGAAGGGAGGTGAAGTGGGGCTGCTTTTTTCAGTAGGTGCTAACTGTAACACTAGCATAGGTATGAGACGAAACTGCACTCAGGATTCATTGCACCAAACTGCTGCTTTCCAGTTACGCTCTCCTAAAAAGGTGAATACTTTCCTGCTGCTTCAGTGAGCTGAAATAGCTCAACAAGGTGTCAAACAAGGGCCTGCGATGGAGCAGGCAGGCAGTCACCTGCAGACAGCAGGGATTAGCTCAACCGTTTCGTTAAACCTTAGCTCCAGCATTGTTACTTTGGAATTAAGGAGATAGGCTGCCAGAGGGAAATGTTCTTTCCGCTGTAATCACTTATCTGCTTCATTTGGCACTTGTCTCTCAGACAGTACAGAAGCATTGCTTCTCGCATGGGTAGCAGTAATTTTTTTTTTATTGGCTTTTGTCCTGAACCACATGAGCACGCTGAGCCCTGGCCCAGGGCCCTGTCACTGAAGTGGAAGGAAGAAACATCAATATTTACAAATGAGACTGAAATATCTTTATCTTTGAAGCATTCTACAAGAGGTTGATGATGATGATGGGACTTTTCAGGAATTGTATCCTGCATTATGATTTATAGTGCCATATCCCAGAGACGACTTCATCCTGCGAGGAGTAGACTAAGGCTGTGGCATTAGGACAGAGGCTTTCCTTAAAGGCCCAAAAATACCCAAAATAGCATGGAGATAACATATCCTTCTTAGTATATAGCAAAGGCTATGGCCCAAGACCAACAGCTGTGCGACTTGAGAGAGATTTGCCTGGGATAATTTGGTATTACCCTTGGGAATTTCAGTTGCATCGGTTTTACTTACTCTGTCCAAATGCAGTGAGTGCAGCCGATCCCAATTCGTTATCATCAGCCTAGAGATTCTTAGAGAGAATGTGTTCCTGCTCATCTCATCTCATCTATCCGATGAGTGGAAACGTTGCACTCGCTTGGGACTGCAATCAAAATGCAGGTAGGATTCTTCTAAAATTACCCAATGGAGTTAACGTGCAGTTAGATTGGTGTAATTAAGTCCAAAGTCAGGCCCCAAAGTTATGCTAGCTTGAACACCTGAGGAGACTTCACCGTTACCTGTGGTGAAGATCACACAGGGTCAGATCCCGAGGGGCTGGGGCTGCGGGCTGCATATCATCCCTAGATGAAAGCCAGAGGGAGATCAAGCAGTCTTAGTACATCGCTGGGAACAAAGCTTGAGAAAGCACAATTATTTCAAGAGGCAAATGGTGCGAGTGAGAAAAGGTGTCGGAAGGAAAGGATAAATGCAGAAAATTTGATTTATAAAAGGAGGATGCGGAGAGAAAAGGTGGTAGGACAAAAAGTTTCTCTTAGTTAGAAGGGGATTGGGCGAAGACAAAATTGCTTCTTGAAGGTGCTTCAAAAGAACATACTGTGAGAAGATGCAGGGCGGCTGTAACGCCCTCATCAACCAAAGAGCTTTTCTGAATGCTGCCTTGTTATTTTTTACTGCAACTGCAGCGTGTGTTTTACTATATGTAAGCAATCACACAAAGGTTTTCTTTATAGTCCCAGCTTCAGGTCGGTCTAGGATAATACTGTAATTCGTTTTACCCTTGGTTCAGCTGGAGACAGCAGCCAAATTGTGCTGGGGCCACAGCTTCTGCCTCGAGTGTGACGATACAGTGGCAACTCAATTGGGAAACGGTGCAGATGCCGCTGTCGCTAGTGTAAGGCTTGGGAGGCTTTTAGAATGTACCACTCTGGGTTCCTTAAACCCACAACTGTGTAATAAATGTTCCCGTGCCATCCAAGAGACGTGCCTTGGAGACTCATCCATCAGGCGGCTGAGGTAGGCAAAGCGTAACAGTGAGAATAACTTACAGAACAGAAGTGTCACTACGTGGGGCAGAGAGATTTCCCGTACGCTGCTCTCGGGCTCTGTGGAGTTCACATCGCAGTTACTTCCAGCACAGCTCCTTCCTTCCAGCTTACTGTCTCCTACCGCTGCCACGCAGAGAAACAAGCGGCTGTATAAATACGATAATTTTGTGGTTTCTGTCCTTTCCGATTTAGGAAGGCAGCAGTGGATGGTGTGTGATTGATTGCCTCGAGAAGGAGGGTTGGGGAAGAGCAAAGCACGTTACGTCTGAGCTGGGATCCGGGGGCAGTTTGGAGTGAGTGTCGGAGGCAGGCAACTACGGGCAGCCGAGGTGGGAGGGGAGAGATTTAAAAAAGGGGGTGTTACGGGGTGCTGGTAGAGGGAGGCTGTTTAGGGTTGGACTGTGAGGCAGATGTGAGGAGTGTGACCAGGAGCTGGATGGGGGAAGCCAAAATAGGTACCGGTGGGACGAGGGCTGCGTGCATCAGCCCTGCTGGGAGCCGTGGCGTGGAAGGTTTGGGGTTGTTTGTCTTGGAGCTGGGGAGGGGGAGGGTGGAAAGGAACCATTCGCGCTGTGCGGAGGAGGCAGAGCTGGCTGCGAGGCTGCGCGGGGGCAGGAGTGAACTGAGCGGGGCATTGTCGCCGTGCCAGTGGCCGTCCCCAAAGGCAGGAGCAGCGGGGGTCGGCGTGCCCGGGCCCGGACGGCAGGGCTGGGGAGGTGATGGTGCTCTGGGGGGGGTGCGGGGCGTGGTGAGAGGAGGAAGGCTTTGTGCGTGTGCGCGCTCACGTTTTACGCTGCCCTGTCAACCGGGGGGTGCAAGAGGGGCGTGGATGAATGGAGCGGCTGGTGTGCAGGGCTGCACGCGTGGGCCGGGGTGGGCGTGCAGCGTGCATGCCGACACGCGTGAAGGCTGCCCGTGCGCCTGCCTGCGGGCGTGGGTGCGCGCCGCTTGCGTTGGAAGCGGCTTGCGCGTACGTGCGCGTCGGAGCAGCGCGCGATGTGTGCAGGGGGCGCCGCCTGGGTGCACGCGCGTGCGTGCAGAGGTGGGCGCGAGGTGCGCACCAGGCACAAGCCGCGCACATGCACGGGGCGCGCCCGCGCGCGTGAGGCGCGCACCTGCCCGCAGCTGTGCACGCCCCGGAGCTGCCGGCAGCGGCGGGCGCCCCCCCGCTGCGCGCGCAGCCGGCGGCGGGCGGGGCGGGGCTGCCCTCGAGCGCCCCCCGCCGTCCCGCGCGGCGCCGCCTGGCGGCCGTGCCCGCGGCCGGCTGTTCCGGGCCCGGGCCCTGCGCTCCCTCGGCCGGTGCCGCGCGGGGCCTGCGCGGCCCTTTCCCCCCCCCTCCCCGCCCCGGTCGCTCCTGCCGCCGGGGCCTCCCTCCTCCCCGCCCGCCCATGGATTTCACATAGCAGCCGCCGCCTCCGCTGCCGCCTCCTCCTCCTCCGCCGCTCCATGGCGGCTCCGGCTCCGCGGCCGCCCGGCCTGTGCTGCTGCCGCAAGGGGTCCGCGGCCGGGCCGGAGGCGCCGCCGGCCCCGCCGCCGCCTCCCGAGCCGCCGCCGGACGTGGCGTCGGCTTCCAGCTCGCAGCTCTTCAGCCTCCGCCACCTGCACCTGGGGCTGGAGCTGCGGCCCGAGGCGCGGGCGCTGGCGGGCTGCCTGGTGCTGGAGCTCTGCGCCCTGCGGCCGCAGCCCCGCGCCCTGGTGCTGGACGTCCACCCGGCCCTGCACGTCCTCTCGGCCGCCTACCGCCGCGCCGCGGCGGGGGAAGCGCCCTGCTCCTTCGCCTTCTCGCCCGCCGAGGCCGCCGCCGTCGCCGCCCCGGCCCCGCTGCCGCCGCCGCCCTGCCCGCCGCCGTCGCCGCCGCCGCCCTGCGCGCCGCCCTGCGCCGCCAGCCCGCCCTCCACCGCCACCTTCCTCTCGGCGCCCTGCATCGCCGCCGGCCCGCTGCCCTCCGCCGCCCCGCCGGGGGAGCCGCCCGCCGCCACCGAGCCACCGCCGCCTATGCCCCTCTTCGCCCAGCCGCCCTGCGCCGCCTGCCCGCTCGGCTTCAGGGTGGACCCCTTCACCGACTACGGCTCGTCCCTCACCGTCTCCCTGCCCGCCGCTCTCCAGCCGCACCAGCCCTTCCAGATCATCGTCCGCTACACCACGGCCGACGGCCCCGCCGTGAGTACCGCTCTGCGGGGGGCGCCGGGGCCCGGGGAGGGGCGGCAGGGCAGGGATGGGGAGATAAAATAGGAAACCGAGTCCCGGGGCGGCCGGCGGTGCCCTCCCGTGCCACCCGAGCCTTTCTCACATTCTTCTGCCTGCTGTAATGGACCGTCGGGGAAGCGCCCTGGCCCCGCAGCAATGGCAGCGGGAGATATTTCACTGTCAGCCTCTCTTCTTATGTCCCCATCCCTCCACTGCCTCTTCCCTCCTCGCCTGACAGCTGCCTGCCTGCTTGTCAGCAGCATCTGTCCCCTGCCCGCAGGAGTGCTCGGCGGTGCCGGTCCCCTGCCTGCTCCCACCAAGCCCTGCGCGGTCCCACGCCGTGCTCGGCAGCGATGCTCGAACCGACAGAGCCGCCCTCCGTCCTTCCCCCATCACCGTGGCCCCCAAGGCTGTTCAAAATGATTGTCATGATTGGGGATGAAGTCTTTCGTCCTTTAAGGGCGTTGCAGTTGTTGGCGAGGAGCGTGAAAATTTGAAAACTCCTGCTTCGGCTGAATTCTTCAGGACAAGTTACGTAATCCGCAAATAGAGGAGTTTCCCTGTGGGTTTTGCCAGGTGCTTACAAAATCAGGCCTTGCGCACCTAGGTTGACGTTCCATCGAGCCATGGTCAGGAGCTTTGAGAAGAGCAGGGGGAGATTCCACATATTCCTACAAATTATCTGCTGGAAAAAGGATGAGAAATGGCCCTAAACACCCATTTCAGTGTGGCCACGGGAGGTGCTTCCCTGTCTGTGTGGATTAGTCTTTCTTCAGTAGTGAGATGCTTTGTAAATCCTGTCGCTTCTTTTCAACCCCTGGTATTTAGAAGCACTTTGTTCCTGGCCTTTTAGGTGCTATCTGGCAGATCTTGTGTGTTTTAAGAAGTTATGATAGTGAAAATGTAAAGTTACCACTAGAACGTCAGTTCTTTTTTGTTACTGCATAGTCTGTTCAGGTTGGGAATTCAACTAAAATGATTTTTAGCATGTGGTTCATGAATCTGTTTGCAAAAGGAGTGGTTTTTTGAGCGTCTTGCAACTTTGAGGCCTCTGTCTTGCCTAAAGGAATTGACTCTCAGCCTGCTGGTTTGGTATTGCTGTTGCATTGGTCAAAATGAGTAAACGTGGATCTATTTGACTACTACAACTTATTTAACAAGAACAGGAATCGGACGTACTGGTTTCATGCAAAATAACCCAATAGCGAGTATAAGCTAGGCCTTTCCTCATGAAAGGAAAGTGTTTCTGAATAGAATGAGTTTGCTGGATCTTCTTCTGTCTAATTTTAATACTAAATTGAAGCTCACAAAAGTAACTTCATCCTCAGAATGATCTGGACGGTCTTAATACATTGGCTCACTCGGAATAGTGAGTTCCACATGAAGATTTTTGTTGACAGAAGGTTTCTTTTGTTATATGGTGACTTTTTAACATGCTGGTCCTTCCCTGAGAGTGCAAAAATGAAGTGAAATTCTGGCACTTTTAAAATTCAGATCCCCTTGGAAGTGAGGATATTGTTCCCTTTCACCTCTGGAGCTCCTGGTTTTAGTATTTCCTTGTACGATACTCTGCTGTAGTTTTTCTGCACTGAAGGGGTACGTGGGAGATGTCTTTCAGGGCCCACAGTGTGTTCAGAAGATCCTGTTCTTTTTTTTTTTTTTCCTTCAAGATTTTATGAAGAAACCTGTTTCTTTTGTCCACACTAAGCCTTGTTTATGGTGGGAAGGCTTTAAAGCTAGTTTGGCGTTGCTACGTGCTCTATAATCATTCTCAGTCTGGCTGAGCCATACCTCCCAAAGTACACGATAACATACTTTCCTCCTCTTGAACAAATTGTTTTATTTTTAAGCTAGCCTGTGCTTTCTTCTGGGTTTTGCCAGCCTTGTTGCCAAAGGGGCAGGCTGTCCTGCTGTGTCTATGGAGAAGTGATCTCAGATGTAACGGAATACCGATCTGAGACTCAGCTTTAGAAATGATCTGAAAACCACTGGAAGGCACAGGGCACTGATTGATGTGTTGTTCGTTTAGTCTCACCTTGCGTTAACATGTTGCCTCCTTGGCCCTGCGCACAAGCCAGCGTGGATGTTAAGTGTTTGAGGGTGCTGAGAGTAAGGCATTTTTTTCTATTCCCTCTGTTTGTCTTGCTTCCCCTGGCTCAGACGTGAACTAGCTGTTCTTCATCCCATCTTCTGAAGGCTTTATTGTACCTTTAATGGCATGTACTACTTCAGCTGAAATAAAGCTATGAGGACTAGTGTCAAAAGAGTATTGATGGTTACAGTGTCAGGGGCATGCACTGCCCTTTTCAAGTGATACTGAAAAGTAGAAGCAGGCATGCTCACTGACATAAATCATACCACGTTTCCTCACTCACTAATGTAGATTTTGGCTGGCAAAATATTTGTCCTCGAGTAGCACCTGTTCTAGCCCTTCATGTTCAGCACGCTGAACTATTTTTTTTTTTTTTTTTTTTGGATCCAAAGTCATTTCGTGCTATTGTAGTGCTATCTGTCATTGCTGTTTTTCAGCCTAGCATTGCATTTTAATAGGGATGAGTAACCCATACGCGTATAAGGGTGAACTGGTTTATACTCGCATCTAGTACATTTCCTCGCAGTCCCTTTTCTCTGCATAACTGAAGCAACTTTACAGTGTTAGACCTCTCTCTTCTAAAAGTTCTGTTTTCTTTGGCCTTGCTCTGAATATAATCTTTTTAGGTCAGGGTTTATTTTCTATGGGACCCTTAGCATACTTGTGGGACCTATAAAACAGTAAATTCATGTTACAGTGCAGCACGGATGTGTTGGCAGTAAGATCAGCAGCGGAGATGGTAGTCTGTTTAAAATTGGAAACCTATTGCCTTGATATACTTGGTTTGAGCCATCTGGATATGTTATTCGACTGTCCCATTATTTCTTGTGTGGAGGAAGGAGCCAAGATCTTTGGTTGTTTGATGGACATTGAGAGACAGCTGAGAGATTAAATCTGCCTTTCACAGAGCATTCCAGCTCCCTGTGCTGTTAGGAAACCATATGCTCAGTACATCACCAATTCACTTCAGAAGCAAGACTGTCATAAGCGTTGTGTATCTCTCATGGCGTGGGCTGAAGGCACACACTGATCAGGTGTGTCAGTGACAGTAGTCGTGCTCTTCCTCCCCTTCTTTTCCCTCACCCTTTACTTCTTGGTCCTACAAATACTCTTTCATAAGACTTTTTTTTTCCCCCTCCTTCCTCAGGGAGAAAAATCTGCATCTGTCTCTTACCCACTGTGTCACGCCTCTGATTTGGCAGCGCACATGTTAACACCAGTGCTATTTTCTTTCCATGACAACCTTAAATGCAAACCCTGTGTTCTGGTATAAAAAATGATAGCGTTTCCTCATCTTCAGGATTTAGCAAAAAGGACAGCCCTTTTTGCAGTGCTGGGAACTTCCCCGTTGTTCCGTTAGATTTGTCTTGATTCTTCAGTCCTCCTAGAGTGACTTGCCGTCCAGGTGTGCCTTGCTCCTGTCGCATCCTCTGCATCTCAGATGTGGTTTACTTTGTCATCAGATGGAACGGCCTGTTGTTTGTCTAGGACAGAAGCTGTGGCGTTGCAGCTCTTCTCAGGAGCTTCATCAATAATGCAGGTAGAAACGTGGAGAGATTTAAAATTGAAAGAGGTTTAGCTAATTGCCTTTCTTGTTTGCTGGATTTGGGTAAAAGATTATAATCTAAGTCAATAAAAATGATATTCTTGGCAGGTGCCTTCTAAAGTGTGAGCTTCTTTGCAGTATGTGGGCAGGGGGAAACCTAGACGGTCCAAAGCCTCTGTTCAGCAGAGGAACTAAGCAGCAGTTTTTTACTTAAAATACTCCATGAGAACAGCTTTAATATGTAAAACATGAAGAACTCCATAAAAATGATGAGCGTTATGATGAGGTTACGTATATTTCCAAAGGGGAGCACAGGAGGGATTTGGATGTAGAGTAGATGATATGGCCCCAAATACTGCTCTGTCCCCGTGTACTGCTCCACCCCCAACCCCCAGCAGTACCCTGCTCCTTGCACTCCTTTCTGGGATGCTGCTTATACTCGTTTTCCCCAGTCCATAGTCCTGCCTCTGTCCGGCAGCGTAGCCTGGTCTATTTATATTACAGATCTATTTATATTGTTTCAGGATAACTTTCATCATTGTTCCAAGTGCATCTGGAAAGAGAGACGGAGACTTGCCATGTAGCTGCAGACATTAGGAAACAAGGGAAAAAAATACTTCATCCTCTGCAAATGTTTTTTCCCTCTTGGCCTGTGGGGCTGGTGCTTCATTTAACTTCAACCAAATGTCAAATAGAGGGGGACTGGTTGAAAAGAAATTGCCCTTAATTTATGGAGTTTCTTGTAAACAAGAATCAACTTCTCAGTTCCCCCTTGCTTCCTGCTTATGTTTTCTTCCTGCGCTGGTCAGGGAGAACTTCCCCTTGTCTCTGCTCTAAAGACATCGTCTGTCAACCCTTTTTCCTTCCTACTCTAGTGTTGCAACTTAGGTCTGGTGATGTCTTCTCTCCCTGTTTTTTTTTGTTAGCCTTTTCTGTCTCTCAAAAAGCAAAGGAAACAGAACCTTTTGCAGGCGAGTCTCTTCAGCAAGGTCAACAATACAGATTGTAAGTCAGACTTTTTGTGAAACGAGCACAAAGCCACTGATCAGAGGAGTGTTTTTAAGTTGGCATTGGGGCAGATCTTTAAAATCTTAATTTCTGAGCCTCCTTCCTGGATCATTAGAAAACTACTACACTGAATTAAAATACAGCAGTTGCATTTTTATGTGAATGTGTGTTCTGGGGGGAAGCTATTAGTTTCAAACTGTGGGTTTTAATGAGACGTTTATCTCCAGATGCCTTCTGGAATAGTTGTCTCCAGTTCCACAATGACACATTGCAGAGAAGATACTCATTGCCATGAAACGCAGGTACCCGTGGAGTGGAAATCTGTAGCTATGTCGTGCACCTCGGATGTGAGCTGGGGATTTGGCCCGTGATACGCTGAAATGCAGCTTGTGGATTTGAATAGTCGCATAGCCTTAGCCCTCGTGGTGTAAGTGAGGCAAGGTTCATCAGAAGTCATGCTTTAAGCATGGTTCTGGCCCAACAGGCTTGAAACAGAAGAGGGTAATTTTGAAACAAATTTCAAGGTAAGAATGCTGCTCTGAGATTAATTTTATTTCTAGATAAAGCTTTTAAATTTTGTAATGCCTCCCCCCCTAAAAAAAACCCCATTTGCCAGTGGAAGCGTGAACCGCTATATGAATAACTGAAAGCTGCTGACAGTGTGTTTCCTTTCCTTACCTTTCACTGATCCCCAGGGGTGCTGCTGAAGTGGACGATTTGGGAGAGGAGCACACTGGCATCTGAGGAGAAGGGTCTAAAGGCAAGGGAAGAAGATAACAAAGAATAACCTTATAGGACAGAGGGAGAGAGAGAAAACTTTTGACTTCCAGAACACAGAGAGGTTAACTAGCAGACAGAATTGTAATATGTTGTTAAAACCAGAGCAGACATAGCACCCAGGCTTCTCTTCTGTAAGTATTTCATTGCTTTCTCTTGAGGACCAGAACTGAACTAGTGTCTGCACTAACTGCTGTTCCCTGAACTCAGATTTATTGGTTGCTTTGATCTAAGAATTCAGCAGACTCAGAAGTTTTATTCCTTGTGCTTGACTGTTCCCAACACTTCCAGTGGTTCCAACTTTATTGCAAGTTTCACAATATTTGATATTTTCCATAAAAGTTCAGCTCCAGAGTTCTAGGATTACAAGAAAATCCTTATTTAAAATTGTTCCTACACTTCAAAGTTGGAGTCAGGGAGCATGTGAAAGCATAAACATTACATTTGAAACAGAAAAACCAAAAAGGCAAATACTTCACTTTTTCATATTATTCTTAATTTGTTCTAATTACTTGCTGAGGGTCTGACTCATGATTTATTTGCTGTTTGATACTGAAAATTGACATGCTCAGTGGTTTTTGTTGTGGTTTTTTTTTCGTGACCACCCAGAATCTCCTTATCCACTCTGTAAAAAGAGGCCTCCAGTGTCATTGACCAGATGTTTCTTACATATACTGACTTTTTTGCACAGTGTCAAAATGTTTGATGCTTCAGCCAGCAGGGCAGTGTCAGGGTCAGAGATAATGTTGTGTACACTGTTCAGCCTCAGGGTTTTTTGGTTTGTGGGTTTGGGTTGTGGTTTTGTTTTTTTTTTTTTTTTTTTTCCAGCTTGCACTACCTGACCCCTACTGCTCCTGTTCATGTTGAATTAAAAACATGAAGATATTCAGAGTACTCCCTCTGAGAAGAAGGTTGTGTGGATGTTGGTTAGGGACTTGTTATTAACCAAGCAAATTGATAAAACAGAAATAGCGAGTGGCTGGAAGACACTATGTTGTGTGGCACCACTCAGTGTTCAGACAGTGAGAAATTACTCTGAGTAGTCACGGCAAATAAACAGGAGTAGAAAGCTGTATTGTTAGAAATGGAAATGTGCCCTGTGCCAGGTATTCATCCGGGGAGCCAAACAACTGAGGTTTTTCTTCTTCCCCATAATCCACTTGACTTCAGCTTTTGTTTTTTGGCAGTTCATCCTTGTGATGTCGTCCCTTTCCCTCACCGCTTCTTCACATCATGTTTCAACAGATCTGGTGGCTGGATCCAGAACTGACGTATGGCAATGCCAAGCCATTTGTCTTCACGCAGGGCCACTCAGTGTGTAACCGGTCTTTCTTCCCCTGCTTTGACACACCAGCAGTGAAATGTACCTATTCAGCTACTGTCAAGGTAAGTGACCGAATGGCTATAAATGGTACATGGAGCACTTAGCTGCTGTTAACTTGCGAAAGCATAGTTACATTGTGTATGTACGTATGAGGTAAAATATTCATTGTGACATTGAGTGTTATAAAAAATACTGGATCTCTTAGACCGCATTCTGGTTCTTGGGCTAGAATCAGGGTACTGCCACAAAGGCAACTCTGTTGCCTATTACACTTGGGTCTTGCCTTCCTTGTACTCAACGCTGAAAGAGTAACCATGAAATGGATAATATGAAAGAGAGGATTTGGCCGGTCACTTTCAGTCGTGGTTATTGATGATAATACTCAACTGTATTTTATCAATTCTTGAAAGGAAAAAAACAAAGTTTTATGAAAGCAGCATCAAATAATGTTGCATTTTGTGTAGATTAAATAATTTGATATGTGGGCACTTTTGGGGGAGCTGGAATAAGAATCCATGCAATATAGGAGGAGTAATATTTTTGGTTGGTATGTTTTCACAGGCTGGGTAGATTGTGGTGTAAAAACCCCACAGAAATCTTACATTTTGTGTTAGCTAAATGATTGTTTTTAATATACATGCTCTTAGGCATAGATGAAAAAAACCCAGAGAGATCTGTGGTGTAGTCATTCAGCTGTGATCATCTAGTGAGTTGATGTGTATGATGTTCGTCTTCCAGGCTCCAGCAGGCATACAGGTGTTGATGAGTGCCACCCAAAGTACCTACTTAGAAGAGGAAGGTGTCTATCAATTTTACATGGAATATCCAGTTCCTGCCTACCTAGTGGCCCTGGTGGCAGGAGACCTTATACATGCAGACATAGGTCCAAGGTAAGATTTGCAGTGAGTTGATTCTGCTTTTTGTGTCTTTGTGCAGTGCTTCAGGTTATAAGTAGTAAATACTTTTGAGTCATGGATGAGGGAACAGTTGGGGCCATGAGCTGTGAGCGTTCAGAGAGTTTGAGGTTTAGTTGAGTGTAAACAACTGTATGGCACTGCATTGGCAAAGATATTTTCCTCTTTCATAAATGTTGCTTATTGTCCCCTGTAGTCATTACAGCTACTTGCCTCGTTGCCTTAAGGCAATTTAAGGGATCTTTGATTATTTCTTGTCATGTATCCATAGAGTGTTAGCCTAAAGAAGGCCCGAGTCTGATGTGAGACCTCTTAGCACTGTTACCATACATGGAAACGTGGTGAGAAGTCAGGCTATTTTTTCTAAGAGATAATTCAGTTTGCTGAAGTATCACCTGATGTTTTCTGTTTTCTGACAGGAGCAGAGTGTGGGCAGAGCCTTGCCTGCTGCCAACAGCCATCAGCAAGCTTTCTGGCATGGTTGAGCGCTGGTTGACTGCTGCAGAGAGTCTGTATGGCCCATATATATGGGGAAGGTGAGTTTAATAAGTTTCCCAGGAATGTGTAACGGGAACAAAAATAAAACAATCTTGAGAAATTATCATGCTTTCTCCCTACACTAGCAGTAGCAGGACAGATGAGCCTCTCGGTTGGCAACACTGTGGTAGTTGGAAACAAACTCTGGAGTTTTGTCTGTGCAAGTGGCAGAGAGGACCATGGAGGCGTGGTAGTGTTTTGCATGGTGTGGTGGGCAGAACTGGAGGTTTCTAAACAGTGGCTCTTCCCTGAGGAGTGAAGGTTTTTTATACTATGGTGTTTTGTGATGCAAGTCCAACATTGGGCTGGACACCATTTAAAATACATGGCAATTTTATTTATCTATCTTATTTTTATGTATGGTAGTTGACATATGATATATTTATTGTGGTATGCCTGAGGATGCTGAAAACTGGACTTAGTACAGACTCATTGAGAGTCTTAGTCCCTAAAAACAATATTAATAGTTTCTGAAGTTAAGCTTGACTATGTATTAGAAGAGAATGTTTTTGAGAGAATGTTTTCATTCTTTGGATGGGAGAAAATGTTTAGAAAGGCTTCCTATATTTCTTTGCTAAAGGTAAGCAGGAAGAACACGTTGTTGTTAACTTACAAAATGTTGCTTGAAAAGGTCTGAGAACAAGGCCCGGTGTGTCAGTGCTGATCACTGATGGAGAAATTTAGAAAACAGAACAAATAGTATCGTTATGTTCTGAAGCAGACAGACTAGAGTCATTTTGCTGACACTGCGGGTACACCAAATCAATTAATTCATTCAATAGCTTCCCAGCCTCTCTCTTTCCTGGGAGCCTCTGGGGACTTCACACTGCGTATGTGGGTAGTGTATGTAGAGTAAACTTAGTGGTGCTGGCTATCAGATATACAACTTGTGAGTTTGCCTGTGTGAAGGGAGCATGATGCTTCTGGGAAGTGCTGGGTGTGCTGCACATGAAAAGACTGTCTAGTCTTGCATCCAAATGTGAGCAGGTCCTTGGCCAACAGAATAAACTCTGTGATCCCCTGATCAGAAGAATTAGGCACCACTGGTCTAGAAAGTTTGTTCCTGAACTCACAAAAAACCTCTCAGAAGAGCTTTCCCTAAGGAAAAAAAAAAAAAACATTTCTGTGTATGTCTTTTGAAATAGCTGTAATTTACCTATCTCCTTTCTTCCTCCTTCTCTAATTTTAGATATGACATTGTTTTTCTTCCTCCATCCTTCCCTATTGTTGCCATGGAAAACCCATGTCTGACCTTCATCATCTCTTCCATTCTGGAGAGCGATGAGTTTTTGATCATTGACGTCATTCATGAAGTTGCCCACAGCTGGTTTGGAAACGCAGTCACCAATGCTACATGGGAGGAGATGTGGCTGAGCGAGGGGCTAGCTACATATGCACAGCGCCGGATCACCACTGAGACCTATGGTATAGATGCAGAAATGTTTCTCCTTATGATGTGTCTAACCAATAATTGAGAGTTGGCTGCATAGAATATTTGCCTTGGCAGCTCAGAAGTCTGTAGGGAGCTGGTTTTCTTTTTTTATTTCTGGAACACACATGGCCCCAAACTTTGCATTGAACATCTTAGATGCTTAGTGTCTGGTGTTGTCTTGGCTTTGGGTGGAATCAATACCTGATAGGATAACAGGGGCTTTGAGTGAGGTGTGTTAGCACAGCATTGTAAGGACGTTTGTAGGAACTTCGGAACTACTGTCGGGTACCAGGCAGGTGTTCATATGTCAAGGCAAGGTGAGCAGAGGATGCTTCAGAGAAAGATGTAAGAAGTCTTATCATGGTTACATTGTGAAATAACTATCCTCTGAACTACTGTCTTTCTAATCCTGATCAGTTAGTAGCTACCTACTGTTGGAAAGAATGATGGCAATAGCACTTAGAAAGAAAAATGTACACATCTACGTAGCTGTCTACCTGCTTGAGGCTTCCTGTAGAATTGTACAGCCCTGTATATATATATACACATATAAGCCTTTGCTTATATCAGTGAATTTCACAGGTCAATTGTATGGTACTGTCTTTAGAATATATAGGTAGTAAATCATTCCTGTTGCTTTTCAGTTTAATTGGATTTTTATTGAAGTGAATAATGGGAACATACGCTTCTCTAGTTTGTCCTGTTATGTTCTTAAAAGCCTGTACCATGTGCATTCTCACGCGTCCGCTGTAAACAATCTTGGAAAAATTCCTGGAAATCTTGGCAGCGAGAGTGTTTAGAAGGATGCTTTTGTTTTTATTCATGTATATTGTTTTTGGAGATGAGCTGATGATAATGAAGTTTAGGGAAAGAAGTGCTCTGAGCATATATGGAGATGGTACAATGTATATTATATAACTTTGAAAGCTCTTTTATGTTGAGTAATTCTCAGTGGTTAGGACTGTTCTTATAAGTCACGTTATATTATACATGGCAATGATATGAATAGGTCAGAAGATATTGACCTGTTCTCTATCCCATTTTAGTCTGTCACTCTGACATAGGATAAGATCCTTGCTGATTTTGGTCAATTCTCTTGAAATTTAGAACTGGTTGCTTCAAGAAGCAATTGTTCAGGAAACTAAGAAATGCCTTTCCCCATGCCATTCTTTAGTAAGCTCTTTTTGCATTCTATTTTGTTTCTAAGACAAACCTCTGATCTAAATCTTGCCATTTCTGGAGTATCTTCTGCTGTTAATAAAAAGGCATCTTTGTAATGACATTGTTTACAGAAATTGGAGTCCACTGACTACCAGACCTCTTGGATCTTGCTTAATCCTCCTCCCTGTAGCTTGAAGTAATTGCCCTTACCACTGACTATCCTGGTTCTTGCTTTCCCGTGAAGCACATCCAGCCCTTTCTCTGCCAGTACAGGTTCTTCTATCTTCCAAGTATATCCTGGTTCTTAATTCTCATTTTGCTTATATCGGATTCTTGCGTACATACATCGAGACTCTGAGATTGTATCTATGTAACAAGCCCTATGGCTGAAGTTGAAGACTTAGCAAAGAAAGCTAAAGTGTTAATAGTGCTGGATGTTAAGTGTCTTCTGAATCTGAAAATCCGTTTTCCACAGCTTTTTACATCTGCAAGGGCATAGGAAAGATCTCTGGACTTGCCAGTGTAATACAGCTAGTTTGGCTTGAAAGCATGGAACGCTCTACGCTGCAGTTAGATAGAAAAGAAAGAGTAGCCTACCCAGTTGCAGCTGTAAAAGAAGTCCTAATGAGTGGAAGGTGAAAATTGTATGAAACAGTATGGGTAGGGTGCTAGATAAAGCTTAAAAAAGATCCACAGGATCTGTA
Organism: Aptenodytes patagonicus; assembly: GCF_965638725.1. Lineage (NCBI taxonomy): Eukaryota > Metazoa > Chordata > Aves > Sphenisciformes > Spheniscidae > Aptenodytes > Aptenodytes patagonicus. Next base: position 13,260,366 of record NC_134954.1, on the reverse strand, counting down.
ATATACCAACTAAATCTAATCCTTTTCTATTTTCACCCAAGAGGTGATACTTGCTTAGTAATATCCTTGGCACTGAATATGGAATCGTGTGTCTACTATTCTATCAGTGACATTACTTTTTTGTAGCACTTAATTGCTCCTTGAAAGTTACCTGTACAATACTTACTCCAATGCTGCTCTGCTTATCTTGCAAGAACTGATAAGATGATGTCGCTGATGTAAACTTTAGCATAGTTTTCATGCTGCTTTGTTTTTCGGTTCAGCCTGCTGCATAATCAGAATGAGTAAATGCACTGTTTTAGGTTCTGACTTTAGTTACAAATTGCAAGGATTTTTTTGCACTCAAGTTTCTCTGCCATTACATTACTGTGATTCTGTCTCGCTATTGTTGTGTCTTTTACACCTTCAGTAGTGTTTATTTTGTACCTGTGCTAGTTCTGCACAGGTCAGGTTTTGCTAGTCATTTTCCCACAACTAATAGGTTTCTTTCTGGGGTAGGAGCTGCCTTCACATGTTTGGAGACTGCATTCCGCCTTGATGCTCTCCACAGGCAGATGAAGCTCCTTGGAGAAGACAACCCGGTCAGCAAGCTTCAGGTTAAACTGGAGCCAGGTATTGCTTTTGGCTGAAACTGCTGTACATAAAATTTCTGTATGTTGATGCTGGAATATAGACCAAAAAAGAATAATTTTTACATATCCTTTATAAAAGAAAGAAAAAAGAAATACTGGTTTGTAAACCACTCTAAAAGTAAATAAGGAAACTTGCCTTGAAGTTTTCTTCAAAGTTGGCTAACTCATCTTTATAAATATTGTTCTGTTTAAGAACAGAACAGACTGGGTAGAAAGAGAGTGTGGAAAAACTGCCTTGAAAGCTGTGTGGTTTTGAGCTTCTGAATATGTAAAATAAAGTAATTTATAATGAAAATATTTGGAAAGATCAAATAAAATCCTGTGCTATTAAATGTTCCTCTTTTTATGTGTTCATGTAAGAACTATGTATGTATGCATAAGCATACAGATAAATATATGTACTTGCTCTCCTGTTGAGTGAGCTGTGCAGGGGCTGTTTGGTTATCCCCTGAGCCAGATGCACATCTGCACTCCAGCATCATGTATCTTCTTCACTGATAGTTCCCTAGTTCTGTCCTCGCCATTGGAGGTGTGAAGCAGTCTTCAATCTACATGATATTTAAAACAACCTAAAATGCAAGTGGAGATGATATTGGAACCAAATGGAATAGAAAAGCATGTGTTCGAAGTCTCAGAAAAGGAACAAGTAGTGATTACCTTATATTGATACCTTTACAAATTTGTGGTGATTCCCTGAGTTTGGCACTGGGGGGGGAAAAAAAAAAAAAAGGATTTGTCTTCAAATCCTAGGTGTGTTTTCAGTGACTTTAATTTGAAGTGACTTGTTCTATTAAGAATTAATACTTGGCTTACAGTCATTGATTCCCCCCCCCCCCCCCCCCCCCCCCCAGCCTGTATGTTTGGACTGCTTCTGTTTAATTTACTGCGGTAAATTAAATGCACTGACAACAGGCTTGTTTTGTTTTTAAGTCACTGCATCTCCACTTGGTGATCTCTAAGGGGTCTGTATATTTAGAAGGGTTGGAAATTAGTGTCCTCATTACAGTGTCTTATAACATTGTTGTCTTCTCCTTTCAGGTGTAAATCCTAGTAATTTAATGAACCTCTTCACCTATGAGAAAGGCTACTGCTTCGTTTACTACCTGTCCCAGCTCTGTGGTGACCCAAGACATTTTGACTCCTTCCTAAGAGTGAGTGTGAATAAGCATGTGTTTCTCTTGAGATTTAGAGCTGCTTTTTTTTTTTCAGGTTTTGTCACTGTGGCTAATTGATAGGGGTGAAGTTGAATACAAGTGCGTCTGAGATGGAAGAATGGTGTGGGCCTGTCTGCCATCCTATATGATTCTTTCTGTGTGTGACAGGTTTTTATTGAGATTTCTCTTAAGTGAATGTGCTCATGCTCTTCTTTCATCTGAGATTCTGAGCTTACGAGGTGCCAAATACAGAGTAGTAGTTTTTGTTACCTCTTGTTCTGTGCTCCAAATAATTAGAAAGCTGTTCCAGCAGAGATTATCTATGACTGGAATGATGTGACTTCATTACTAAACAGTAACAGCTTGTGGGTTTTTTAGCCAGGGTGACAAAGGGCATGGTTTCCTACGTTGGGGCAGGTTTATTGTCTTGGAGCACATTTGCAAAACCTATAGAAAATTATGTCAGCTGTTTTTGAAAAGTGACACAACTCATTGCTTTTTCTTTTTGCTGCATGCGTGTTTTTTCATCTCCTCTTCCCATCCATCCCCATTCTGTCTTTCTCTTGTCTATAGTTATGTAAGTATGACTTTAGTCCATAATCTATCAGTGAATAATAGTGACCAGCTGTGTTCTGACTTTTCACTAGTGTCAATGTCCTGGTTTCGGCTGGGATGGAGTTAATTTTCTTCCTAGTAGCTGGTACAGTGCTGTGTTTTGGATTTAGGATGAGAATAATGTGATAAGACACTGATGTTTTAGCTGTTGCTAAGCAGTGTTTACACTAAGTCAAGGTCTTTTCAGCTTCCCATACTCTTCCAGCAAGGAGGTGCAGAAGAAGCTGGGAGGGGGCACAGCCAGGACAGCTGACCCAAACTGGCCAAAGGGATATTCCATACCACAGGACATCATGCTCAGTATAGAAGCTGGGGGGAGCTGGCCAGGGGGCAGCGATTGCTGCTTGGGGACTGACTGTGCGTCGGTCGGCAGGCAGCGAGCAGTTGCATCACCTCTTGGTTTTTTGGTTTGTTTGTGGTTTGTTTTTTTTTTTTTTTCCTTCCTGGATTTTGTTCCACTCCCTCCCCCCCATTGTTTTACTTTCTATTGCAATTTATTATTGTTGTTCTTGTTATTATTATTTTATTATTTCAAGTATTAAACTGTTCTTGTTTCAACCCATGAGTTTTCTTACTTTTGCTCTTCCGATTCTCTCTGCCATCTCACGGGGAGGGGGTAAGGTGAGCAAGCGGCTGTGTGGTGCTCAGTTCCTGACTGGGGTTAAACCAGGACAGTCAAGTACGAGGAAACCTTCCTGCCCTTGATATGTTAATGTATCTGTGATCTGTATCAGGAAAAAAAAAACTACTCGGCTGTCAATGTATTTGCAGCTACCCAATATTTTTTTTTTGGGGGGGGGGAGGGAGAATATTTTTCTTTTTTTCTTTTTTTCAACCTTCTAAATACTTGTTCTCACTCTTCCATGTTTATTTTTTTTATTGCATGCAGTGGTTCTACATTGCAAGGAAGCTGTCTTTCTCCTAACCATAATTTATCCTTTTTACTGTTTCAGGCCTACATTGAGAAGTACAAATTTACCAGCGTTGTGGCTCAAGATCTTCTGGATTCCTTCCTGAATTTTTTTCCAGAGCTGAAAGAGCAATGTGTTGAGAGCAAAGCAGGTAGGAAATTTACTTAGTTAACTGTAAACACTGTAGAAAAACTGCATGATAAATTTTGTGCTTGGCTTGGAGGATGCATAAGAAAATGCTAAGGCAAACAAAACCCTTTGGCAACAGCCAGATGTTCGTGATAGAAATGTTTGTGGTGATTTATTGTTACTGCCTCTACGTTGGGGAATGAGAACATCTTAAATTGCTGACAATTTTGGCATTAATCAGCTGAGTGGCCCTCAGTTAACTTTCTCATTAACTCATCTTTTGCACTGCAGACAGAATGATCAGTGTATGTGAGATTTACACATGCTCGAATGCAAGGAAAAGATGAACATACTTTGAAATTTCATCTATTTTAATTACAGAAAACATGCTTTGAGAACTGTAACTTTTCCCAAGGTCCTATCCATGCATATAAAGTCTCTTCCATGATGTTTCACCCTCCCTTATATCCCCTATTGGTGGATTTATGAAAGGTCTGTAATCTACGAGGTGCTTATTAGCCCACGTGCTTAAAGAAATGAGACTAATGTTATCCTGCTGTGTGTCCTTCCTTGCAAGTAATTATTGAACACATTGGTCAGTTTAAACCAGACCAGCAGGGGACTACAGCTCTTAAGGATACTAGGTTCCCACAGGCTTTGTGGAAACTGCCTGTGGAGAGATGTAGATGAGTGATCCTACTGTGGGAAAAGCTGCAGCATGACCTCAGCAGTTCTATGTTTTATTTGGCCCACTGGTTGGCTGAGTTAACCACAGCACGGGCTGACTTTTGCCTGGCTAATATTCAGGGGATGCAGGAGAGAGGAGTTTTAGGATAGATGGTGTGGAACGGGAAGTATTGCGAAGGGTTAGGGAAGTGCTGAGGTGGTAAAGGGTCAAGGGGAGGAGCTCTGTTGGTAACCAGGCTCTGCTAGCTCTGCCACTTGTGGAGAAACTTTTTTTTTGTTTGAGTTATTGGTTGTATAAATTAATTTAAAATTGCTCGGTTTTGCCGGTGGGTAGGAGGAGTTTAGTCAGCCCTCTCACCTTTTTTTTTTTTTTTTTTTTTATGAAGCGGGTTTTCCCCTTATTCTTTGGTCTTCCTCAAAGTTATGAGAAAGAGCAATGCATGCACAAAAAAATCTTGTATTAGAACATAGTTTGATCATAGATACTTGTTAGTCTGGCTGTCTTAAGAGCGTGGTGTGTTTCTTGTACTTACTCACTGTAACGTTGAGCTCTAGAAAACTCATGGTTAAATTTGGCAGAGGTGTTGCTGGCACTCTTCCAGATGTAGTGTAGGCTAGCCTGATGAGACTGCGAAGACTGTTACGTCGCTGTAACTTACAGGTTGGTCTGATTTGCTATTGTTAGAACCTCTCTTAACTGTGCTAGAAGCAGTGCTGAACCTTGAGACAGCCCAGCCACCTGCAGAGACTCCTGCTCGACATTTTTGGTGCTCCTCATTCCAGGACTGGAGTTTGAACGTTGGCTCAATGCTACAGGACCTCCGTTAGCTGAGCCAGACTTATCTCAGGGATCCAGTCTGACCAGACCAGTGGAGACGCTCTTCAAACTCTGGACCACAGAGCCTCTGGACTCTCTTGCTGCTGCCAGCAGTGTTGACCTCACTAAATGGAGAACGTTCCAAACCGTGCTTTTCTTGGACAGATTGTTGGATGGGTCACCACTGCCACATGGTGAGTACTCTATCAGGATAGCAGAAAAGTATTCCTGGAAGAATGAATTGAATTCTAAAGATCCCCATGCCATACTGACCTTATCATTCACGTAAAGTCAGGTTGGATGGGGCTTTGAGCAGCCTGATCTAGTGAAAGATGTCCCTGCCCATGGCAGGGGGGTTGAACTAGATGATCTTCAGAAGTCTTTTCCAACCCAAACCATTCTATGATTCTGTGATTTTATGATTCGTTATTCTCTGATGACCCTCAAACTTGACAAAATATAGGTCATAGTTCTTTCTCTGTGTATGTGCTCTCTTCAGAGGTGATAAAAAAGCTTTCGGAATGTTACTCCTCTCAGCTGGACTCCATGAATGCAGAAATCCGTATCCGCTGGTTGCAGATTGTAGTCCGAAATGATTATTATCCAGACCTTTACAAAGTCCGTCGCTTCTTGGAAAACCAGGTACTAACTGCTGGATTAAAATCACTGCACCTCTCAGTGCATGAGACATGTGCATGAGACATGCGACGTGAAAGACCTTGGAACTTCTGCTTCCTGGCCAAGTGTAGACCAGGTGTGTTGCGAAGGGGCCGAGCATGGCTCACCTGCTAGCGGGTGGGGAGGAGTGGGCAGATGTAATTTGAAATGCCTGCAGATAATCTCTGCTTTTCTAGTCTAACTCAGTACCCTTGTCCCAGCTCTGCCCGGTGCATTTTTTGTGTTGCTTTGTAGCAGCGCTGGCTTTTCCAGACCAGAAATTTTCACACTACTAAATCACGTGATTGTTTGAATATTTACACTTCAGGCAAGGCTAGGGCTCATCAAATTCCTTTCAGTAGTTTTTGTTGTGCAGGAGCAAAAGGTTAATGCATGTGTTCACTGTGGCCTCTTCTCCTCGGCCTTTTAAAAATAGTTCTGTTATTTGTGGAAATAGCTCAGTCTTACAAAGCAAATGTTTTTTAATTACCATTCATAAAAATCTTTGCATTAAACTCATTTAGAATAGACTCGGCTGTCTTTTGAAGAAATGTGTGCTTGTCTCCAATCTGAAGTCATTCAGGGCTGTTGGAGTGTAGCTGTAGAAGAGCTGAATCTCTTGACTTTTATTGAAGTGGTATTATCCAGTTTTCCTTTTTTGCAGATGTCTCGGATGTACACAATTCCACTTTATGAGGACCTTTGCACTGGCACCCTCAAGTCTTTTGCCTTAGAAATTTTTTACCAGACCCAAAACCAGCTGCACCCCAATTTGCGGAAAACCATCCAACAGATCTTATCACAGGGCTTGAATCCACTTCCTGCCATAGACACTACAGCAGTCACTACAGAAACACCAGCAATGGTGCTTGAGGACAAAGTCTCAGAGGCCACAAATGGTGCCATTTCACTCAGGGATGTTAATGTGTCTGCTTAGATCACCAGCTCATGCCAGCCATGAAGGTTGAAAATGGGGACAGGAACAGAGGAAAGATACCAAGTGTCGCCTCCTTTCCCTCAGCCCTGCAGCTGCAGTGTGTTGTTGTAACTGGATTTCTCTCCCAAAACACAAAGCAAATGTGCCTTCAAGTATCCAGCGTGTGACACTGCCAGGTTTCAGAGATCTCCTTCAGCTGTGGGATGGATATTTTGATTCGGTTTATACTGGGCAGGGACTCCTGGGCAGTTGCTTCTCCATGGAAAGTGGTGGATAGTTCCCTTTCCTGAGGCTCTTCTGGATGGTTTCTCCAAGTTTGTTGGTTGGTGGTTTGGGTTTTTTTTCTTTTTTTCTTTTTTTGTCTGAGGCCACTGAGGCATGTCCTACTTGCTCTGTGTATGTTGCTGGGGAGTGTATATGTGTCAAGCTGCCATTATCCTGATACTTGGGCTGAAGTTCTGCAAAGGAGAGACTCAGGAATTGTCAGTGGCAGCAAACATGTTTTCATGTTATGCTCCTTACTGTGACAGAGGTATTGTGAATTGGGAGGTAGGGGACTAATGCTTAAATAATTAAGAAACTAATTTTAAATAGCTCCTGTTCCGCCCTGCCCCCAGGTGGCTAAATATTAATAATAATAATGCTTTTTTTATATATATATAAAAGTATATATATAAAAGAGCAGGGAAACCTTATGATGGATTTGAAATCCTTCTGTAGTTAACCCTACCCTCTCAGTTTTCCCTTTGCACTCAATGGGACAAGCAATAAAGAAATGTGTAGGCTCGAATTTTCAAAAAAGTTAAATTTAGGTGCCCAAATGCCATCAATTCTGGTACTAGCTGGATGCCTAAATCTTTTTAACTGTTTTGACAAGTCTAGCTGCAACCTTTGTTAGTGTGTTAGGATGTGTAGCACGTGCGTTTGTCAGATGCACTGTGTCTCTTCTATTCTGTCCTTTTGGAAGAATTAACAGGACCTTTAATTTAATTTTTTTTAAAAGATCCCCAGCATACGTTTGGCCTGTAAGTCAACCATGGAGATATCCATGCTAAAATTTTACTGCCTTGAATAACGTTTGCCTGAATAACAGTTGCCCTGTCATATGATAGTCTGAGGGAAGCACCCTCTTTCTTGATGTGAAACTTTTAAACCCCGCTTTACCCATGTCTGTTTTCTGACTTGTGGTGGTGGTGGTAAGATGCCATTTCATTTACACAGCATGCTATTTCTCTTGATCACTGGCCAGGCATGCAAGATGGGGAGACGCCCTCTTCCGTCTGCGCCGCTTGGTCTCGGGAAGCTGAGGGCAAAGCATCGTTGGGTATTACAGAGTACAGGTGATGGTTCTTAGACTCTGTGCCGCATTCTTTTTAATGTGTGGGTACCTGTGTGCCTCTTGGTGAGCTCCCAGGAAGCATCTCTGAGCTGATGTATCACCAGGATAGAGGACTAGTTTGAGTAAAAGGTGAAACATTTGGAAGGGGTTCAGCTAAAGGAGATGTGAGAGAGAATCTGCTATATACTTCGGGGCAAATTTTAGCCCTGCTATGGGGATCTACATAGCACAGGAAGAGGGGAAATTCGGGAGTTTTTTTTTTTTCACCAAAAGAATCTGTTTACACCCATGTGTGGATGGGGACTTAGGTGCTGTTACTGGATCTGCATTTTCTGGCTTTAAATTAATTTGGACTTCACTGTAGCCTTAGCCTGGGCTGAACTGGGATAAAGCAATAATAAACTCAGGCCTTCCTAGTGCTTCATTAGTTTTCAAAATGGGCCATCGGCATTGTTGGGCTTCAGAACTCCAAGCTCTGCTCTTTGCTCCTTGAATGGGATTATCTTTTTCGTTCTGTTTTGTTTTCCCAGAAAGGAAGGAGAATGATGTTTTCTGCACAAATCTCTTTCCTTTTTATTTGTTGTTCTATTGAAAGAGATTTGTGCAAGTTGACTTTCCACTTCCTGACTTGCCGCTGTTGGTGCTGCATCTTCTGGACCCCACTGCCAGCAGCGGCAGCCTGGCCAAGACCAGTAACCACTAGCATCTTTTGGAATCCCAGGCCTCTGTTTTAACACGTTTTATTTTTGTGGGAGAATGTATGTGACCCTGGTGGGAAATTTTAATTTACATGGATGCCTTAATGATTGTCAAATTAAACTAAGCTTTGTGACAAGTGTAGCCTTTTGGGCTGTTTTTCAGCGTTCCTGCTATAGATGTGTGGAAGAGCTAACTTGGTACATTGTCTTTGTTTTGTCCTTTTCTGGAGTGGAGCATAGAGGGAGTTTGGAAGCTATTGAAAAGGTGCACAGCAAGAAGTTGGAGAGGTGGCAAAAGCAAATAATCAAAAGTAAATATTACCTATTGTTACTACAACTGACTGAAATACATCAGATCAGCTGTGTATTTGCATATACATGCATCAGAGCAGGGAAATGCTGGCTGAACCTAACAGACTGTTTCCTGATTAAAGAACATGAGATTTAAGTTAGTGTTTCTGCTCTCATCCCTGTGAGATCCCATCAGATGGCTATTTTCATAAGACTTGTTCTCTGAAACACAGCAACAAAGCAAGATTTTTTGAAAGTATTCCATGCATTCTTCTTCAAACTTTTGCTCCTCCTGTGAGCAAGAAGTGCATTTTTATTTTGAAGAGACAAAAAATTGGCAGCAAGTTTGTGGAGATAAGCCTTCCTTTTGTTGACACAAAATAAATTAATGCTTCAGGCTACTTTCTATCTTGATTTGTAGTAGACTTCACGTTGACAGGCAAATTAGACTGAGATTAAATAGAAACTATTTATTTGCCTTATCTTTGGTACATTCATTACTGATCTGTTAAAGTAAGATTAGTACAGCAAATCAGTTTTATTTAAGCAGATGATAAGAGATAGGGTTATCTTCCTTATTTTGAAAATGAAAGCTACTACTTTATTTCATTGCAGCCTTGAGCAGGGTGACATGGGATCCAGAAACATCACTTGTGGAAAAGCTCTGAAGAGCCAAACCCTTTCATAAAATGCAATATTACTACCATAATTTTTTAGCATTTCATAGCCATGTTGGTTAATGCGTTAAGTGTAATTCTTGTTAGCTACACGCATTACTCTGTTAAGCTTGTATCAGTAATTTTGCTGTCATGATACATTGCAACATCCTAACCATGCACTCCATTAATCAAGAACAATTCTAGCAAGCATCCCAAACATTCTGATTTAACCAAAATTTTCTCATGTTCTTGCACTGCAGTGACCTTGGCCGTTGCCTTTTTTGGATAACGCAGGACCTTCTGTACATCTATACTAAGCACATGTACTGCATAATTCGCTTTGGTCAAGTACACTTCTTCAGTCTGTTTTCCCTGTTTGTGTTTGTCCAAAGATAAAACAACGTAATACAGTCAACACTTAAATCCCGTGACACTTGTTTTCACACTTTTTACTATAGATTGATAAAAGCTTAAAGTCGCTATGACCACAATATCAGCCTCTGCCTATAAAACAAACCACAGTAGAAATCACAGTGTGAGATTTATCAAGCCACTGTCCTCTGAGACACAGAATTATTCTTCTGTTGGGAGGACCCAATTCAAGTGACACTGAATTGGTTGAAGCCCCAGGTAAGTAGTTCTCACTTTTGATTACACACACTTCTAAAACTGCATACCTAATTTCTAGTTTGGATTTGTCTAGTTTCAGCTTCCAGCTCTTGAGGCTACTGGTTTGTTTGCGAAACATAAACTGCTTACCGTTAACTAACCTCTTTCCCATGTAAGTACCTCTTAATTCTTAGAGGAAAACAGATTGAGTTGTTTGGTCTCTTGCTGCAAGGTATGTTTTCCGTACTTCATGTATTGCTTTAGCTCTGGGGTGGAGTGTGATGTTTCAACACCCTTTTAAAGTGCAAATTGCCAGAACTGCACACTATTTCTCAAAAATTACCTCAAATGCTGCTGTGTATTCTGCACCAACTTAAAAAGATTTTTTTATTAATATTGTGGATTTATCCTGTTCTTTCATTAATTATAATAGTAATTTGGGCACCAGTTAGAACATGTCTTACATGGACATGGCAACCTTTTCTTTTATAGATAAAGGGGTGTAGAGAAAAGCTGTTCCATACTCTGGAGGTGACTTTTCCTTTTCACTCTATACAGAGGGAGACTAGCAGGTTGCATTAAATGATTGAGCCTGTGTGAACACCTCCCCTCACTCCTTCTCTATGTGCATGCACCTTCTGCACTGGAAAACTCAAGTCTTATACCTCTGATTTCTTGTCCAGAGAATTAGGATTATATTGAACAGAGTGTGCTCTGTGCCTCACAAGGAAGATGTTCTAATACACTAGAGATAAGTCTCTCTTTAAAATTTAAGAAATGGCATTAATGTATTTTGCACAGCATTTGATCCTTTTCCAAAAGCATACTTACTGAGAGGCAGGGTCTTAAGGAAGAGTGGGAGGTGATAGGAAAGGATGGGAGATGGGGTATTCTTCATGCTCTTATGATTTGGTGGAAAGTGTCACCCGAGTTAAGTCATAATAACTGGTTGACGTTCTGTCTATGACCTAGGGAAGCATCAGCTTTGTGCATTGTTTTAATTTTGGCATCTTGTACAATGTTGTTCTTGTGTGCTGTGGTAGCCAGCATGGAAGTTTGGAGCTGTGCTCTACCTCTGGGAGTGCCTGAGGTAATGAGGGAGATCTTTATCTAGCAATGGGAGTCTTCCTCAGGCCAAGCCACTCGGTCTTTCTGGAAGAAGACTGAGTCTGTCTTCCCAGTAGCTGAAGAGAGCACTGCGATATCAGGCTGCTTCTGGCAACTTCTTCCACACCATGCTTTTCTGAGCATAAACCCCAGATACTCCTTCCAAAATCTCCCTTAAGCAAAATGACATTCTGTGCTACTCCTCTGACACAGCTCCAACCTCTGTCAGCCTAGTGGTATTGCAGGGACTAAGCTTGTGCCTTCCTAAGCCTGGTATCGGGATCCAAAGAATTGGAAGAGCTCCCCTGTGCAATCTGAACAGCTTCTGTGTGTTAAGAGTTTGCAGAAACAAACACACACGTTGGGCCCAACCACCATTGCTCAGATCACTTTTACCTGTCTCCCTGTCCTTGAACCATCTGGGGATGGAGACAAAAGCAAACATGAGGTTGATGAAACCCAAAAACTGGAAAACAATCATGAAAATACCAAATACTGCTCTGTCAAAAGGTAGTCTTCATTCACATGGAAATGAGCTGGCTATTTAACTGGTTGCAAATCCCTTTTAACTGTTTAAATTTCCATAGCAACTGGACTCAGACTCTCGGTGTCTGCTTTCCTCTTTTACAAGGATGTTAATACAAAGCACCTATGTAAAGTGCACTGAAAAACTGACAAAAAGACAAGTGTCATTTTGTCTTAAAATACTCTCTTCAAGACTTACTGTCTAAATAGACATGTGTTTCTGTCTTCAGGAATAGTTTAATCCAGCAGGATTGCCAAGAGGCAGCAGAGAAAATTCTCTGCTGCTTTTGTTCCAAAGAGTTTGGGGTTAATAGAAAAAAACATGGCCAGCTGCATAATGGATAAATTTGCCCATTTCCAACTTTGCAGTGGGGCAAGGAAAGTGTGTCAGATATCTTAGAGACTGAGATAATGTCCATCTCTTTCCTTCTTCTGATAGCATCATAAATAAATACTGTTACGTGTTTAACTAGTTCACTGTTCCAGGTCGGATCTACTATGTTTACAGTTAGAGCTCAACATTCATACTGCTTTCTAGAATCTGCCCTTCAATGGAGTTTTTGCAGTTGTGATCTGTGATCACTGTTTCCTAAAGAAAGCAGCAAGGGTGAAATCACACGGATGAGAGCCTCGCTGTTCCTGAGACAGAGGTCTTTTTTTTTTTTTTTTTTTTTCCCTTTCCCTCCTCCAACAGACCTCTCCTGTGTCAGCTCACTTGCAGCCCATGCAGCTGCAGCTCTCTTGCATGAGCCGTGGACAAGAGGGGTCCTTATTCTTACTGACGGCAATGTTTCCTTTGCTCCCAAAAGGGTCAAAACTGGAACGTGAAAAGTCTTGTGTGTTGATTAAATTTGCTGTATGCAGTGGAAAAGCCTTGTGTCTGTAAAACGGGCATAAGCAAGGCACAGAGAACCTGTTTCTGGATCAGTCAGTGGTTGGACAGCTACTGCAGTTACCTGTGAGTATTTCCATTCTGCTAAGGCGAAGGTTTCAGAGGAGGATTTCTGCATTTATTTCTGATAGAAACGAATCAGACCAGTGTTTTCTGTGGATCTCTCTCGTTAAGACAACCTCTCTACCCAAGGACCAGGTGATACAACCCTTAGACTCAAACCCATCATTATAGGTGAGTGTGAAAAACAGCTTTTTTGGTAAACATCATGTCCTCTCATGCTGGCTCAGCAGCCTGCTTACTTGACCACGCTTGAACTTCTTGAGAAATGCTAATGTAAAAGGCCCAAATACAAAAAAGAAAGCAGCCTGCTTCAGTATGCCTTGACCCGGCCCCCAAACCTCGGAACTAGCAGTGGTTTACTGAAGGATGGCCTGCAAGGGGCCTTGCGTTTCTGCATTTCTTTCCTTTGTCATTGTCGTTCTTTGTTTATAGGAAGTCAGTACTTTTGAATGTATTTTTTCTGTTTCACTAGGCAGTAGTAGCTATTGAAGTACGAGATTTCCTTTGTCAGTTATTTCCTTTGTCAGTTCAGCCCTTGGACTAGTATTTAGTGATAAACTATCTGAAAATGTGATCTTTGCCATTATCTCGGGAAACCACTTTGTGAGGGTCAGCAATTCCTCTGACAGTTTCTCCGTCATAACCTTCATGAAAATGCAGTGTGGTTTCGTTTTCCTCAGCCTCCAAGAGCCGCTCAGGCGGCCGTTAACCTTTCCTCCTCCAGCTCTGCCGAGGAGAACTTCCAGTTTCTTCCAGGTATTCCTGAGTACGGAATATCGCCCGGGCTCGTGAACCCCGGGGTGCCCCGGGACTCGCGGCCCCCGCCGGTGTTGGGGCGGCCGCCGCCGCCCCCGCCAGAGCCAGCTGCGGCCGCGGGCTGAGCCCGTCCGCCGCGAGGCACGCCGGGACCTGTCCCTTCCCTGCTCCGCGTGCCGCGGCGGCGCCCCATTGGTGGTTGCGTGCATCACGTGCCCGTCTGCCGCCTCCTCAGTGGCCGGCGGCCCAATCCGTTACCTCTGGGCTGGAGAAGAGGCTGAGGGGGTGGTGAGAGAGTGTCCGGCGTTGCCGCGGTAACGGCCGCCCCGGGCATGGCGGCGGGGCGTGCCCCGCGGTGAGGAGACGGCTGGCGGGGGGCTTTGTGGTGGCCGGGGTGGGGCGGTGAGGGACGGGCGTGGGGGAGGGACGTCCGTGGAGGTGGCCTGGTTGAGGCCCGTTGTGGCGAAGGGTGTCGGGTGGGGGGAGGTATGTGTGCAGGGGGCCTTGTTGGGGCCGGTTGTGAGGAAGGGGTTGTTGGTGGAGGGGTCCTTCCGGGGAGGGTGTGCGTAGAGGGGCGGGGGAAGGGTCCAAGTGGGCTGCTGGGTGTAGGTCTCCTTTTGGGGCCTGCTGTGCTGAGGGACAGTACCCAGGACCGTCTGACACCCCCTTTCTCTTTTCCAGCAGAGCGGGGACTCTCTAGGGTGGTGTCGGGTGCTGAAAGAAGCCAGCAATGGCGCGGTTCAAGGTGCTCCGTGGAAAGAGTGAGAGGCTTTCCGTTCCTAAATAAATCTGTCTTGCTTCTTTGTTTCTCAGTTACAGTTCCGAAGTAACGCTCGTTTACATTCTAGGCTGGTGCTTGGCAATATAAAGTCGTGGAAATAGCCGGCAAAGCTACTTAGGATTGTGTTGAAAATGCTGGGAGAGAAGAGGCAATTAATCGTGAAAAGAGACCTTTACACAGACCCCACGTTTCCAGCCAGTGATACCTCTATATTTTTTGATTATTGTACCCCACTTGCTCAATTCAGAGGCGAGATATCTTGGTTGAGACCTAAGGTAAGTTTTAAGATATAAAAGCCCATGATTTTAGCAGAACTGGACTTTAAGCTAGTAAATGGTATTTAGCACTGAATGACTGCTTCTGGGTGTTTTTATTGTTTAGAAATATAGAAGTGATAAACCCAATGTATGTCAGTGTTATATGTTATAGTTTTTAAGTCTTGTTTGTAGGTTTGATTTAAATCCTGATGTAGAACTCTTGAATTTCTTGGGACTAGTAGGAATTAAGATATTTAATCATAAATATATTTCATTATGCAAATAATATGCATACCAAGTTAAAAAAATAGCATTATGTTATTCCCAAATTTTTCAACATATTGCATAACTCTTGAAAACAAATAACTGGATTTTAGAGTTTTTCAGAAGCATATTACTTTTTTTTTGCGATTGTTGATGTCTTTGATAACAAGAAAGAAAACTTTTTTAAGGTTATAACTTGTGGTGTGATTTGTATTGCTTTTAAACTTACAGCTGGGTTTCAGAGCAAGCCACATGAGAGCTAAAAAGTTTAGAATGCATTTCTGCAGTATGTTCATTTAAAGTGAAGTATTTATGATACTGGCATTGTGTGGAGGGGGGGAAAAAAAGGCTATAAAAATGTAATGGAGAAAAAAAGTACGTTGTGTTTTAGTGGTATTGTTTTTCTCCCCTGCATCTGGGGATGGCTGTAGAACAGTGATAGAGCTATTGATTATCAGATAGAATTGGCAAACAAATGACTTCGCGGAGCCCAGCGTGCTACTTTCTGCTTTTGTACCTTACACCTTGATTACTACTGAGGGCTGATCAGTTACTTTCCATCTCTTGCAGTGTTGACAGGTGAGAGAAGAACCATTTTAAAACCTCACTTTCAGATCCGATTAAGTGTTCAGGACTTTGCATTTGAAATTACCTCTTTTGCTACCAAGTAATCTATTTTTATTTGCCCTAGGGGAAGGCTTTCCTCTTATGCTAATTTGGAGATTTTTGTAAGTTGGGATGTGCAGTGCAATGTGAATGGCAGCAGTTCTATCACGCTTGATCATATGTCTAGCAAGGAGCTGATGAATTATGTTGTCTTTTACTTATTGGTGCCTCTGCTAAGGTTGCAACTGATGGTGACATTTGTGTGCTAAAATCCGTGTGGGAACTCGATTTGTTTCACATAAAATACCTGCAAAATAGCCACAAGGCAGTAATTGGTTATTGCTGGCTTAGGCTGTGTCTGAAGAGGAAATGTTCTAGAGGTAAAAATTCCCTTATTTTGTGAGAGGTCTCTGGAGCCCTCCCATTCCCTGAAACACAGACTTCCTTAGATTATCATGCAGGATTTGGCTCTAACTCCCCTTCTTTTAATTTTAGGACATTTGTTCTACTCCTCGGTTATTTTCAAACAATCTGCAGGATGTGCAAGTGAAACAAGGAATTTTGGGAGATTGTTGGTTCCTGTGTGCCTGTGTAGCTTTGCAGAAGAGTAAATACCTACTGAATAAGGTATAGAGAAGTTTCTTGTTTCATATCTCAGAAGTTTTCTTCATCTAATTTACATTTGTATATTGCTCTTGAATCCCAGGCCTCAAAACTGAATATCAGTTTTGTTATGCTTAGTTGTGCTGGTTTTGTTGTGGTTTTTTTTCTGTGATTATTACAAACAGTTAATATTCAGCATATTTTAAACTGGTTTTGTTTAAAAAAAAAAAAAAAAAAAAATTGTCTTGATTTTGGCTTTTGTCATCTAGGTAATTCCTCCAGGTCAGCCCAACTGGACAGATGAGTCGTATCAAGGCTGTTTCACTTGTCGAGTCTGGCAGTTTGGACACTGGGTGGAAGTAACCATCGACGATCGTTTGCCCTGCCTTGGTGGTAAACTCTGCTTTTCCCAGTGTCAGACAGAGGATTTGTTTTGGCTTCCACTGTTGGAAAAAGCTTATGCAAAGTATGTGAACACTGTTATTGAAGGAAGTAAAGGGAGGTAACAATAGCTGTATACCTTCTGCTTATTTATTTTATCTGACTGCTTTGGGCATAGACCTGTGTATTATTCAATATGAAGTACAACGGCTGCTAGCTTTCCCATACTGGGTTGTGCAGAAGCCGCTCTTTAAACTGTAGATCTATAAGGTGTGTTTCTAGTTGCGTATCAGGTAAGATAGTCTTACAGAGAGAATTATGATGAAAAGTAAGAGCTGCAATGAATTATCAGCATTCAAATGATGTTCATTAAGTCATTATCCATTGGTTGTCTAATTTATTAAAGGGAAGTATTTTACTAGTGTCACATTTGAGAGCAGCTGAGGGCTCAATGAAAAGCAGAAAGCATGCAAATATTTTCATGGAAGGCAACAACATTACATAAGTTTATGCTAGTTGAGGCTCTGGTTATATGTTTCACTGCTGCTTTTGCTTAATTTGATAGTTTGTTATTTTGAGAAGAAACAACCATATTGTTAATGTGTTTGAAAATGCAGCTATTTTATGTTTTATGACACATCCATCAAAATGCTGTCCAGATGGACAAAACAATTTGGAGACAAAGTGCACTGGTAAGATAGATATCAAATGTCCAAAAGAACTTGGACGAAAGATTGTGTGGTTGCCAGCAGAGGGCAGAAAAAGACTTTCAACTGTAGATATGTTGAGCAGAAGTTGTGAAGTAGCAATGACATGTTAAAGCTTCTCTGTGGGTTTGAAAGGCAATAGTCTGTCTTTGTTTTCTGTAGAGTCTTACCATTCTATCTTGTCTTATCATTCTATTATAGTCTTGATTTCTTTTGCTATCTTTTGCATCCACTGCATCAGGTAGGGTAGTCTCTTGATTTACGTAAATTGTTGAAGGAACTGCTACTTTGTGCAGAGTGAACAAAGGATAATTGAAGAAGAGGAAGAAATTTATTTATACAGAATGCAGTTAGTATATCACGAAAGATGATGTAGTGCACGGATAATAAGGTACAAATGATTAGTACTAGACTACAGTGGTTTCTCTATAGGATGGAATGAATTGTAATAAACTTCCCATCAAGCAGTGGAATGTTTGATGGCTTACATATTCTTTAGATGTTGTATTCCGTATAAATAAAATAGTATGTGCTTTCTCTTGCCTACTTGGCGATATGAGGTAGGGTACAGTCATGATTGTGATAGAGTGTGGGGTTGAAAGTGCATAAGAACCGTGTTTCTTTAATTCTGCTGTTTGTAGAAAGTTTCTTGGGTTTTGTTTTGTTTTTTTAATAGAGTGCATGGATCTTATGAACAGTTGTGGGCAGGACAGGTGGCAGATGCTTTGGTTGATCTGACTGGAGGAATTGCTGAAAGATGGACCTTGAAAGGCCCTGGAAGAAACATGGAGAAAGAGAAGACTGGCATGGTTTTGGAAAAGGCAGTGTTTAGAAGATTAATGAACCTGAAGGAACAGTGTGTAATAAGCTGCTCAGTCCTCGATTCCAGACAAGGTAATAGTAAAGTTCTAGACATTTTTAAAGTAAATGTCTCTATTTAACAGGGTTCAGAGCACAAGGCAGCCAGCAAATGCATAGTGCTGATTCTAGTAGCGTACGAGTTTCATGATGCAATTTTATATAACCTGGGATAAAGATTTAAGGATGTTATTGAGTTCAGGATGGAGGCTGCTTTTGAGGAGTGCTTTTTATATTAGATGCTAATATGGTCAGTTCTCAACAACACACGCACACCCATCACCCCCTGAAAAAGCACCTAAAACCAACCTTAAAAACCCCCATGAATTTCAGCACCGAGAATTTGTAGATGTTTGAGACCAAGTAGTGAGTTAATACGCTTTAAAATTTTCATTTATTTTATTTCTATATAGTCACAACTACAATGAACTGTTTGGGTTTTTTTATGCTGTTTTTATACTGATTTAAAACCAATTTCCTTTTATCTCAAAATTGCCTTCTTTCACAGGATAGTTTAATGTCATTAGTTGTAAAATATGGAGCAGGTTCTTTTGTTTACTTTTCAAATGCTTTTTTTTTTTTTCTTCTTCTATTCAGGTGCAAGTGAACTAGGAGAATTTCATGCCTTTATTGTGATAGACACCTTGAATCTGTCTGAAGTGTCAGGCAAGGAAATCTTCCTACTACGAATACGAAATCCTTGGGGGAGGCGGTGCTGGAGAGGTCCCTGGTGTGAGGGGTGAGTAGGTTTATTTTCATTTGGAAAATCATTTGTGAAAGTTCTGAAGCACAAAGCGTATCTATGTATTGCATAGGCAAATGTTGCTAATAGGCTATTGTGGAGGAGAGAGACTTCAGTTTGTATGCCATCCTTTAGAGAGTTCAGTAGTTCACATAGCTCATTGGTTCTAAGGCTAGTCATTTTGGTCTATTAGTTCTGGTAATCTAAATTTTTTTAATAACAAATTTTTTTTGTTTATCAAAGCATCATATCTTTTCGTAGAGATAAACTTAAGATGTTGGTTTATTTTCTGTCTCTGATTTTTGTGGTGCTTTTTTGTTGTTCTGCAATTGATCTACATATCTTTGTTCATAAGATGTTTGTGACTTCTAAGTAGTCACTCAGCTTTACTGGGCTCTTCTCATTTGATCTCATCTCAGTTGTAGAAGACAAGCAAAGGAGTACGTATAAAACAATATATCAGAAGGAAGGATGCTTATGTTTTCTGCTTGTGTGCTCTTGTTTCTGTAGATTAATATGAGTAGGAGAAGCTGGAATCGAGTAGATATAAAGAAGAGTAGATATGAAGAGGAGATCTGTTTTAAAGGAAATGCAGAAATACGTTTAGCAGTTCATATAGCAAAGTAGCAAGAATGAAAGGGCAGACCCTATTAGCTTATTTTGAAAAGCGTTAGCATATTTAGACTGTACAAAAGAACATGCAATTCTTGACCCAAAGAGCAAGCTTTCAGCATTAAAATATGGTAACAATATGATCATGTTAATAAACATTTTAGAGAAATAGGCTTTTTCCCCTGAGTTAAAAAGATGGCTTAATCACATTAATTGAGACTTAAGTTGATGTTTTTTGCTTTTGGCAGAGTTTTGCTTATACACTTGGTCTCTTGTAGTTTCTTTGCCAAACAGTAAGTTGCCATGTAGTTGCAAGAGGATAGCATTTCATTAGGTGGCCTTAGAGCCCTGTTTTATTCAAGTGCAGAACTAGTCTTTGTTGTTAGTGGAACAATCAAAAATGTTGAAAGTACCAGCTTTTAATGGGCCCTAAATAATGAGGTGTTTAAATTCTTGGTTTATTATGACTTAGCCAGCAGATTCATGGGGATAACCAGCTGCTTCATACAGATAGTGGTTTTTGATGTTCACTGTGCAGCATTAAAATTCTTTCAGAACAGTCACTGTGCAGCTTGTTTTACTTTTTCGTTGCTATTTTTAACAACTGTTAAAATCTTTATTTTGCTCTCACGCTTTGGACTGTACTGTCTGTTGTAAGCGAAGTAGCTATTTCACCTAGAAGTATGCTGCTGTATCCAATCTGGTGTTAGGTTGTTTCTAAGTTTTCTTTGATATGTTGTGATTCATACTTTTTTATCCCTCTCACTGACTAGCATTGTGTATACAGAAATACTTAATGCAAATATTTGACAATAAAATGAAGAAACTTCTTATTGTCCTGCTCCATAGGATATTTGATAGAACGTTGTTATGGAACTTTATTGGGCAAAGAACTAAATGTTAATTTTTGTCTTATGTGCAGTGGTCAAGGATGGAGTCAGCTAGATCCAGTAGTCGCCTCAGAACTGCTCTCTCAGATCCAAGAGGGAGAATTCTGGGTGGATGAAGAGGAATTTTTCAGGGAATTTGATGAGATTACCATGGGCTTTCCAGTCAATGAGGAAGGACAACTTCAGAGCCTCTATACAGGTGTGGTATGAGAAAACATCTTTCTCATACAAATAATGTTATGTCAATGGGAAAGACTGATTTGAATTGCAAATGGATGCAACTAGACCTTAATTTCTCTTTCTCAGTCTTTCCCTCTCCTTTATATCCATAGGCCTTTTCTGTCTCTGCTGGGAAGAATAGAGGGACAAGAGAAAATTGAAGATCTTTAGAGGAGTCTTTGATATTTCTCTGAGATCTAGTTACTTGCTAGTTTGTTGAGAGATTAGTGTTCTCTATCCAGAAGGCTGTTGTTCTGGACAGCCTTGTGATTTTTTTTTTTTTTTTTTTTCCTGATGGGAGATAAACTTCAGATTTCTAGAAACAGTTTCTTGTAAAAATCATGTCATCAATCTGCCATTACCAGTTGTGACATTCATTCTCTTGCCTCTCAGAATGTTGGTCACGAATATCTGCTTGGAGAAAGTGTCAGGGCTACGACAGCATGTTTTCCTGGGCTGGGGGATCTCTGCTATATATCTGTTGTATGAAATTAAGTAGCCTCTGGTGTCTGAAATCTGCACCATGTTTTTCTTATTTTGTTAGAGAAAGTGCTGTATCACTCGCAGAATCTTTTTGGATCCTGGGTGAGAGGCCAGTCTGCAGGTGGCTGCCGTAACAACAGCAGCTTCCCTACCAACCCTAAGTTCTGGCTGAGAGTCTGTGAAAAGAGTGAGGTGTGCATTGCTCTGCTGCAGAAACATAGGAAATACAGTGCTGACTGGGCTGGAAGAATTCAAAATCTGACTCACTTAGCAGAGGAAAATCTATCTTTGACTGAAGGCGTACAGGGGAAGAATTATCAGGCTGTGGGATTGCATGTCTGGAAGGTAATACGGGAGTGACATTTTTCTTTTTGCAAATGGAAGTTTTAAAGCATTACTGAAACATCTGAGTAAAATAATTCATTTCCTGCGGCAGTGATACGATTCAACTGTCCACACATTTTACATCTCTGATTTATGTTAGAATGATCCTGTTTATCTCACAATGCAGCCACTGTCTGTACAAACTATTAGTGGACTAGTACTTTCTTCTTATCATTGAGTGCCAAGTAGCAGAACTTTTGGGACCATTCCAAACTAGTGCATGAATTTTCAGGCTGATGACTTGATGACTATTCCTAAATTTACTCCTCCTGAATATTAACTCTTCCTACTCCTCTTTGATGTTCAGCTTATCTGCTGATACTCTTCTCCTTACTTGTTTCCTTTTGTAAATGTATGCATGTTTAAAAACGTTTTAAACAATATTTGATCATTTTTAGTTTTTAATAAAAACTCATTTTTCCTAAAACACCGCGCATCATTATGCATCTATTCTAGGTGGAGAAGAAACGATTTAACCTTCCAAAGACCCTCTCTGCTCCTCCAGTTGTAGGTACCGTCTGCCATTCCTATGATAGAGAAGTACATGTATGCTGTGACCTTTCGCCTGGGTTTTATCTTGTTGTTCCCAGCACTTTTCTGAAAGATGCAGTAGGGAATTTCTTGCTTCGTGTATTTTCAACGGGAAGGATCTCTCTCAGGTAGGTTTAAAACAACACAGAAGATTTCTTATAGTCATTGACACAAAACAAATATATGAAGTGTAGTACTAAGTGTAAATGTTCAAAATGTTTTTGAAGGGTTGTGCAGAGTACCAGGTAACAGCATTGTTTTGTCTTTGAATTCATGTAAGTAGTGTTCTATCTCCTTGGTTTTTGCATGAAGCTGCTACTACCTCTTGTTAAAATATCAGTCAGAAGTAGTCAGATGAGTAGCATCTTGACTCTAAACTGCAGCCTAATGTTTTGAGAAAGTGCGTAGTTTGTAAAAGAACTGAATAGGTTTCTGCAGAACATTTTTCTCAATATGTGGAAGTTCTTTCTTAATGTATGGAAAAATGAAGATGTACCACAGAAGTTAAAAGCAGCTGTTATTATTGCAATCAGTGACAGAAAAGGAGAGCAGTATATTATCACGTATGCTGGAAAACACATACTAACAAATTGCCTGAAATATAACATTGTTATTAGTGAGCAGTACAGCTTCAAATGCAAATGGAGTGTCAGCAGTGGACTCAGATGACACAATACTCACAGCTCATCTTTTCAGGACAGGTGTGGAAAATAGCACTGACGTTTACGCTGTCGTCTTTAGCTGAACGAAGAATTCTTTGTTGAATTAAAGCATTCAACACTGACAATACAGCTGAACTTGTTTCTTGTGAAGGCCTCAAGAAGTCTACCAGCATTATGATAAAATTCTTGGAAGGATCACTGCATATTGTGTTTTAGCTGATCTTTCCTCATAACTTTTGACACAAAATAGACTTTTATAATGGACTTGGAACAATCTTTTCTTTCTGTAGAAAAACGCTTGCTTATCCAACAGGAAATATCAGCAATGTTAGTCCAGTAGCTTCTGATGACTTAATTTTTTTAACTGTAGCTGACTACCTAGCTATCTCAGCACTTCAAAGTCAATTATTCGTGAGCAATTCTGTGTTGGTGACCATAGCCTTGAAATAAATACTTAAGAAGACACAATGTTGAGTAGTTGTGTGGAGTCAGCAAAGTTGTACCTTCTTCCAATAAACCTGAAAAAATCTGAGGTTGTCTAACAGCTTGTGCCAGGTAAGCTATATACAGAGGTAAAACATACTGTTGGCAACATGTTTAAAAGCTGTTCAAATTTTTTTATATTCTGGTAGTACACTATCAACTCATACCTCCTTGGAGAGAAGCTGGCAAATCACACTACAAAGCCAGAACATGCATTAATCATTCACTCTGCGGAATTTGGAAGCAAGATGGCATCAAGTTTTAGACCAAATAAAGGTCTGCAGGACTATGAGGCTAATTTTGCTGTATGGGTGCAAGTTGTCTACTTCTTACCGGCAATTGCCGGTTTCTGGGCATATTTCATCTGTACAGCATGTTGCACTTTCAACAATGGGATAAAATTTCTAGTATTGGTGTTAAGTATAACATTTCCTCAGACTGAAACAGAGGTGCCAGCCTGCATATGTGTCTAGAATGGACAATCACAGAGTAACGTAACAGCTGTTATATGTTCTCAACTGGAAAACTGGAGATAAGGACAGATGTTATGTTGAAATATTACTTCAAACGCTGCACAGCTGATAATGATACCAAATTGTTCATACGGCTGTGAAAAGCAGTGCTGGGCTAGGATCGAAATATGGGTTAATGTTACAGTGATCAAGTCAGAGGTAAAATAGTAGTTTCCTCTGATTAAAGACATGGTCAATATAAAAAATAATGCAGTGTATGCTTTGGACTTACTGAGGTGCTCATGTGTACTCCAAAAGTAGCTGTCAGTTGTACTGCTTTCAAATAGGACAAATAGCACAAGAGTATTGAGGAAAAATGTGTAAGCTGCATTACTTCATGAATGTACAAAAATCTATCTGGTTTTAGTGCATGGTTTGTATATGCTACGTTGTTGTGGAGTTCTGTGAATTACCTAAGGACTTAAAATTGTACAGTTCTCTTTTTCTTTGTGTTGAAAGTTTGGAGGAATTGTATTTATGTAAGTTTATGTAATAACTAGTTCATTTTTGTGAGCTGGTGTTCTAGAGTTTGTGAAATCATACAGATTTTATACATTTAGTTTCTTTTCTCTCTTACATTTGATAGTGAGCTAAAACCACCGCCCGCAGATGCTGCCCTCTGTGAAGAACTCCCAGCAGGTGAATGGGAGACGGTGCAGCTGCATGGATGCTGGAAAAATGGGCAAAGTGCTGGAGGTAGCAGGAACTTCCCCTCCTTCCATATCAATCCCCGCTTTCCCCTCTCCATTCCTGCAGGACCAGGAAAAAGCAGTGTGAAAGTTACCCTCCGTCAGCACTGCCAAGATAGCAAGTGTCGTCCAATAGGTTTCCATATTTTCCAGGTGAGACTTCTTCTGGTCAGTTTGATTGCTCATTTGCCAAGTGTGAAGGTAAGCCTGTCAGTTCAGTGCTCCTTGCACTTGGCAAGGGACATGCTGCTTCTTGGAGAAACACAGGCTGGTCCATTGAAGTAATGCCCGTGAAAGATACGGAATAGCTACACACTGGGTAGCATAGTAACCAGATAATTGGTTCCAGTGAATCCTTCCAATGTTCTAAATCTGTTTTAGAAATGATGATCTCTTTTGAGGATTTGCAAAGAATTCTCAGTGTCTTAATGATTGAGGACCAGACTTTTTGGTAATTGATCATGAAAACTTACTTTCTTCATCTCTAATAATGATTTACTTGTCCATTGGCAAGTGGTGTTGGATCCGCAGACAAGATTAGAATTCAAAAGGACAGATACGTTGAACAGATGATCTGAAACAAAACAAGATACTA
Source organism: Aptenodytes patagonicus (assembly GCF_965638725.1). Classification (NCBI taxonomy): domain Eukaryota; kingdom Metazoa; phylum Chordata; class Aves; order Sphenisciformes; family Spheniscidae; genus Aptenodytes; species Aptenodytes patagonicus. Next base: position 13,235,629 of record NC_134954.1, on the reverse strand, counting down.
TTTGGTATGGACAAATACAGGTTCTACATGTACGTGCTAGCGGTCAGCCGCATAAATGTAGGGTGGGAAGCTTCTGGTTAGGTGGCTATTTTGCAGGGAAAGCTAGCTTTATTTTCAGAAAACGTGCTTCGGAAAAGGTGTTGCTTAAATGGAGAGTCTGGATTTGAGCATTAGGAGCGATCAGATAGCTTAAAATATACAATATGTGAAGAAAGATTGAAAGAATGGCATTTTTCATGCCTATAGGAGACTGAGAAGTGTAATATGAATTTTTAGTACAGGAAAGGCCACTAGAAAGAGGAAGGACATAGTCTGTTCACCATATCTGTGAGGTGAAAAACAAGGGCATTAGGCTGCAGCAAGGAAGAGTGGGGTTAGACAATAGAATAAGCTTTTGAGCTATGTGGGTAGTGGGTTGTATAAACTGTCTACAAACGTGGTAGGAATGATTTATCTGTAGTTGATACTGTCATCTGGGTTTTCTGGAAGCCTTCCCATCCCTCTCGTATAGCTCTGTACAGAAGAGTGAGTATTTGGAGTGGGATAGATATGGAACATACCATACTATGGTATACCAGGAATTTAACATTGTGAGGCCTGAAATATATGAAAAGATAGGCACGTTTTCATTCTTTTTTGCAGGTGCCTAACAGCAGCTGGAAACCACATACTTCCTCTTTTCTACACCTGGAGCCACTGGTTAGCTGTGTACCTCACTGCTACTCACAGGAAGTAAGCCAACTTTGCAGACTTCCTGCAGGAAGTTATGTAATTATACCTTCTACGTACTTGCCCAATACAGAAGGCAATTTTACAGTGGTCATAGCAACCAAAATAGACAGGTAAAAATATGTTGCCTTCTATTTGTATTTCTAATATTTTCAGTGCATGCATTACAGGATGTTTGGAAACAATAACTGTAGTGACATTTTCTCGCTTTTGATAGAAAATAATCTTTTTTCCTTTAAAGTCCTTGTATTGCTGTTATGTTTGCAAGCACTGCTTACCGCTTTGACTATGTTGGAAGAATGAGTGAAAAAAAAAAGTATTTGTAATCTTCTTGCATCAGTTACTGAATAACAGGTGTCTAGCGCTGGAGAAGATGGCACTACAGCAACTGAGTATCAGCTATGTCCAGATATTACGATTTATGCTGAAATTTTACTAAGCTTTTTAATAAACAGGGTTGTTTTTTGAGAAGCTGCAAGCCTTATTGCGGGTAGTTCTTCATGATGGGAATAACAACGGGTCTGAATCAGAATTTGTATATTCCATAAGATTGCATTAAGAGTCCATAAAATTGTGTCAAGATTCCATAAGGATGTGGAACAAAGCCTAGCCTAACAAAATCTTCTCCTTTTGAAGTGGGATAAATGATTGATGTTTACAAGATCCCTCCAATGCTTTGTGCAGAAATAAGTGTGGTTCTGGTTTTCAACAGGAAGCGCATTCACAGCCGGGAGACACTTGGACAAGTATTGCAAGAAGTAAGTGATACATTTTTAATTTCAGTTGTTCTAAAGGTGTCACAGAGGCATCTTCAAGGCTTATGTATGAACTAATATTGAGAGTCATGTACTGGTGGACTGGACTCTGAATGTTCTCATTTACTTGCTGCAAACTGATCATCAGTAAAGCAATTAATCTTTGGGGTTTTGTTTCTCAGCCAGAAAAGTAGCATTTGTTAGCAGCTAACAAAATTTGTCTTTTCACACCACTCAGATACACGGAAGTTTCTGTATGGCTGTTTTATAAAGTCATTATTTACTCCCTCAAGTCATTCTCCAGTACCTACCTCTGCTGTAACGTCTGTGAGAAATTGGACTATTGTGATGAGGAGGTGGTTGTACTTGCTTTTACATTTGCTTTCAAGAGTGTAAACACTCTTTATGCATTTGGATATATTTTGATGTATTCATTCTTGGTGTCACCATAGACCTGCTAGCTTTAATTATATGTTGTATCCTTCCTCCATCTGATTGGCTTTGATGTTAATTTGGGATCCTATGTATTGCAATTTAGAAATTCTAATGATATTATAATGTTGTAAAGACTTAAGAAAACACAGCAAAAAGAGAAGAAAAGCAAACAGGCAATCCAAAGATTAGCTTTCACCACACTAGAGTTTAGGTTTTTTATTTGTTTCTTTACAGCCAGCCCATATAGCATCCTACCATTATAATCCTTGGTGTGCGAGCCGTTCTGATCAAGTTAATGCCACCTATTTAATATTTTGGTATTGTGTTTTGCTTGATTAGATATGCATGTAATATTGAAGGGTTGGATGTGAATGCTGAGTACCTAATACTTACGGTATTTTTACCGGGTGGAGAGGAGAACTTTGAATGTATTATTTTAACAATTGTTTAAAGATACCCGATTTGGTTGGTGGATCAAAGCATGCCCTTGATAATACTCTGCTTACTGGGGGAGAACAAGACCGTCTAGTTACTTGGCTCTTTCCCTTTGAGGTTTTGATAAAAACAAAACAAAAATCTTAGGAAAAACTTTTCACCCAAGATTAGAACTGGTTTACTAATTTTCTTAATCTAGGTCGTGTTGACCAATGATGACATTTTGTCCTTAAAACCACACAAAGAGTATGGATTTTGTGTGCTTCACAAAAATGGGCAAAGACCTGCATGTACTTTCCTCATGGTGCTTGTTATTTTAATATTTAGGACTGAAGTATGTAACGAAGTCCTTTATTGCTGTTGTTTTGGAAACAAAACATTGCAAGGCTGTTATTACAGAAGGAATATATTCAAAGATACATTTCGTATATTATTCCATGAAAACGGTTGGACTTGGGCAAAGGGTGCTCCCTGACATCAAGGGAACAAACAGTTTAGATGCTTCAGGACTTGAAAACTTGAAGAATTTGGAAATGGCAGTTATAGTTTTCTTCTCAGGGGCAGAAATTAATATCTGAAACTAATCTTCAACAGCATAGTCTTTTCTAAAGACTGGACTTTAAATCATTCAGTGCTTTCAGGGGTTTAACCTCTGAAGGATCTGGGCAGTCTGCCTTACTGAGAAGTTGGGGTATCGATTTCTAAGGGGTGCATCACAGCAGAGCTGGATGTCGGTGTATTTTTCTAAAAGTTTGTCTATGTGTTTTCTAATTACTGAAGTGATGGGATTTATGAGTTTTAGGGTTTTTTAAGATGTTTCATAGGAAAAGCTTGCATTTTGGCCTTAATTTCTAAATCTATCTTTTCTCTGATTTACTGTAATTCCTCATGAATTTCTTATCTTTCTTGACAAAAAAGTTAAATCATGAAATAGCTTTTTTTTTCTGCATTGTTCATTTTCTTACAGAATTCATTTACAACTGTGATGAAAAGGTAATCTGGAACTCTCACGCTGTCATTTTGAGAAACATTGGAAAGCCGAGGAATGCCTCACCTCTTGCTGTTTTCAGTTTTAAATGGAATAACAAGAAGATACCCTTAGCCCAGCTGTTTTTTCACTGGTACCAACTGTCAGGCCTACAATGACTTCTTTGTAAAAATACCTCCTTAATCATGTACACTCTGAATATTTGTTCTTCCTGTGTTTTTTAGAACCAGCATTGAACAGCAAATCTTCATTATGTACCTCAGTTCTTCAAAAATACAGGTGAAGAATATGTGCATGTTTTAACCCAAGCTACAGTTTTAGAAGAAAACCAGAAAACATATGTGCATAATTAAATAATTTTTTTTTTTGGGGGGGGGGGAGGATCAAGCTTACAGAATAACTTCAAGAGACCAAAGGGGCAAACATAGAGGAAAGAAACTGGAGTCTTTTTTTCGGGTAGGACATACCTCAAGAATCATCAAAATACACTGGAGTAGAGAAAGTCCAAGCTTATATCCTACACTGCCAGTCACGCTGCTGAGCACTTTATCATGAGCCCTTTGTTGAACCATGCAAATGGTGGGTTGAAAAGAAAGGGTTTTTGGTGAGTTTTTCTTTAATGAACACCACAAAGGAAAAAGATAAGACTTGAAAACTTTTGTTTATGAACTATCACGTCAGACTGCTTTTGTAAATCTCTAAGAATGTATTTTATGCAAGATCTGCCCTCCCTGTAAGAAATACGAAGTTTAAGAGATTTTTCTTAATTTGTGTTTGAAAGTATTTCTTATTCAAGGAGGATTTTTTAGATGTTATATTTTCCTCAATAAAAATGGAGTAACTTTGAAAGTTTTATGATGTCTTTTATTAAAAAGGTGAAAACTGTCAATGATGTCAAGTCTGCATTTGTTCTGCAATAGCAAACTTTACACTGTGTTACAGCCCTGGAGTTTTCAGCAAATGGAAGGGAAAAATTGGAGATATTTGAGAGGAGAATCAAGACTTCCATTAGTTTTATGTCTGAGAAACATGTAATATTCTACTTCTGCTTTTAACTACATCCTAGCATAATTTATGCTTGCTCCTGTTGAACTTTGAAAATTCAAAGCAACTAGGATGCTTGCAGCTGAATTTTAAGCGGTCAAAACTTTCCACATCTGTTGTGGAATGATGAGACAACAAAAGAAAACACCGTGAGTAATAAATCTTTACTGTGCCTGCTGTAACAAATGTTGGCGAGTTTGTTTATTTTCTTCATTTCTTGAAAGGCTGTTCCTTTCCCTTCAAATAGGAAATTACTGGATGATGTAATAGTGTTTCTAAACAGAAGAAGGAAAGGTACATGAAAGCACCTGGATCCGAGAGTTGTGATAAAATAGGAAACGGATACTGAGGAAGTAAAGAAAAAAGGTGTAAGGATTTCTAAATGGACTATGATTGCAAGAGGCCCCATTCTGCAATCATTTATGCATGTGTGAAGTTTATACTACAATATATAATGCTTTATGGGAGCGTGAAAGGAAAAGGAGTCAACACTGAGTGTGTATACTCTGTTACATGCTGTTGCAGAAGGTAAGAAAAGACCACCTGTGAACACAGAGGAGTAACAGCATACTGAAGAAAATTATTTTTTATTCAGGCATCCTTGCTGCATCAGAACAGTTGTGCCATTTTAAGAGTGTGATACCTGACTAAGCACATATGCAGGAAACTCTCTGCTTGATACGGATCACTCCTCTAAAATCCTACATCTAATTCATTCCTACTGTGAGTTGTGAGTGTGAAAATACTTTTTTTTTTTGTAACATTAATGTGTACTTGTATATGCCTAAGATGCGATTATATGAGCTTCGGCAAGTACACTTATTTTAATTCCAAAAAGTTCAACTATGTGAGGTCAGACCTCCTAAATAAAACCACTCTGTATTACTTTGCTATACTGAGCTACCTACATTTGAATACAATTGAGATAGTGATACGCGCTTTTAAAATATCTCCCAATTATTGCCTGGTTGAAGTCCCTCTGCATTATAGTATGTTGCAGTCTAACGTGGAATAGCACAGAGTTTATATGGATGTGGCTGCAGTATTGCACCCAAAATGTACTCCAAATTGATTTCCCTTACTCCTTCAGGGAGCTGGAATGTGAATGCCCGAAGCAGGTTGGTGAAGATGATGAACAGTTCAACACGTGCCATCTGTTCCCCCAAACATACACGGTGCCCTGCAGAAGAAAGGGAGAAAGAGTTAGTGGTATAAAGCTAAGTTCTGAAAAAGAACTTCAAACAAAATTCTACTGAGTTCCATAAATTCTGTTAATGTAAGATAATTATTTTCCCTGGAGCATGTATGAGATCTTCCTTTTCATTGTTGCTTCTTGTTCTGTGAGAACCATGAATTGCTTCTTGGTTAAGAGAAGGCCAGATTTTAAAAGGCGTCATGTATATACTTCAGAGTCTTGTCTTTGGTTGTTGAGGAGGGAGGACTGGAGCATTGTGGGATTCAATTCTGAAGCTAAGTAGAAGGATGTAATCAACCTTTCTTCAATAGAAATTAAGGCGGCTATATTGGGTCCTTGTAGCCCAGTATCCTCTCTCTAACGCTCTCCAGGAGCAGGTGTGTAAGCTAAGGGAATGAAACGTGGGCATGTGCAGTGATTTATAGACTTGGCGTGACTCATTTTGACATACTGTTTTCACAGTGTATTTCAGGATATCTATATATTCCAGACTGAAAAAAAAAAAAGATTCAGGATATATAAATGCTCAGACTATAGAAACAGAAAACAACCAAAGCAAGTTAAAAAAAAAAAAATTTCCCATACCTGGGTTGAAATGGTAGCCTAAATTAGTTGTCGATTCATGTAAGCTAGTGGACGGTTGGTGAGTAAAGGAGTTAAGATGTTAAGTACCTGGTTTGCAAATATGATTTTAGGATTTACAGGCAATTTTGGCAAATGGTTTTAAAATCTGGATTTACTGTTTAATCTGACTGCTTTGTATGTTAGTATACTATTTGCTTTTTATCTACAACAAATGTATAACAGTATAATCTGTCATAGTAACATAAAAAAACCTTAGCTGTTTTCCAGTGGTTTTATTGCTAAATTTTTATATATTAATTTTCAGTAAATAACACGAGCTGCCTGTTTTGTGCTACTTTTCTTCATAATCTGATTACTGGAGAAACTGGTAGTCTAGAGAAGCTCTCCAAGTTATGTTTTGTACTGCTTTTCACTTTTTTTTCTCCCATGTCTTTGTATCACTGCGTTTTGCATTGTAAATTAGGTAAGTTGTACATCATAATATGCTTTTGAAAAGTTAGAATTTTTTTTTGGTTGACTAATAATATTCTACTGAAAAGACTGGATTTTGCTAGTTTTCTGGAGATAAGAGAACCTGTTGCTAGACTATTACTGTAGGATTTGGGAGACTGAGGTTTGGTTTCCTGCTTTATCACAGATTTTCTCTGTATATTTTGATAAATTATATTACTTTTGTCTTTGGGTTCCCTGTTTGTAAGGTGAGAATAAATTGATTTTCTGATTTGAGGGTGTTATCAGGAATTAATACATTAGGGACTAAGGAGCTCGGATACCCTTATAGTAGGAACCTTACATATACCAAGGAGATAGCATTATGTCTCTTAGCCATACTCATCCTCTGTTTGAATGTATAAAAAAAATAAAATGCAAGACAATATTTGTGGCTCTTACAGTAGAACGCCTGACTTTAAATCTTTGTGTCAAATACATTTTTATAAAAGTATGTTTTTAAAATTTTAGAATTTAGAAATGGTGTTTTTAGTCTTGCTACAAGGCAGAGTGAACAGGAATATTCAAACGTCAGGGCATTACCTGCTGAGAAAGGTAAGAATGCCTCTTTGTTCACAAAGTTGCCATCCAAATCAAGAAAATGGTTTGGGTTGAACTTCCAAGGGGTCGCCCAATGCTCAGAGTCATACACCACGGAGTGCAGATTTGGCAATACAAGCGTGCCCTGCAAGAAGCAGCAGAGATTATATTTTCCATGTGCGATTGATTCTCTTTTTTGGACTTCCCTTCTCTCTAATAGGTAATATGCCATCCTGCGTCTGCAGCCCAGTGTTTGGATTCGACTTGGTCTTCTCCTGTGCGCATCCAGGCATGACAAACCCTTGTATCTTCTGTTTGTCATAACGTGTTACGTGTTTGCCTTTGTGTAAGTTATCTTATGTCAGGACTACTGAAGTGTCTTCATGTCTAAGCTAGAGTGGAGCTTGGCTTGTTTTACGTACTTGCCAGACTAATCATAACACCTTCCTTTTTGTTTTTTTGTACTCTTCACTGGATCTTTCAACTCCATCACATCACTTTTATGCTTAATGTATTTGGGACATTTATATCATGCCAATGTGACTGTCAGATCTGTTGCTGTACTGAGCTGCCATCATCTTAAGCATGTGGTTTTTGTGTGTGTGTGTCATCAGGGATGACTATAGATTGCTCCACGCTGCTCCCTTATGGGTGAAAGTTAGCTGGCTTGACAATCATTAAACCTCATTTCTTCATCATGTTCTGCTTTGATGCCCAGACGTCATCCGTATTTGGCTAGTGGGAAGAAAGACTTTGGTTTTCCTTATGTTTGTTTGCTACTTGTGCTGTTAGCCTTTTCCCAGGCTTCCTTCTGCATCTGCTAATGTAGACTTAGCCCTGGTTCAGAACACTCAGCCTTGTTTCATGTCTGTGACATGCTACAGCATGCCCTCTATGCAAAGTTAGGAACTGTAGAAGCTAATGTCATATAAATACTAAATATTAATAGCTCAGAGCTTTAAGAAACATGGAGGTATACTCTGTACCTTTTTAATGTGAAAGCCCAGCAAAGTTGTATTCCTCACACATTGTCGAGGGACCCCAACAGAAGTAACGTTGCTGTACCGCAAAGCCTCATGAATCACAGCATTTGTATATGGCAGTTTTTTACGGTCTTCATAGCTGATGAGATGGGAGGGTTCCAGAACAGCCTCTATCTCTCTTTGAACCTTTTCTGCAGAGAAATGAAAATATTTTAACTTCTTCCCTCTTTTTTTCCAGCAGATTTCTGTACGAGTACGGTCCAGGACTTGGGGGGGGGAAGAAATTATGTTGCTATGAAACGCATTGGCATGTGGTTTGACTGCTGAGTTGGTTTCAGTTGATCGAGAAAGTGCATATCCCCAAAGCACGAGATGATCTCTCATTTAAGACATATCCCACTTGGTGATGAGGATAATACAGTTCTATGTTTCAAAAAAAGGATTAAAATTTGAAATTACAGGTGTAACTTCTGTTACGTTTATAAATACACATCAGACCAGGTATCTTTTTAAAGCTTTTCCACTTTGAAGGTTAGGAAGAGACTAGGTTGCATACGAAATGTCTTTAGCTTGTTACTCTGTCTTTGCCATCGCCTTCTAGCGAGATAAAACCGTGGCTGCTACTAATTTCTGCTAGTGTTGCTTCTTAGTGAACTGGTGGGGAAAGCATGTTTGTTTCATTTATTAAACTTTCATTTTCTAGATCTCAATTGTTGATGTACCACCATTCATATTCATTGTTAAGGGTTATTTTGATGTATTGCAAGTGATTGAGCTAATACTTATACTTTAATGATGTTCATTATGATGTAATGTTGAATGCAGTTCTCTAATGCTTTTGCTCACCTTGTATGTCTGGATATTGTACCATATAGAGCAGTGCCCAGAGAAGGGTGGTACTTGTTGTTTCTGTCCCTCCCAGCAGAAGATCAACCACAGTCTGAACCATATTGTCTTTATTAAACGTGGAAGTAGGGTCATCTTTGGTCTGTAGGGCACATTCACAAGAAGACTATGAATTGGATAATTTCAGACATTTCATCGGTCACATAGAAACTGTCATTGATGAAAACAGTGAGCAGCCCACCAAAACAGAAATCTTCAGTGCTAAACAAATAAAGTATGCATATAAAAATTCCGTAACAGTTACTTGAACAGCAAGTATTTGTAGTAGGCATTGAGGCCAAGGCGGGGATAGTGTGATAAACAGATACTTACTTTTGTTATTTGAGCTAGGTAGAAGTCAATGAGATCCTGTGGATCACCTGCGTTCTGTCTCTCATGAGCCTGGACCTCCTTCATAACTAAATTGTGCATGAAGTCATTGTACGCAAACACTTTCTGATGAGGTCCTGGGAGACGGCGCATAAGCCATGGGAAAGCATCGTACATCTGTTGATTTTAAACAAAAAGGAAGAAACGTGAGCTCCTTTAAATTGAGAACCTGATTCTGATTTCCTGATAACTCTGTGAAGTCGCTGCAACACATGGGCTCCTAATTAGGATGAGAGGCAATAGACACAAGTCAGCGAGAGATTAAATACTGGGAAGAGGTTTTCCAGAGACTCTGTGTGAAATCTCCATCCTTGGAGACTTCAAGACTTGACCAGGCAAGTTCCTATACAACCTAATCTAATTAGGTCTGCTTTGAGCACGGAGTTGGATTAGCTCATGTGCAGAGGTCCCTTCCAATGTAAGTTATTCTACATTTCTAAGGGGGATTATGAAACCTTTATGTTGCCCTCTAAGTGAACTGGCATTGTGGAAAACTTGTTTGATATTTGTTAATGGGCTATTAGTAATGTGCAGCAGTCTAAACTGTTATGATCAAGTTGTCAATATTCAATAACCACACTTTCTAACCTTAATAGATAGGTTGAAGACTGAAAAGGTATAGAAGCTGACTTGATCTCCCAGTCTCAGAAGGCCTTCCTTCAGGAGAAACTGGCACGTGTCTTTGTTGAGGGGAAAAATAATTATTTTCATTTCTTTGTGTTGTGTATGTTTTGTGAATGGCCTTCAGTCTCTAGGACTACTGGCAGAGCCTTTGTTTTATTTATGGCCTGTGATTAGGAATCTATTGGCCAGTGCAGACTTCTCCATCCCCATCAGCTGACTAAAATGTCAACATTGTGTAATAGTGGATATCAGGTCACAGGAGAGCAGGAGAATGATCATATTTTTCTTTTTGGATGCATACCTAATAATGCAACAGGAGCTTCTGAAAATGCGTGAATTGGAGTAATTGAGGGCTGAATCTGGCTCACAAGCAGATTTTCTCAACCTTGATTTTTATTCTGAGTTTGTTTTTTTTTTAAAAGGCATCTCCGTATGGAAGTGTTGGAGAACCTGATAGTGTTATACAATGCAAGTGTGCCAAAATCTGCAATAGCTCGCCTTTCAAGAACTTAAAAATATTCTTCCTGATGTGATGAGATTGTCACCTGTATCTTACAGGAAGTTCAGAATAACTCAGATCTTGGTGGTAATATTAATTATTTGAGAAGCAAGATACCTTCTCAAAAGAATAGGACTTTAAAGGCTTAGTTCTTATTAACTGCACTTCTGTATTCTCAAGACTAAATGAAAATTAAATTTTAAAAGTTGCTTTCATTTTAATATTTAAGAATCTTACGTACACAGTACTCTGCAAATGATTACTCATTTGAAATACGTTATATATTTTGGAAATCTGTGAAAACCAGTGATGATCTAGAATTTAAATTTTAGGACACGTGATTTGCTGACATAAAGAAGGAATAGAAGGCGGGTAATGACATGTACAAAGTATGTATTAATTTATTACTGCACAATGGCTCGCAGAATAATGGTATGGAAATGTTTGGGAATGATAGTTACTGACTTTGAATTTGTTTGTTTTGACTTGTGAAGTGCAATGCACTTTAAGGAATAAGAACAAGAAAATTAGATTCTTACCCTGCCCCAGACAGTAGCTTGAAAGTAGATCACAAAATAAACAGCTTTGATAAGCTTGCTGAAAGATTCATCCTCACTGGGGAAGCGATGACCAAAAACAACAGCACAAATTATATTTGCAATAGCATGGACAATCAAAGTGTGGGGGTCGAAAGGTTTGCCTGTGAATATAGGAGGTACCATGAATATTTCTGAATAGACTACAGTGAGAAGAATGAGGAAGACTTTTTTTTTTTTTAATGGTAAAAATAATAGTAGATTAGACTACTTTGAGATAAATTTCACACAAGTAAACTCTAGTTTAATACAAACTAACTGTATGGATTGTAAGTGCAGGGAATCTTTATTTTCAATCTGCTTTTTACTCTTGTAAAATACAGTGATTATCAGTTTTGAGAAGACAAACATTAGGTCTCGTCCCCTTTTTGACTTGCGGTCTGGGTTGTGTGAAAACATAAGCAATTAATTAGAACATATGCCTTCAAATCTGGAGGCAGATATTTAAGTTTGGCAATTAAAAAACAAAACAAAAAAAATCCCCTCCAGAAAACAGGGGAAAAAAAAATTAAAGTTTTAATTTTTTAGTCATGTTGAAATGACTTGTCTCCTTTTGGTTTTCAAGTACAGCTTAACAATTCAACTATATATATATTTTTTTTTCCCCACAGACTGAAAAGGCAAAACTCGCATATTGGAATGGAAAACAGCTCCCATTAACAAGGGTTAAATCCAGAAAAAATTAAATTAACTACACATTTCAATGGCCAGGGCAACCTTTGAATTATACTACTATGGAAAATGGTGGATTATGCATCTCTGACTTCAGTCCAATGCTTGTAGTCCTTCTTGGAAAGAGTAAATACAGTTATTGAGTTTAAAATTGAGGAAGGTTTGCATGGAAGGTAAAGATTTGGGCTGTACAGGGACTCAGGGTCGATGGTTTGTTCATCTCTTACATTTTAAAGATCTGTGAATGTGTTGCTGTCAGAAGAGAGATGGGCCATTTTGCTGTGTCTAGTGCAAGGGGAGTTGGAGGGAGACCTTAGGCAACTTCCCCGTGTTTGCACATCGGTATGGAACACGATGTGGGTGAGGGATTTGGCCGTTCAGAATATTTATATTTAATTGCTTTATTCTGGCATCTTGCTAAAATTCTATTGGTTTCTATTTCATCCAAACCTTAAAAAGAAGGTTTGTTGGACAACTGAATGATACATTCCTTGTGTTGGGGTTCTTTCTCTGCCAATTCATAAAGGCCTGCTGTCCTAGAACGACTCGCAGCAGGTCACAAATTGTGTATTTTATGGAGAGGAACGTAGGGTTTTTCTATACTCCTCGAATGTAAGAATTGTTACCAGCTGTCCCCAAGACTGTGTTGATAATAAACATTTTTCTACTATCCTTATTTCAAAAAACAATTTCATATTGCCCGCTGTGCAGACAAAACATTTTTTGCGAAGAATGCAATTAAGAAGCCAGTAGAAGTACCACTAATATGAAAAATATCTATATTACTTGTAAAAATGTATTGTAAAACTTTTAATCCCCTAATCTACTACATTTCAGAAAAAGCTCTAAGTGTTCTTCTTCTAGTGAATTTACCTTTTGTGTTTGCAAAGATGTCCACAAGGTGACGGGCCTCTGCTTGAATTTGGTGCTCCAAATTGTTCTTGCCGAGTGCCAGGCTTCTTATAATTGTCATGCCAAAGCGTCTCTGTTGCTTCCAGGTGTGCCCGCTTGTCAGAAAAATACCTGAAGAGCACAGAAGCATTTATTTCATTGCTGGGAAGGGAAATCCTTTCACTGCAGGAGGCAAAATTTGATTTAGGTTAGGTTATATTTCACTAACAAAGAAGATACCGTGATTTCAGATGCTGACTTTTGGTCTCTAAGATAGGTTTTTATGACTCCCAGCTATACAGCTGCTTATAAATGTGACCTTGGAAACTGAGTGGTAGTGGGTTTTTGTAAGGACAGAACAGCTTTGTCTATAGATGTCTTCTACATGAACAGTCTTCTGTTTTAGAAGTGATACTTTGAATCTATTGGGAAGAAAAAAAGTCAGTAGTATGCTCTATAAGAGGAGAAATTTTTGTTTTTTCCTTTTCTTAATATGCTAGCTCTGCATGGAACCTTTCTGCTACGTAAGCCCAGTTACGTACTCGTTTAGCAGTAACTCATGTATGTGTGTATATGTAGGTGTCGTGGTTTAACCAGGACAGTAGGAAAGCATCTGTCGTCTTTACGTCTTGTTCGTATTTCAGTATGGTGTAACATCTTGTACCTTTCTCGCCCATCATATCCCTGTAGAATGGGGTGAGAGGCCTTCCGGAAACTTCCTCTGAATGGGTGACGATGCCATCTTTTACTGCTCTGTATCCGTTTAGTACAACCATAGGTGTCTGTCCCATCCACAGTGTGTAGATATTTCCATAGGTGTTGGTTAACTGAAGAGTTAATAACAGTAAATAATAAATGTAAACCAGGGAATGCATACACTCAAATACTCATTTTAAGAGTTTTCTGTAGTTGTAACTAAACACATTTGCCAACATGGAACTGAATTATGGGTTTCAGAAAAATTTGGCCTTCTGTTGTAACGTGCTTTGGGAACAGAAGATAATCGTACTTTATGGAATAGATAGTAAGGACATCTCTCAGAAGACCACCTCTGAAAATTTCACAGAAAAAGAAACAGAGGTCGTCTCTGTCAGCTCAGAATCAAAGAACAAACGAATACAGGCAAAATCCCAGAGCTTTTTGGTTTATTTTATTAATGAACCAAAATTACCGTATTTTCTTGCCTCTAACTTCTGAAGACAGCAAAGAAATGTCTTTGCATTCTTTCCTATAGCTTCCATGTGATTTTTCTTATTTTTCTCTATTGTCTTTCCTCAGATCATGCCTGTATTTTTCCTTAAAAGTTTGAAGCAAGTTTCTTACTTTTTTTAATAGTTTTGATTGGTTTATAAAGGAATCATGCTGAGAACATAACAGCAGTCAAATTTTCCTACTTTGTTCTAGCAATAATCTGTTTACTGAACACAATAAATCTTTTTGCTGTACAAATAAGAAAAAAAAGTCAGTTTAGAGTATATGTTTGGTCTTCTAATGACGATCAGACCACTTGTGGCCTGGAGATGTTCCAGTGACTTTGGAGTCAGGCAAAGGAAGTTCTACAAAGTGGTTTACCGGGCTGGAGATCAACATAGAAATAAGAGAATGAAACTGTCAATGGACTCTCACGGTATTGACAGTGCTTGTGATAATGTTATGCGTGGATGTTACTGTCTCCAAAAGAGAAAGAAAATAAGGAGTAAAGCAATTATGGTGTTTATTACTCAGAAATATTTTCCATAATGCCAGGGTCCTTGGATTCTTTGAAATTGGCTGATAATCTAGCTTGAGGTTTAAAAAAAGTAACTCCAAGTTTATACTGTTCCTATGCAATGTACAATTTAAGTTAAAATAGATTCAGACTGATTTTCAACCATAGAGATAAATAAATACCTTAGTGAGAGTTTCTCGACGAAGTTTGAAGTCCAGCAGCCACAAATTTCCGATGATGGGGAGGGGAACTGGTCCTGGAGGAAGCTGGGTACGCATCCAGTGCAGCTTTAGGAACTGCAAAATCAGGAGACATACTACTAGAGCTGTAAAAAACTCAGCAATCCCCAACATGTTATCAAAATTGCAGCTTCTCACTGTTTTTTGGGTTTTTTTTTTTTGCATATGACTTCTACTGAAGTCAAACTCTTTCTAAAGAGTATATGTCTGCTTTAGCCATCTCTCTCTCTCTCTCTCTCCCCCCCCCCCCCCGACAATCTAGAGTTTTCCCAAGCTGAAGACCTTAGAAGACTGAAATATGTGATCCTTTGCAGTTAGCCAAGCCACACCTACTCTCTTTTATGATCTGTAATTGTGATCTCTTTTTTCACTTAGAATTTTGTTTCCTTCTTAGTATTGATACTGGGTCAAAATGCTAATTATTGAACAGTTATGCAAGGATATCAAGTGTCTTGCATAACGGTAACACCTCATGCAGTTTCCTGTAGTTAAACATTAAAATACCAAGGATGCATTACTTATTACTCTCCTGAAATACTACAAATATTATGAGGTTTCTTTTATAGAAGAAGAAACATCTACACAATACCTGTCTGTTAGGATATGGTCTCTGAGATGAAAAAGAATTTAATTCATGCAGTATAAAGCTAAATTCATATCTTAAAAAAAAAAAAAAAAGGTGTAATTTAAGTATTAGGAGAATATGTACTTTCCCCTTTTATCATATTCTAGGTTAAGTTATGGTATTACGCGGAACACAATTGAGAGATTATTGTGCTGTCCAGTGGATTGCATGGTGTTTTCTAAATTTTATTTTATTTGGTTTTTTTTATGATAAGGATTAAAATTTCCTGGTGAAATTTTGGAGCTGAAAAAATGCACAGGTTCTATTTTATCTGTGAAAAAGAACAAATAAACTGAAGAAAGAGGCAAAATTGTTTTGCTTTAGTGGATTTCAATAATTTCAGATTCAAACATGAAATATAGGGCAGTTTCAGGGGGCTGCAGACGAGCAGCGACCTTGCAGCATTTGCTTGCTTTCCTTTCTGAGCAGCCACCACTTGGCTCCTCTGTGCAGCATCATGCAGCTCTTCTGCTGTAGTGGGCTGCATGTGCAGATGCTTTCCAGAAAGTGTGGAAGCGGAGGAGCCATCAGAGGGCAAGGAGCGTGCCTGAGTGCTTTTTTTTATCTGTTTGTTTAGTTTTTTGGGCAGAGAAGTGGAAACAGAAAAGGTTAAGGAGCATCATTTTCAGCAGCATGGTTCTATGAATCTTACACTTGAAGAGTTAAACAAAAAACTGAGAGAAGCAATTTGAAATTAAATACCTTTTATGGTTTTATCAGCCAATTCTGATGGTTCCAGGATAATTCTTATGTTTGTCAAAAATTGCAGTGTTACTGAGTTACGCTACTGAGCAGTCATTTATCCACCCAATTTTTCAGGTTTCGATGCTATTTGAGACTTTAAAATGAGTTACCTGATGAAATTATCTAACTAACTTGACTTGCTGCTTGTGTGCATCAGAACTTCATTTCTTTGTATGTTTTTCCCCCCTTTTCCTCCGGCCAGCCCTGTCTGGTTAAAAGGGAAGCGAGCGCTATTCTGTTTCTTATTGTTTGTGCACAGAATCATTTGCCAAGTTTGCAAGTTTTGCAACAATAAAAGACCACTGAAAGCTGTTGATGCACGCATGCCATCAATGAGGGTATGATTTATACACTTCAAAATTACCAGAATTAAGATAAGTTGAGCCTTGAAATTACCTATTAGTAATGGCGATTATGATGAAACTTAAAAAAGGAAAGAAAAAGGAAAAAAAAGAGCCTAGTGTGAAGTATTCAGATTCTAGTGAGCTTCTATGCTGACAGATGTGAAATCACAAAATACTCTCCTTGTCCCTCCAGTCCACTTTTTTAAAAATTTATTTTATTAAACCTTTTTTAAAATCTGAGTGGTCAGGCTTGGTGAGCATGTCATCGATTATTAATTTATGCTCTGTGACCCTGCTGTTTTCCAGCTTAATGTTTTGTGGAACCCATAGGTGGCTGTGCCCTAGAGCAATCAGAAACCCGAAAGCGTTATTATAAAAATAAATACACTAGGACTCTTCTGTATGGCGATGGCTTGGCGCCCACCGTACGGAACGAGCAGCAGCTTTGCTTTGAGGTCCCTAAGTGGTTGCTCCCTGAAGCAGTCCCTGGCAGTTTCTAACGCCTGAGCCTGTGCATTGCGGCACGGTGTGGTGTCTGCCCAGCCTGGTGGCGGTGTTGAAGTCTCCGTTTTCTGTGACGTTTCTTGCCCTTGCAGCCCCTCTGATCAGTGTTGTAGTTAGGTGTTGCCGTCTCGCTTCAGCCATGGGGGAGCTCGGTGGCGGATCTTATCTGTATAGGTCTGGCATTGTACTCCATTTGGATTAAATTATCCAGTCATAAATCTGTGTTCTTGTTACCATGATTAGTTAATTTGACGTAAAGCCTTCTCAAACACATGGGGCTACTCCACTACTAGCAAGGTGCCCTCTCTTTGCTGCATACTTTGCATCGCGGTGTTGCAGCGTATCCCATGCGAGTGGTCTTGCTACTTTTCGCAGTGACCCTATCCTTCTGCCTGTTGTCTGCTCTCCTAGACCTTTCTGCAGGGTGAATCTGGGTCCTGCTGAGTAAGGCTGGGCCCAAAAAGGCTTAGTCTGAGCCCGGCCTTTTGGACGCTGTGGGCAGTGTGTTTTCCTACTCACTGCTAGGTGAGAGCTGTGGGCATGCTGAAGTATGGTGAGGCAAAGTTATTTCAGAAAAGCTTAGGCTGAAGTTTGCAAGGAAGGGAAAAGCAAGGAAGCTGTTCTGGAAGAATTCAATATTCCTTATTTTAGTATTTTCAGTATTTGTGAGCAGTAGCTTTTCACATAAATCTTGCTCACTCTCCTGTGACACAAATACTATTGCAAGAGCTCACCAGTCAAGATGACAGATGTTAAGTTTGGTTGGTTTGAAGACATGAGGAAATCTGCTTTTGTAATGAAGGTTTCAGGCAGTAGGAGTGGGAAGCAAATGCAACAACTGCAGAGGACAGGGAAAGAACAGCAAGTTCAGAGAGGTGTGAAGCAAACAAATGATGAATGTGGTGCTGGGGGTGGAAAGGGTTCCTGGTACGCCTCTGCCCAGGGTGTGTGTCATCTGCTATGCCATAAATATCAGGGCTCGGGTTTTTTTCTGTTGCAGAGACAGACTCAGTGTGTATTAGAAAACACCAACTGGTTCCATGCTGTGCATGTATTGCTTGGCATGGTAGTGTGTGCTTGCTGCCTGGCCTGATGTCAAGTGAAGCAGAGCAGACAATTACTAAGCAGCTTTTTCTTTTTTTTTTTTTTTTTTTTTTTTTTCCCCCCAGTGGAGACACTAATTTGGATTTCTCAGCTTAGCAGTTCCTTTCTCCCCTGCACCCCCCGGTCTTTCAAGAGCTTCATAACAGGAGCTGTTAATTGGTCAGTGGCATCAGAATTTCTCTGTGGGAAGAGAATTACACAGACACAGTACATCTAGGCAAGCACTGAGAGAGGGAGTGTGTTGCTTACGGCAGAGAACTAGAGTGAACACAAGACTGGGACATGTGAGCAAAGAAAGTTCCTATTCTGTGTTTCTGTTCAGTTCAAGAAAAGAGAACTTTGCTTACATGCATTATAAATAAACAAGATAGGTTTTTGCCTCCTATCTGTGTTGTTGGGACCTGAACATTAATGAGCTGTTTAGGTTGCATAGACAAAGTACTGGAATGGGACTTGGGAACTTCAAATTCTGTTCCTAGATTGTTCATAGCTTGTCTGTGGCTCTCGGGAACTTGCTTTTATCTCTCTGGGCCTCATCAACCCTGACGTTCACTTTTCAAAAGAACTTTAAGGTTGACTAATGAAAGCCAAGATGTAGATGGCAGCTATGACTGTTTCTGTTCTCTTCTTTCCCTGTCCCCTGCGTTTGGTTCCCACTCCTGTGGCCTGAAGCCTTCATTAGAAAAGCAGGTTTTCTGAGCTGACTAAACATCTCTGTCATCTCTACCGGCGAGCTCTAGCAATAGCATTTGTCAGATAAGAATGAGCAAGGCTTGCATGGAGAGGTGCTGCTCACATATAATGAAGATATTGGAACAAGGAAAACTGATTTTCACCAAAACAACCTGCTTGCAAAAAGCTTCTCTGTAAACACCTGCCTATACCTGCTTGATCTCACCATTATTTTATTTGTATTTTGGTCCTTAATTCACATTCATTTAAATACTATCGCTTCTGCAATACAATGAATTGTAACATCCATCACTAACTCTTCCTGCTGGTAATAAGGTACCTAGTCATCCCAAAGTAAAACCATGTGTCCTGGTTTCGGCTGGGATAGAGTTAATTTCCTTCCTAGTAGCTGGTACAGTGCTGTGTTTTGGATTTAGGGTGAGAATAATGTTGATAACACACCGATGTTTTAGTTGTTGCTAAGCAGTGCTTACACTAGTCAAGGACTTTCCAGCTTCCCATGCTCTACCGACTGAGAAGGCTGGAGGTGCACGGGGGTCTAGGAGGGGGCACAGCCGGGACAGCTGACCCCAACTGACCAGAGGGATAGTCCACACCATATGACGCCATGCTCAGCATATAAAGGTGGGGGAAGAAGGAGGAAGGGGGGGACATTTGGAGTGATGGCATTTGTCTTCCCAAGTAACCGTTACGCGTGATGGAGCCCTGCTTTCCTGGAGATGGCTGAACACCTGCCTGCCCATGGGAAGCAGTGAATGAATTCCTTGTTTTGCTTTGCTTGCGTGCGCGGCTTTCGCTTTACCTATTAAACCGTCTTTATCTCAACCCATGAGTTTTCTCACTTTTACCCTTCCGATTCTCTCCCCCATCCCACTGGGGGGGGGGGGGTGGGCGAGCGGCTGTGTGGGGCTTAGTTGCCGGCTGGGGTTAAACCACAACAACATGGTATGTGTAATCTTAGAGAGATTTACCAAAGTTTTCTCAACACAGGATTGTAATTAATTTATTAATTTTCAGGCATATTTCTGAGGGTGTAGCAGGCTGAGACAGTGTGCATCACTGACACGCAGTGAGAGCAGGATTAGCAAAAGCTAGAGCCCTAGCTGCTAGGGAGGAAAGTGACTGTTGTAAACATTCCTCATATTTTGTTTTTCCATTGCTTTTTGTTTTGTTTTTTTGTAATGCAGTGCTACTTAAGCATAAGCAATGCAGACCTTTACACAGGTGCTGTGGCACTGTATGTCCTAATGGTGTAGGAGCTACAAAAGTCTTGTGCCCTTTCGGTGTCGCTGTTTTGTGAAGTGCTGTATAGTCTTGGCAGCGCTCTGCAGTCAGCTGCAGAGGAATTGAAGAGAGACAAGCATTTCATAGGCTAAACCATAGCACATCAAGTCAGTTACCCTCTTCTCACTGAGCCGTCAGGAAGAAGTAATTAACGTTGTGCTGACAGTCTTATTTCTGGCATTTCCTAATGTTTGAGTGTTTGCAGCTTCAGCATTCTTTTTGACAGTTTTTCGGAGCAGTATCTAGTAGCCTAGATGTTGCACTTGGAATGTCAGAAGTCATGGACAGAACAGAAAATCTGAGATAAGACTTGCTGAAATAGGTATTAGAGTTCTGTTTCTTCCTGAAAGGGAAACAGCAACCCTGAGTTCTAAAATGCTAGCTGAGAAATGTTCAGCTGTTTGTGCGTTCGAGACTGGAAAGAAGGTAACAATGCTCATCCCAGTCGCATTCTTATTCAGGAAGCAACCTAGGCTGAAACATTGAAGAGTTTCTGATTGCCCAGGATTGGAAAAGATCTAATCCATTTTCAACAGTGTGGCAGTGCCCCGCAGCTGAACAGCAGCTGACACAGGTCTGCATTGTCGGAGGGCATTCAGAGAAGCTAGTAATTGTGTGTATTCCTTTTGATAGAGGGAGCTCATCTAGACGTAATTGAAAGGAAAAGCCAAGTATGGTGTGCGGGCTTTTTTTTTTAATATGTTTTGTGCTTAATGTTATTTTTCTCCCACCTTTCTTTTGTTCTGTTACTGGGTGTAACATGCAGTAAGCTATAGCTGCAGAAAGTCTGAAAAAGGTGCAGAGTAGAAACGTAGTAAACGAAAAGCCTGGAGGAAAATGGGAAATATTTGAATATTGTTCCTCCCTCTGATGTGAAAAGAAAATGAAGAAGTTAAATATTGAAAATTTTAAATTGTTTGAAACAACTATCTTGCAAATATCCTATTTCAAAACTTACAAAAATGAAACCAATTCAAAATCTTAGTGATTTTTTTTTTTCCTCCTTTTATGACCACTTGCATTGCAACCTACCCTCACTGGATCACCTTTGTGCAGATACCTTTTACCATACACAGAGACACCCTGCCAGCAGAATATTTAAAACCATAAAGGAATTATCTATTGGCTAATATAGTAGCTAGCCGTGGTTAATGTGCTCTTGGGCTAGGCATTAATGCTTACCAGTGCTCTTGAGACACTTTATGAGTCTCTGCCCACGAGACAGTCATCAAATGGGGGAATGTCAGCCCCTGACATGCCTTGGATCTAGCTGATTCTCAGTGTTGCTGAGTTGCTCTCTTCCAGTTCTCTGCTTTTTAGGTTTTACTCTTTTCTTGTCAGTTCTTTTTCCCATCAATCCTTGAGCTGCTAGCTATTATAGTCTCAACAATTACATTTATATCTGTTTTTACCTACTTTGCAGGGCTTTAGTTTATGTTCCTTCTTGCACCTAATTTTCTCAGCAAATTTGAAGCTTACTGGTAAGATGAATGTATCAAATGAAGTTTTGCAACCTGGGATCCTGTAATATTGAATAGTTTCATCAATAACTTCTTTGATAGGTGGAAGAGTGTGCTTATATATCTACAGCTGACATGAAAACAAGCACTATGAACTGAAAAAATGACCTGAAAAACTCATCTGCTGTTCAGTAAGGCTAGGGATAATGTAACTGTATACTGTGGATTATTTCTAATTATATAGTGAAGAAAGTAAGTCTAAGCAGAAGCTGTGCAGATCGGGATCTAGGTTTTATAGAAGATCACAAACTTAAACATGAGTCAATATATCAGACTCATGAAAAAATGCAAGCAGTTGTACCTGGATGGGTTAAGTGTTGTTATATTCTCCAGTCAAGTTGCTATCAATAATTTTTTCATTTAGTGACTAGTTCATTCCCTAGAAAAGGATGTAGAACTTTAAAAATGTGGTTTGACTTCTCCTTGGTTTCTCTGAATGTATAGTGAATAAAGGGATGGTGACATTTATCTGTTACAAAAGCCAGAAGCATTTCCAAGTTGAACTTGGAGGAAAAAAAACCCTTAAAGACACTCAAAACTGCAGAGTACTGATAAAAGTGCCTTGTCATTTTTATGGATTTATTTGGATGAGTAACGTGCTGAAGTATGCGTTTCAAAGCAGGTGCCTTCGGTTCCTCTAACTATCGAGGAGAGATTCAGACCCTTTCTTTCACAGGGGAAAGAGATTATTAGCTGCAGACTTTAGTAGCAGGGAGATAGAGAGCATGGGAAAATCTGCAACATGTTCAAACTCGGAGAATCTGTACGTGGCTGTTGAGGCAGTTACTGTTTTGCACGTGTAAATCTGGTGCTTGTGGGGACAGTAGACCAGCTCAGCTTTGTGTATGAATGACCACCTTCAGCTGTTAACAAGAGCATCTACTGGCTTCTGCCATGGATCAGGCCTCTGCGGGTATAGGACTCTGCAGACACTTACTTAAAATTAGGTTTTGCTACAAAGACCATGGTAACTTAAAAAAATGCAGAGAATATGTAGTGAAAAGAGCTCTGGGAGTGGAAGAAAACATGACATGGAAACAACTGGATATGGTAAGCTAAGTAGAAGTTGCAGCACAGTATCGGGTGTGCAGTTTGCACATGGAATATTTCAGTATCTGAGGAAGGCCTGCCTGTCTTCCATCACAATGTTACGCTAGTGACTGTTCCACTTGTTTCCAGACCCAGACAGCTCTAAATGTGGAACTCTTCTTCCCTGTGCTTGCAATTAGTTGTTAAGAAATTTGCTCAGCCAATGTGGCTCCACCTCACAAATTTATCTCCTGAATTACCTGAAGGAAAACTGTTTGTTCTTTAATTGCAGCTGTGATTCTTATTGTCATAGCATGTTGGGAGAGAAAAGCTTGTTGAATAAGCTCCAGTGAGTAATCTTTCCTAGTAGTCTGGAAGGGTAAAAGGAGGTCAAAAGGGAAGGCCATGAGATACCTGTTAATTCTGGATATGACAAGAACTCTTTCAGAATTGAACGCTTCAGAGCAGAATAAAGTAGCTTCAGACGGTACACCCACAGCTCTTGCTGCCCTAGTCAGACCTCTGTTGTAAAGCAGCAGAGATCTGCTCTGTCAGTGAGGCTCTCGTGTTCCTGGTCATGTCTCTCCTGACTGTACAGCTCCTGAAATTGCCGTCGGTGCGTAGATGCTTTCCCCGGGAGCTGACTTCATGTCCTACCCTTGGAAACCTCAGGCAGGTGAGGTTTAATGCAGCCTATGACATTCTCCATGCAATGAGGTGCATGTGAAATTATTACCTTTAGCTGAAATGATCGACTGCTATAACTGGCTAAAAGAATTTTTATGCTGAGTACTGTAGACCTGAGAATCAATTTTTAAGAGACTGTAAAAGCAGGGAGAAATAATGGCATTCTTCCCTCCCTGATGGCATCTCATGAAAACATTACCTGTTAGGAAGAGATAAACCACGTTACAGTAAGCTGAGTTGCTACCCTTTATAACTTCTCTATAGTTATGCCAGTGGTGCTTACCTACGGGTAGGTACTATGGAAATGCGGGCTAACCAAACGGTCCCTGTTGCATTGCTGAATGCATGAGGCAGCGTATGTGTGATGTTGCATCTGAGTTTACCCCCAGGTGGCACCACAGTATAGGCACCTTGTTGCGTGGGGAGATTGAAGCAAAAAACACACTCAACTCTTAAGGATTCTCACTTAACCATACCCAATTATTTAGTAAAAGATAATACTTATAGTTGCTGAATCTGCAATAGCAAAATGTGGCAAGTGGCGAACGAAAAAGCAGCCCTCTTTCCCTACTAACAGGGAGGGCAATCCACTGGAATTTAAGTAGAGGCATAGGTCAGACCTGATGTCTTTGACGCAGAAATTAATTCTGTCAGAATTTTTTTTTGGGGGGGGGGGGCGGGGGGGTGTTTTTTGCGTTTGTTTTTTTTTTTTAAAAGGAAGTTGTGCTTTAGAATATTTTGGAAAACCTGGAAGGAAAAATTTTCATTATACTGGTTGCTTGTCTCGTTTCTTAATTGAACTAAAGACTGAAGGAAGAAGCTGGCAGTGCTAAATGTGTCCATGAATCCTTCAGATAAAAAAAAAAAAAAAAATCAGCTGTCATACCTGGACAGAAATGCAGGATGAGGAAAATAATGCCCTCCATACAAAAGTGTAGGTGTAGGAAACGTCCAGCTGTTAGGCAACTAAAACTTCCATGGACTGAACTACAGGGCCAAAGCATGCAGTCTTAGCTGTGTTTGCAGAAATGGAAACCTGGTCAGAACTGAGAAGTTACTAGAAAGTGGTGAGTGATTTCAGACAAGGTGTTTCTTTTTAAATTCTTCCAGATGTGGCAACGAACATTGTCAAATTACAGTCATTGTGTGTGTCTGGGTATGTAGAACACAGCGGAACACTTTTATGAAGCTGTTGATTGTATGTCCCTTTGCATTATAAATCTTGTATCACGACTGCCTGTGATGCCTGACCAGCAGCAATTCAAGATGAAAGGAAAAAACCAGCATGTTCTTTAGTTGCAGTGCTGCTTGCAAACCAGGAAGGGATTATCAATCTTGTTTACTAATCAAAGAGGAGAAGGAATATTCAAGGAAAAGCAGCTATGCCAATATGGTATGTGGCCTTCTGCTCAGTGCAGTAAATAAAACCTGTGTTTTTTTCTGTGTGTCTCTGTGTGGATGACTTTGCCAGGGAAAGAGGTTAAGAGACAGCCTCGGACCAACTCCTCCTTTTCTTGCAGGACGGTATGGTTATTGCAAATATGTACTGTCCTGACTGATTCCTGAGCACTGGAAGAAACCTCTGGAGTCCAACCCCGGTCAATTCCTGCATGAGGAAGTAAGTTTTTTTTCTCCAGAGAAGTCGTCTTACCCTTCTCAACAGGGGTTGAGACAGGTACCTTGAATGCTACTGAAGAACTCGGATGAGGGAATAAAATGTGAAACCATCTTTCAAAACGTGCCTGATGTCCTTTCTGCCAGCTCATAAGTAACACCAGTGGATTATGCAAGTGGAGTTGCAAGGATGGGTTGAGTTTTGTTTAGACAGCAAATCTTGAGAGAGAATGACAGCCCGCAGGGACATCTCTGCTCTGACGAGTAGCAAGAGCCTCAGAGAAAGTGCAGGGCAAGACAGCAGGGGGGGCGTGGTGGAGGGCAGCAATTAAGATCAATAATTGCCCTTTCAGGTCCTTTCTGCAGGGCTCCGTATATTTTTGGGTGAGCAGTTGGCACTCATGGAGCTCTTCATCTCCTGCAGCCTTTTGCAGGCATTTAGATTCACCCTGCCTGATGGAGTTAAAGAAGCCAACACATAATATCTTTTGGGGAGCACTGTGCAGCCCCATCCCTGTAAGGTCTGTGCTGTTCTTCATGAGGCAGCCTGGTACCGACATCCTGAACAGTCTATTCCACTAGCTTCACTCAAGAAATCATCTAAGAACTGCTCCTGTTTGTCGTTTCTTGTGTTGAGGAGGTCTTTGTATGTGCTCCTTCAGGTGCTGTGAATTAAAAATAAAGCAAAGAATTACAGACTCTGGCATTAATTCTGGCTGAGCAGGAGTCCTGCTACTGAGAGAAGGCGGAAACTCTAATGCATAAAGCCTCATAGTGGACAAGAACTAGGTCCCAACAGGGAGTTTGAAAACCTTGGCTGCTGAAGGAGGCATCCAGCTCTAGACCTGACGTGAAAAGTAGCCAGCGGAGCTGGCAGTCTGTGCTTCCAAACAAGTAACAGAGCTTTTTTTATCTAGGAGTATGGTGATCCCTGAAGAGCGTTGGCCTGTGCTCCCTGTCCTCCAGTACTTTGTGGGAGGAGACAGTCGTCTGCTTTTGGCAGAACAAAAGCAAAGGCCGTTGTGTTTGCAGAGGAGTTCAGTGTGATTACCTTGCCGGGACTCCTGCTGCAGGTGGAGTTATGGGCACAAGGTAAACTGCTGCCCATCGGGTTGTTGAACCCACATCTGTGTTGTTCTGAAGACCTGTATCTCTGGCAATGCTATCCTTCCTCTCCCACCACCAGGATTTTTCCACCTGTAAAATGAGAATGAGAGCACTTGTTCTCCTGAAATTGTTACAGACCCCCTGAGATAGCACACTGCAACCTCTCCTCGGGATTTCTGGTGTTCTCCTAGAATGTCTGAAACTTGCTCCTCCTTATACTTGCCAGTCCCTGAGCAGCCACTGTTGGGAACTGCTGCTCTAAACATATGCAGGTGAGGTGGAGTGTGTTGTGCTGCTGGGCAGCAAGCTGCTGCAAGCTGTGTTAAAAGGCAGCTCCTGCGATCTAACGATGTCCAGGCTAAAAGTCTCTTTCTTGAGCTGTCTGTCCTTTAGGCTGTGGTCTCTAGTAATTACGTGACATAGAGGTATGTTAGAAAAACCTACCCTGAGTTCAGAAGAGGGGCCCCAGCTGAGGAAATAAAATGCCAGGGGCTTCTGGGGTTAAACCAGAGGGAGATTCTTTGACCTATTAGCATTTGCTAGGATGTGGGAATAAGCTGCTGTAGGGAAACCAGCTTGATGTGCCACCTTTGTTCGCCATTATAGGCAGATAAGGAGTTTGCCATGTGAAGTGTCTCAGCTAGTTAGAGGGAATTGGAGGAAATTTAGGAATTAATTTGCATCTCTGAATTATTACAGCTTGACAACAAACTTTGTAAAATCCTGTAATTTTCTTAGCTCCCTTGTTGCACTGGAGTTTAGTCTTAAACCAGTCATGGTAAGGGGCTGGAGGAAAAGAGAAAATGGTGCTTGGGGCACACTGATCCACGGTCCAGCCACGCTGGGTCTGAAGTAGCCCTTCTCAGTCTGCTTCCCTGAGTATCCCCTGCAGTGTAGGGAGCTGGGAGAGGCACTTGGCTGGCTTCTTCCAGGCGCACTGTGCTTGCAGGCCAGCCATGGGTGGTAAGCTCTGGTGTGTAGACCTGAGGAGCTCAGAAAAGTGCGGATCGGGGTGCAGCCAGGCCTTTGGTGGGTGGAAGAAGATTTTGATTCCATCAGAATCTTCAGAATCTTTCCAGAGAAAGTTCAGTGGTGTCTCCTGAGATATGATGAACTTGGTCTTTCTTTGCATATGAGATCTGTTATGCTTTTTGTTACTAGTACTAGCTACGTTTGATTCTTCACTGTGCCATTTGCAGTTCATCTGTATTGTTTACTGTGAAAACTCAGATTACAACACCTCCTTGCTCTTGGTTCCCAAATCTGCATTTGCAACCACTCTTACACAAGGCTACTGACTGCTTCCTTTTGCCCCTGCCCCGAGAATGCTACTTGGTGAGCGCTCCTGTCCTTGTCTGTGTACACAGTGCCTGGATGACAGTCGTATCTGAGCTCTTGGCTTGCAGGTAGTCAGTGCTTTGAGTGACATGTTCCATCAAACTGATTGCTCAAAGGGATGTTTCTGAACGAGGTGCTCGCCTGCTAGCCTCTACTGGATCTTAAAGTGATGGTAGCTATTAGCATATTGCACCATAGTGATGTATTAAATACACTCAAGAATGGGAACGCTCCTCATTTTCTGGGATCAGGAAGAGTGGTAGGAAAGAAGGGAGGAGAAAAATTCAGAAAGCTTAAATGTGACAGGGAAGAGTTAAGAAAAACAATATAGAGTCATTTCAACAGACAGATTCATAGCAGTTTTCTCAGTGATAGAGTAGTTTGGAGGTGTGAAATGATGATAAGTGTAATTCTCATTTCCCTGGTTTTGTTTCTTCTGGGTGCGCAGTTCCTGAAATTGCAATGGAAAAGTCGTGGATTTCCTCCTGGACCAACCCCATTTCCCATCATTGGAAGCATCTGGCGGATAAATTTTAGAGCTGATCATAGGAGCCTGAAAAAGGTAGGCATTTGCAGATGTGAACTAAAGAGCTATTGAGGCAAAAACTGTAAAAACTAGTGATGGCTGTCGATAGGCTAATGTGGTGGCAGGGAGAACTTAATCCTAAGGGAAGGTGAATCATGGAAGTTAAATTAAGTGCCTAAACAAGTTAAGTAAAATCTGCAGAGAGTCTAATTCATGTGAAAGCTAATATGTGTGCAAGTTAAACAGAACTGAAGACAGTAATTTTCCCTCAGAAAAGACTTCTGTTTTTAAGGGAGGCTTTTTGCTTTGAAAGAAAAAAGTGTTTCTGAGATTTCCTACCACAGGCGCATCTTCTAAAACAAGGTGTCTTGAATTCAGAAGATGTGAAAAGCACACCAGTATGTCTTCTGCTATCATGGGATGGAAACAAGATTGTATCCCATACGCAGCCAAAACCTTAGCTCGATTGTTTTTCTGAAGTCCAGTCTGGGAATTGCTCCTTGCAGGTGAGCTAAGGATGTAAATGATGGTGAAAGGAAGGAACTGATGGGAAGAATTAGGTCATGCTAAGCATATTCATACAGGTTCTTTCAGTGCTCAACATCCTCTACTGAGCAAAAATTTCACGAAAGAATCCAATGTGTTGATATATTTTTCAAGTCGCAACCTTTCCTTAGGTGCTAAGTGCAACCTGCGTGTCGGGGGTACCTGGCTGCAGCTGGAGAATGTTAGCTTCGGGAAAAGGGAACTTAAGAGACCTCGATGTTAAATTTTTCTGATGGGTACATGTTCATCCTGTGGGAGGACAGAGCTGTACTGTTTCTTTGCCTAGAGTCAGGGACTTTGTCCTTGCTGAATACCCACAGGGTTGCCTGAGAGCAGTCCCCATCACTGGCCAAGCAGAGGTGGGATCTATGCTCAGATGCCTCAGTTGACAGTACTTCTGTGTAAGAGGGGAAGAGGTCCTGCCACTGAAACTTGAAGTCTGCAGTACCAGAAGGAGAGTTACACCTGGAATATGTAATTTCAAGAAGTTCTAGTTGTTGGCTGGGGAAATGAAATATGGAGTTGAAAAATGTAATCGAGAATGGGCAGGTGAAGTTTCATGTGAAACCTAATACAGATCTGTAAACACTCGGTCAGGGGCATTTTCCTAATCGTTAATATTGCAAAGGCAACCCAGGCCAAGTTTTAGAAAGCGGGAGAGCATCTGTTATTTTATCGTTCACATTGCTGTGAACAGTGGGTTCCCAGGAAGAGCCCAGAACCTTACTGTGGTAAGCACTCTCACTGCAAAACAAAATCACTGTCCCTTTTCACTTCCTGAACCCCTGAGTAATGTCATGCTGGAAGAGAGCAGCCCAACCTGTGTGCATTTTGGTTGATGTTTCTCCCATGGGTATTTTTTTGGCATTGATCTAACCTACAGCTGGCAGAGATCTATGGCAACATCTGTACCCTGTGGCTGGGTCACAAACCCATGGTGGTGCTCTATGGATTCCAAGCCGTGAAGGACGGTCTCACCACCAACTCAGAGGATGTTTCTGGGCGACTACAGACCCATGTCTTCAACAGAATGGCAAATGGAAAGGGTAAGATGTTCATATCTGTAGAAGGACTTCATCCTTGACTGACTTTGTTTCCTCTCATGTTTTCCTTACTGACAAGCCCTTAGTTCCCAATTCACCCGTTCTGTCTGCTCAGGGTGAATGATATAATTCTGCAGCATACCTCTAAGTTGTCTCTAGAGTCCCACTGTCACACAGGTATTTCAGAATCTCATCAGAGCAGCAATATTTGTACCTAGCTAGGTCTTGCTTGTCTATTTGTAGCGTTGTCTAAGTGTGTGTTCTGATTTGAAATAATCTGGAGCTTGCAGCCTCCTCTGCAGGCCAAGCCTTAGTTACTCTTTATGCTCCAGTCGTTTGTTTACAGCAAAGGCTGCTGTAAGGAAAGCAGGTACAGAGCTGTTGAACAAGGTCTAGCCTTTTGGGAAGTCTGAAGGCACAGGAAGGTCACTGGAGCTTTAAATGTATTAGCCAGACTGTAGGTGCAACATATCCTTGTTCAGCGCTTCTTATTGTGCTGTCATTTACATCAGACGCTGCTGAACTACGGTGGATGGAGAATAAAGAGGGTGCTGCATTTAGAACAGAAATGATTGAACTTGTTTCCACCAGCCTCTTATCCAGAGGATATAGAGCAGATGCCTTTATCCTCAGTCAGGCTTTGCTGCATGTGGACTACAACCTGGAAAGCTTTAATTTATAATACAAGCTAATGTAAGGAGAGAAAAACATCTCTAAGGAATAGAGATTATTAAGTCTGGGGCCATTTCATTCCATTTGGAAGGGTCTTTATTGTCACCTTTTATCTGGGTGACATGGAGTAAAGCAGCTGGGCTGTGACAAGCTGCCCCAGCACTAGCAATTTGTAGCAGGGATGGCTTTAACAAACAGCTGCAGCACAGCTGCAAGTTGGCAACTCTCAGCAACACAAATACCTGCCTGTTGGGTTGGCTCCTTTTCTGCTAGCTCAGGCTCCCGGGACAACAGAAGGAATAGGGGAGAGTTATTCCAGACTGTGGTCAAGCAGCTGTCTTGGGGAGCAAGCTGGCTTTCCCAGGGGAAGTGTGGGCTAGACTGGTGGAGGGAAGTGATTCCCCACCACGTGGATTAAATGGTTTATGCTGGGCTGTCTGCTAGAACACAGACTCACGGCACAGGGGCTCGGGATTCCTTCCTGTCCCACAGTGAGACCTCTGGTCCTAGGAAGCTGTTTGTAGATTGGCTAAAGCTTGCTCTTCCTACTCTGGTTCTTGCTAGGTGGTTCTTGCCCTGGCTTCATCGTCTTTCCAGGAGGGACCTGGACCAGGACGAGAGCTCGATATCTGGTATAAACAGCCTGGTAAAAGCAGGATCCCCGAGAAGCCAGAGACTGTGTAGCACAGACAACATGTGCCCAGAACCAGTTATCAACTCTAGCCATTAAAGGGTTTTTCTTTTTGAAGCACTACCAACAGGGAGATGTGATGATCTCCAGAAGGTTTGCATAAGGTTAAGAAGCACAAGCATAGGAAACGCGCAGACCTCCCCAATGAGCTCCGCAGAAATCTCCGTTGGCTATGAGTAGCTTGGTGAGAGACACCATCGTATTTCCAGGCGGTAGAAACCTGAACTTACTGTTTGTTGAGGAAAGCTGTCTTTGCCGCTCCTGTGGCAACGTCTGCAAGAACACAATGTCCATAGGGGGACGCTGGCAAACATAGCTTACGAGTTAGTGTTAATTGTATTAGAAGATTGTACAAGATAATAAATGAGATCTTGAAAGAGATTGCCTGAGCTGGGCTATAAGCCTTTCTATGTGAATAAGGGTTTAGATTCATTTCTGCTCAAAGCACGGGCAAATAGAAGGCAGCACCATCCCTCACTGCCTTTGCAACTTGTAGCCGGCTGCTGGGTGGAGTTTCGAGTAATGACCACTGTTCTTGGGTGCTTCAGAAAGAATAGGACTAGTTTTGGAAGGCAGGTGTGTGAGTCCTGAGATTTGAGTGGGCTTTTTGCAGGGGTGGCAATATATTAACCAAGGTGGTTTCTCTGTCTCTAACAAAATACAATTAAAAGAACCCTGCCCTGACGTGGCTCTCTTCTTCGTGAGTGGCAGCATGATGAGAAGATGACTCTCAGTGTGTATGTCGTTTACTATTATTTGAACATTAACGTGACATAAAATTGATTCTTGATGGCTGAAGGTATCCTGGTCTCAAATGGTCTCATCTGGAAACATCAGAGACATTTCGGAATTGGAGCTCTCCGAAAACTGGGAATGGGCAATAAAGGAATGGAGCGTGGGATACAAACCGAGGCCCGTTATCTGGTCGAGTTCTTCAGGGACAAAGATGGTATGCCATTGACAAGGTGCTTGGGAACGGCATTTGGGCTTTTGACATAGTACATAGTCTGCATGACACTAAGGGTAAAGACTATTTTTGCTCCAGAAAAGAATGGGTTTGGAGCACAGCTTAGGTTTAGAGTGCAGTCAAAACTGTTTGTACAGTCAGACCTCAGCAATGTGTATTTTGGTATCAACACCAAGATGAAGATTTAAAAAAAGAAAAAAGAAGGCAAACAAAAAAACCAAGGCTGGGAGTTAATGACTTGAGGCCTTCCTGTCCTCATTTTTGAATGAGGTTTATCTTTTGTTATGTTCGCCAGTGAATTTTGGGTTTTGGAGCGTAACAGTCTAAATAGCATAGAGGACATCTATTATAAAATGTCATTGTGATCTTGCTTCCAAAATAGCAAAGGAGATAGAGAAAGTGCTTTGGAGATGAATGCTTGTCTCTGTCTGCAGGAAGAGCTGTCGACCCTTCCTTCCCCATTGTTCACGCTGTCTCTAACGTGATCTGTGCTGTGGTTTTTGGACATCGTTTCTCCCTAGAGGATGAAACCTTCCGCCAGCTGATTGAAGCATACAATTGTATAGTGGCTTTTGGGAACAGCTACCTCTACTATGTGAGAAAATGACTTGTTTAATATGCAAATTATTTTATTATTGAGCACGTTATTTATTGCACTATTATGCAATATAATTATATTATTATATATTATTATAGTTATCACATTATTTAATACACATTAAATGCTGATAAAAATTCTCACTATGAATATGAACTGGACCTGCAGTGCTTTGGGTTTGACATAATTAAACTATTATATTAATATTATATTAGTAATCTTTATTAGAATTTCTCAGCAAAGGTGACGTGCTTGGGATGCTGAACTTTTCTGTCATGGAAACACCAGTATTGTTAAGGTGAAAAGGTGATACTCTTTGTATCAGAATAAAAGAGAATTTTTTTTTTTTTTCCTGTGTGCTAAGGTAATATATATAAACGTTTATTAATATTAAATTTATTAATATTAATACATGTTAAATCTAGCTGCAAAAGTGGATTCTTTTGCTGGTGAATTAACAGGGCAAATACAAGTAGAGTTATGCAGTAAGGATAGGAAAAAATCCAGAGTGGAAACTGTGTTGTCTTTAAATTGTGGTTTTAATGCGTGTTCATGTACTCAACATGTACCCAACATTTCTCTTTGATGCTACAGTATTTTTCCTAGAGAAATTAATTCGGCAATTTAGCACCAAAAATGTCCACGCTGTATCTCTGTAATAGCCTTGCTCACGTCATGTAACTTACCGCATCAGTGTCGAATGCTTGCTCCACAGATGTCTGAAGTTTTCCCATGGGCTGCAGAGCGCCTCCCAGGGCCTGCACAGAAAGCATTATTTTCCTGCAATTTTGTTCGTTCTTTCGTAAGGCAGGAAATCAAAAGCCACAGGGAAAGAGGCACAACAGATGAACCACAAGATTTCATTGACTTCTACCTGGATCAGATAGAGAAAGTGAGTAATTTATGCTGTATGTGACACAGATTCTACCATAACAGATTCCCTGCACCTTTCCTACAGTTGTCCGTACATAGAAACATTATTACAGAGCTCTACAGATACAGTTTAAAAACTCTGCTGTCAAATTCAAATATGAACTTTGAATAGTTAGTTTAATAACTTGTTTTAGAAGTATAAATTAATTACATTGGTTTGTTGTTATACAGCGGAATCCTTAGTGCAGGCTGGGCAGTGGGCGGTAGGGAGGACTTTGCCAAGGTGCAGCTATGTGGATGGCTGTCTAATTCTGATTCTTTGTGTCTTATTAATGTTTGCATTTATGATCTTTGTGCTTTGTGCTGAGCTTTTGTGTGCTTAAGTAGTACTGTATGATTATCATAACCATCTTAAAATGATGGCAGTCTCTGCTCTGGAAAAAAGCATGAATCTTTTAAAAGGATAATATATATGTGCAATAGCTGAAACCAGCAAATGTGCAGAGAGTGGCAAGGGTGGGATAAAACTACTTTGAAATGGTTTTTTCCGATGTGGAAGTTAGCAGCAAGGCAACAAGTCACTCTTGAAGGCAGGATAACAGGACCTTAAGACACCTGACACTTTCAACAGCACCTGTAATTTAACAGTGTCAATGTACTTATTTGAGGAAAATCTTTGCATAAATCTTTGTTGTACTCAAGTACCTATATTTTCTCCATCCTCTAGAAATATTGTTTGTTTAGGTATAGTGATCGCTGCCTGTCTCAGTGCTAACTGTTAGGCAGATATACCCATTTTACCTTTCTCATTGACACCTGTAGACTAAAAATATCCCCAATTCTACATTTGATGAGGACAACATGGTGCAGTCTGTTTTTGACCTTTTCCTGGGTGGCTCAGAGACCACCGCCACCACTCTGCGCTGGGCTCTGCTCTACATGGTGGCTTATCCTGACATCCAAGGTGAGTTGTAGGCACGAACATGGGTATGTTTCAAGTAGAACAATTGTCTGTTACACATTTTTTTTTTTTTGGTTAAGATCAAGTTTTTTTGAAGGTCAAGCTTTCTTTTTTTTTTTTTTAAGATCCCATTTTTGAGCTTTGCTTTTAAGAAGCCAGTGAAAATTTTCAGACAGAGATTTTTAAATAATTTCAGGGATATTCAGCTTCTGATACTGTATTTTGTCTTGTTTATTTTTGTCAGGCTGTTTCAGTGCTGTAAGCGTATAATGGAAGATACAGTCTGGCTGAAAACACTCGAGGTGAAATATAAGCTTGGGTTAGGGAAAAGTGACGCTTTTCTGGTATCCAGAATGTGTAATAAGAATATATTATTTGCACTCATTAACTGAGACACCAGTTGTATTTCTGTATAATAAGTATATTTATTGTAACATATGGGAATGTTAAACAGAGAAGGAAGACAATAGTGGGAAGACAAAAAGATGACTGGAAAATTCTAGACAAGGGCATAGTTGCACACTAGTTTCAAAATTTTTGAATGATTTGATACGGGGCTTTCAGAGGTGATGAACTGCTAAGCCAAGTATGTGTTCTCGACTCTCGGGTTTAGAGCTAGAAATCCTTCTTTTCATGCTTTTGGTGCTAGAAAGCTGGAAGAACAGAGCCCTGTGCACACACGTACCTTTCAATTCTAATGAAATAAAAAGGAAACAAAACCTCTTAGATTACTAGGCTAATTTTTAAGCATGAAGTTTGACCCTGAACCCTCTGAGACTGTATAAGCTATGTTACTTACTGAAGCCTAGATGACGGCCAGAAGAGATTAACAGTTGGTGATGGTTTGGTAATATTACCCTGTTCCAGCTCTCAGCATTACATATGTGTATCAGCTTGATACGATGGCTGCCTTGCAACATGCTGATTAGTGTGCTGTGAGTCTGTATTTAGCTAGAGTAAAAATAATAGCTTGAGTAACTGAATTGATCTCCTAATAAGAAGTTCTTGTTTTATTTACAGTTTGCTCCCCTTACTTTAATTATGAAGCTCAATAAATCTGTTGGGCTTGTGGAAAGATGATCTGAACATAGAACCTATAAACTAGGAAATACCAGAGTGTAGTAAAATCATAACTAGATAGTTGTATAAATGTATTTACATTTTAAGATATGGTAAGTATAAATTACTTACTTATTGTATTTTTTCTATCACTACTATAATCCAAAAAGGAAATGAAAGCTCTGTTTCATGCAAAACAGTGTTCTTATATCTATGATGGACTTTTTTTTTTTTTTTTTGGTAGAAAAAGTCCAGAGAGAGCTAGATGCCGTTCTGAGTCCCTCCCATCTAATCTGCTATGAGGATCGGAAAAAACTGCCTTATACAAATGCTGTGATTCATGAGATCATGCGCTTTGGCAGCATTATTTTAATCACAATTCCTAGAGAAGCAGTGAAGGATACAACTGTTTTGGGGTATCAGCTTCCAAAGGTACAGATACCCTTTCTATTCCAATGTGGTCTTTGGCCGTGAGTTAAGTTCCTTGCAGTCATGTTTACCATTAACCCCTTTTCCCTCCAGTTCAGGACAGACGGCTGTTGGTGACAGCACTGGCAGACAGCACTTTTCCCCTCCCCTGCCCTCAGGCCTGTGCCTTTGTCTCACAGACAGCGAGTGAAAATGCTTGCCAAAACCACAGTTTCACACCAATTCAGGTAGCGTTCTGTGAGAGTGCTGCAGAGTCTTACTTTCCAAGAGTCCGTGATTTTGAAATACTTCATAAGCATTTGAGCTCTTACACTTTCAAAAGACCTCAGAGAAGACTTACCAGAAATGTACAGTGGTGTCAGTGGGGAAGGTGCAGCAGAATGTTAACGCTAGGATATTGTCTGCCGTGTGGACGAATGGGAGGTGGAATTTTTTCTTCATTGGTGATGTCTGAGACAATACCAAGCGTCTACTCAACTTCATTCGCTTAGGACTTCTTTTTCTTATTATTACCTCTCTGGCATCATATTTGAAATATAATGAAGATGTTTCCCCACAGCTTCTGAACTGCCACCTAACCTCAAATAAAAAGCTTCTGCCAGCTGCTTCGACTTGTCCAGCCTTTCCAAACTTAACCTCCATGCCAAACCTCCCCAAAGGCACACATGGAGGCATCTTCCTGCACAGCCCTGCTCCGTGGTGTTTGTCATGCACACCTTTCCCACCTCCACCTTGAGAAAGATAATTTGAAATATACTATTTCTTTTCCAGGGTGCTTTGTTCTTCATTTGTCAAAACCTGTCAAAGCTTGTCAGAAGTGGGAAAATCATTTTACTAGATTTAGGACAAGGTGCTAAAGAACCGCAGACCACTCATTCTGTTGCATTTGCTAGCAGAATGGAAAAAAAGGAGACATGAAGGAATACAGCAGGGAAATTCCTGAACCTGAAATACTGAAGTTTCTTTTCTTATTTATTTTATGAAGAAAACCCCCCTCAGGACAGTTTGAGATTAAAATTTTTTTTCCTAATAAAATAATCTTTTGTTTCTGCTGCCTGTCCACGTGACCAGCAGTGTGCTGAATTATAGCTGGAATCTGTTTGTGTCCTTCTCTTCTTGATGTGTGAGAGACAGAACTGAGCCAACAGCGTCTTCCTTTCAGGGCACTATGATTATGGCAAACATAGACTCAGCTCTTTTTGACCCCGAATACTGGGAGACCCCCCACCAGTTCAACCCTGGTCATTTCTTGGACAAGGATGGAAATTTTGTGACCCGAGAGGCCTTCTTGGCCTTCTCAGCAGGTAGGTGCACTGATAACTGAACCCGTTTGTGTGGGTTAGATTGTGAATGTGAAGCTGTATTATTGTCATTGCGGAGAAGGCCAAAGGGAGTGTAATCTCTAACTACAGGAGCACATGGTTTTCACAGCCCAGAAAAATGTTTGATTACAAAAATAAGTTGTTTGGTAATTGTATAAACCTTTGATCTTAGATTTCTGTGAAAATGCAGAGAAGGTAAAAGGAGTAAGGCCCTAGAATTGCCAATAATTTGGGGATTCGAGTCCTTACGCTGTTGTCCTCCGTCATGCTCTGCATATGCCAGGTTATGCTATTATAGTGGCTGTTCTGTGGCAGGCTGCTCTGCTGGAGCCGATTTATTTTGTATAAGTAATTCAATATTCATCGGTGCAGAAATTTTGAAGCTGGATCAAATACATCCCAGATGGCTATGTCTTTCCTGGGGAGCTTCTGGAGTCACTCTTTCACCCAGTGTGTGAGTTTATAGAAGCTTAAACAAACAAAAGCTCTTGAGGATCATGCCAGGATGGAATAGCCTGGTTGTCAGAGCCCTCAGCTGAGATGTGGAAGTGTCAGGCTCAGGTTCCTGGCCTAAATTGGGCAGAAGAGAAATTTGAACATTGGTTTCTCACATCCAGGTTGAATGCCCTAACCCCAGTACATTTCAGGGTCTGTCACTGTCTTCCTCTGACTGGAAATTACATCCTGGACACAGTTAATTGATAAATTGGGAAAAGCTTTTTCTTTAACAAGTTGTTTTCACTGAAAACATGTAGGAAAATGTCTAGTCAGATGTAGAATGTCCTCTATATTCTGATTTTTCACTGCTATTAGTGAAGAAAAGTCAGCCTGTACTGAGTGGAAGCTGTGAGGGAACCTAAAAATGCTTTCTTGTCATTCTCATTTGGAATCAAGAGACTGAAACTCAGTTCATAGAATCGGGGAGTCCTATAGATTAGGAAGTAAAGTATGAAACTACTGAGAAGCATCGCAGGTATCTTCTTCTATAATCTGGGCAGATCCTGCAAAGAAGGGTTGCAGACATCTCAATTGTTCGGTCAGTTCAATCTGAGAGGAAAATGTCAAATTCAGCAAAGCCTTTTGTTCCTTGGTGAGGTTGAGCGATGCTCTTTTGAAAAGCTGGGGAGGAGGTGGTGGTTCCAGACCTCTGTGGGGACTGACTGCTCATTCCCTTCTCCCTCTGCAGGCCACCGTATGTGTCTGGGAGAGGTGCTGGCAAAGATGGAGCTTTTCATCATCTTCTGCAGCCTGTTGCAGACATTCAAGTTCACTCCACCAGAAGGAGTTAAGGAAGTCAACACAGACGTTATCTTTGGGAGCACAATGAAACCCCATCCATACAAGCTCTGTGCAGTTCTTCGCTAGGTTGCAGGGTATTACAGATTTGAGGAATTGCCACAGGTTTGCTGGCACGCTGATCTTTTGTGCAGCTTTTATGTTTTTCATTTCTAGCTCAAATTCAGTGTGAATCTATCCTTGTTGTGTTGCATGTCTAAGAAGCCGGCCCTGAAAAATACTGTGGTTTTCCTGTGTCTGGAAAATCTCTGTACATTTTTTTTCTGCTGTATTACAAATGAAATAAACATAGAAAATTGTTACGGTGTCTGGTCTTACTAGAAACTCAACAGGAATCTTACTGGAGGGAGACGGAACATTAAAGCCGGGTGCTGGGAGGGCTTCCCCTCATTCCCATGCATTCTCAAGTCTAGAGTGGAGTATAGGGATGCTCTTCCCAGAGGTGGTGGCTCTGGGCATTGCCAGAGCCCGTAGGTATGGTTGCATGGGGGAACAGAGTTGTGGAGGGATGCCTCAGCTAGGTGTGAGCCAGCTGGTTTGTCTATTTAGCCGAGAGCCATGGGGAGATGATAGCTTGAATCTGGAAGTAATAGAGCTACAACAATGCAACCCTTCATTTAAGCGTGAGGCTAGTGACTCAGGCTGAAAGTGAAGGCAAACGCCTCATATTCCCTGATGAAGAATTGCAGAGTGGAGCCCCACTGCTGGTGAAACAAAGTGGGTGTAAATGGTAACGGACCAGTGGGTTGGTCTGAAAATGTTTTTTTTTTGCATATATTGTTGTGGTGCATTTGAGAGGCATTTCTATGAAAGAGGAGTCCTCTCACACGGTGGAGTTTGTAATGATAATGGTGTACAGTAGTCTAGGTTGGCCATGTCTCTTTATTGATGTCTGAAAGCACAGTTAAGGGGATTCCTTGCAGACTTGTGAAGCAAAGCTTGGTGCCTGCAAAGGAGGGACAGGGCAGGAGAAATTTATGTAGTGTTTCCCGAGAGCCGTGTGAGAATCAAACTTCTTGAGAGTTTTCTGTGAGCACGGGGGCAGTTGCACCCAGCCTTCCAACAGCTGAGCTGAGGGAGGCTTAGCAGAGCTGCTGAGTTAAGAGTGCCTGTTAGTAAGGCATGCACATCAAGGGGAAGAGCTGTGCAAGATGCAGCTGGCAGAAGCAGGAACAGTGCCCAAGCATGCCTAGAGAAGAGCAAGTGCCAGAAACCACTCACACTGTGAGGCTGGCCTTGTTACCCAGCAAGATTTAAAAATCGAGGTCAGAGTGAGGGCTACTAGTGGATGTAGCAAACGCTCTGTTGCTCTACCAGTTTCCCTCCTTGAGGAAAAAACTTTATAATTGTTATTGCAATTATACTTCAAGGATTAGTTGTCATTGCCTTGTTTATCCACCATGTTAGAGATTTCTTTCTTTAATATAATGCTGTTAGCTAAAAAATTTATTCGTTTTTGTGACGGAGCTCAGTATCTTAAGGTTCAGTACTCTTTTCTCAGGCTTCTGGGTAGGGGCTCAAATGGATGCTTTTATCATGACACCCACAGATTTGAAGCTGGCACTTGCTGCTGCTGCAGCTGGTCAGAGCTTGGCAGAAGAGATGCGTAAGCTTAGTGGGTCAAGCAGATCAAGCTGATGTGACTCTCCTGCTCTCTAATCCGTATCTAGCTCTGTGATGCTGCATTGTGTTGTGTTGATGTAGATTCTGTTGGGAGTGGAGGGTGGATTGTGCACTACTGCAGAACGAGGATTCAGTTTTTCTACTAATATAAAGTGATGTTGCAAAAATGGGTATAATGAGGTGATTGGGTAGCTGGTGTCTGCTGTGTTGACACCCGTCTCGGGCGTCTCTGTGAATATAGGATGTATAAGAGACTGAATAAGAGGTAAGGTTTAGGAACAGGCACACAGGATCCGTATTGCTTTAAAACTTTTTTCACTTACAGTCTTTTAAAAAATAATACCAATGGAGATACAAGTCCTTTTACAAATTTTTACAAAGAACTTGTATCTCCATTGGGAAATTTTTTTAAGATACTATAAGTGAAAAAGGTTTTTATATGTTGCTGAATAGCATTTATGAATCTGCATTTCTTAGTCATCTTTCACCACACCTTAGAGGTTGTCTATGGACCCATTGGGGCCTGGAGGCCACAGGTGAAAGCTGTTGGTCTGGAATGCATTATTTCTGCTGTTGGTAGCTTGATACTGGAATTTCATTTCCCAAATGGGAAGGTAAAAACTGTGGTAGGCAAAAAGAAATGTGGTAGATAAAGCAAGAAACTAGCTAGCACTGGAAGAGTTTTCACTCAGAAGTAATCTGGTCCATTTAACTCTGTGTTTTTAAATAGACCTGCAAGTCTTGAGCTGTTTGA
This sequence comes from Aptenodytes patagonicus, assembly GCF_965638725.1. Lineage (NCBI taxonomy): Eukaryota > Metazoa > Chordata > Aves > Sphenisciformes > Spheniscidae > Aptenodytes > Aptenodytes patagonicus. The sequence continues at coordinate 13,194,994 of NC_134954.1, read as the reverse complement.
GACTTCTGCTCTCTAGTCTTAGTGTGACAAACTTCAGTAAGGAATATTTTGTGCTCATCTCTTTGATTGCCTGCCACAACATGCTGTGGCGCTCTCTTTCCTAATTTCTGTCCCAAGCAGTACTGAGCTTTCATACCATTGTTACCATGCCCAGTGTTTTAAAAACTGATATTCAGACCTGTGATTCACAAACTGATGTCCATGTAGTTAGTACTGCTCCTAAGTGCAAAGCAACCTGCTCTTTCAGATTGATTGTAATGCTGCAAAATGGTCAAGAAGAAGAGAAAATGTACCTCAAATTTAACAACAAACAAGAAAGTGAAGAGAAATCAGTGTAAGAAAAATAAGAAATCAGTAGAAAGAAATCAGAAAGAAAGTATATTGTTTAATTGGGGTCACCTGGCAATGAGGGATGGTGCAATGGTCCTGCTTCTGCTTTTCATGTCCCAGGAGTTAGCAATGCACTGAACATCATGTGAGATTTTTTTTTTTCCAAACCTGGTCCAGCTCTATCTGGTAAGTTTTTATATTCCTTATTAAAGAACAAGATTAAGGAGTCTAAAAAAAAATAATTACATAAATGGCTATAACATCTGCAGTTCTTTTGTCAGGAGCAGATCAATGCTGCAGTCTGATTCCATTGTGTGAGTGGATAACAGACCTTGCTGCTGCTTCTGCCTTGTCCAGCCTGAGGAACTTCTTGACCAGTGTGCTCTGTTAGAGCTTTTCTGCCAACAGGATGGTCCTGCACCTCCAAAAGGCATAAACTGACAAATCTCTGGCAGCATGATCCTGTCCACAGAAGGGATTTCATCAGTGCAGCAATGTCAGCATGGAGACAAAGATTTTTCACATCTCAAACCAATAGAGCTAAGTCAGCAAAATTTTAAGCACTGGCTTGACCTGTGCAAATCAAACATTTCATTGTGCTAGGAGTTACCACATGTAAACAATCTTAACTTTATTAAAGTACAATGTGAGAAGTACTGAATGACTTTCATAAACATCTAATCCGAGTATTTAAGAAAGTCTTATAATTAACTTTAAGCTGGTCAACAAAGGGATTTAAGTTTTCATGTGCAGTCGACTGATCCACCCTGGTATTTTTGATAACACTATGTTCTTTAATAATGATTAGTTTGTGATTTAAATATTGCCTATATTATTACAATATTAGTATGATATTTATTAATTTACCAATTTAAATGTCTTGATTTTGTTCGTATATGAAGCCAAATGCAGGGCAGATGGACAGTATTTATTGGTACCATTACTGATAAGTTTGCATAAACAGGGATTGTAATTTCAATGTCACAGCTGGATTTTTAGTTTTTTAAAAAAATGGTGAGAGTCTTTGCATGAAAGGGCAACTTTATCAGAAACATGAATTTGAGCATGTTCTCATGCTAATTAGCTAGTGTGCAATGCAATATAGCAAGACCTGTATATAGGTGAAGGCTTAATTCATACTTTTTGGTCTTTTGGCTGCTGGACATCTGCCTCCTCTCCCTCCCACCCCCAGCTGTTTTTTGTTTAACAACAGATACTAGTCTCATTGCCATTTGCTGGGAAATATATTGAGGCTAATGTTGGGGATTTGTGGAGCTAGGTGAAGAGATAAGATCCATTTTTGTTTGCCTCTTGCAGCGCTTTTCCTGCATTTTCTATTCCTTTCAGTTCTTCCTTCTTTTCTCCACATTTTGGGGTTATAAAATTTGTTGGGAGCTGGATAAAACAATTCTTAGAAATATCACTGAGGAGATGATCTAGAAACATAGGAGAAGAAAACTACATTTTAAACAAAGAACACTTACTCTTTGTTGTGAAAGTAAATTCTACCAAGTGTGTTTTAAGGAATAAAACAATTAGATAGAGTCGCTTGTAGAGTTGTTGGGGGAAAAAAAACCCAAAACACCCTTGGAATACTGAAACATCTAAATCTTTTTCTGGGAGGAGAATGAAGATTAACCAATGCAGGAAGGGTTTAAAGATATTTAAATTGATGCTGATCGCCTATTAACTGGAAATGCAGTTAGAAATGTCATTTAAGTTATGTTGCTTTAAATTAACCTACCTTGATGTCAGAGCAGTCTACTTTGAAGAATTCAAGTACTGCAAAACACCTCAGTACTTCAAAACGTGATTCCTTATGCTCTTAAATGGGCATCTGAAATTAGCACATATTTGTGACAGTTTTCACTGTGATTGTTTATACCTCATTTTCTCATCTTTCTTTTTTTGTGTGTGTGCTGTGTTGCAGCCCTATCTGTCTGTTATTTCTGCTCTTCTTAGCAAGGCTGCAGCTCATGGCTGTCTCAGGCACTGGAGCTCCTGACAATGCTTGCCTCCCCTGGGCTGTGAGAGCACCAAAGTCTCCTCCAAAGGAGGACCGATCTGCAGACAGTTCATGGAGGTTGATCTTCTCAAGACTGGCACCAAGACAGGGTGAGTGATCAGTGTAGTATAAAATTAAAGAAGTCTGCACCTAGTCCAGTGAAATATTTTTTGCTCATTTCCCGCCATGGCCAGCCTCAGCATTCCTTGTGTGCCAGGGAGTGTGCATCCAGCCTGGGCAAATGTACTGCTTTTCTGGGCCTAATTTTAGGGGGAGGCACGTGAGGGTCCGGGTGAGGTGAAGACATTGGTCTCAGGTCTGTGGAGGGACTGTGAACGTGGCTGCTCTCGCTGCTTGTTAGAAGTACAACCCAAAGCTCAGCGTCAGGGTTAAGGGGCAGTTGCAGTGATGACCTTCCTCTCTCCCCTCTCTCTCTCTGGCAAGACACGTGCCCTCGCTCAGAAAATGGAGGAGAGCAGAGGAGCACATCCTGCTTCTGTGACTTCCTCTGGCCGTGCATGTCCTACTGCCGGGCACAGAGACCCTGCGTGGCACCAAGTAGGTACTCCAGGTTCGCAGGAAAGGTGCTGGGTGCAGGACCCTTTCTGTCCCCAGTTTGGCGGGCGGCTTGCAGAGAAGGCAGCTCCTACAGAGTGTTTCTTTTTCCTTGTGGAGCCCCCATGCTGTGCCCCCAAGCAGTCAGTGGTGAGCTGATGCAAGAGGAGTGAAAAGGAGGAGGGAGAAGGCTGGTCTGATCCTGGGGAGGGACCTCTGCTCTCACCAAGGACTGCCATGAATCTGGGGTACTGGAGACTGTCTCCCTACAAGTTATGGCAGGTGTTGGCCCTCTTCAAGAGTCAAGTTTTGTTTGCATGCTTCTGCTGCCCTATTTCTCTTTAGCTGTTGATGTTCATCCCTCTCAGATGGTATCTACAAAGATGTGCTTTCCTAGCATCACTCCTCAGGGTAGGGCGGCAGGCAGGTGAGATAAGGAACATGTCCTGAAAACCTGTTATTAGCCTGAGAGGGCGAGGTCCCTCTCTGAATAGCTGCCTCTAGTACTTGCCTGGCAGACACCCTAGCAGCTATATGCTTTGTGGGTGGGAGGTGGAGATTATTTCTGAAACTGAATTTGGGGCATGGAACATAAGTAATGGGGTGCAGACAAGCTGCCATGAGGCTGGTAGGTCACAGGCCGCAGCGTGTTTCAGTTCAAAAGCCTAAGTGGAGGGCAAACGGATCCTTTTCTCTGAGAGCTGAAAGGAAGGGGGAAGAAGAGAATGGGCCAGCAGTTCTCCTGGGGAGAGGGAAAGGAGGAGGATTCACTGGTAAGAGGGATACCTTTCTGTTCTGCTGAGCTGTCAGCCAGCTCTAACCCCTGCCTCCCCAGGCGTTCAATTCTCACTCATGGAAACTGTGGCAAATACATGCATGTTATCAGGCTTCCCTCTTCCCTGTCCTCCAGCACCATCTTGTATGAAGAGGAAAGCAAGCTGTAACCCCTTTAACATCTTCTCCCAAAGACATGGCAAAGCTGTTTGGCAGCTGCCTTTCTAAATGCAAGCAGTTCATGTCTAGGCTGTGAGGTGCAATCACCAGAACATGGCTGATGTGTGGAAAAGTCAGAGTAAGCCTGGAGAGCCAGGGGAGATGCAGAGCGGCTGCCAGCCAGGATTGCTCAGAAGGGACGGAGGGGCCAGATGGGGCTGCAAGTGGGCAAGGCAGGTGAGCCTCAGGGGCCATGAAGACATTCACATTCCTTCTCCCAGCGACATATGTGGAATCTGTTACTTTTTTGTTCACCCTATGAGAGTAACAACACCGGGGAAAAGCATCACTGATAGATCTTGCAGTCCATGTAGCCTAGGTGCCCTGGGCCAGAAACCATATGGAGCCTGGCAGAGACCATGCCATTCAGGACTCATGTGGAGCCTGGGCTGATCCTCTCATAGTCTCCCACTGCCACTATCCAATGCGAAAGGCTTTGCAGGCTGTCCTCAGAGATCTTGAGCATGACTTGTGATGGACTTGGTCCCCGTGGTCGGGCTAACACCTACCCAGGAAGGGTTGGGGGCATGAGAATCTGCAGGACAACAGCTGTGCCCTTGAATTTGGGTTTGGGCTCTCTGGATGGTGAAGTTGTGATACCAGCCTCGATGCTGCCCCTCTGTGTGCAAGAGTTGGGCACCTGCAGCTGGTGTTTTCTCACACCCCCAGGATGAAAATCCCAGTAAGTTAAGCACATCTCCTGGATGCCAAACAGCCAGTCAACCAGGGCCAGAGCAATTGCCATGACAAAAATCCCCAGGAAATCACTCTCCATGTTGTCTTCCTCACCGAAAATATCCAGGAAGGACAGAGTTGTTTTGTTTGGGGTGTCGTCCCAGAACAGCTGCCGCAGTCACAACTGTGACTCTTCCTCCTCTCAAGGAGACTTTGGAAAACACTAAATTCGGAGTTGGGAGTGTTCTGAGACAGAGCAAAGGGCAATGCCACAAGTGAAGGAACTACAAGTCGCACAAGTCATCTCTGAAGTGGATAATTTAGTTTCTCAGTTTGATCCCAGCTCTCAGTTCAATCGCTGGTCAGCAAGACTGTGTAAATGTTAGCTCTCTGCACCACTTCTGGAGTGAACCAACTTGCTTAACACCTTGCAACTTTTATTTTTAGTTGTGCCAGCTCTGTAAGTTTGGCGTGTGAGCAGCTAAGCCATCTAGGTGACTTTCCAGAGTGTCACATGCTCCTGTCTAAGCCAGATGAGCTGAGTCTAAGCTATTGCTGTTCCTGAGCAAGTTCTGAAGAAGCGCCAAAGCTGTATTGTCTGAAATGACCCCCTTTGCAGAGGTATAGGCTCTACCTCCATAAATGGAGTTGCTCAGCTGCATGACAGCACTTGTGAAAGAAGCTCACAAAGACAGTTGTGTGTCATCTTTACTCTTGCTGCAGGCAATACAGTGGGAATTAGCTGAGAGGCAGCTGGAGGGGGTGAAGAAATTTTGCTTTCTACTTGGTCATGAAGACCTTGCAGCCCCACTTATCTGTGCAGCTGAATAGGGAGTGTGTGGACACACAGGTGTTATGCCATTATAACCATCAAACTCTTGTTACCCAATGACAGATTAGTCTTTTTTGTTTTATGTGCTCTAGACAAAATTAAAAGGTCTGGCCATCTCCCAAAGAGCTTACAATTTAAATCATGAAGAAAAATAAAATATTAAAGGAATAGCAGAGAACACCAGGATCAAGCAATAATATGAGGTGAGTGAAGGAGCGGTGCATGCGGTTGATGCATGTGATGGCTACTGACGAGCCTGAACTTTTCAGTAATCCCACTGGCCTTGGGTGTGTAGCCAACCCTCAGGAAATTCTTTTTTTATTTCTCTGTTCTTGCAAGAGGCTTTTTATGAAACCAGCACTGTGGGCGGGGATTTTTGTCACAGCAGCTGTCATGGCACAAGGAGGCGTATAATTAACCTGCATTTTGTATCCCTTGAAGAGCTGATGATTGTCAGATTTGTAGCTGCAATATAATGGAATGATGTCATATATGCTTAAAAATGAGAACACTTCATTCTCTGGGATGGGGAAGTAAAGTGAAGTGATAAAGAGGGAAGGACTGAGAGGCACAGAAGCTTCAACATCTTTTTCTCTTTTTAGGGAGGTACCAGCAAAGCAAGAGAAAGTGGATCTATCCTCTGTCTAAATAGCAGTTTTTGAGAGACAACGTGGCCTTGTAAGTCAGAAGTGAAATGTTAACAGTAAGTGTGGTGCTGGTATTTTTTGTGGTGTCTCTGCTGCTTATGCAGTTTCTGAAATTGCAATGGATGCGAAGACGATTTCCTCCTGGACCAACTCCATACCCCTTCTTTGGAAATCTGCTGCAGATGAACTTCCAAATTCATCATGAGATCCTTAAAAAAGTATGTATTTTCAGGCAACTAATTAATGGACTCATAAGCTGATTGAAAAGTAAATGTGAGTGTTTAACATAGTCTTATTTTGAGTGCTAGGGAGGGATTTATTCTGAATTGTACAAATGTGAAAATAGCTGGCGATCATTAAAATATCTGTTTCTTGGTATGAAAATTTCCAGCTTACTATGAAACATGTCATTAAAACCTTATGTGCAGATGAACAAAACAATACTGATGATAATATTCCTGTCTTACACATAGGAAAAAAGATACATTTTAAAGCAGTGTCTTTAATTCTGTGCAGTCTTTTGCATGTCTGTGTGTTGACTGTTTTTGCACTGGCAGTTTCTAAATATTTCATGAAAGAGCTACTGAGAGCATATGTGTTTCCAGTATGGAAAGGATGAATATTTTTATACTTATTCAACAGATTTTTCAAAAGATTTTAGAATAAATGTTTTTTTTCGACATACAGTTTCATCAGATTTTCACAACAGACTTCAGTCTGCTGAGCCTGACTGAGCTTTTAAGTAGCCAAACTAATTCATCGTGTGCCTATGCTCAAACTCTTTTCTAAGTCCAGTTGTAATGCACAGCACTTCTAGAATTTGTATCCTAATATTTTATATTCCTCATGCATAACTATTTAACATTTAAATATACAAGTAATAGCATCTCACTTTCACTCTTTGTTCTCAACCTTCCTTTTCCCTGGTTCTTCCCTGTCCTGCCAGTTCTCTTCTCCCGAGTTGCATATTTCAAGGCAAAGTAGTGTGACTCCACAACATAAAATTATAGCCAGTGTGTGACTGTTGTTTTCTTCTATTTCTCACCCCTCAAACCTGAAGAGTGGTATTGCTCATCCCAAGATTTCAAAAGCCATGAATTAGTCCTTCCAAAAATGAAATTAAACACAAATGTGCAAGTACATGCGTACAAATTTTTGCTCAACGTGCATATCTGTTCCCTCTTGTTTGCTCCCAGGCAGCAAAAGTTTGTACTCCTCTAGTCCTGCAGTTCTTGGGATGTTTTGGCAACTCCCCACTCTTCCCAGCCTACTCTGCCCCATAGACTTGCTACTTTGATCTATGCACTCTTGCACTTCCCTCAGCCTTTTACTTTTCCAGCTCCCGATTCTCCAGCCAGGGAAAGAACTGTCCGGCCTAATTCTAGTGATGTCTGTGTGCGCGGCATTGTGGAGACAAGGCTATCACAGCTGAGCTAGAAAGGAGAGGGCGATTCTTGCTTTACCCACCTCCTCAGCTGCTTTTGCTACACTTAACACACAAAGGGGAATCTGTAGATGGTTCATGTAAAACTCATGAGCTAATGTTTTTCTTCTTACAAACATGTAAGAATTCATCTGCAATGAGTTTGAACTGTAAGACATGCAATAAATAACATCGCAGACATTGGCAATATAGGCTGTCTGATGTTTCGGGAACATCTTGATCTTCAGTAAATGAGACTTTAGATAGAAACCTGACTTCAGGCTATATTATATGTACGAATAGATTTCATGCTCTCTTCTCAAGGTCAGTCACTCCTGGGGCATCTGCCAAGGGAAAAGATCTGGTTCATCTTGTTTGATTTAAACGTACTGGTTCTCACCCATGGTGTTCTGATGCTGCTTTGTTCTACAGATGGCCAAAATTCATGGTAATGTCTTCACCTTATGGCTTTCAAACATTCCTATAGTTGTCCTGCAAGGGTTTCAGGCAGTGAAGGAAGGTCTGACTGTCCATGCTGAAGACGTTGCTGGAAGGCCAACAAGCAGTATCTTTCACATTTTGACTCATGGAAATGGTAATTATTATTTTCACAAATTCTTTTCGTGTGTTCTAACCCTGGTTTTGGAAACTGATTTAGAGCCTTGAAGTCCTTAATTTACAGTGGAAAAAAGGTTAATATTTTCATGAGTTTTTATGAAACATTTCTTTTTGATTCTGCCGGAACAATAATGGCAGAATAGAGCTATTGTAAGAGCTATTGTAATTTTCTATACAGGAAATAGATGACTAAACTAGAAGAAGAAAGGAGAGGAAAGAGGAATGCTGCCGGACTGCTGGCAAAAATTTGAAAAAATTAGAATGAAAAAGAAGCTTCTTTGACATATTAACTGTATCAATTCATTCATTTATAAAGCATTAACAGCATTGGTTCATTATGATCCTAGGTGTTATGTTCTCTAATGGTCATCTCTGGAAGCAACAGAGGCGTTTTGGACTTGCAACAATGAGGAAAATGGGAGTAGGGAAAAAAGACCAGGAGTATCGACTACAAGAGGAGGCCTGTCACCTGGTGGAATACTTACAGAAAACAAATGGTATGTGACTCAGTATGCAGATCAGTCTGTGCAATGGGTGGTTTTGCTGAAGAATGGGTCATCTGTAGTTTTTGAAACTATTTGATTACAAAAATGGATTTATAGTGTACGTGCAGAGCCGAGTCTCAAAGGTCTGTATCATATGATCTGCATGAGACATTTCCTTGCAGAAGTGCTACATGTGAAACCCCACAGTATGAACTTAGAACTGAGACTCCATGGTCCCTGTCTGTTAGTGTTACTACTTCTTAGTCAGTTTTACATTACTCATGGTCACAGAATCAGGGTAACAGCAAACAGTAACAAAATAAGTGTCACAATGCCCCATATCCCTTTGCAGAAAAGAAAAACAAGGCACGAAATATTAAAAGTTTTAACCGAGGCTGCACAACCCTATGGCTCTGCTCTGGCAAGGGCAGTGGAAAAAGCTCACCTCACACGGCTTGTGGTAGCCTCCTCAGTAAGAGAGGAAGTTTGTTCAGCTTGTGCTGCTGAATAACGGGGTGAATCCATAGGTATGCTCAATTATTCTGTTATTCAGGTGTAAAGGATATGAGCAAAGAATAGAGGGTGGTTCCCGTTTCAATTCAGCTGCTTATTCACACAGTGTCTCAGCTGACCTTTTTTGTACCCTGGTTATTGCCAAACATGAGATCTACTGATGCCAAGGTTCTGTGAAATCTGGGTATTTTTATTACTACTACTACTACTACTACTACTAATTCCATTCCCATCAGCAGTCTTGCCTTTTTTTAACCAACAGTGTTTTTTAGATGTCTGAAGTTACTTTTTACTCATGCTTTTTACCCATGCTTTTTACCAATAAATTGCAATTTGCCATCCAGCAATCTAATTAATGTCAGAAGGTTTTATAAAATGCTACCAGCTCGCCTTTCAGTGGGAAAAGCAGGAACAGTAAGCGTTAATGGTGAATGCTGTTCATTGTGTTTACAGGAAAACCTCTGGACCCCACCATGCCTGTTGTTCATACTGTCTCAAATGTGATTTGTTCTGTGATTTTTGGACATCGCTTCTCTGAAGATGATGAAAATTTTCACCGCTTGATTGAATCCGTTGATACTCTAACAACATTTGGGAACAGCATCTCTTTTTTTGTGAGGAAAATTATTTGTTTTGTTTGTTTGTTTACTGTATATAGATAGACAATGAAAAAGGCAACTTGCTTGTTACTTTTATAACAAAAATAAATACTGGTGCACCTGGAATTGCTGGAGTACACATCAGAACAGTACTTCCAGATGCCTAGTTCAAAACTTGTTTCAATTGCTTATGCTTCATCATAGCACAGAAATTTCCCATGTCTGGTGGACAGGGATGGAAACATACAGGCTTGCTACATGTTTGGGAGATGTACAAAGGACTTTCTTGCAAAAGCGCTACCTGTACAACTGCAGTGTTTGAAACTACAACTGAAACTCAGTAGTAAAATATAGGTAAAAATATCTGAAAAGCTCTGAAATAGGCTTATCTTAAATTCTGTCTAACACAGTGGCTTTCTTCACTATATGAAATCATATGACTGTTAACAAATGTCAAGAGTAATATGGGTCTTTAACTACTTCCTTCGCTACTGTTGGCTAATTTCATAGAAACTTAAGTAGAGCGACTGTTTTGTGCAAAGGTTGAAGTTGCTTAATGGTAGCCTTTTCCTGTAGTTTTTGGCAGCAACACCTGTACCACCGCTGCATGTCCTTATGAGAATTCAGTAATACACACTGGAAGTCACTCTCCGTTAGCTGCTGGATGGTATTTGTCTCCATTCAAGACAGCAGCTCCTAACTTCACATCTGGTCCACTGGACAGAAAAAAATGCTATCTTGCTTCTGTGTGAAGCTGTGGCTGCAGCTGCAAAAACAGTGGAACAGATTGCCTCGAATAAGGGCAGTTTTATCATTAACCATTTATGAATGGGAACCACAATACTATATATAGTGAAGAAGTCAATTTACTAACGTACGAGGCAGCCTGCGTCTGCAGAACTTGCTGGAACTCATCCGGCTTTGCATCTTGCGTGATTTCCACCCTCTCTTACTAAGAGGAAACTGCTGTAATCAAGGTCCTAGAGAATTTGAGGACTAATTTGATACTTTTGGTAAATAAAATAAAATAAAATAAAACTACTTACGATTTTTTCTCACAGAAGATGCAGGTGGAATGATTCCTAAGCTACCTTCTAATCAGGGTAAACACAGGATCCGATATTTCCAAACTGCTCTCAGTAGGTATTTGTATAAGCTGTTCTTAAAAACTCTTAATAGTGTGTCCACAGGTAACAAAAACATTCTAGTCCAATATTTCATTCTGTCCTGCTCTCCACAGTGCTTTCACAGTGATGTACAATCCTTTAATGATGGTCTGTACTAATCTGTTTTCCTGGTAAATGGACAGGTAGTTTTAAGCAAAATTATGCAGTAGGATGAAGATGAAATACAAGTCAGGAATCTGAATAGGTTTGTGGGAAGATAAATCTTTGTAATGCAGCTGCCATGTAAATAGGTGAGCCCAAGAGTTATGACCTAATGCATAATTTAAGCTGCAGTAATTCTGTAAACTGGAAGGACATGGTGCAATCTGTAAAAGGGGAAAAAAGAAAGGGAAATGAAGTAGAGGAATGGAATTAATGTAAAAAGTATTTTGTTTCTTTTCTGCTGAGATGTGGTTTTATAATGGTATAAGTGCAAGAATGTGAATACGTTTAGAACAATGAATGAACAGTAGGGAATCCACACGGCTCAGTATTTCTACTTCAAGTTGTTTTGCATATCACACAGATGTGATGTGTTTGCTTCTTACCTGTGAGAAGGCATAGCTGAGTAAAATCCCCATGCATTCGGTATCCTACAGTACAAAAATAAACCTGGGTTTGGATATTTCTATTTTCAGTTAGCAGATGTGTCAAGGCAGTCAGCCTGGATCTGTTTTTTTAGTGATGAGATAGAAATGATAGGTATGTTGGATAAACTGAGAATAGGGACATGTTTTATATGAGGTCCTTGCTACTGAAGTTCAGCCTAGCAAAGAACTGGGGTACAGAGGAACTTCATTTATTCTTTGTACATCGCAATGGAAAATTTATAGCATAAAACTAAGAGAAATTCTGCTCCAGGGAAAAATGGGATTAAGAAAGGCTTTAATGAATCATGGGATAGGCACTATCCCTTCAATGTAATAGTGAAGCTGCGGTAGTCAGCGCCTTTCATTTGCTTTTTCCACTACCCAAAAGCCTGTTTTAGGATTCAAATATAGTTTGCTAATTTCAGTAATACCACATATCTAAAATATCTCTTTTATAGGTATATGAAATGTTTCCCTGGCTTGCAAGCCATTTCCTAGCACCATTTAAACAGACTGTGTCCAGCATAAATTTTGTGAACACTCTATTAGCAAAGGAACTTGAAAGCCACAAACAAAAAGGAAAACCAGAAGAAAATCAAGATTTTATTGATTACTATTTGGATGAGATAGATAAAGTGAGTATCTGAACTCTTCTTATGCTCCACTAACAACAAGGGATTTTAAGTCGTCCTTTGATTATAATGATGTCTAATATAAATTTAGAAGTATACAATTTCTCCATAGAAAAGCTTATAGGTAGATGAATTAAAAAAGGCTGACACTAAGAGATGGCGGGAGGAGGATGAAGTAATAATGTAAGTAGATTTACAGGTAGATTATCTAGAACCACAATAATAACAGATGTGCATATGGTTAAGGTACAACTAGAAATGACTGTTATGATGGGATTTGCAGCAGGAGTAGAAAGCATGTACAATTAGTAACTTTGTCGTGGCTGAAGAACAAAATGTGTATGTGGATAGGATAAATTGACAAATGTATTGGAGAATATTAGAAAATGTCTTCATATTATTCAGAAAGTTTATTTTCTAGCCCTTTATTTTTTTTTTTTTTTCATTTTGGATAGTATCAGTAAATATTCCTGTGATGCGAGGTGGTTTACTTCTTTTTTTTGTCTGCCATAACTTGATCTTTCCAATTCATATCTGCAGACTAAAGGAGATGCTGATTCTACTTATGATGAAGAAAACTTGATCCAGACTATTTTTGACCTCTTTCTGGCAGGTACAGAAACTACAGCCACCACTTTACGTTGGGCGTTGCTTTATATGGTGGTTTATCCTGATATTCAAGGTAAGCACACCCAAAGCAGAAGTGCAACCTTTTAGAAATTATACGTGTTCAAATAGTAGTAGAACTTGTTCAAAGAATAGTAGAGGAACTAATTATTAGGGTATGAATCAGGTGAACTGCATGTATTTGTTTCTTGCTGTATCCTTTCTGACATACAGGCCAGTCATTTTAGGTTTTGTTTTTAAGAGAACTATACAGAATGCAGGGTGTGATTCATCTGATCAGATGGAGGAGTCTAGTCTCAGATGAGATAAATTGCACCGTTGCCCCTCCACTGACAATAATGATTAGACTTCCACTGAGGACAAGGTGGAGTCCTCAGGTCATCCTTTTCAACCCATGACTGCTAGTCTTCAGTGTGTTCCTGGCTTCTTTGCAGCAGAAACAATTTCAATACAGTGGGAAGTTGCTAATATGTGTGGTTATTCCATGAAGCTTAAAACTTCAAACATAGATATCTACATATAAATAGATATAAAAAAAGATTGCGGTGAGTAGCTTGAAACGGTATGCTTTTAATAATGATATTCACAGAAGAAAGATATAGGTTGGCAGAGTAAAATAAGTGAAAAGGAAGAGTCAGAGTGTACAGGATAGAAAGGATTAAGAGGTATACAAATCACTTCAAAGGCCTCATATTTGAGAGTTTAAGCTGGGTACAAGGCACAGCAGGAGGCTGGCAAGAAGGAAATGGAAGTGGTAAGGAGAAAGGATCTCCCATTGTTGTTACCTCTCTTCAAAAGAGCTAAAATTTGAGCCTGTATTGCACATACTGAATTTTCACAACATGATCTTTCACCCTCTCAGGGTATATTAAAACGGTCTTAAGTTTCCTGATGCATAGGGTCAGTCTAATTGCAATGATAAAGGCTGTAGTATTGATCAGGACATTTCAGCTCAGAAATTAATCAGAAATTACCATTTCAGCTCAGATTGTAAGTAAAGAAAAAAAAAAGTCCTTGAGAAAAATTAATTTGTGTAAGTGCTTCCCAAGGGCAGGTAATTACAGAATAGCAGTTAGGCCATCTGTAGATGACAAGCAAAATCTATGTGGTTCTGAGTGAAGAACAATCCTTGATCAGTTACTAAACTGCTCTCATAATACATGATTAATATTTCATTTTCCAGCTGATTCCCTGCCTGTAAAAATAAATATTAATAAAAGTCTTCTTATAAATTACCTCAGAGCAGTAAACGTTACAGGAACCTAAATATTCTTATAGAGCAACTTTGTCTGCTACCATTCTTTTTAAAGTATTACATGGGTATGCAACCTATAAACAACTTCAGTGTCAAATTTTATTCAGGTCATCTCTATGGGAATTTGAAGGCATTCTTATATTATAAAATATCTTTTTCATGTTGTTGGATGTTATTCTTACTGTAAACAGCAATAGGAAAAATGATGAGTATAGAGTTTATAGATTGTTTATTGTATATCTAAAGCTGAATATTCCTCCTTAGAGAAAGTCCAGAAGGAGCTGGATGCTGTTCTGGGTCGTTCCCATTTAATTTGCTATGAGGACAGAAAAAAGTTGCCCTATACAAATGCTGTAATTCACGAGATCCAGCGATACAGTAATATAATCTTAATTGCACTTCCCAGACAGAGTGTGAAGGACACAGAGCTGCTGGGATATCCTGTTCCAAAGGTAGAAATATGCTGCATATTTGAATATCTGATGTCTGGTACACTTGTAACAGTTTTTAAAACTGATTTAACATAACTTTTTACCAACTGAAGCCACCTCAGCTATTGATTCCCAAAACACCGTCCTTTTTTAGTTTCTTTTGATTTAATTGCTCATTTAGTTGAAAAGGAGCTGTGACTGAGAACTGCTGATATCAGTAGGTCTTTGGTACATTAGATGCATTTAGAAAGGGTTTTGAGGGTTTTCCTGATTGGGGACATGAACTCGTGTCCTATCGGTTCTAGCAGTGCCCCTAAGCTATGACTGTCTCTAAGGTTGGCCTTTTGCAAGCAAATGGGCACTTTGTCCTAACTATTAGTAGGTTCTTAGATCAATATTTCTGTCAACAGAAAACTTGTGAATGGTGTCTGGAAATAAACATATTAATTTCCAGCAATCTCAGGTCTGTCCCCTGTCAAAACGGCTTATCAGCCGGTGAACAGAGGCCATCCAAAACTGGAAAAAAGCTTTTACTGAAAAACATGGATATCTGAAATTATTTTCATATCACAAGCTTTTAAATGTAGTATCTTGCAAATGTTACAATGAAACTAAAGTGTTTTCAAATTTTGTAACTGAAAGATACATTAGGGTTTGTTTCTAAATATTCTCCCATCGCTGCTTTTCATGTAGTTTCATTTTCATTTCTTTTTTCTGGATCTGCTCAAAGCAACTCTAGCGTTGCAGAAATTGTCGAGTAACAAAGGGAAAAATTAAACTGATACTCATGATATTCTGTAACTCAAAAGCTGAATAAATAATAAAAATACTTAGTGACAATAGGAAAAATAAAAGCAATGCATTTTAACAATATGAACATTATAAAATCCTAACCATTTATTTTATTGAACTTATTGGCAGCAAGTAATAAAGGAAAGGAAGTCACAACATTCTCAAAAGTTTAAACTTCTTATGAAATGTTTTAAAGCTTGATCTCATTTTTGAAAAAATGAGACTTTAAATTAGGACTTTAAATTCTTTGCTCCTTTGTCATTATTTACTTATCTGATGAATATGAACTATAAGACAGAACTGAAGCCGCTGCTCCTTTTTTTCAGAACACCATAATTTTATCAAATATTGACTCTGTTCTGTCTGATCCTGGAAAATGGGAGACACCTGATCAGTTCAACCCAGGCCACTTTCTAGATAAAGACGGAAACTTTGTAAACAGAGAAGCATTCTTACCGTTTTCAATAGGTATGTGCACTGAACAGGAAGGTATTTACTCCATGTGATAACAACTTAAGATCCATTCATTCTCCAACATAACTGGGAAGTCATCTACAAATAGGTATATAAACACATTCCACTGTTTTAAAGATCTCCAGGAAGAGAGAAGTCTAATTGTATGTGGAAAAGATTGGAAAAGAAGGAATGACACATAGAAAAGTTTCTCTTGGAAGACAGATCCAGTTTCTCTTGGAGGAGAGATCCAGTTATCAAAATAGTAGCAGCAAAATGCATAGGGCTAGGAAGACTGTAAATGTAAACTATGCAACTCTGGTGATCACTTCTAGAATGCCTTGCTGCCTGCTGTAAATATAGATTAAACCTTTTGGTGGAAATACAAGCAGCCTTTCAGTTCTGAATCATTAAATGACAAAGTCAGTTAAGAGAAAAGGACAAAGTCTGCAGAAAACAAGCAAACAAACAAAAACCCCAAGCAGGTTAGAAAGGGAGGTGTAATAGAAATCCTTTGGCTGATTGCTGTTTCTCTTGTTTCACAGGGCACCGTGTATGTATGGGGGAGCTGTTGGCAAGGATGGAGCTCTTTATTGTCTTTTCCACCCTGTTACAGGCGTTCACGTTCACCCTGCCAGAAGGAGTGAAAGAAGTCAATACAAAGCTTGTTTTTGGGATCACAATGAAGCCACCTCCCTACCAGCTCTGTGCCATTCCTCGGTAGGAAATGGTGCCCTACAGATTCAGGGAAGACTTAGTCTGCAAGATTGTTTCTGCATATAAATTCCTTTTTGCATGTCTTAAGATTTTTGCTTTCCTCTTGATTTGGTTAATCACTACCCTGAAAGGTGCTTTTCAGACAGTTGCATCCTGAGGATTGTACCTACAAAGAGTTAATCTTTCATTCTTGTTTTCTGTTTGGAAAATCTTGGTAAATTTCTCCTGATGCATAACAAATAAAGGCATTAAGGGAAGAATTAGAATTGGGCCTTATTTATTGCTAACTGGAAAGAGGATTTACAGAGAAAGAGCTTGAAGCAATATCTATAAATTAGAAGTCTCATGGTTAAAGATCTGTGCATTCTTTCTCATAAGCCACAGTTGCATTTGTGGAGATAGGCTTAGAGGTCTTTCAGTTTGTCCCAGGATATTAGTGGGTGGAGGACTTAATGGGGAGAAGCTTTCTAGAGAGGCAGGTAATATGATCTGAGATAACATTTCCTTAGACTGATCAGGTTTGTTGTTGTGCAAGCTTGTTGTATACAACTCTATCATTGACACCTGGCAAGACAGTTCAGGATTTCACCCACTGAACTGGGTGGTATTTCAGCCCTTGAGATGAAAATAGAGGAGCGGCTTCATCAGCCAGGTGTAGAGAGCTTTTCATAATACAGGCAAAGGGTAAAGGAGTGGAAGACAAATGACAGCAGGGAGCAGACACAAAGTGTTGATAACTTGTTCTTTTTTATGAGCCCGCTGGTTGACAGCAACATGAGAACATGTATTTTTCATGACAGGTAGTCATCTGGTGGTGTTTGTTCTGGATCCCTCAATAATTTATTCAGCTTCATTTATTCTTTTCAGTTCTTTAATGGATTCTTTATTACAGTTAGCTGACTTCACATCAGTCAGCATAAATTTGCATATCGCGACCAACAGAAGATTTGGCACTATTGAAGACTTCTTGAAGCCCTTTATGAGCATGGTGCTTAAGGACTTGGCAAATGTGGATATTCAACATTTTGCTAGTTTGATTACTGACAGTTGATAAAGGATTTTTTTTTTTTTTTGACAACATTGGGAGTATGTTTTTCCTGTATGACATACAAAATGGGTACTGTATGCCAACATATGAAGGACTATTTTTATACACTGATTAGCTGGTAGTGCTGTCTGCAGGACTGAAGTCATTATCAGCTGCATTTGTTTCAGGTACGTCTGCCTACCTTGTATTTTAAAGCACCCCAGTCTAACAGGCAGAGATGCGTGAAATCAGTAATCTCATACAGGATGAAACCTGGGTCGCCAGTTTCTACCCCTGCAGGATTACCTTTATGGGATGGTTCAACCCTTTTCACTGCTGTGGGCTGGATGGCAGTGTGTCCAGACAGGTAGGTGATTGGTGTGAAGTCCCCTCCGTGCTGGAACTGCAAACAACCCCCTGGCATTAGCTCCACCCTTGTAAGGGGGTGCTTCATTTGTATCCACATGGATAGCAGGAGGATAGGAAATGACAGCAGCAGTTCCTTGCCTGTAGCACCGAAGTTAAAAGTCGCTAATCCTAAAGAATAAAGAATAGCTGGTAGATAGCACTGAAGAAAAGCTGCTGCTGGCTGCATTTAGTAATTATGAAGAAAATGGAGCCTAGGCAACCTCATAAATACATTTTCCATCAAATAGAGTAAGATGAATCCCATGCCTCAGATTTAAACAAGCCCACAGTCATCCTCCTTTTCCAGTGTGAGAGAACCGTATTCCAGGCTAGCTCCAGCTGCACCACTGGTTAAAGTGTCTACTGAGCTCAAAAACAAGTAAGTTTTGAAGCTATCAAGTGTCAACAAATGATTTTTTTTCCCACCTGTGCAACACCCTGGTTCCCTCCAGAACATCTGCTTCCTCTTCTTCCCCATGTTTGTCTCACCTCTCCAAAGTGTTCTGTTACCTTTATAGTCTGTACCATCTTTCCAACCTACCCCATTTTCTCATTTATCCTAAATTTTTGCTCTTCATTTTTGTTCTTCAGTCAAGGCTGTCCCTTGACTGTTCTTCCACCAGAAGATGTTGTTCAGTTTCACAAGTTAGTAGAGCAAATAAGGTCACCTCCACTGTTCTAGAAGGACTGTTACAAGAGGCTAAAAGCCTCTAAAGAAGTTATTAGGGGTCATTTGAGAATTATTGAGATTTTCTTTTCAGATTCTTTTTAATATGCCTTGGACATTTAAGCCTTAAGGATCTGAGTATATTACAAAATATTCCTGTGTAAACTGGAATGTAATCCTGCAGTGTCACCTAATATGAGATAAAAACATATCTGCATACTCTTACGCTGTAGTAATCTGTGGTAAGTGTTTGCTCATACGTTCTAGGGAAAACTACACGTGCCAGATTAAATGCAAACATTTCAGAGCATGAAATTCAGCTTTGAATGCACTTGCTATGCAAGCTGTGTGTAGTGGCTCCAAAGGAAGCTCTGCTCCCCTTTTAGAAAGGAGAGGAGAGGGTGAAATGCCTCCTTAGGGAGGAGTGTGAAATACCACTATTCCAGCTCTCTTCATCCCTTTTGTAGGGCTAAGAGACAAATCCAGGAAAGAAATAATCTGAACGACAATCTTGGTTTTCCTGGAGCACTCCCTTTAAAGCCACTTCTCTCGTCATGCTTTCTGGTGCCTGCTGAAGGAGAGAGCAGCCAACTGAACTTACTACAAAAAGCATGGTGGCTTCGTCTTTCTGCCTTCAGAGGCTGACGCTATTTATAGAAGAGCACAGAGCAGAGAGGGACTAACAGCTCAAGGTGACCACACACTTGTTACCATAAATCGGCAGATAAAGAACTCTCGAAGACTCAGTTTGGAGTTTTAGAAAGCAGGCATTCTTTATTGTAGCACTGGGTGCAAGGTGGAATTTCCACAAATCAAGCACACCTCAGGTTATGGGTAAGTGCCAGCTTCTCCCTTCCTCTCTCTGCTGGGTCATTGCAGATAGCCTCGTCAACAACATTCTTTTTGTTGTGAAAATGTGTTTAGTTTTGGAGAATGTAATCAGCATCAGAGTATCACCATTTCTGCACATGAAACAAAAATTACTCAATCCTTGTTTCTTGGTTTTCTGAATCTCAACCCATGCTCGCAGGATCTTCTGCGTCCCTGGTGTTAGATGAGTCCCTGCAGCTGTTGTTGCTTCATCATTTGGGAAACCTGTTGTGTTGGGAGGGTTTTGGCTGCATGCTGCAATGTCTGGATTCTGCTAAAAGGCTTGAAAAAGTTTACTACTTAAAAATCATCACTGGGGATGAGTTATTGTGTGGTCCAAGGAGCTGTGCCATCCTAGAGAAATATCTGGGAGAAATTAAGTGGACCCCAATGTTTCAGAGTTTCACACTTGAAAATCTGGCGGAAACAAAGATAGTCCTGGGGAAATTGGAGATCTAAGATGGATATTGGAATTTAAATTGAATCTTTGTTGCCTGCCATAGAAATATAATGTAAAACCATATATATTCTATTTAAGTCCTGGATTGTAACCTGGTGGAGAGAAAGATGGGAATTCAGTGTGGTTCCTCAGGAAGAGGGAGGTGGAGCAGATACAGAGAAAGTCCAGCTGAGTCCAGAGAGAAATCTGGTCTTTGACCACTGTAAAGGAGGAAGGCAGAGGGGCTGGATGATGCGAGGCCACTGGCCACTTCATGCTGCAGTAGGGAAGCCATTTTAGGAGCCGGCCAGCTCGGAGGGAAGGCTGTGGCCACCATCTTGAGTGAGCAGCGGGGAGGGCAGCTGAGCCATCACAGGCAAATGTTGCAGAAAGATCTGGGAAAAAAAGCACCTGGACTGGTGCCCAGAGACAACCTGAGGGGAAGGCAGGCTGCTGGCTTGCCGAGGAATGGTTTATGCAAGTGTGTCACGCAGCCCTTCGGAGGGAACCGTGTGCCTCCTTACAGAGCAGCTTCCCGCAATGGTCGCCTCACATGGGGTGGGGGAGGGCTGGGGCTTGGGGTTGCCTCCTCATGCCCACTCCCTTCTCCAGCACGGTGGTGACTGCAAGTGCTGATCTGCTTTATGTTCGTCTCCATTTCCTGCCCTTTTATTTTTTCCTGGCTGCTCCTGCTCCTGTGGTGTGCCCCCATTTTAGACGGGGAAGGAGGATATGACTGCTGCCAGGGCAGGGCCTTGTCATCATGGAGGGAACCAGAAGGCCGAAGTCTGGAACAGACAGGAAATCTTCTTCCTTTCTCAGGAAAACACCACCAGGAAAAAGGTTTTAAAGCCTCCTGAAGTGGCCAGAGCATGAGAGGAGATATGGATCCCCATATCAGAGGAACTTGTTAGCAGAAATGATGGCAAAGGAATAAAGAAGGAAGAGCTTCAGGCTGGTGTTAAGACTATGACAAAGGATGTGGGTGAATCTGACAAGAAGTTGAAGGGACAAATGGTATCTGAATACCTGGATTTGTGAGAAATAACTGATAATGTGAAAACTCAAGGCTGCACGGCTAAAGAAAGAAGTAAAGAGGTCCTGTTGTGAGGCTGCAGCCCTGGAGGCGGTGAAGGCCCCAGGCCTTAACTTCTTCACTTCCCCATGGGAAAGATCACTGGACAAAGATTACTTTTCCTGTTGACAAAAATAATTTAGATGGAAAATCTTTGAATATCTAAAAGGCCAGGGAGGGTACTACATTGATTCCAAATGAAAAATTCTGATAAATTGGTGAATTTTAAGTAGATTTTGTAAAATTACACTGGATACAGAGCAGGTAAAACTTATCAGAATTTCTTTTTAAAGAGGTTTTTTTTCCCTATTGAAGGAGAGAGTTAAATTAGAAATGAGTGCCTTGAAAAATAAGCTTTTTATTGTAAACAAAGCAAGCTTTTGTAGAAACATAGATACATCCCTTTCAAGGTTAATACACATTAAGCTGGAAAATCTTGGCCCTAGTCTTTCTATTAAGACACCGTTCCTACAGATCCTGTGATCCATATTTGGCAAATATAGTCTGAATGAGAAGAGGGGTATGCATCTATTAAATAAGCTGGAGCATGAGAATGTGATGAGCGGGACAAAAAGGGAGTGGTTGGTAACAAAGAGGGAAGGTTAGGGGCGGGGAATAGTTATTATATGAAATTTAAACTCTTGTAAAAAAACTGGTTGAGCAACCAGCCTTAATCGCTTCAGTAGACTATTTTCAATAAAGACAAGCTGGTAAAAGCAGCTGTTAAAATGTTGACAATAAGTCAAGTTCTTACAGCCTTGGCTGTATTTCTTCTAAGTATGCAGTTTTTTAAGTTGCAACAAGTACGGAGACGACTTCCTCCTGGACCAATCCCTCTCCCAATTTTTGGGACCTTGATACAGCTGAACTTTCAGTTTAATCGTGATCTCCTCATGAAGGTATTTATTTTCAGATACTCCTAATTGTTTAAAAGTCTTTGTAATTTCCCATTTCTCATGTTGTTTGCTATGTGAAAACATTCTCTCCCAAAACTACATTGGTAATATACTGTAATTGTTAACTAGCCACTGTGATATTGCACTTGTTTTGGTTTGGAACTGCTCGTTTGGTTGGCAAAATAAGAAAAAGTTATTGCAGCATAAAGTAGTTTGCCAAGCTAAGAAAACTGCTATTGGAAGTTCTGAATGTGTGAAAATCATTCTGATGCTTAAACCCATCACTTTTTAACACTGAATTTGACAAATTCATGTGAAACTTGATATCCTTCCATCATCACTTAACACTAAAGTTGACAAATTAATGTGAAAATTTATATCATTTAGGATTAAACACCTTTAGGGATAATATATCAGATTTGCAGGTAGGGAAAAGAAATACTATTTTAAAAAAATGACTTTCACAGCATGGATTTTTAGCTTTCTGAGCACTGGCACTCTCTAGCTTGAGCAGTAAACAGTAAACAGTGAATAGTAAATAGTAAATATAAAATAAATATACTTAAGATGCACTATGTGTGTATATGCTTGTTTGTATTGTCAGGATCTAAAAAAACCCACAAACCTTTTGTTAGTTGTTTTTTGAGGACTACTTCTGCGCACAAAACCACCTCTATTTCATTCTGTTGGTTCTCGCAGTGCTCTCAGGATTCTCAATAGACAACTCCAGTGGCTTCTGTCACTGCGATTTGGATGAGGCATGCCAGTTATTCTGACCAAACGGCAGGTTCAGACAGGAAGTAAGGACACTGTGAGACAGAACGGTCTTACTCAAGTTCCAGTACCTAAATACGCAAACGGGTGGGGGGAAACAAGAAAGTAACTGGTCCGGTCTCTACAAGCTAGTTATTCCTCTGACAATTCTGTGTTCCCTTTGTGCCACTTTACCAGTACAAATGATAGAAACCCTCTTGAAATAAATTCATGCATAGAAAATACCCTTTATCACATGAATCATTGTGAACTGAGCCTTGGCTTATATATAGTAATAAAAGCTACCTAATGTTTCTTGGCATAGGTCTGTGGCTCTGAAAAGCTGGAATACTCAGTTGTTTCCAACAGTGAATGCTGGAAAAGTCATTCATGCTTTCTCACAGATAATTGTAATCTTGCGGGAAAGATGGAGAACATCGTTGCACCTTAGGGCTGGTCCTGTAATCCTGTGTGGGATTTCATCTGTGCTTTCCTGGCTTCCCTCCTGTCTATAGCTGGCAAAAATTCATGGCAACATATTCACCTTATGGTTTGGATGGGCCCCAGTGATTGTACTGAATGGATTTCAAGCAGTTAAGGATGGTATGACCATGCACCCTGAAGATGTTTCTGGGAGGCTAGTGTCTCCTTTCTTCAGAGCAATGGCCAAAGGAAAAGGTGAGAATTTCTTGCTGTAAATATTGCACAGAAACATCATCTTGACAAACTGCAGCTCTTTTGTAGCTTGTAACCACTTCCAAAGGTACCACAGTAGCAGGGTTTGTCTATGAGGAATGACTGCCAGGTGAACTGCAAAGTAGGGAGGGGTGAAACAGCCTTTGGATAGTAGTAGGAGGAAAAGACCAGCAAAAGAAAAAAGATTCAAAATACCTTGTGTGAAATATTCACTGGAGCAGATTCAAAGGTGATGAGATGAGGCAGTGGTAGGCTGTGCCATAGAGAAGTGGAGGAAGAGCAGGAAACAGCACGCTTCCTTGTCCTGGACTTGCCGCCTCCCACCATTACGTTTTCAATTGAAGAATGAGCTTGATGGTGGGATCTTCTTCCCATTCCATTCCTTTTGTGAATATTTTCTTACTCGCACAGTTCCATCTAGAGGTTCAGTGCACTTCTGTTTCAACCTTGCTTAGGTTCCATACTCCCCAACCATACCGGAAATTCCCAAACTCCTGATTTTCATGAACAACTGCATTATGAAACAACCTGTATTTTATTTGGGACCTCAGCTTTTTTTAAGGAAACCTAGTTCCTTAAGTATTTCTAATTTGCATTTGTTTCAGTCATCGGTGATTCTTATACTACATTAAAGACCCTGTTAGTATATGATGTTTATTTCTTCTGAAGGTATTTGTGACAAAGACCAAGTACTGAACTTTTCTGCCCTGTGGACAGGAACTTTTCTCCATGACTGTGGACAGTCAGAACTCTTTCCCCTTTTCCCTTCATGAGAATCATTACTCTGGTCAGGTGAGCTCCAAGCATAGAAGAGAGTGGGAGGCAAGCACTTCAGAGAATGTCTAGAGAAGCAGCTGTCAAACTTTCTGAGATAACTGGTTGTCTTGGATCAAGCTCAATCCTGCAAGTTATCTTATTACCCAGCTGAGTTTGTCCATTTTAGCCCTGCCCACACGCTTATATGCCACAGCTGTTCCTTTGCGTCTTTGTGTTCATAGGCAATGCAATAGTTTCATTATATTCTGTGGTTTAGTAAATCTTTTAATGTAGTCTTTGTCTATAATAAATATTAGCATGATACAGAGCTCTTCCCTGAATGAATGCAGGGATTATGTTGGCAACTGGTCACACCTGGAAGCAGCAGAGAAGGTTTGCACTGAGGACTCTACGCAACCTTGGTCTGGGGAAAAGAGGTCTGGAGCATCGAGTTCAAGAAGAGACCCACCACCTGGTAGACTTCTTTGCAAGTATGAAAGGTATCTCTGCAATAAATACTGATTCATTTTTGTCATTAGTCTGATGTCTTTAGTGTATGAACTTCTCTGTCCTGCTCTGAAATCAAGGGCAGCTTTTGTTCCACAAGAGAGTGTGCAGGGTCTTACAGTGTCTATGTGGAATGGACTGAAAATACAAAGACCCCAGTTCTGTGTTTTCAAACCCAGTGGGAGACTATTCTTGTTCAAAGTTATTTACAAAACTACTAAAATTGGGAAGCAAAACTGGAGCTTATTTATATCATAGAATGCTTAAAGTGGAAAGGGATCTTTGAAGATGGTCTAGTCTAATCCCTTCTCAAAGAAGGGTCAATCAGAGCAGGTTGCTTAGGGCTGAGTCCAGTTGGGTTTTAAATATCTGCAAGAATGGAGACTTCACCACCTCTCTGGGTAACCTGTTCCAGTGTTCAATCAGCCCTATAGTAAAAAAGTATCTTACGTTTAGGCAGAATTTAATGTATTTCAGTTTTTGCCCATTGCCTCACTTGATACCATTGAGAAAAGTTTAGCTCCATGTTCTTTATTCCCCTCTATCAGGTATTTATACACGTTTAAGATACTTCCCTGATCCTTCTCTTCTCCAGACTAAACAGTCCCAGCTCTCTCAGCCTCTTTCAAATCAGATGCTCCAATCCCTTAATTGTCCTTGTGGCCCTTTGCTCAACTTGTTTAGTATGTTGATGTCTCTCTTGTACTGGAGAGCCCAGAACTGGACACAGCACTCCAGATGGGTCTCACCAGTGCTGATCGGAGGGGAAGGATCACCTCCCTTGACCTGCTGGCAATGCCTTTCCTAATGCAGCCCAGGATAATGTTGGCCGCCTTTGCCTCAAGGGCACATTGCTGGCTCATATATGGTGCTGGTACATAAAGATATGGACACATTATCAATGCTGATGAATTAAGTCTTGTAACACCATTTGCATGAACTCTGTAAAGCAGTGACTAGAATCTTGTCTTCATTACAACATTTTATCCTGATTAACCCAGTTAGGAGCATTTGAGTTGGATTTCCCAATGCTGATCATTATGCAAAGGCACAGTAAATCAGGACATGCTGTGGCTAGCATTGTATCAATTAAAAATAATTAAATCTAGCCCAATCCCATGGTTTAAGAACTAGGAGAGACTGAGATGTGACCACGTGTGCTGGAAAGAAAAGCCCAGAACAATAGGTTGCTAATCAGAATTGTGCATTGGATGTTGGACAGTTGCATCAGTACATACATAAATATAGTTGTTCATAGTCGTTTATTCTGGAGTCAAAAAATAGTTTTTTTGAGATTAGTTTTTCAAGTAATTGCTTTAAAATAAGTTATTATATTGTTGACACAGTTGGTTGAAAGGAGTTTACGACATTTTATCTTACCAGAGGTTGTACATCTCTAGCAAGGTCAGACAAAATATAGTAGCCTTACATGTATTTATCTTCTTGCTGAATAAGGCTGCCTCTCGTCTTACAGTTCTCCCCTCAGATTTCCTTTGACCACAGTGTTTTCAGTCATTCCCATGCTTGAGACCTATTTTGAATTTGTCAGACAGCAAAGTTGCATATAATTTTTTCTTACCTCTAAATTTGCTCTATCATATTACAAAATATTTTACACATTTGGCATTTCTTTAGGGTGCCACCCATTCCTGGGATTATGGGATTGCACCATAGTTGTGAAGAATCAGTTTGATACTACAATTTTGTAAGAAGATTGCTGCTTCTCTGTGAAATGCAATGCTCTCTTGACAGTTCTTTGGGTAACCTATAATATTCTCTCATTTCACTAAAGCAGAATAGAAGACATTAACAATGACATTTATTATTATGGTTGCAGGGAAACCCCTGGATCCTTCTTTCCCTCTCGTTCATTCTGTCTCAAATGTAATTTGTGCTGTTGTTTTTGGACATCGCTTCTCCAGAGGGGATGAAACCTTCCATGAACTGATTAGAGCCACAGAGCATCTATTCAAATTTGGAGGCAGTTTTATTCATCATGTAAGTAAATGATCTGTTGTCTTTTTCTGAATAAGACAGAAAGGGAGAAATGCAGATTCAAGAGGTTAGGCAAAAGTTTTCAAATGGGTGAGTGATGTCCCATGCAGCTTTACTGGGCAGTGCACTATCTCAAAGTGTGATGCTAATGCTCTATATACCAGCCTTGGTCATTTGTGTTCATTGTCCTGTGTTGGAGTACTGTGATAAGGTAGTTTGCTCTTAAATCTTTGCAGCAAGGCACAAGCTGATGGACTGTTCCTGGGTCATGTTTGTTACTTGGTTTCTCAACCCCCATGCACAACAGATTCCTGCCTTGGGCATCATGATTGTTGAATACTAAATGTTAGGTCTAAAAGTGTGATTCATGTGCCAAGTTTAGACACTGTTTTATATACAGTCAACAGAGAGAAGAATGATTCAAATACCGAAGCATTTTGCCTGTGGCTACTTATCTCCATTTCCTCTATAAGAAGTGGAGACTTGAAGACTTCCCAGAGGAATTCTACTCCTTCACCCTGAGTGAGGAGCAGCTCTAGATGCAGGCAGCAGAACATAGGAAATGCTAAGCCAGTAAATATACCTGTAAGCTTGGCAATCAAAACAATCAGCACTCTTCTGAGAGTCAAGGACTCATCTGACACTAGAAGAGGCCTGCTTTGCACAGAAGTGTATTCAAAGTTGCCCAGGAGTTTTGGTTCTGGTTCCACTTCTAAAGTTGTCCCATACATCTTATGCAGTAGCTTCTTAATGTAAAACACATAAGCAATCCCTGTAACACAGAGATTTCCCCCCACATCCCATGGAGCATTCTTCTCACTGAGTTACGATCAGGTTCCCTTTTGCTTAGCCTAGCTTTGGTCCTGTAAGTTGTGTGTAGTGGTGGCAGGCGAGACCTGCTTTTGGGATAGAGAATATACCTCCTTTTCTTCTCTCCTTCCTATCCTAGCTTTGCTTTAGTCCAATGAATAAGATGCTGTTCTGGGAAATAAGAACAGGAGTTCAAACCATTCCAGAGGGAGGGCTGCAATCTTCCCACTTCCTGGATGCAAAGGGTACTCAGCATTTTGTAAAAAGTGGACATTGCTGCATCCACATTCCCATTTCTTAACTGGATTCCATGTTGTCAGACACTGAACGGGAGAATGCTGTGGATTGGGCCCCTCCAGAAATGGAGGAGGAGTTTTGGCAGGACTGGTAGCCAGGAAGGTGGATGGGCTCAGTTCCTGTCTTGAACGTTGACAGCTAAATTCCACTTACAGTTACAGTGCCATAGTAGCCGGAAAGTGCGTGCATTTGAGAGTAGGAATGCATATAATCTGGGCACCCATATATGATTAGTCAGACCACAGTTGTATGTAAGGCTTCTGAACAGATTTTGAAAGAAAAAAAATACCAGAGATGGAACTAAACAAAAAGGATATGAAGTTCTATGTGAATTTACCAGGGGCTGGACTACTACCTTTCTGTGATAAGGCAATGATTAATTGATAATTGGATGTCTGACAATAAGAATTGATTTTCCAAAAAGATGGAAGTATAGTCTATCTAATTCAGCCAGACTCCAGTGAACACCCAATAACGTGCTTTCTGTGGTATAATTAGAAGAGTATGAGAACAGCTCAGCAAAATGAAGACAAAGAAAGACTGAAAATTTATCAACTTCTGCTGATAAATAAATCACGGGATTATGTTTCGAGCATGAAAAGAACTATTAAGAGAAAATACACTGCAGATACAAGAACAATGTATACAAATTACCGAGGCATAAATATAGGCTGAAAATCAGAATGAACTTTCTAGCTTTCAGAGTAGGTAGAAAGCAGCTATTCTTAGGCCAGATTTTCCCAAACAGTAAGAGAGGAGGATAAAATTAATCTGGTTGTGTCAGCTAATCCTTTCTTCTTTTCTAGAGGAGAGCACTCAAAAATGTCAGGTAGCTGTTTCTCAGATTTTCTGCGTTTCAGATGTTTCAAGTTTTATTAAGGACCCTTGAGAGCTCGATTAGTAGACAGTGCTTTGGGGGATTACCGAGTTTGTATACCAGCCGCTGGTAGCTGGCCCTTGCTTTGGGTTGTATCAACTGCTTTTGCACATCCTGGTGAGGACAGTTTGCAACGGCTTTGCTTCTTCCTTCCTGGTATCCTCCACTGGAGGGCAGGATCTCACTTTTTAAATGTCTGAATACAGTTCATTGTAATTGAATACATGAATTGAATAATTGAATAAATTAATACAGTTCATTCTAATTATAATCATTCTAATTTGGCTTGTGGTTGAGCTGAAAGCCTGTGGAACTCTGAATCTTACCATCAACACAGCTAGAAATTATATAGTGTACTGTTTCACAACTTGAAAACATAAGCATAGTCTTTGTCAAAATATTTTACTAATGATGCCAAAAACACATGCTAATATGAATATTACCTTCTCTTTTTAGTAGGCCTAAAATGCATTTTCTAGTGATAGAGACTTTCTGGTACCTCTTGTGTGTCACTCCCGCAGCTGTATGAAATCTTCCCCTGGTTGATGTGCCGTCTCCCTGGTCCTCATAAGAAGGCGTTGTCTTGCTATGATGTCCTGAGCTCTTTTACAAGGAGAGAGATCAGAATGCACATGGAGCGTGGGATACCAGACGAACTGCAGGATTTCATTGACTTTTACCTGGCTCACATTGAAAAAGTAAGTATTTGTTCTGGCTGATCATACATTCATGGGGAATAAGGTGAAATGGACCATTAAATCATCCAGTCTGAGCCCTTCTATCACAATCTCTTACCTTTCATAGACATCCTAATGTGAATCCAGTAACCAGGGACTTGCTAAATCCTTTCTAATTATTGATATGCCACAGCACCTTGCAATCCTTTCATTAAAGGGCAGGTTAATACACTGCATTTTTTCTCATTGGCACAAGTTACAAAGTTATTTAAGGCCTCCAGGAAAGGATACTGAATTTCTAAGTGGACCACAAGACAACTGGGAAGATTTTGGGGAGACAACGTGGGATGTTCCGGATAGGATATTTGGCTGGTAAGGGTTTGTCAGGAGAGGTTGCTGCAAGAGGACAGTTGGATTTTGAGAGCATTTTGTGGGGAAATAATCTAGGAGTCAGCGGAGTTTCAGACAAGGCTGGAGAAGAGGAGAGTGCCAGTGTCAGTGAAGTTTCAAGCAGACAAAGGGAACTGGGACAAATAAGGGCATTTCGGGCAGGCAGGCATAGTAGAGGTAGGTGGGAATCCGTAGGGTTTTGAAAGGCTGTAGGAGGCTTGCATAAGCTGTGAGTGGGGACACACATCTCTCCCTTTTCTAGACCTTACCAGGATCACTTTTTCTTTGTCTGAGTCTCTTGGGAACTGGATCCCCTCCCTAATCCCTGGACTAGCAGCCCTTCCCCTCTGTGACTACTTCTACCTCCACTTAACCACTCTTCCTTTCTCCTCTTCTCCACTGTAGTAGGCCATATTCCTCCTCCTGTTCTGCTTGGTGACAGGAAGAAAAAGGAGAAAGGGGAGGAAGTGACAAGATGAGACTGGTGTTGCTGGGGGGTGACAAGGCAAGAGTGGCTCAGAGAGCCAAATGAGATCCTGGATAGGGGGTATCTAGTCTTGCAGCCCCTGGAGAAGTGAGTAGTGGGTGGCAGTGCTTCCCTGCAGGGACAGCCGGTGCCCCTTCCGCCATGGTCATGTGCTGGCTGCAGGAACAGAGGGCACTGCAACCTTGTCAGGCCGTAAGCACCCATCCTGCATCTCCTGGCACAGCCGAAAGGGGTCTGCCATCCTGGACCGCTGCCTGCCTTGTGTACTCCCTGAGTTGGCTCTGCTGCTGTCCTCAATCACACTAGAGAAACATGCATCCAGGGAAGAATGTCTGTTAGTTACTTCTGTCAGCCAGCTCTTTAGTCTTTTAGCATGTGTCTTATGAATACTTCGTAGTGCTTGATTTTTTTATTATTGTGGGGAACAAAAGCAACTATCTTGTGGAACTCCAAGTATATTGCAACTGTGAAACTGTCATTATTGTCTGTGGGGATTGACGGCACGGACTCTGGCAGGAGGCAACCAAAGACCTTTATTATACATTAAGCTCTCCTCTTACACAAAACTCAAGTGTTCACGCGCTATCAGCAGCTTACTGATAGGGTACAGCCTTTTGATCACGCGCATCTAGACACAAGCACATAGGCTAGTCTTCTATAAACACAGCAGTTTCTTCTTACTTGTTGTTCTCTTCTCACGGACACAAGGCTCGGTTGTCAAGGTCAAACTCTGCAATGCTTGTCGTCGGGCTGCCTATCCCCACAATTGTCCAAGCTGGTAATTCTATTAAAGAATCAGATCAGATCTCCTTGCCAAGATCAGTTTCCTATATCATAATAAATAGCATTAATTTGTATTTCTAGCTGGTAATTCTTTATTAATTGATTCCCATATCAGCTGCTATATTTTTATGTCCAGGGTGGATGTCAGCCTAACTGGCTTCTAGTTCCTTGGATCCTCTTGTTTTAGATTTTTTGATACTGGCACAATATTAACACATCTGGTCTACCAAAGCATTTAACTGCTTCTAAAGCCTTTCACTGCTGCTCTAAGATTTATGAGACTTGAACATCAGTGGACCAGAAATTGTTTCAGCGAGCTCTTCTGGGACTCTGCTGGGTGGAAATCATCCAAGTTTGTTTATTAAAAAAAATGAACTGTCTCTAATAGATACGCAGGGGCAATATAAAAAAGATCAGATGATATTACAACAGGGAAAAACATCCTTCCCACTTTCTAGTTGCTCCACTGGCAAAAGAAAGATTCAAGACCCCTGAGCATAACCTCCCTAAATTTAGACAATTAATTTCCCCAAACCGTAACAATATTTTTTCATGGTTTCAGCATATACATGCATGTCCTCACACTTCTAACTGAAAACTGTAAAACCCCAGAGCAGCTGTACGTGAGTCATTGTGGCCTTGTAGTGGAGAAGAAGCCTGAATACCACAGGTTAAGAACTTTTGACAGCCCAGTGTTCTGACCCAGCCCTGGTCACTGTATTGCTTGGTAGAAAAACTAAGTGATGGAATATGGCTTGAGGCATGAAGAACGACATGCTGGTACACATCTTCAGAGGAACATTTACTTATGAAACATTCTAAATGTACCACTATTTGCACAATTAAGCCAACAATCCTTTTCTGTGGAGAACATGTGATTTAGCTTCATGATTAAGAGTGGAGTAAACATGGCTTGTTCATTTGTGAAACGTTAGCTTTTCATACTGATAATCATCTTTGGTGTCTAATATTCTTTATCAGTCTCTCTGCATTGTACTGTAGGCAGAACACACTACAGCTTGGAACCAGTGATGAAATCACATTTAAAACTATTCTGATTTTTCTAACTTTCATGTATAAACCTCTACTTTATCTTATCATTTGCAGTCCAAAGATGAACCTAGGTCTACATACAATGAAGACAACATGGTTTATTCTATAAATGACCTTTTCTTGGGTGGATCAGAGACAACAAGCACTACTTTGAACTGGGGCCTGCTCTATATGGTGGCAAATCCAGACGTCCAAGGTGAGTGGATAAGCACGTCACAAATATTTCTGATGCAATAGGACAGCCAAGGCATAATGTTTTCATGGATCAGAGACTATTCGTCGATACTGGTATACGGCTAGTGGCACATGGACCTTGTACTGGTGGATCTGCGCTGGGCAGCATTGGTAGATCCACAGTATCTGTATACAGGCTCTTACAGCAGTCACAGGCATAAGGCAGTTCCCAGAAAGAGTTAACAGTTTGGGAAGTATGCATATGTATAGGAGACAGTGGCTGGTTGAGATGGAGGAGTTGAGGTCTTTGGGGAAATGAAGATTGCAGTAGGGTAGTCAATGGAGTAAGAGGGCTGGAGTTGCTGTTTTGGAAGCTGGAGGGTTTGC
This sequence comes from Aptenodytes patagonicus, assembly GCF_965638725.1. Classification (NCBI taxonomy): domain Eukaryota; kingdom Metazoa; phylum Chordata; class Aves; order Sphenisciformes; family Spheniscidae; genus Aptenodytes; species Aptenodytes patagonicus. The sequence continues at coordinate 13,162,632 of NC_134954.1, read as the reverse complement.
ACGCATAATCCTTGAAGTGGCCACTGCTGCAGCCATTGGTGAGGTGCTGATGGTACTTCAAGAAACTGAGCTGGGTTCTGTTTTAGTTGTAAACACGACTGGTGGCTGAAAATAATTAACCAGAAACTGATGTGTGATAGTAGGGATGTCACTCTTTGGAAACTTACTTCAATTCTGCTTTGTATTAGCTGATGGTCAGTGATGGGGGCTACAGGGAGTCCTGCCCTTCTTTGTGCTCTGTAGGTCACAGAAGTAGTAAAGATAATCACCTAAAGGTCAGTTGGCAACTTTGACTTCACTTTTGTCCATCAGTCCATTTATGATCCCAAGGTATCAGGGTGTCTATTTAATCCGTGATTAAATTAACTCTGTGATGTATCTGAGTTTCTTGCAACAGAAATTATGCCAGTTGGGAGGGGAATTTGATGGCTCATCTGTTATGTCTATGTATATTTAAGAAGTTTATTTTTAAGTCTAGCTTTTAAATAACCATCAATCATTTTCATAGAGCACTAAATGAAAACCAAAGAAAGAATGCTATCTTATGCTGGATAACAGAAATCTCATTGTTAGATAGCAGAATGTGTGCAAATACACAGAGGAGGACAGGATTTTAAATGGTGGAAAAAAATGAAGATAAGAAAAAACTGCTCAACTTGTAGCTGTCAGACAAGAAGATCTACTTAATCTCGTGTTATTGCATGTTTATTATCACCTAATGTAATTAAGGTTATGAAAGCGCTGACTCACCTAAATAATTTTATTTATCTGAATATAATACCTTGCACATACTTGGGAAAGCAGGGTGTGTGCAGAATGATCCTTCCCTGGCTTCTTGAGTCGTATATTGCATCCAGACTCTCATAATGAACTGACACCAGTATATCTGTCCCCATTTAATCGGTGGCTTCCTTTTGAACCCATTCATACTTTTGCCTGTGTTGACACCCAATGACAATGTTATGCAGTTCCATTATGTACCATATGGAAAAGTCTGGCCTTTTGCCTAATCACTGAATTGGGCTCTCCTTGTTCTCTGAAGCACTGGAACAGAGATGCATATTTATACTTATGCAGTGACTGATCACTTCAAACTATACCAGATCCTGAAGTAGTCGTGCTTGATTTTGCAAGCTAGTTCTTCATAGAAGGAAATTTACTTCACTTAAAAATCTTTCTGGATATACATTTTAAATTCTGTAAGGTGATTAAATCTCTGTTGTCAGGGTCTACCTAACATAGTTTTGTGAAAGTCTGCTGGCAGTCACTGAGCAGGCTTGATGTGAATGGGCACAAACTGATCAATGGAGAATTGGCTTCCCTGCATCTTAGTGTTGCTTCAAAGGGTCTGGAAAAAGACCGGATCATTTGTTAAAAATCTAAGGCATTTTTATGATGTATGTACTGCCTCTCTTGATGTTTACAAAACAAATCTTTTACTTTTGTTAATGCTCCCAACACTCCTGTGCAATTAGTAATTTAAATCATGCTATTCTTGATCAAAAGGCAGGTGCCAAGAAGCAGATCCAGTTTTTTTAAAAGGTATTTGGACATTGTTCTAGTTGGCATTGCTTCACTTAACAGACGTCCTACATAAGAACCATTTCCATTTAATAGGAATTAGGCTTTTAAGGCCCAGATTCACCTGGCTTAAATTCCAGAGAGCTGTGAACGTAGTGATTCTAACTGGCTGTAGGTGCCTGAGGCACCTCGCCAAAAGAAAACGCAAAGATAAATATTATCTCTTGTATTTAAGTGTTAGTAAGGCAACTCTTAGAGAGTTTTAAATTTTTAGGCAACAAATGTCTTTTCTTAATCTACAATCAAATATCTTCAGACTCAGAAGTAGAGCTCCCATATGTTTAAGCTGTTGGAACCCCTGCTACTTTTATTTTCTTTATAAAAGTTACTTACATTTTTACATCAATTTTGTTGCTGTCCTTGTAGTTGTAAATAGGAAATGTCTTTGAAAATGGAATTAGTGAAAATACTTGATATAATTTTCCACCTGCAATGGTGAATATTTCTCCGCAGAGAAAGTGCAGAAGGAGCTGGATGCTGTTCTGGGTCCTTCCCAGTTAATCTGTTACGAGGATCGGAGAGAACTGCCCTACACAAATGCTGTGGTTCATGAGGTTCAGCGCTTCAGCAATATTGTCTCAGTTGGCATGCCCAGAGTGTGTGTGAGGAACACTACATTGCTCGGCTTTCCCCTCAAAAAGGTACAGACACAGTTTCTCAGTTGCTACAGACTTTTCCTGCATCAGTAGAGCAAGGTGTGGATTAAAATCTATTTGTGCCAGGGTCTTCTCAACAGCAGTGGGGTTGGAAACCTCTGGGTCATAGCCTGAATGGCAACAAAGACAAGAAACCATCTGCCAGGCTGAGTTGAGTGACGCAGCTCTTGGGAGAGGGTTATCAGTAGTGAAAGGTGCCCCTGGATGGAAGAAGGGATTTTAGCAAGTGTTTCTACAAACCAATGAAGACAAAACCTTAGAGACTGATACTGAAGGATACTGTGGTTGATTTGTGCTAATAAAGCATTGGAAAGATTTCTGACTGAATTTTTGCCTGCAGAAAGCCTGTAAAAGATCCAGGGAAAAGCATGAAGGTTTGCAACTAGCTTTCATCAAGAGATGGTATCACAGAAACTTCTAATGTTGGAAGTGAAAATGAGTTTAGTACAAATAAAGTTGTTAGTTTCTAGTGACATGGCCACTTCCACTGTCAGGCTTGGACTGACATTCTGGAACAAACAGACTTCATGTTCCTCACAGTTCTTACTGGGGAAATGAACCTGCCAGCACACAACACTGAACTCTGAAAGTAAAATAACACTGGTCTCACCTAGCTGGTTCTGACTGCTGGGGGAGGATTGACAGCCAGAACTGAGCTAGGGTTTTTCTCCTTTCAGGGCACCATAGTTCTTCCAAATATTGCTTCGTCTTTGTATGACCCAGAGCAGTGGGAAACACCTCGACGGTTCAACCCTGGTCATTTCTTGGATAAGGATGGAAACTTTGTGAGCCAAGAAGCCTTTTTACCATTCTCAATAGGTAAATGGACTGACAGCACAAACATTAATGGTTTGAACTGGGACTGTTGAATTAAGATGTCTATTAAAAACCTATTGGTCATTTATTTTAAACCTTTTTGTGGAAAACAGTGATAAAATCAACATGATTACTTTCAGTAACATTTCCCAATCCAACTACAAACATTCGTTCTACTGAACAAATTATAACATGGAAAATCAGAGGTGTCCTGACAAATGTATAAATATAACTTGCTCTATTTTTGGAAGGAAATTCTTTGCTAATGATTCTGGTTATTGATTTGGGGCATACATTTCAACACCAGACATACATTTGGAAAATACTTGCAAGCAGCTGTGCTGATTCTTTATGTGTACAAAACTGGAGTACAACATCTCCCAGGAAGAGCAAGTCCTTATTCTTCATTTACATGATTGAATGAATTCCTTTAAAGTTGTCAGTCAAATGAAGACGAGACTTTTGAGGTAATTGAAGCGAAACTCAGAGCAGAAGGGCTACACTGCTATCTATAGCTGGAGACAGGATTCTTTAAAGGAAGAATTACATGAAGTTTTGTGTCATTGATTGCATTAAGTCCTAGAGAAATTCTGGACTCGGCAAAAATACCTTTGCTTTGTGTGAGGACGAATACGATTGCTTTTGAGGTCAGGGTAATTTACGCACTGTCCTTCCCCCTCTTCCTTCTGCAGGGCACCGTGTGTGTTTGGGGGAGCATCTAGCGAGGACCGAGCTCTTTATTTTCTTTGCCAACCTGCTGCGGGCATTCACCTTCCGGCTCCCTGAGGGGGTGACGAAGATCAACGTAGAGCCCATTTTGGGGGGTACGCTGCAGCCCCACCCGTACAGAGTTTGTGCCATTCCACGCTAGGGTGGACATGTGCAGTATGTCACAGACCATCTATTAAGCAATCTTAGTTACTTTTGTGAATGTATGTCTTGAGCCCATATGTTTTTTGTCTTGGATATGAATTTCTGCTCCAAAAGGCACCTTTTGTCTACAGCAGGTAATTTTGTTCAGACCCTGCTACCTGCTCTTGAAGGTGATCTTTTCTTTTTTTTTTTTTTGTAAAAGTTCTTTTGATCTGGAACACACCATCATTCTCAGCCATAAAGGCACCATGCAGTTGCTGTCTGTCCTGGCAGATTTAAATCTGGTATGCTGGTGAGCAAATGACAAAATTGACTGGCAGACTTCAAAAATTAATTCATTATCTCCGAGTTATCCTGTTTTCAAAAGCAATGGAGTTTGGAAAAACATACCTGGCAAATTCTGCCTCTTTATATTACTGTCATCACTCATAACGTTTCAGTCAACTTTTTGTTGATGGTCACTAATAAAAGATATGAAGGAAAAATGAGCAACTGGTTTTATTTATGGATGACTTACAGTTCACTGACAATTTCTAGACTTGATGCAGCAGAATATGTATAAGGCATATTTAAATCTGCCAGAGGATAATTGGTTTGAGTCCAGCAGAGAAAAGGTGCAGGCTGAAACTTGGTGAAGAGTGAAGATACAGAGAGAGGATTTCTTTTAGGGCAGATACTTTTAATATTTTAAAATTCTGCCAAGCTAATTTTTGGAAAGTCCTTTCTAACAGAGCAACTGTTTACTCCTGTGGGTTGATTCCTGTCAGGATCAGCACTGGGTGGTTGCTACAGCAGGTGCAAGGAGCTCCTCCAAGGGGCAGTTTGGGTTGAGGAGCCTGCTGTAATTAGAGCTGATGGTAAATTGAAAAATATACATTGAAAACACCAGAGATACTTTTTAATCACCTCAGAAGTTCAGCAGTATACCTGAAGCTACAAAGGCTTGTCATTTAACAGTTGCACTGATGATCTTAAAGGTCTTTTCCAACCTAAACAATTCTATGATTCTATATACACAAAATACTGGTCAAATTCAATGAAAGAGTCTATAATAGCAGAAAAGGAAAAAAATTGGTTCCTGTGGTGAATATAAATTTATTTATATTGTCTGGAAAAGACTTGTAAAGTGTAAGTGAACTTGTCCTTCATTAATATTCCTATTTCTGTGAGAGAGGGTAGGACAGCTAAACAGACGATCATCTGTTAAATCAGTTATCACTAGATGTCGACCACTGTGTGATTGAGATTAGTTTAGGCAGTTTACCATGAATCACAAATTTAGACCTGTCTCATTATTTCTAATTCAATAGCTGATGGAACACAGCATCAAAATAGTAAGCACTTGATATTTAGCTGTTATTAAATTAAATGACAGAATAGCACTAGTAAAATATGGTAGATCACATCCTGACATTTTATGTGACAGAAAACTGTGTGCCCTGTTAAAAACTGATGTCAAAGTCTCTGTGGATTTGCATGTGTGCACAGATAGATAAGGCAAAGCAGAAAACGCTGTGATTTGGGGACGTTGGAGCTGTCATTGCTTCTTAAAAATGAAGATGGAAACATCAGTAGCATTACAAGCATTAACATCATTGCTATGTGGTGCTGTTGCTCCTGATGCTTCCTCAGATATCCTTCCAAAAGGGAAGCTCATAAATAGGTCTGAGATGGAAGCTTGCCCAGGAAGGCCCATATGCAGCCAGAGCAAGATGAGTTGCCTGAACCCAAAACAATGGACATAACTACCGCTTGACCAGATGCTCAAGAGGAGACATGCAGGGTGCTTCAGAGGAAAACTGTACATCGTATGTGGGTAGGTTATTCGCGCATGGTCGTGCTAACGTCTATCTGTGACAGGAACTGCTTGTTGGTGATTTTTAATCTGTTGTGCACAGTTGCCCGGGAGAGGAGAGCCCAGCACATGAGGTGTGGCAGCAGGACATCAGCAGGAGGCTCACAGCAGGGAGATGGGAGAGGTATGCTTTTCAGAGCCTTTGCATTTCTGTTCTTGCCTGACCTATTTTAAAAGCGATTCACTTTAGCTCATGTTCTAATAAAGCCTGGTCTTCCTCTTAAAGCCTGGCTGATGTTGCCACAGAAGGCCAACAAAGCTGAGAGCAGCTTTGAGAGGAGCCCAGCTGCCACTCCCAGGTTCCATGCCAACTCTATCAGCCTTGGCTGCGTGGTGCCTCCTCCATCAGGCTGCTGAGCCGTGTCGATCCAGGGCTGCTGGTCTTAAGGGGTGTCTTGGAGACCTCCACCATATCCTTCATTCCTCTCTCTTCTCTTGTTTATTGCTTCTACATTATTTCTCATGGCTTGTTCGGGCTCCATTTTTGGGACAGACGAGAGGGATTGACACCCTTTCTGTCCTCTGTATCATGGATGCTAACCAGCCTGCTAGTGTCAGTGCACAGCTCAGTTATTTGCTCCCACATCGTCACCTTTCTCTGTGATGGCTGAGGTTAGTTGCTTTTAGCCTGTAAAGCTGATCATACTTTGGTGCCTGATTTCTTGGCATGGGGGCCCCATTTAAAGGACTGCTGTTCTCCTGGATTATCACATCAGTGTGTAGGTCAGTCTCTGTCTTGCACCTTTTAGATCACCCTTCAAAATTTAAATCCTTGTAGATAGAACATTGAAGAATGATTGGGAGCTGGCCTGGGTGACCAGTCAAGGAGGATAGGCTTGCAGGGAGGGGGACTGACTGACTTGGTTAGGCCACACTATTTTCCTGGAAACAAACTGGAAGTTCAGTTTTGTTTACAAACATGGGAAGACGGTCAGGCTTTAGCATAGTGGTTTTATCAGATATGGAAATCTCTGCTTTGTTCTTCATCACCTCGTCCGCCCCTCATTGCTGAGCTCTTCCCCATGGCTCCCCAAAGCAGCACCATGCAAGTGTTCAACGATACAGTGGAAGATCTGGCTAGAAAGGAAAATATAGAAAATGTAGAGAGGCAAAGTTGAAGATTCTGGGTTCATGTAGCTCTTGGAGAGGCTCAGAGCCTTACAATACCGTGATGCTCATCTGTCTCCCTTTCCACTGAATTCTGCAAGGACACTCTGAACCCAGAGGAGTTATCTGGTGAAGGTGGCTTCACAAGTCTTTGTCTCTGGAATAGCTCATGTCAGCAGGTGTGAGAGGTAATCTCCTTATGTATAAAATTGAGGCCAAAATATAAAAAGAAAAGAGAAAAAAATTAATTATGTCTTTGCTCTAAAGGCATTTGGAGAGAGAAAGCTATAATAATTATATACATAACTACAAATGACAATTAAAATGACACATGTAGGTCAACTTGTTTTTTTCCAAAATCAGGTGGAAATAAAAGGTTTGCTGTGAGAGTTTTAACTTTGTTAAAACATGATTTTCCTGAAATTAACATGTAAAATGTTTTCATGTTCATAGATCTTTACTCAATAGAGGAGGAAGCATTTTCTCAGAGGTAAGAGGTTAAGTAGATCACTGCTTAATGCAGAGATCTTTTAAAATATACCTTGGCTTCGCAGTCCCTTTTTTACCTGGTGATAATAAGAAAGAAGAATTCTAAGGAAAGGAAAAAGGTAAGAAAAACAAAGCAGTTCCAGGAAGAGAGCCTTAGAGTTAGTGAGAATTTAAATTTTTATCAACTACAAAATATGATCATAAATGTCATGATTTGGAGTGTGGGAAGGTGTGACTGCAATGGAACAGGAGGAGCACATAAAATATATCACTTTAGTGGGAGGACAGAGCACAGTGCAAAAAAAAAAAAAATCAAGCATTTATATCAAATGTCCTGTTGAGGAGAAGGCAGAGCGGTTGCAGAGCTGTATTTGGACATTAGGATGTACGTGCAGCACCAAGACTTTTGAACTGGCTGTGAAGGACCTTGTTCAGGGAGCAGAAGCAGGCCAACTCAGCCGTGCAGGGAGCTTGCCCTGGTTTTAGGCAGAGCACTTAGCCCAGGCAGGATTTTGCCTTTCTGCAGTGAGCTTCTTCCTGACATCGAAGTTAACTCTTGCAAAGCCAGTGGATGTTTCTACTCTGCACTGTGCTGCATCTGCAGGAAAAAAGTGGACCTTTCCCACCTGTGAGAAGTATTCCCCTTTAACAGGAAGAGAAATGTGGCTCCTATAAAAGAATAAGAGAATGGCAAAGGCAAGGAATAGAGTAGGGTGGGGTTATTTAATACAAATTCCCACGTTAGGAAGGACACAATTCTTGCCCTTCTTTCTTGAGCCTTAACAAACACATTCCAGTGTCTGCACAGTGTCAGAAGCACACCCTAAAGTGAATGCTTCTGCACTGTCTCATTCTTTGAGGAGTTTGCTAGTGACTATTGACATGAGATGACAATTTCAACATCTAGAACTTCTAGATGTGTTACCTGGCAGATTTGCTCCGTGTATCCTTAAAGTTTATACACAAAGCAAATATAAGTAATAAAGAATAAAAATTCAGTATTTCAGTAGTATAATGAGTACCGAGGAAAGTGCTGGTTTCTTAAAACTGCAGTACATCAGGAATGCTCTCTGGCAGATGGACAATTTAATGCCTTTTTTGGCTTTCGTTGTCAATGAAAATTGCAATGGTGATCCAGAGGCCAATACATTTAACACCACTGATGTTCATGGAAGCTATCTGTCTAGATTAGTAAGAAGAGGTTAGAAAATAACTAGATAAATGTGATGTTTTCACATTGGCTGGACTGATTTGTCCCAGGGCACTTAGGGGACAGTATCAACCTCAGAGCTATTAGCAGTTATCTATGAGAACCTGTGGAGGATGGGAAAAGGTCAAACATTTGCTTGTCTTCAGAATGTAAGAGAAGTTGCAGTGTTATAAATCAGTCAGCCTGATTGCACTTCTTGGAATACCCTGGAAAAATAATCAAATTGCAAGCACTGGGAGGAAAACAGAGTCGGTACTCACCAAATAATGTCAAAGTTACTTAGTTTTGTTTGACGACATAGCTAGAGGTCTGTTTTCAGGAGAGAAGCCGTTAATGTAATTTACTGCTCTTTAATGTGGCATTGACACAATCTCAGAAACTCTAGGGAAATATGGCATATCTGAAGCTTTGCAAAACTTCATGGAAAACTCAGGAAATACATATGAATAGTACCATGTCAAACTAGAAAGATAGGCTGAATGGGATTCTGTCCTGCATCTAATACTATTCAATATTTAATCGAGGACCTTGATAGTTAGTATAAACACCAAGCCTGGGTAAGTTCTAGTTTCTTGATGCTGTCAGATCCCAAACTGATGCCTGCAGCAAGGTGAGAAACAGCTATTCCCAAACTTCTTATGGTTCACAGAAACTTAAAGGCAGGACCATTTTATTTGGAATTATTACCTTTGTGAAAGCATGAAGGCTGTCATAACATGGATACTTCTCCTTATCAGTTTTAATGTCAGATAGCTGGAGAGGTGAGGATGACCCTATTCCAGTATCTCTCGTTCTTCCCTCCTTCCTTTCTTCCTGAGTGACACTTTTCTCTGGGGAGTTTCTCTGGGATTTTTTTCTTGATCATTATAGTTCCCACAGAGCAGTAAGTTGCAGCAGAAAAAATACATTTTAGTTTTGCAGTGACTCAAAATGCCTCTAAAAGCCAGTGTATTCAAATTCAAGTTTGATGTCCTGAGCTAAACTATTTTCTTTATATTTTCTTGAATGAAAGATTTAGTGGTAAAAATAGAAAGTTTTCATTAAGAAATTTCTGAGAGGGTTTATTTGAAACTGTGTTTATCCATTGAGATCATCAGCCTAAAAAAATCCCAATAAACTGGATTAATTTGAAATAGTATTTCAGCTGAGTTTGGCATATCTTTTTTCTTAGTGAAAAGCTTATGAACTTGTCCTAATATCTGTGAAGAAATCTCAGCCTGTGGTATTTTTAGCCAACACTCCAGGAACTATTTATTTGCTGTCCTGCGGTGTGAGATTCTAATGTTAAAGGAATAATGGTAATAAAATTGCAGCCCTTTCCCTGAATAGTTTATGATACAGAGCAGATGAGACAGGGTACGAGCTAATAATACGAGTATATTCTGGGGTCAGCTGGTGATATGATGATATTCTACAAGGAATGTATTTTAAGGAGCATTACAGAGAAAATGAAACATTTTGGACTGGTTTGTGTGATATTCTTTTTGAAATAACTTTTTTGAATACTATAAAAATGTTTATTCCAATGATGCAGTCACATGAGCATAGGTTCTGCCTTGTAAATTCATCTTGGATTGACAACTGTAAGCTATAGTTTGCAATATAAGGCCGGCAGCTTCCCTTAGCCCACTTTTGAGTAGTTTTAGGCAGGGACAAATATCATAGCCACCACCCTCCACTAATACTGAGGGTATCAGTAGCTTCAGCACTCATGGACAGTAATCAACATCATAGAGAAATGCAGACCATTGCTGCAGTTTTAAATTATATTACAAGTTTTAAGACTGCTATTGAATTATGGGACCTGCAGGCAGATGCACAGGATTTCAGGCTTGCTGCTTTCTGACGCTATCGTGGCATTGGCCTGAGTCATGGCAGAAAAGGACACATCTTTCCGGGAGTTCACTGTTTAGATATCTAGTCCCAATGCGTGTATTTGGTCTGACGCTGTAGTTAAGGGAAGCTGTCTCCACGCAGCCTTCAGCCTACTCAAGAACATCAACAGCTGCTAGAGAGAGTGCCGGTTCATTCAGCATAGATCAAGTGTGAATTCCACAGCGCGAAATCATCCAATTTTAATTTCAGCAGTGCATCCTCCGAAGAACCAGGCAGAGGGCAGCAAAGGTCTCTTTGAAAGGGCTGTGCCTGCGTTGCTGTCACTAGCTTATCAAGAGCTAGCTTTAAACGAACCAGTTTCCCCAGGGTACGCTGCAGTTCATTACATGCTCATTTGCCATCAGTATGAGACTGGTTGAGGGTGAGATTCAAATGCTACAATACAATGTCCTTAATAGATTGCTTGGACGCTTTGGTAAAACACAGTATCTGCAGGGTTTCTTGTTTACTAGGTACATGGATATTATTCACTGTGACCATGTTCTTCTGCCCTCTGATCAAGATAAGAGGTCTATAATTTTCTCTGTACTTACAGTCTCTCCCACATAAGGCAATGCAGTGCACTGGGGAAGCTCCCAAATAAATTACTGCGTCTCACATTAACCCTCGTTTTTTCCAGGTGAGATAGTGGCGTTAGACCAGGCCCAGATGTTGGAAAAACAAAGTAATTATACAACTTGAAACGTGGGAATTGCATCCATGAGGCTTAGCAGCAGAACATTTCTTCCATTTACCCTGCCTCCCTCCTTTCCTTGCTGTTAAGTACTTCCAAGAGAAAAGAGAAAACTCTGCTATAATTAAAGAAAATGCCACCAAACACCCAACCTCCCCAAAACAAAACAAAACAGAAAGTATTGAATAGAATAATTCTGACTTTTGTTCATCAGTTTTAGCTTGTTGATGATTTTTGTCCAGCTTTGCAGGTGAGCTTCCGCAGGAGGGGAGTCAGTTAGGACTGAAAATTACTTGCCTCTTATCTTTATGATGTGTTTGACAGGATGGTGAACACAGAGCTGACCAAAATGATTCTCCTTGAACAATGCTGTCACTTGATCAAAGCAAGCCCTGTACTCCTTGAATCTGAACAGTAGAAAGTGTCTCCAGCGGATCAACCCGAAGTGCTTAATGAACAAAGATGAAGGACTTATCTTTCCATCCTTCCCTTTCTGAAAGGCGTGTTGAGCACTGACTCCTTTAGTGGGTTACACGAAGTGCAGATGTTGGAAAGGTGTTTTCCATGTTAAGGACTGGTCGCAAGGAGTGTGATCTATTGTTATTGCTCAAACTTTTCTCATGGCTGGCTGGCTGTAGCAACCTGTGTCACTCCCCATTGACACCTGTTTGATTGCACATTATGTTATGAATACCTGCTTTGTTATGTGCGTGTAGTGGCATTTTCAGGCTTTAGGAAATTCTGCATTTAAGACTATTCATGGTCTTAAGTTAGTCTCTTTGTAGACTTGTATTATGAGGCATGCTAAAATTTCACTGCTGTTTGATCACACACTGTGTTATTCATGGGATCCCCATGGGCAGGACGGACATTGCTAATGGCAAAGGTTGCCCTCAATTTCTCTACATCCTTATCACCCAGTGGGTATATTCAGACTTATCGCATCACCAAAATGTGCACAGAACCAAATACTGCATGACTAATGCATCCATAACATTTCCTGTGGCATCTTCATTGTATTGTCTGAATGCTGCGTAGAAGATAACAACTAAATTTTCACAGCTCCAGGTACCATCACCCTGCTTTTGCTAATGAGGAAACAGTCCTCGTAGCCTCTGTGCCAACACTGACAAACAGCCTTGTGTGCTTCATTGGATAAGCTTAGGGCCTGAGTCTTTCAGTAGCTTTAGCACATGTTCGCATTTGTGCATCGAAATATTAAAATAAGATAAAATTAAATATTTATATTCGAAGCACAGCTCACAGCTTGCAGCCACTGTAGTACATTATGCTTCTCCAGACCTGAGCTTTGTTGTCTGAAGACAGACATCCATTCGGTGAACGTATAATTGGCAATCGGCTACATCTGAAGGGTAGGAACTGTGACTTGCCCAGCAGTACACAGGCATTCAGGGTGAGAAGCCAGCTCTCAAAAGTGGTTTTCTGTTGGCTTGGCCGGAAGATTTTCCTGTTATTCTCTGTCTTTTTGTGACAGTATCAGAATTCAGCATGAGAGATGAAGCCTGAGACAACAGACAAAGCTTTCTGTAATCTGAACTTGTTTACAGAGCAGGGGCTGCCAGGCACAGTGCTATGGATAATACGTGTCACATAATTAAAGACTTTATGCACACTAAGGTCTGAACTGAGCTTTGCCATGGGAAGAACAATCTTTGTTCTTGGACATTGCTGTCCACCTTTCACTGAACTTGAAAAAGAAATTCAAACTGACATGTGGAATCATTCAGTCAGCTTGAAATTAAAATGTGCTGGGATGCTACATCCCTACATGTGCAACTAGTACTGCTTGCTTTAATACAATTATACTGGGATCTACAGTAAAGGGGACATAAAACTTTCTTACAGTGCTCAGCTGACAAATATTTATTTCTTGCTATTTCAGCCTTGTGTGATCTACCATTTCTATGCCCTTGTTCAACCGCCAGCTGAAGTACAGAGTTTTTGAAAGCTTGAGTTAAGAAACAAAAACCAAAACCTGTTTTTGAAAACAAGATAAAAAGCTTTTCAGTTCTTGTTTTTAGACCATTGTTTTGAACAGTTAGATGTTCATTCTGCTGATAAAAGGAGTTTCATTATTTTTTCCAATTGTAGATGAAATTTTCCTGAATATAAGGCAATTTTTTCAAAATCCAGTGTTTGCACTATCCGTTTGTGATTCCAGTTCTCATTTGGTCATGCAGTTCTCTCTTTTGTGTCCATAAACTGAACACCATAAGGATCTCTGGGGGTAAAACGTGAATTCATTGAAAGCAGTTGCAAATGTGTCATACAACCATGACCACGTTGCTTAGAAGATTTTGTCTTAAAACAGATCAGACAGGGCATATTTGAGGAGTAATGTCTCCTGTGCTGGAGAAATTTGCTTGTGACAATTAATGACATTCTCTTCAGCCTGGAACATGTTATTAAAACGGGTGAGGAAAAGGTAAGCGGTAAAAGAAGGTATGTGTGATGTACATACTTAACAGGATTAAATCTCTGTAGGAAGGACTAAGAAAAAAAATGTTTGGCCTTCACATTGCTGCAGGAATTTTTTTTATACAGACAAGTGGAGAAAACCAGATGTGAAATGTGGACAAACACCATTCTCTGGCCTTGCTTTGTGTCTGCTAATTGTACAGTTTCTGGAGTTATAATATGCAAATATGCAAATACAAACTGTCATGCTGTTTTGTCTCCTGGTTTCTGAAAGAACAAAGCAGTCAGTGTGATCTCCTCATGAAGGTGGACAGGAAATACCAAGTGCAATAGCATAAGAAATTATCCTACTGTTTTAATAAATATTTAATAGGAGAGAGAAGGATATATTCCTTAGTAACAAAGCCTGTGAGGCTCATAGGTCAGCAAAGAGATCTCATTCTTCCTATTTATTCATGGATTTTTTTTTTTAACTGGTGTTTTCTGGGAGCTGATCCAGCTCAAACAGGTTGTAAATCTGCAGGATATCTTCACTTTGGAGAGGTCCCAGTGACTGAAGTTTGAGCCAAGGGGAGACACCTGGCTACCAACCCCAAACGAGCTGCCACGTGAGCTGTGCCTATTTCTGGGAAGTCAAAGCAAATGGAAAGGGTGAGATCACCTTGCCGTAGAAACTGCCTGGAAATACTCAGCTGTCCTTTTATGTGGTTGTCCCTGTTGTTTCCAGCACTGCTACAGTCTCGTAGAGCAGCAGAGAGCTACTTCATGTGTGTGGCTGTTCTGGCAGGAACGAGTGGTGTGAAAAGCAAGAAAAATGAAAGTGAGGGCAAATACCTGTGGCAAAAGGACAAGATCTGAGAAATGCATTTGAAGGCTTCATAGTGGTTTTGAGGAGGGGTAACTGATCTTTCAAGTACATATCCTGAGAATCTCTGCAAGCTGAGTGGATTTTCCAGCTGGCGAAATGGTTTATAAGATGTTCTGAAGAAAAATCTTTCCTGAAGCAAATAATCCTGGAAGAAGTTGCTTTCCCTGCTCCCTACTCTTCTCCAGTTGTACAACAGTTCTTCAGCCTCTGAGGGCACTTCTTTTCTCCTCTGTCCCCAGGTCCAGAACTGCAACCTTGTGCTGTCCCGTGCATGTTCGACATCCCCGCTCTGCCATAAATCCTCACTCCAGCTGTTGCACGGAACCGGGGGCTGCAGAGGAGCTGACAGGGACAATATATAAAAGTGGTGGATGTTTAGGATGATACATATTGTTTCCTGTGGTAGAAGATGGCTTTCCTGGTTTAATGAGAAACTCTGAGGCCTCTCTCAGCAGTATTAGTGCAAGCAATAAAACTTCTTGCAGCATAATATCTACAGGAGGAGCAACAGTTTTGACTTCAAGCGGTATTTCTCAATCCCTTTTAACTCAACATCCATGGAACATTTTTTGGGAAAAAGGACCTTCCTGGACAATGCTACTGTAAAGCACAAGCAATAACATAATAATTGGAACAATAAATAAAAATTAGGTCAATTTTTTTCATCTTTTTTTTTGCTTGCTTGCTTAAGTTTGGGGATGTGTCCATGTACTGTAGTTACTTCATGTGCAATCGATTGAGAAACTTGTATCTAAAGGACTGCATTTTCTTTGCCAGTATCAACTGCTAATCTCTTGCATATTAATTTTTTATATAGTATCAATGGCTGCCACCCAACTTACCTTTTGATCCATAAGTAATTGTCAAACACTGAAAGCTGCTGAGTGTGCTTGCCATCTTTCTTGAAAGTCACACTAGCAGAGTTGCTATAGGTGCTGGAAGTTATTTCCTGAAGGCAGGCGCTGAATGGCAAAGCCATAAGCAGCGTTGTCCGAGGGCTTTCTTCCATAGGAGATTTGGATAAACGTGGAGGGGCATTGATTAGCTGTGTCCCTCCTTCCCTTCCTCAGGGAACTGGCAGAAAAGCAACAAAGAACCAGCGCAGAGGCAGATGCTGAGAGAGAGGGCAGATTAACAGGGCTTGTTGGGGCACAGTCCTGGCTGTAAGATCAATTGTGAAGGGAATTTCTTGCCACACACAGTGTGTAACCCTCAATCCCCCTGTTCTCTTCATATTAGCACCTCGCAGTGCAAGTCCCCATCATTCAACTCTCCTTGGAAGCAAGAAGAAAAAGATTCCCTGAACAGGGAAGACAGACATGAGTCAGACTTCTGCCCACTGCACTTTATAGATGGCTAATTGTCACATTGCTGCTTTAGCAAAACAGATGTCCTCTGTTAGCAGCTTAATGCAGTTAGTGCAACCGCAACCTCAAAAGGTTGCTGTCCCTGCCACCATGCTGGAGATGTAGGAGTGTGCGTGTGTCACGGACGGTTATTAAGCTTCTGTGCTACTGCTTGATTTTTTTTTTTTCCTTTAAGATATATAAAATCAAATACAGAAATGTCACCTAAATCTTTCTCCAAAGTATTTTTGGAGGCTTATTTAGGTTGCTAAGTCAACCTCTCAAACCTGAGATGTTATAGAAAATAGCCCTACTTGAGAAAAAGCCTGTGAGGAATGACAGTGAGATTGAAGACTCTGAACTGCCAGTCACAGTTTCAGGTTTGGTCAGAGGATGTGTTATCTTCTCATGGTTACAAGCCATCCCGACCCTCTGTAACACCCATGTGGCTGCTTCTATCTCAGTCTTCCCTTGGTTTCTACATCCTGTTGCTCTACTTCTGTTTGCCACACCCTAATTAAAGACTTTGGGGAGCTGTAAATACCTGACTGCAAAGGATTTACAATGGGAAGTGTAAGGTGGAGGTAGGTAATGGGGGTTGGTACAGCTCCATTTATACTAATCTGGGATAATGCGTTGCTACAAGTTGAGTGCAGTAATTATAATACATTATTGAGAGGTGCTGATTCTGCCTTTCATGTTTTGCATTTAAATTCCTACCATGTAAATTTAGGGGTATTAATACTTGCCTGATTAGCAAGTCTGCTCCGTTACACGTTTTAAATATAAATAATTCTGTAATGCTGTGTAATTTCTTGCCTTCATATGTAGGAAAAGATAGCTTTGCCTTGACAGATCTAAAATGTAGTTAATAATGATAAAGCACCCTGAGATACTTGATGGAATGTGAACTAAAGATGGGAAATCATTGCTTATTTTTAGTATTGTATAAAGTAAATTGGAGTTATAGATCAGTGCTTACATCTTGAGGGTTTTTTGTTTTGGGTTTTGTTTGGTTTGGGTTTTTTAATGCTGGTTTAGAAGAATACACATTGTAAACTCCTGGATGTCCTCGTTTTGAACATATGAACAGTTTAAAGACAGGTTAGGGGTTGTACTGGTCTTGCAATCTTTATTCATTAGCTTGTTGGTTCACTGTTGTACGTTATGGCAACCTTCTCAGCCCTTCTTTGCCTCCAAGTCTTCTCCTATTTTAAAAGCTGCTTCTCATTTTGCAACCACTGGTACATACACCTGCGTCCCTTTAAAACTGTGTTTCTTTTCCATGTGCTTATTCCCTTTGAGCTTTCTCCTGTATATGACTTTTCTGGAAGCTGTGGGTTTTGTATTGCTTTGTTGTTTGGGTCAGAGGGCCACATTCCTGCCTATGTTCTTCTGGGCACATATCTGCCAAGCTTACTCTCTGCAGTCAACCTGGTGAAGAACATGCCAAGAGTGAAACACTCATCTGCAATGTTCCCTGCTGGGTAAGTTGGATCTAACCATCCTAAGTCCGTCAAGATCTATCTCAAATATTATTGTCATTTTCTGTGCTGAAAAGACATAGCTATGTCAAGTCAGTCCCTGGAGCTGGTGCTTTCAGTTGAGAATGACTCTCTCTGCAATATGCCTATTCTGAGCACAAAAACAGATTGATGAAGTCATTTCAGGCTGCTGGGACCTGAGTGGCAGGGGAATACCACCCTCAGAGCCATCCTCTCATTTTTGGGGCTATTTTGAGGTCAATCTCTTTGTCCTGGAGGGTGCCCATTGTTCTGCTTCAGAGTTTGTCTGTCCCTGGTATGTCCGGACATGCTTATGGTCTCTTGGTCAGGCATGCCGAGGTACGTGTCCTCCAAATCCTCTTTTGCTCCTTCACTCAATGAGATTGGCTATGGCACTCATTAGTCCTTGGCCTGTATGTGGCTGAGGCAGGTTTGGTGCCAAGACTTCCGCGCTTCTCGGTGCAGAGCTCCAGGAGGTTGCATCTGACTCTCAGTCTTCCCACCTTCCTCGGGACAAACTACTTTGCGTTTTGTGGCTTTACATCTGGCTGCACTGCAGCTGACCCAACGGTTGCCATCTCCGTCAACGATCTGGCTTCCTGAGTTTCACTGTTCTCTCAATCTTGAGATTTGCAAGCTTTATAAATAGCATTTTTAGATTTTCTTAAATTAATGGTTTAAAGTAATTGAAAAACATCTTAAGTAATGTAACTTCAATACTGTTGCTTTATCAACCAGATTTGTAATATTTTCAAATAAAGGAAACAAGTAACTTTAATCTATTTTATGGTAGAGATTTATTTCTTTAATCTGTGAAATTGTAAGACTGTAGAATGAGTACCTTTCAGTACATAATGCTTTCTTTGGTTGTTCTTAGGGTGAAAAACATGGGCAGTCAGCTACTGTTCTTCCTTTAACTTTGCCTCGTCCAGTTCCTTTATCCCATGTACAGTGATACCCTCGAGGTTTTTAACTTGCCGGTTTTGCTAATTGTTGGGAACTTTTAAGTATCTTTATTTTGGTATCTAAATACAACTTTTTCCTTGTCCTGTTGGTTTTTCCCTACTCCTGTGTCAATAAAAATTATTTTTACCTGTGGTCAGTACAAGCTTTCAACATTTCCCCAGCCATTCACTCTTTAATTGCAACTCTCCTGGATTTTAACTGCGGTGTATTTTTTGTGACAAGCTATTATGACACACGCTTTTGGGTGCTTAATTTCTGTCAGACTTTGTGGGAGTCTCTTGTGGAGCTTGTTTGTTTAGCTCGACTTGAAGTGCTCTGCCATCAGTGTCTTGTCATCATGCTTTTCCTTATTCTTGGCAGTCAGTAGTGCTGTGAAGAAACCACTGATAGATGTTGAGATGATAAACTGCTCCAGCTGATAACATCAGCCTTGCATTTTACAGTTTTTGCCATATTTTTGCTGGTGCTTCTCTTAGACATTTCTGAAAAGATGGTATTTGTGGACTTTGAACTTCTATTTTTTTTCCTGCAGGTCTGTAGGTCCTCACTTACTCACTAGCAGCAACAGCACAGTGCTTATTGTCCTACAAAAAGGATCCTAATGTTAGAATGCTGATTTCAGCCGCTTTTGTAAAAACAGAAATCTGTTTTTCTATCAGGCTTTAGAATTTATCCTCTAACATCTTTTTTTACTCGTCTTTTCCTGTTGATTTTGTTAACCCTTTGGATTTTGTTTGCATCCTCAGGTTTGTTATGCAGAAATTATGGATGTGATCTCAGGTAGTTTGCATTTTCCTGCATCTTGAAAAATTCATCCATCTATTCCTTACATAGAGGAATCATCCAGTTCCCAGTAATTTCACCCAGAGAATGTCAAGTTACTCTTCTCTTTGGCAAACTCGCTGCAAGCAATGTATTGTGTAATTTCCACTTCTAAATATTATGTATTTGAAACCCTACTCAAAACAATTGGCTGGTACTTTGTTCCCAGTCTATGAACAGCTCTTGTGCTTTGGAGATCCTAATCCCTGACATTCCCTCTTACCAAATGTGTTACATTTTAATCTTAGTATTTAAGTACCGATGTCTCAGAGCTGAAATTAAACCTTTCCTTGCTCAAGGATATCAGGACCATGCTTGTTTGATTGGCACATTACCTGCACAGCTTTACTTTTGCAAGGGTTGTACTAATCTTTCTGACACTTACTTCACAGTGTGCTTTTATGTTCACTAAAAATCTTATCAAAACTTTGGCTTCCTGATAGTTTTCATTAAAACTAGCTCTTCTTGCCCTCCGAGCCCACTTCTTTGGACTGCTCTTTACTTGGGTTACTATCTTTTAGGAAAGCTGAGTTTTCTGCCAAAACTATAAACACAGCAAATGTTGCTGATAGCGTGTCCAGAAGAGGAGGCATCAGACAGGAACAGATCCATGCCAACACAAGATCCCTCAGCCTGGTTTTGTTTCCAGTACAGCTTATCCAGTGACATCAGGCACTGGTGTAAGTAACTATTCACGCCTCTGGGTTTCAGACAGTTGGAAAATTCTGAAAACACTGAAAAAGGAAAGGTGATGGTAACATCTGGTAGGATAAACTGCTGGCTGGCTCATTTGGCTTCATCCTGCTTCTGACACTGGTGATTTGATTCCAGTTAAATCTGACCCGTGTTCTGAAAGATGTGAATTCATTTACTGATGTCAAAAAACTACATCAAGTATGAGAGGTCTAAAACTAAGCAATGGAATATTGACCAAACAGATAAGAGAGGAATATGATTGTATTTAGTCTATTCATGAAATTTATGTCATTCAGCATTTCTTCTGACTTCAGCTGTCTGCACAAAATTAATTTTCTTCCATTTTTTTCAAAATTTTAAACTTGGTATTTTGGTTTGAAGAAACATATTTTTCTGATTTTATGCTTTGCTGATTTCAGCCTCATAGTGGACAGTTGTACCTGACTTGCAGTGGTTTTAGCAAAGCCACGGAGCCCACCTCAGCCCGCTTCCCACACATGCTGCCCATAATGTCTGTTAGTTTTGCACAGATAAGGTAATAAAAAACTACTTTTCCATGCTGCCTTCACTGTATAGTGCAGGCATGTAGGTACCTACAACAGCTGCAAAGTTTGGCCAAATGAAGGAGATGGATTGATATCACTGAGTCACATTACTTTCTTAATGTTGCCAGGTTTGCAAAATACTGCATTTATGTATGCGTTGGAGGGCAGGGCAATTTCTTGTTCAGACTTGTACTTCATTTTTAGTGAAGACACTTTCTCTTTGCAATGCAAGATAGGATCCTCTGGTAATTGACACACGGTGCTTTCCCCGCTCTGTGTTTCAAACTAGGTGTGAATCTCTTAGTTATCAGAGGACAGATTTTCAGTGTGTCCTGTAAACTTACTGGTAACTGGTAATAATAGCCAGGATTCTGAAACTGATAAAAAATGTAGAAAATAAACCAAGGCAAATGAAGCCTTCAATTAGGTTACATACTAAAAATGTAGAAAATAATTACAATTGGAATTCTATATTTAATTCATTTTTAAATATAACAAATTTTAATATTCTGATTTTTTATTATTTAATTGTAATGTGAGCTTTTAAGCATTATCTCCATGTCACTAATCCTCACTTGATGAATCTGTTATTTTTTTCCATTTACTGGAAAAACAAGTTTGACTGAACACTTAAGGCCAATTTTTCAGAAATTATGTGTAACAATTTTGTCTTCTAGTTGCATGCTTAGTCTGCACCTACTGTTATTTTTGCCTGTGTGAACTGTGTGTACTGGCAGGCAAATCTGAATTTACAACCACATTTAAAGATGAGTTAAATAATGTTTGTGACTAAAGCACCTGGAACTATTGTCACAATAGTCAATAACCTATTGTGACTGACATGTTACACTCATAATCTGAATGCAGTGATTCGGAGATGGACAACTATGTATGTTTTTAAAGTTCTCAAGGCGGATGAAACGGAGTTTCACTCATCTCATATCCAGTGGTCAACAAAGGGCTCTCATCTGGTGTCATTCCAACCCATACACACCAGCAGTTCCCTAACACAAGCTTCAGGACAAATACCTTGAGTACAAGCGAGTCCGCATTTTCATACTATGGCTTGCTGTAACCAGCTAGGTATGCTTTTGGTCAGGGATCAGCTTGGTGTATCTCAGTATGGGAAGTGTATGGGCTGCAGAAAAAGGGCAGGCAGTGACAAAGAGGGAGGGACAGAGGGAGGGAGAGGAACCGGGACTTTACAAAACTCAGTCTGCAGAGAGAACTGGTGGAACAAGAAGGAAGATCACCTTCTCCAAGCTCCAGTACCTTCTTTTTGATAGAGACGAGCTGATAAATCAGCTCTGAAATGCTGACAATAAGTCAAGCTTTGGTAGTCCTGATCATTTTTTTGTTAATTGTTGAGTTTTTCAACCTGCGAAAGGCATGCAAGCAATTCCCTCCTGGACCAACTCCTCTCCCATTGCTTGGAAACTTGGTGCACCTGAACTTTCAGTTTCATCGGGATCTTCTGATGGAGGTATTTCTTTTAAGATGCTCTTAATTGGTTAATTTTAGTCACAGCTTAAATAAAACTGATATGTTAATAGCAAAGTGAAGTTTTTAAGTCTTAGAAAGTTACAGACAAGGTATGGACATATAAAGATCAACTTGATTCCTACATTCAGGTCACCTTCTTATGTGGAATATATCATCTTTACCAGAAACTTAATGTCCTTAAGAATCAAATAAACTTGGGGACAGGGTTTCTGACTTGTTATTGAAGTTGGAGAATACCAGTGATCGAAAAGATGCTTCTCCATCGCTGATAAGTCCATATGTGTTACTTTTTAAAATTCTGATGCACTGGCATTGTCTAATTTGATCACGAAGTGGGTAATATGGTGCATGTGTATGTATGCTTGTAATACAGAAAGGGCATACACTCCCCATCTTCCAACACCTCCTTTGCCACTTGTTTTTAGAGACAGCTGCTCCTCCCCAGGCCAGCTCAGTCCCTCCCTGTACCCTGGCAGTGACTCTTCTAATGGTTTGCAGACGACCCCTAATTCACATCTATGCTTGAGACAGTACGCACAGATCATTGAGTGCAGTGCAGACTCAGACAGGCAGTGATGCTGTAACAGGGAGAGGAAAGCCAGTATCCAAAGAATTATAAGGAGAAGCGAGTGACTAGTGTGATCAATTGGATGTAATTCTGGTGCCACCTTAGACACCGTCTACCACCTCTTTTGTATTATCGTGGGTGTGTTGGAGCAGAGTCCCACTCTTGGACAAAGCTTTTTCCACAAATGATTGAATTTCCTCTGTCATACACCTGTCCCTGCTTGGATACCTCTGCTGTCTCCAATGGCCAGTGCTCTCCTCAGTACTGTGAGGAAACCCTGGACTCAGCTGCAGCCCACTGGCACTTCATGGCTGTTGACTAGTTTCTGGCCCCACCTCCTCTCCTGGAGCACACAGATGGAGCCGGTTTAATCAGCTGGTTTCCTTTTGCAAAGGAAGGACTAGCTGGAGGCATAGAGCCCCGGGGAGGTGCAGAGTGTGGCTGTTCAATTAACGAGGTACAAATGTTGGGGTTGGATGTGACGCAACATAAAAAATAAAGTTTTCTTTCTTTTGCTGCAGTGTTGCTGCAGCCTGTGCTTTGACAAGAAAATAACTTCCCCCTGGGTAAATAAAATTGGTTGCTGAAAGCCTCGTACTCAGAAAAACAAGTCTCTTTCTGCTTCTAGCTATAATTATATTCATAGGGATGATGTTCTCAGCATACAACTGGCCATTGGGCTGGTGAATAGCAGGTGCCGTGTCAGTTTGAGATGTGTGGCATTTCATCTGTTCTTTTCTGGCACCTTTTCCACTTACAGCTGGCAAAAACTCATGGTAACATATATACTTTGTGGTTCGGGCGGGCGCCGGTGGTCATACTGAATGGATATCAAGCAGTGAAGGATGGCATGACTACGCACCCTGCAGATGTTTCTGGGAGGATGATATCTCCTTTCTTCAGAGCAATGGCCAAAGGAAAAGGTGAGATTTCCCTGCCATAAATAGTGCACAGGAATGTTGACTTGGCAAACTACTCTGCCTTGTTAGACCCTCTACCCTCCCATTCAGAATGCTCTTCCATCGGATACTGCCCAAGTCCTCCATTAGCTCTTGGGAATAACTTACTACTTGCCGTGATGCCTTTTGTCCTGAGCTTTCCCAAGCCTGGGAAACACCCAAATTGGGTTGTTTCTGTGTGACCTTTTTCCTGTGTTCAAGATGTATGTGATCCCAGCTCTGAACTCAGCAGTTTTACCCTCCTCACAGAATAATCCAATTTGCTGCACATGATTTTGCTGTATGTTACATGAATGCAAAGCTTGTTTGTTTGGTAACCATATATATTATGGTTGCCAAATAGCCTCCGTCATGAGTAAGAGACTTATAACACCCTCCTTCAGAAGTCTCATTGCTGTGTTTGCAGTCACTCTTAAATATTTGGTGAATACCCTTTGATCGTGAGAGTGCCTCCGACACACGGAAACCCACTTCTCCTTAGTGTATTTTAGCAGTTTGCAGTCTTTTCTTTCTTCTCCCCTGCACTTGCTATACCAAAGCAAACACAGATTGTTTAAAGCCAGGTAAAGCATCACCATCACAGCAGTTCAGGGCTCTTCAGGTAACCGCTAGTGCAATTTAACAATCAGTGGGTGGTCTCCCTTCCAGAGAAGAAACAGAGCTCGAATGTCGCTTATCCTTCACCTTCATCACCTCAACCTACAAGGATCACATTAATTGATCTATATCTCCATAAACATACCCTGGCCCTGTACACCACTCTGTAGAAATTCATCCAGTTATTCCTGTCTTGAGCATGAACACCTGAGTATGGCTAAAGCAGATCTTCTAAAAAGGCATCTTAAGGTGTTTTTTTTAAGACACCAAGAAATGGAGCAGTCAGCAAATCCTTAGATTGTTCTTTTCAAAGATTAACTACAATCAATATTAAGAACATGTGGTCTAGTTATAGTCTGGGTATGTTTGGCTATGATTTCTGGTTACTGATAATTTCACCTAAAGATACGGGTAACACAGTGTATTCCCTGATTTACTCCATGTATTTTATGATATATTTTTAAATTAATTGTTCATGTCTATGGCAAATATTAATATGCCAGGGAATACCCTCAGGTATTATACTGGCAAATGGTCGCTCCTGGAAGCAGCAGAGACGCTTTAGTATAATGACTCTACGCAGTCTGGGAATGGGGAAAAATGGCCTGGAGTATCGAG
This sequence comes from Aptenodytes patagonicus, assembly GCF_965638725.1. Classification (NCBI taxonomy): domain Eukaryota; kingdom Metazoa; phylum Chordata; class Aves; order Sphenisciformes; family Spheniscidae; genus Aptenodytes; species Aptenodytes patagonicus. The sequence goes on along the minus strand of NC_134954.1, from coordinate 13,138,044 downwards.
TGCAAGAGGAGGCCTCTCACCTCGTGGAGTTCTTTGTGAACCTGAAAGGTATTTATCTGCTAAGAAATCAGACGCTTTTCAGTCCTGGATCCATATCTTCAGTATGCAAACTTACCCACCCCTTTCTAGGATGGGGGTAGGTCCAGAGTGGTGTATCCAAACTTACCAAAGCCTGAAAAGCAGATAGAGCATAGTATCACAACTGGGAATTTCTTTCTTAAAAAGCTGTTCATAAACCTAATGAAATTGGGAACTTCTGAAATTCCACCTCCATGGGCTTATCATTTGTCTATGATATGATTGTCCAATGATATGATGTCACTGACCTGCACAGCCAAGCCATTCTCAGACAGCCTACAATAGGTAACTAAAGAGTATTGCAGAGCTTAGTCATTTCTCTAAATTTCAATGGCATTAGGTGCCATGAGGTAAACTGGTATGTTAGGGTCTGTCCGGCTAAGTAACTATTGGCAAGAGAATCAAAGAAAGTAGGAGGTGGGAGGGGACTTCAGTGGATTATCAGGTTCATCCTAGAGTCCAAGCCAGGATCATTTCTATCGAAATCATTGTTGATGGATGTCTGTCTCATAACTTTAAAAAAATCATCAGAGATATGATGATCTACTGTTCACAGCTGAGACTGTAATAATTTTATTATGTACAATACTTTATAAATTATATTATATATAATACTTTGCAGTTCCTATTTATCTATGCTGCTTCTTAAACCTTCACAAGTTCCTTCAGCCTTTCCTCCTAAGTAGTTTTTTACATTTTTGTAATGTAATGATGTAACGTGTCTGTCGCTGTCTTCTCTTAGTTCATCTCCACTGACGTTTCTTCCTTCTCACATTCTGATTTGTCGTCTTCCAGACAACTGAGAACAGCAGATTTGATATGACATCCTCTAGTGGATCTTAGTTGTACAGCGTTATTTCACAGGAAGGGCTATGAGATTGTTTTAGAGCTATGAGGAAACAGTTTAACAGTGTCCTTTGCTCTGAGACTATGTTTTATTTTAATGAATACACACATTAAAGCTACATCTCTGTCCCCATTCATGACCCAGCTGGATAAAGAGAACTTTTTATGTAGTCTCTAATAACATCTTGTCTTATCTGCATGAGGAACACCTGAAGAAAAATTGAGAGTGAATACCATTTACTGTGTTTGCAGGAAGACCTGTGGATCCTTCTTTCACTCTTTTCCATTCTGTTTCAAATGTAATTTGTGCTCTGGTTTTTGGATATCACTTCTCCGATGAGGACAAAACCTTCCATGAACTGACCAGTGCCACAGAGAATTTATTCAGATTTGTAGGCGGTTTTATTCATCGGGTGAGTAAATAATATGCTATTTTTTTTTTCTGAAATAGGTAGAAAATAAAAGTGTGGATACAAAAATGTGTCTTCACTAAATACAGAGCAACTGGCAAATGCAAACTGGGAGTTAAGAGGTGTCCTTAGGGACCTTATTACTGCCTCCTTGGTTTTGAGGCCATTTTTAAGAAAACTCTTGTTTCTTTGCGAGTTTAGGGGACATCTCTCTGTTGACTCCTGGCTTTAAGCCTTTCAGCATTTCTGAGACTGTTAACAGAAACCTTTAAACTTAATTTGAGACTGGAGGTTGTAATAAATTTGAACTCTGCAGTGCTGCTCCTCCCACCTCTATTTACTTCTCCCCTCCAAAAATGGGTATCATTGAATTCACTGTTCTGCTTTTTACTACTCTGCAAATTGTATGCTGACAATTTTCTTTTTTTTCCCTCCCTCACAAATAATAAAATATTCATTATTAATCTTTCCATTACTTGGTTATAGCTTGCAATTCACACATTACAAAAACAATACCTACATTCTCTGACAGTCTCACAATTCAAGTTCTGTCAGAGATTCTTTGGTAGGTACCTCCCACAACATACCGTAAAGGCCAACTTTGCACTTGAAGTGTCTTGAAGTGCACTTGAAGTTTTCCCCATGAATTAGACTTTGTGGTTTAGACCCTTAAAGAGGGACAAGCTGGGTGTAATGGGGACTGTGGATGGCATAGCAAATTCCACTGACATTTGAGTTTTATAGGAAAAGGCAAACTAAAATGCTGATGTGGTAGTAAACCTTTTCAACAAATCTATCATATGAGGGTAGCACTATACAACTTACCCATAGTAAAAATAGAAAAATAGATTAAATTTGTGGATGATCAAAACCAGGAGACCTTAACAAGACAGACGAGGTTCAGGATATCCTGCTGCAAGAGCCCATAAGCACCATGGATTGGAGTTATAAGAATGGAACAAATAGTAATAGTACAAAAGTAAATTACAAAACATATTAGGAATTAATGAGATTAATATCTGTTATGAGCTTAGAACATTTCAGTGCAAAGGTTAAGAGGAAAAGGACTGGTGTAAACTAGCAGATAACAGGATGAAAAAGGCAGGCAGGATCCTAGAGTGCTTCCAGCACTATTTTCCCTTTACATCCAAAGACGTGTTAAAGTAGGTTCTGGTGTGTAATAAACTGTGGGACCTACTCTAGGGTCTTGGACACCTTATGTCGTGACTCTGAGTGAAACAAATGTAGAGAAGTGTTAATGGGATGACCTACAAACTATCACTAAAAATTAGAGAGACTTTGCTTCTTAGGTCTGAAAGAACAAAGAGAGGAGATAGAAATGCTGTTTGCTTGGCAGGGTGGAATGGCAGATGCTGCAAAGAGAGAACTATCCAAGCTAGAGGACAGTACTTTGAGCTGACAAATGTGTGTATAAATACACTCAGCAGACTGAAGGTGTAATATTTCTAACCATCAGAACAATTATTGTTCCTGTAGCAGTCACGAGCACTCTGACAGGGAAAATTAAATTAGCTCCTAGAGTGATACCCAGTCTATACTTTCCTTCCATGAGCTCCACAAATTCCACCAGTTACTTGAGGCTGCAGACTTGTTAATCTTAGTAGCCACACAATATCCAGAAAGGATGTCCTTACATTTTGAGTGTGTGGGAGCTAGGGTCTCCAACTGTGCAGGGGTATGTCTTCTAGTGATCTGCATTAGTTAAGTAAACTTACTGGCATGAGCAGAGTGTTGTCAGTACTGCCTTGACCGCCAGGAGTGTGTCAAAATTACTAGTAAAGTTTTCCCACATGATGGCAAAAATCTACTCAAAGCAATGCTAATTTGTTTATTCCACTATCAACATTTCCAGACAGGACAATTCAGCCTTCTGGTGTTTCTGAAAGCAGCTTTGTTACTGACAGATAATTCACACTACCTCTTGTGTGTCACTCCTGCAGCTGTATGAAATCTTCCCCTGGCTGATGTGCCGTCTCCCTGGTCCTCATAAGAAGGCGTTGTCTTGCTATGATGTCCTGAGCTCTTTTGCAAGAAAGGAGATCAGAAGACATGTGGAGAGAGGGATACCAGACAAACCGCAGGATTTCATTGACTTTTACCTGGCTGAGATGGAGAAAGTAAGTGTTCGTTCTGCCTGATGACACATTTATGGAGTATAAGGCCAAATAGACCATTAAATCATCCAGTCTGACCCCTTCTATCATAGTTTCTTATATTTCATAGGCTTCTTAATGTGAATACAGTAGCTTAGGACTTACTACCTCATGTGTCCCAGGTAACCAAAACATCCAGTTTTATGTTTTGGTTACATGAATGAATTACCATGAAGTATGTCAAGGTGTGAACTCATGAGCTATCATCTGCTTTCCATAAATATCCATGTGTATACTTCAGTCCTGTAGTAAATATGAGACAGTTTATGCTTGTAGGTTACATGACTTTGGTAGACCACCTCACCTTCTACAGCAGCGTACCTCATGTTTACAACTGGATTAAATACACATGCATAGATAATCACCCTGAAACAGCCGACGTGCTTCTTTGTGTTTCAGTGTGTGTCCTAACACTGGCTGTCCTTGTGCCACACAACTGTGTGGTTCCTCCCTTGGCAGGGAACCATTAATGGAGGATCTTCCTTGTACTGGAAACCCTCTTTAGGTCCTGGTCTGAGGAGATTCTCTACTCTTTAAAGGATTCCCAGGCTATCCTGAAATCCCTTGGTATCATTCCTGCAGCATCAAAAAGAGAGCAGTCCTTCCACCTCCAGCCCAGTCCCTTTCAGCAGTTGCGCCTCAGCAATCCCAGCCTACTTGATCATTTGACCAACCTTGGAACAGGTATTTTATGCATCACACCTGTCAGCTTTCTTGGCAGATGGATGCTGTCATCAGTAGGTCATAAATGGCATGCATTTGGAGGTCCCAAGCCTGTTCTCCCTGTGTTACCTCTAATTTCCCCACAGTTTGGGTCACAGTTGGCTTGGCACCTACATTCAAATTGGAGGGCCTAGTAAACAATGCCATAACAAGCTGTTAATCTTCTTCACTGCCCGGGCTATTATTTTCCATAGCAGGAAGCGACTCATGAGCCAGAGAGGCTCTGCTAAGAGCACCAGAGTTTCTGCTTCAAACTTAGTCATTTTGGGACACTTTCAGGAGCTAAAAGAAGCATCTCTTTCCTAGGGTAGATGAAGTTTATGTAGCTTCTACCTCTAGTCATAAGCTTTCAGCTAGTCAGGCTGCCATGTTCTCACAATGTTGGCTCATGGGCTCTAAAAGCAGCTGATACATCCTCTTGTACATTATATCTGAGTGAGTACGACACGATTTACTAAAATAAGCATTTTAGAGGCAAAGATGCAGCTTTCTCTGGTGTCAGGGGTGCAAGTTATTGCAATCTGTTTATTTTAAAATGTTTTTGCCTGATGTATTTTCTCTAATTGTTTTTATATTTTACTCCCTTATTATAAGAAGAAAATACTTGGGTACCTCTCTCCCACCAGTTCGCATCTATCCTAAACTGAGAGAAGAAATTACTCTCAAGATGTTCTGTTGAGAACCTTTTATTCAGATAGGTTTTCCTTTGGTATTTGTTAGCACCATTTGATAGCATACTGGAGAGACCAGGGCCTAATGAGTGACACATTGTGGGGCACTTGTTTAGAAGTACACTCTAGGCTAACTGCAAACCTTGTAGTGTGCTTTAAAGTTTTCGTGATTAAGTCAACAGGCATAAAATTGCCTGGTTTTAAATGAAAGAGTATTCCACCTCATGAAAAAGAGCAATGCAGGCTTACCATGTCCATTTGGGAAACTATTAATCTCTTAGTACTCATCAAAAACTGTAATTATGAATATTGTTTGTGCACATGCCAGCTGTGGAAATAACGACTCTCACACAGGAGGCATACAGGATGACCTAACTTTTATGCTTTAACTTCAACTTTTTATCATCATCTACAGTCTAAAGATGGGGTCAAGCCCAGGTATGACGAAGACAATTTGGTATATGTTATAAATGATCTTTTCCTCGGTGGATCAGAGACCTCAAGCACAACATTGTACTGGGGACTGCTCTATATGGTAGTGTATCCAGACATCCAAGGTGAGAGGGATTCTTGCTGTGAAATGTTGTGGGTACTACAAATGTTAATGATGGCTGAATATAATGAGTTGCAGGCACAAAAGCCGCTAGTTGAGCCTGGCTCTCACTCTCTGAAAACACAAAGAATGGCAGCAGAGGAAAAAATCAGAGGCACATCCTACGACCTGACCAAACCAGGTGGCTGAAGGCACTTGCAGTGAGACAAAAGTTAGCTCTTTGCAGTGACAAATCAGTGAGGTGCTCTGCGTGGAGTGTTTGCAGGCTGCCTGATGGCAGCAGGAACAGAGATCAGAGCTCTAATATGAGTCCTGTCTGCACCAGACATCGTTTGGGTATGAGGAGTGCTAACACAGCTTTGCTGTGCTTGCCACACAGTCAGCGTACGCTCTCTTCCCCTTCTGGCACAACACTGCTTGCTGAGCAGACCAATACTCCTAACAACCCACTGAATCCCTCACTGGACAAAGCAGCTGGAGAGATCTTGGCAGGTTATAAAGAGCTGCAGGTTGCCCTAAGGAAGGCCTATGGTCCTGGTAGAGACGGCTGCCTCTTCCTGTATCTTTCTTGTCAGGAAACAGGTAGAGAGATGCAAGATAATTTGCACAGTGCAAATCCATATACTTCCTTGAAGAATGCAGTGACTCCTCCCTGTCTTTGCTGAGTGCTTCATGCACAAGTCTAGACAATGGGCATCCATGGAATATGGGTTGTTCAGGGGTGGCCTCAAGGTTTCAGTAGAGCATATTCTGTGTGTAACCAGTCGATGGTGTTAGCATCTAGTCTTTAAAAAAACAGTAATGTTGCAGTTTGTTCACAAAGCAGCACACAAACCTTAGGAGAAAACAAAGCATGAATGTGGAACAACTGCAAGGGATGGAAAGACTGTAGAAACAAAAAAAGAAGTTTAAGGGGAGGATTCTGGATGCCTGATACGTAGAGGTGGTGTTTTCAGGCAAGAACTGCTGGCAGTACACACAAACTGTTCCTGTCTGAGTTAATATTGCAAAAGAGGTTGCTTATCTAATTAACACCAATTCCATGAATGCCAGTGTAGATCAAGGCTGAGTTTCCTCATCCACATCTACGTCAGGAAGAGTTAAGGATATGGCCAGGGTTTAAGGAGGACTCGGGTACTCCTGGGGCTGGTGGCTCTTCCATCTGCTGTGCTGGAGCACTGAAAGCAAGGGAGATACCTGTATTCCCACAGCCTCGGTAGGAGGCTGAAAAGGCTGTGTCATTGAGTGCATATTTGCATCCAAGGTTTTAGGCTGATTCAGGTGTTGTTTGTTCATACGGTATGTTGCCATATTTGGACCAACTCTGCTCAACTCATCCCTGGCACTGGGAGTTAATATCTGAGGCATTTATGTCAATTTTGCAAATGAGATTTAGATTTTGAGATAAAATAAATGAAGCAATCCCTAAATACCTTCAAAATCTGGAGCTGAGTGACTCGCCCTATACCCACCAAGCATTCTGTAAGATAAATGTCAGAGCTGGAATAAGTACAGTATAGTCCTTGCTTATGATTCTGGACCACACTGGGTTTTTTCCTGTTTATTTTTATTTTCATATATTAAACTCAGGCTTTAAATAATATTAAATCGCATGTTATAGACTTTAGGTACTATGTTGAAATAATACATTTTCCTGTTGCTCTAAGAAAAGAGACCAGTTAAAATATTTGATGCATTCTTCCCATCTGAAATGGTGAATATTTCTCCACAGAGAAAGTGCAGAAGGAGCTGGATGCTGTTTTGGGTCCTTCCCAGTTAATCTGCTATGAGGATCGACGAAAACTGCCCTATACATACGCTGTGGTTCATGAAATTCAGCGCTTCAGCAACATTGTCTGTGTTGGCATGCCCAGGGCGTGTGTGAGGGACACTACATTGCTAGGATTCCCCGTCAAAAAGGTACAGACGCATTTTCAGCCTCTGTTCTTTCTTCAGCAGAGAGACATTTAACTTGTATTCCAGTTTTGTAGCCCATGTTCCATCTATAAACTATTCTCCATATAACCCAGGAATGTGGTGCCTGGGAAAGAGTTACCATTTGTGGCTCCAGGAATGAAATAAGTCTCTCACTTAGCATGTTGATGCTCAGACAGCTGTTAAGACCCCTGCCACGGAAGCCTCGAGCTCCTGCCCTGCTGATCAACAGCACAACTGCAGAGACCAGCTCTGCTTGTCTGGGGAAGGACTGAGAGGAGAAACTGGTTTGCCAAAGCACTGGTTAAGACATCCCTGCCCAACTTGGCACTGCCAGCACTCCTGGGATGGAGGAAGACTTGTAAGAGGATGGCTCACAGCTCCACTGACTCCGTGAGCTGAGGGACCTGCCTGAATCTGTAACAGATGAGAGAGAGTCAGCTACAGCTGACTGTGAGGGACTTGCTCCCAAATACTGCCTAAGACAAGTGTTCACAGCCAGTAAGGCATTTTGTAGAATGACATAAGCTATGCTGAGTGCTAATTCCCACTGTAAAATGCTAGCAAGAAACAGGAATTGGTTGCTTTTATTGCAAGAGAGATGGGAGAGGCCAGCACCATCACTGGCATCTGGGACTGGCCCCACTTAATTCATTTTGTGGTGAAGGTTTCACTCTGTTCTGTCTGCTTCTGACAGCCAGGTAGCTAAGCCACATGGACTGGTCTGCTGGGAACAACCAGTAAAGAAAAAACCTGAAGTACTACTGCTAAAAGGGCTCAGAGGTTGTTGTCAATGAAGTGTTGCAGTTGTTTCTGGATGCATTTCTCTCCCTCTTAAGCCTGAAAGGAGGTTTCCAACGCCGGGACCTGAATATCAACGAAAGAGTCCTACTAGAAGTGTTATTAAGATTAGTAGTAAAAGTGGTCACAATGCAGTTGTACCAACATCACTAATGCTGTTAACACCCACTGACATAGCTGCAGGGCTAAGAACTGATAATTTCCAACTAAGAAAATGATCACAAACTCCAATTTTCTAGGAAAATGGTCTTCTAAGCAAATCATATCTGCTTGTTACAAAGAAATGGCAACAAGCAGCAGTTTTATCCGCCAGGCAGAAACTGATGGGTGAGAGGCTAGCAGATAGAACTGAATCAACACTTTCTTCCTTGCAGGGCACCATCATTATGCCAAATATAGCATCTGTTCTGTATGACCCTGAGCAATGGGAGACACCTCGACAGTTCAACCCTGGCCATTTTCTGGATAAAGAAGGAAACTTCATACCTCGAGAAGCCTTCTTACCATTCTCAGCAGGTAAACGCACTGGCAGTTTGATCCAACCCAACAGATTAGATGAAGAATACAGAAGTGTGAGACTATGGTATTTCTTCAGATGACATCTTCTATCTCTGCTGTTTCCTGCTTTTAAAGAACAGTACTGGCTTGTTTCTGCCAAGGGAGATGCTTCTGAGCTGTCAGACCCCAAACTGTTCTTAGGATACTGTAGTGGGAATCCCACTCAAACTCCTGAACCTCCTAGGTTTGTTGCATGCTGCAGTCATCCGCAGGTTTTGTCTGTAGTATTCTTTATATGTACTTTTTATTCCTGAGAAGCAATGTGTCTTGTGTGTACCTGAGTTACTTGCAATCCCTTTTAAAGGAATAAGCTGAAAGAAAAGCAGAATGCATCCTGGTAAACAAAGAATTAAGTTCTTGGTTACAGAACTGAAAAATCCAATTGCAAAAGAAGGAAATAAGATAATGCACAGTTAGAGATCACACTTAGCAGTAAAGTTCCTACTCTGTTGTTTTTGTTTTAGTTTCTCTGTTGATATAGCAGACTAGTCACTTAGATGTCCATCCAGGAGTGGTTTCTTAATGAAAATGGCTTTTTCTTTCCTTTTATTTGTCTGCCAATCTGGAAATGAGAACGTGTTATTCACCTGTTCTGCTCATGCCACTGGCTCCAATGAGGAACCCTTGGAAGTTAACAGGAGGCCTCTTGCTTTGCCTGTAAAGTGACCAAGCCTTTGTTCAATTGCAAATGCCGTTGCTAAGTAATTTTGATCCACTGACTTTAACTCACTAAGAAAGCATGTGCAAACAGCTGGCAGATTCTTTGTGTATGACCCTGAAGCTCAACATCTCCTGTAAAAGGAAAATAATTTTCTGGCAGGTCAAGCAAGGTCAAGAAAGAAATGATGGTGGTACCTCAGGGATTTTTATTGAGATTTTCATCTGGTGTCTCCTAACCTATGACATTGGATGGGATCTTCTGAGAAAGAGTTCACAAAGTTTTAGTTCTGTGGCTTTCATGATCTTGGCCTTGAACAAAAAAACCCCCTCTGCTTATAACAAGAATGAACAAAGTGATTATTAAACTGAAAATTTCCTAGATACTCACTGTCCTTCCCCCTTTTCCTTCTGCAGGGCGCCGTGTGTGTTTGGGGGAGCATCTAGCGAGGACCGAGCTCTTTATTTTCTTTGCCAACCTGCTGCGGGCATTCACCTTCCGGCTCCCTGAGGGGGTGACAAAGATCAACACAGAGCCCATTTTGGGGGGTACGCTGCAGCCCCACCCGTACAGGGTTTGTGCCATTCCACGCTAGGTTGCAGCACGTCACAGACCAGCATGAGACAGCCACCTTTACCTCAGTGAATTTCCTCCCAAATGTATAAACCTTCTTCTACTAGCCAGGATATTGATATTAGTCTATCCCAGGGCTATTCAGAAAGTGGATGCAAGCCAAGATCCAGACTACCAGTACTTTTGGTCTGGTCCTTGTGAAAGTCCCAGATATTCTCGCAAGGATCTTAACCATTTTCTCCTCTTGGAGAGCACTTGAAGCAAGATGCTATGGTTCCCACCTGAAGCCAACACGCTGTGTCTCCTTGTCCTAGCCAAGCAGAATCTTCATGATGCTCACTCCTGAGCAAACCTCAGTAAAATTCAACAGAGGATCTCAGCAAGAGCCGAGTAGGTGTCATTTCTGTGAGTGGTTTGATGACCTCAAGTAATTTGACTCTGGAAAACGCACTTTTAAAGCCCTATTTTGGTTTTACTGTCCTGAACTTAGACACTTTAATTTGTTGACAGGTTGCAAATGAAAAAAACAAAAAACCAACACCCCAAACCCAGGAAACACATTAGAATGTGAGTGCATTAATGTCTGAATTTGATGTATCTCCCACGTAGAAGATAAAGAGAGTCAATCTAAAGTTGAAGAAAGAAACTTAAATTTGATGTTTCTACATGTGAATGTATGACTTGGTGTCGTGGTTTAACCTCAGTCGGCAACTGAGCACCACGCAGCCGCTCGCTCACTCCCCGCCCCCCCCAGTGGGATGGGGGAGAGAATTGGAAGAGCACAAGTGAGAAAAACTTGTGGGTTGAGATAAAAACAGTTTAATAATTGAAATAAAATGATAATAATAATAATAATACACAAAGCAAGTGATGCACAGTGCAATTGCTCACCACCCGCCGACCGATGCCCAGCCAGTCCCCGAGCAGCGGCCCCCCCGGCCAGCTTTCCCCAGTTTATATACTGAGCATGACGTCACACGGTATGGAATGTCCCTTTGGCCAGTTGGGGTCAGCTGTCCTGGCTGTGCCCCCTCCCAGCTCCTTGTGCACCTCCAGCCTTCTCAGTCGGCAGAGCATGGGAAACTGGAAAGTCCTTGGCTAGTGTAAGCACTACCTAGCGACAACTAAAACATCGGTGTGTTATCAACTTTGTTCTCACCCTAAATCCAAAGCACAGCACTGCACCAGCTACTAGGAAGGAAATTAACTCTATCCCTGCCGAAACCAGGACACTTGGCAGCCTGATCATTGTTATAATGTATTGCCAAGTGGTTTGTTTGTTAGTTGTTTTTTGTGTGTTTGTTTTTTTTTTAAATTAGGTTTCTATGATGTAGAATCACACCCATTATCAATCCTGCTTGGATGAGGCATAAATGTGGGATGAGATATTCACTTTGCCAGTGGGTATCACTGCTAACTTTGCAGCAGAGGAATGTAGAGACTTTGGAAGGCAGTGTCTAGGGGCTATCTGAACACTCAGATGTCTCCCATTTTCTCTGGGCCCTTTTCTTCTTTCATTACAACCCATACCATGTTTCCCACTCTCCATTCAATCTCTTTCCAACCGTCCTTCCCCAGTTTCAGTTCCTACTCCCACCTACTCTTTAACCATATAAACTCTATTTCAGGATTCACCTTCCCTTTTGGTTTCCCACCGCTTACATCCTTTTATCATATCAAGCTTCTGTCTCCTTTTACTCTTTTCTGCGCAAATATTAGTAGAGGAATCAGTGCTGAGCTGAAAGCAATGACCAGGGAGTTTTCAGGAGGGAGCTTGGAAGATCTGATTTTTGTTCTTCGAGGCTCCAGACCATGAAAAGAGCAACACCGTAACTATGGAGGGTGCGCTGGAGGTAACTTAGTGTAAGAAAAGACATAAATGACGACGTGATGCAGGAATTCTGAAATATCTATTACTTAATGTAGCTGCTCACTGGCACTGATTCAACTCAAGACCGAGACAGTTTAAGCATACAGCTGGAGATGACAGCCAAGTTCAGCTGTAGCTTTGTTAAAGCAAAGTGCTGTAGTATTCTTGAATGCAAATCACTTTTGGAAAGGATTCAAATGTTGGAGTTGAGTAGAGCTGTCTGTAAACGCTGCTGTAAACTTCGGGTTGAATTTGTATGAGGACCAAAAGTGCTTTTATGTTGGAATATAAACTATTTGTAATTAAATCATTGTGGTACCTCTGAACTTCCTGAATTTAAAATGGAGGAGAACGTTACTAAAAAGAAGTGAGAACTACTGAAAATCGGGCTGAGCTGGACCACATCCTGGCATGCCTTATAGCTCTGGCAGTGGTCTGCTCCAGCACAACCCAGTATCTGCAGGCTTGCTGGGCTGGAAGGGAAATCAGGACAGTTAGGGTTTCACAAAAGCAATAGCTGTCATAAATAATCCAGCCTGTTACTCCACACGGCATACCAAATACTGTTCCAGGGCCTACACACGTCTGCTCAGCCTCCTTTCCAGCTTTATCTGCACTTGTCCTCCACCCTACCCTCCCACACCGGCTCCTCTCCGCTAACCCTGCTAGAGATGGTGTCTCTCTCTGCTTTTGCCCACTCCTCTTGTCATCTTGCCAGTCACTGAAGAAGCTTAATGATAAGATGTGTGTAAAGCTGGTGGTGCTCAAGGGCTGGAACATTATGTCTATTGAGATTGCAGCTGTACTCAGTACTGTTGATAGATAGCTTCCCTGTGACTAGGCGGGACTCAGGAGTGGCACAAGATGGAAAGAACTGGTAATTTACTGCCCATTTCAGCCACTCGGGGACCCTGTCCACCAGGCCCCTACCAGGCAGTACAAAGAAGCACATTTGATTTTGAAGTCTACTAAAATCTGGGCTGAAGGGCAGGAGCCCCCCAGCTCTCCCTTCGGGAGACTGAGTTTCCAGACAGTCTTGCACAACGGTTCCGCTATTCCTGAGCAGTGGAGCCAATGTATGGATGTAGCCTCCTGTATGGATTAGTCCACATGGGTCAAGCAGCCAGACCCTGTTTTCTGGGCTAGTGCCATAGGTCTGGAAACCTACAGTACCAATTTACACCCATGTATTCCCATAAAGATTTGAAGAGAGCTGATGGTGGAAGGCAAACAGAAACTCAGGAAATCTGATAAAATTAACTTTGCTCTTTCTCCACTCCCTTGGGAAGTTTGGGAGTGCTTCTGGGATGGAGAACAACCCTGTTTCCCCTCCCAGAGATCATTCTCCCAGTACTTGTCCAGGGTTACAGACCTCCAGCTCCTGGACTGGCAGACCTCTGGCAGTGGAGAAATTTGCAGGTTATGGGGAAAGAGCTGAAGTGATCCCAGGCCAGGTGCTGGTGAGGGGTGACAGCAGAGTCACCTCTGGTTGGCTCAGCTGAAGTGATCCCAGGCCAGGTGCTGGTGAGGGGTGACAGCAGAGTCACCTCTGGTTGGCTCAGCTGAAGTGATCCCAGGCCAGGTGCTGGTGAGGGGTGACAGCAGAGTCACCTCTGGTTGGCTCAGCTGACTTCCCTAGTCCCCTGCCCACAGCCCTTCCTCTTCCCCTCCCACCCTTCCAAGTGCTCCTTTCTCTCCTGACCATCATCTTGTCATCACTTAGCTGCCCACTGGTTACAGCCCCTAGGCACATGTCTGCATTACGCCATCAAAGAGCTGCCAGATCAAAAGGTGTACGCTCTGGTGCTGATGACTGGAGTGATGTAACATTTCTTTTAAGTGGAGTGACTAACCCTCCGCCCCGTCCTTTTTTTTTTTTTTTTTTTTTTTTTTTTTTATAACCGGTGTCAACCACAGCCTCAGGTCTCTGAGTTGTGGCAGAACTGTCACCCTTAATAATATGGTTTGGAAGGATTTGAAACCAGGTTGCAGGTGTTTCTTCCAGGGAAAGATGCACAACTGGGTGTATTACTTTTTAAAGCATTGCGAATCGTTCGGGGAAAAGTGAGTTCATATCACAGAACTGCAGAGGTGGCTGCTTTGTTTCGTATTTGCAGGCTAGCAGGAGTGCGTAAATCCAGAAAGCCTAACGTATTTAATGTTGGTGAATGTGAGAGGAGAGAGAGCTGCCTAACATTCTATGGTGCTCAGCTCTGCTAAGGTTACAGTTAAGGAAAATATTGCCAAGTTGTCTGATACCAAGATCCTCTGCTAATTTTTTTTCTTGTGCTTTTATTTCTGTTTCATGGTGGGGCCCTCCTGGGTAGCAATATTAGTGTCACAACCATATAGCAGGCTGTGTGCCAAACTCCAGGGAAACTGTTTATCCTGGCAAAAGGGAAAAGCAGAAACTAGAGACAAAGAGAGCCTTGTGCAAAAGTTTGGTAGATTTTGCATCCATCCAAAGATTAAAAGCAAGAGTTAATGTTTTTTCCCTTCTGTTCAAACAAGGTGTTTGGGAAACTAGTTTGTGTCAAAGGCTTGGGCTAAATTGTCCCTGTTGATCTCCTGTGCATGGAACAGTGAATCAACAGCGTGTAGTGGGGGAACCTGACATTTATGGGATTAAATTTTGAAAAATATTGTCCATTGCACCAGCATAGCACATTTGGGGAAACTATTTCTGTACTTTTGAGGAGGTCTAGAGAACCCTGAACAGACAGGAGGCGGCAGAAAAGGAAATGTTCGCTGTCTCTCCAATGGAAGGGCTGGCAGGTGTCAAATGCAACAAAAAGGGAGATCGATTGCTCAAAAGAACCAGAGGGGATTGCACTGCACGTGCCTTGTTGGTAAGCTATGCCTCGTCACAGGATGTTGTACTAAACGTTTATTTCTGTTCAAAAAGCAATTGGATAAATTTTCCACAGGAAAATTTCTTTTGGGTTGTTTAATACCAATACAGTGTTTCTGGTTTGTCCTGTTATTACAAACTTTCCTAAGGCATCTGCTATCATGTGCTGTCAGAAACGGAACATGAGGCTAGCTGAACTTTCATCTGACACAGCATGGCTGTACTTAAGTTTTACGCCATTTACTCAGAATTAAAATAGTTCAATATTTATCTTGCTTCAGTTTGAACATTTATTGTCACAATCTTATATCTTCCATTTGAACAATTTCCTCTTACTTTCAGACAGTGCCCTGACCAAGTGCCTGCTGAGACGTAACTTGGCAGACTAGAAAAAGATGCTCATCCAAGCAACTTGCAATCCTGGAGTATGAGCCAAAACGCATTTAACGTTATTCATTTGCCTTTGATTAAAAGTCTTGCTGCTGGCTCTTTTCAAAGCTTAATTTATTAATTTGCCAGATGTCTTCAGGTGAGAAAAATGCATTGTGAACAGTAAATCGGATTTTCTTCAGTACTAGAATGAAATTTCTGGTTAAAAAAAAAGAGATAATATGCTAATTGAATTGGGGTTACACACACTTCCTCTAATGCATTGTTAAGGAGCCACGTATCATCAGATGTGAGACCTGCATTCAAGTCCATGCTGTCAGGACAGACTTGAACTGGGAATTGTGGGTAACCCAAGTTGAGGAAATCTCTCACCATAAAATCCTTATGCTGTAAATGTCATTATCTGCCCACTTCTTTTTTATCTTCAATATCTCCATTATATTTACCATTGTGCAATACTACATTAATAATGTTTGCAGCTGAATTAGATTGAAAGGAACAACAAACTTCAGTGTCATGAAAGAACAGATTTATGGAGATTTGGAGACAGTTGAGTTTCAACGTGTGAAAAATACAGTTAATGTACCTGCAAAAATCACCCTGTACTCAAATACTCAGTGGAAGAGAGAAAGAAAGAGAGGTCTAGGGCTGCATATGCAGAAACACACTGCAGAATAAAGCAAGGGCATCCTTTGAGCGTAGGACTTTATAAGGGATGTTGCATTTACTTCTGGGTGTCTGTTACAGCTAATGATATGGGCCAGACAGATCAGATGAGCCACACCGCATAGTGATTGGAGGACAAGAGATGGCAAATATGGGGCCTGAAGAACAGCTTTGCCATTTCACTCAAAATATTATGGCTAAGGCAACTTTGTGCGTAAATCAAATGGTGGGAATACGCAGACTATGATTTGAATCAGCAAGTCATTTTGTTAGATTAGATTTGTAGATAAAAATTGTACCTAAGAAAAGAAGTGTCAGCTCTTTAACCTTTTCCAACATGCATAGGTAAGTTTCATTTCATCCTTGTCCCCTAGCCCTTTGAGATGTCTCTCTAGATTGAAATCACACTGTTAGAAACTGTTGTCATTTGTTGAGTTTGAATTACACTACGGTGCCTTTTTGCCTTTTAACAGTAATTCAGCACAGGAGGTCTGGTCTAATCGGCTCTACCAAGAAGGTGCCTTCTCTGAGACCAAATCTTACAAAGCCAACAGTTTTTGCTTGGGTTTTTTTTTAGCTGAAGTGGGTTCGAACCAGTTCACAGTCATGAGTTATAAGGAACTGTAAGGAATGAGTTTATGATTCTGTAGGAGTTCAGAGGGTGTAGCACAGAGCCAATGCACAGGCAACTAGCCAGCTGCAGGAAACTTGTTCAGGGCAACAAACACCAGTCAGGATCTGGAGTACAGCTTTATTTAGGAGTGCCAGTATCCAAAAGCATCACTCGCATTTTTGACTGCATGGTGTACAAAGTTCCTGAGTGACTGTAGACTAATTACAAGATAGCATGCAGGATTCAGTTGCCCCACCAGCAGAGGGAGATGAGTGAGCTTTGTAAGAGGTAAGGTTCATGTAACTCAGTTATCAGTGTAATTATTAACAAACTGCCAATTTTTAATCTTCATTTATCCTTCCAATAGGGGAGCCTTAACTTTCTGATCCCATCTATTAACCCACTTCCACTGTCCAGCAGGGGTGTAACAGAGCTCAAGTTTAAGTGGCCAGTATTAATGTTGTTTAACTGTTAGGGCTGCTATGTTTGGCCAGAGAAGGGAGATGTGGGTAGCTCGTTCTCAAAGAGGCTTTACCACAACCTGAGCAGGGGTTTGTGTTACATAGCACTGATCAGTTTGTGAGCAGTGGATGAGAGAGACAACTGCCAGGCTCCACAGCTTTGAGTGGTCCTTGCAGCGCGTTCACTTCTTACAGCGTGCAGGAGGGCAGTGCCTAAGCAGAATCTGGACAGTCCTGGGGCAAGGGCTGTGACTTTGCTGCCAAGCTAGAAACAGCTGAAGAGCAAAACACTCTTGCTGCTAGTGAAACCTGATGGTGAGCTTGGGCCAGACTGGCAGTGGCTGAACTTTATAAAAGCCTGTGGGTGAAGGATGGGGGAAAAGGTGTCTGACCTGGGACTGAAAATACTGGGGAAAAAGACGGATTCATGAACCTGGGGACAGATGTTGGAGTTCAGGGGACGAGCCTGAGAGACCTTACCAGAGAAAGATGTGTTGGAGGGAGAGAGCAGTATGGCTTGTAAAGAAGGTGGATCGGCGTTTGGGGGAGATGGCAGGTGAGCAAAAAACAGTGGTTGGAGTAAGGGAGGAAGGGAAGAAAACAAGGATACACCAGGGGAAAAGAGAGAGAAGTGGCCATGATTGGTAGAAAGCCAGTACCTCCTCACTGAGGTTTGGCACCTGTTAGAAGAGCCTGTAAGAAGCCTAATTTGGGCTGGCTAACTGTGATGATATGAGATGTGGACTGATTCTAATCACACATTCTACTGTGGCTAAACACCAAAGCTGACAGACCTCTTTCTAGTCCTGAGACATCCCTGGGGAAGGACAGTTACAAGTGCTTGTCTAGAAGGATGTTCTATTCATGGGAATCTGGTGGTTGTATCCTTATATTGCATGCTGGCGAAAACTCCCTTTGCTTTCTGTCTGGTCATCTGAGACAATGGCAATTCCCAGCCTCCCCTGCAACAGCTTCTACCTCAGTTCCCTCCAGAGTCAGGCCTGCGTTCAGTGCTCTGCCCCAGTGCCGCTGGCTGCAGTGATGTTATTTCTTCAGGCCCAAGAAGCAGCCTTGGCAGATCTGCTGCCCAACTTCTCTCCAGTCTGCCAATCCACTGCTCTTAGAAGACAAATTTCTGGCCTTCTGTAAGGTCTGAGGGTGCTTTAGGCTTGAGGCAGCTCGACACGGTGGCTGCAAGTCTCAGGATGATTTTAAGTTTGATTTATATTTTTGATGAGTCTGTTAATTCTTCTAGTCTGTGTCAAACTGAGTTTAAACCTGCACTCCTGAGCACTGTTAATCTTGTCCACCTTTGAGATGCCCCTGTGGTATCCTCCACACAGCAGCCTCCATCCTGAGATTCCTTTGGAGTATACAAAGCCAGGGCTTCAAAGACATAATGCATGTGCCTGAAACCTGCGTTGGTGCTGGTACTCTTGGCAGCAGGTGCTTTCAGAGCACTGTCTGCTACAAATATCCTTCTGGCATCTAGATACACCTACTTTACTGTGTTCAGTGCTATGGCTGGCTTTGTGTTGGCTATTTTGTAATGTTCTGTACATGTATGGAAAGATTAATTTCAATTAGTCTCAGTAAAAACTCACAGGCATGGCTGGATACTTGCTGAATGAGGTAAGGTGTATTTGCAGGGATGGTACAAAGTGATCTAGCACTAGGTTTGACTTGATTTAATGTCCTTGCTGATGATTTAGAAGAGTAGAAGAGTAGGACAAGCTTTGCAATGTAACATTTTTAAGTGATTCTAAACTCCTTGCGGACCTCTGAGAGGAAAAGGGGGTTTATCGGCCTGGCTGAACATAAAAATGAAGACACAAGGTAGAAAATAATACATAGAAATAACCCAGACAAATGTGGGTACAATAAAACACAGGAAAAATACTCCTAAATTATCTGGGTCATTCTCCAGCATGCTCTGAGGAGCCACTATAAATCTGTATGAATGATCTGTTAAGGTGGTTCCACGGTGCTCTGCTGCTCAGGAGCAGCTCATATTAGCTGGAGAAAATCAATGGCTTTATATGCACAAATACATGGAAACATATCTTACAAAAATTAATAAAAAATCGTGGGTTTAACTGCAGATTTCTCCTTGCTCCAGACACATCCACAGGAAATAAAGCAATCAAATTTAAAAAACACAGCAACTGTGAACCCTATTTTTTAGCCCAAATCAAAAGGATTTCAAATTTTTTTCCCCTCCATGTATATGGAATAAAATTTCCATTCAAAATAGCTTTTACAATTCCCCCCTCTGGGGGGAGAGGCAAGTCTCAGTAGGAGCTGAGAGACTACAGTGCTCTAAGTGAGAAATAGCTGGTGAAAAAGTGTCATATACTAAACGAATTTCAGCCCAGCATCCCCTGTCCTGCTGGAGGGTCCAGAAAATAAGTTACAGGGAGTGTAGAGAAGTGGTGGGAAGTAGAAAAGCTTCTTTCCTACTGTTGGAGTAAAAGAAGTTCAGCTCTCGTCCTGGTCAGCATTGAGTACAAACAGGGAGCAGCAAGGAGATAAGGGGGTGTTTAGCAGCTCCAGTTTTTCTTTCCTAGTCTAGCAGTGTCTGAGCTGCGATGAGCAAAGGAGACCAGCCCTCCTGACCCAGCTCCTCTCCCCACCACTGGAAACAGGCTTCAGGCTGTGTTTGGTTTCAGATAGCAACACAGCCAACACAACACCTGGAGGAAGTTACACAACTTATATATTTAAAGTAGCTAGCAGATAAATGATAAAATAATCAAAAGATGCCATGTAAATAAGGTGTGTTATATGTGGAGTAATGCTGTATCTGTAGCTTACTCTTGTGAAAACATACGTCACTGCCAGAGTCCATGGAATAAAGCATGGATTTACGGGAGCCTTCTGAGCCTGAGAGGGAATGAAAATGGAGTGTTTGTGACTCAGCCAAAAGGCAGTTAAGAAAGCAGTATTTTCACCCTCAGGGAACAATTAAGTCAATTTGAAAACCTTTAGTTTATTGTTGCAAGCATAGGCAGCCTAAAGGAGAGACTTCCAAGTGCAAATAAAGTTACAGAGGTAAAGTAGTATGGTATTTAGCAGTACTGAACTTCCAGAGAAATCCGTGGTGCTCCACACAATAAATATGGATTTATTTAAGCCTCTCTCCTTAAAAAATACCAGCCTAAGTTACACTGACCTACCTACCTTTCTTTTGCCATATTTGGTGGTAACCAATACAGTCACTAGTACATTTCAGTTAAGGACTCACACTTCCCCAGCCCGTTATTCCTTAAGACCTATCGCTCTCCAGTGTGACCTCACGAATAAGAAATTCTCAGTAAGAAATTCTCTCCAGAATGAGGCAAAAGGAGAGAGATGACTTAAGGATGTCATGGAGCAACCTGGATCCTCAAACTGCTAGAGGAAGGGAAAATGACTGGCAACTTTGTGTTCAACGAGGTATGTGTTTTGTCTTCAAGGACACAATCCAGCACCTTGAGTCAGAATTAATCAGAAGTGTTACACAGATCGTATTTTCTCTAATGCAGAGGTTGCTAGTTTGCAAAAAGCCATGAAGACTGTTACAGGGAAAGCTGTATCATCTCGGAGAGGGAGCCAAATCATCCTGGGAGAGGAGAAATCAGATAAACCAGTATTGAATGATTTTCTAATCAGGAAGGTGGTTCCCAGGGAAAGAAATCAACATGCCACAGGGGATGTGTGTGTCCAAGAACAACACATGCAAACAAGCTGAGAGGATGATTTCTTTGTGCTCTTGCCTGTGTCTGCCACTAATCTAAGCTGCAACGGGGACAAATGCCCTTAAACATATGCAGAAGGAAGGAGAATGAAGCGATCTACTGCCATAGTGAGGTCCAGACTGTTGTCAGGTATTGTCAACAGAGCCATGGAGACTCAGAACGGGGTCTGGTCTAAGACAGGATCTGCCACTGCTGACTTATAGCTAAGGCAATGAAGGGATAACCCAGAGGAGACGTGGTGTCCTCCTGCAGAAGGGATAGATCCCCCTTTCACGTGTCTTTTCCTACTTCATGTTTTTTGTGATTGTTTCTAACATTGCAATCATCAGAATTCGCCATTCTTCTTTTAATGCTGAGCTGCTCTGGCAACTGATGTGTACTCGGGTGACTCAAGAGAGGTGCCCCTGAAGAGACAAATCCATACCAGGCAATGTTAAGTACAAGCCCTGTGGGATGCCAGCAGACCAAGTTTGGAAGTCCCAGAGGTCCCACTAAATTGCAAGGAGTTTTCAGAGGTTTTATCATCAAGCGCCAGGTAAGACTTGAGAAGTTTCTCCAGTTCCAGTGTTGTTCAGTGTCAACAGATCAGTGCGGGGAACCTGGGAACATCCTGTGCTGTCATATATTAGCACTCAAAATTCCTTCAGAGGGGTTTGTTGTATGTAGTTTGTTGCTGTGTAGCAGAGCATGCAGAGTTGACCACATCGCTATACAAGATAGAAGAACGAGGGAATAAGCTTTCTTGAAAATATTAATTGCAATAATAGTGCAAGGTTATAAAAAAGGCAGTTAAAAGGACATAATTTCTTCTTTGCTTTAGAAAGCTTCATTTCTGTTTCCTTATGATTAGCGTCTCAGACAGGACATGATATTACAGAGAATTACCTATCTTCTTACTACCAAAGCTCCCAGGATTACCATTTCTGTTGTATACCTTCACTGGCTGTGCGCTGCTTTTTTCTGTTATCACCCTCAAAAGAGACATTGGTACAACCTTACGCAGCACAGCCTGGAAAATATTGATTAGCCTTCTTGCTGGGCTCACAGCAATTATTTCTCTATGAGTATCATGTAGAGAACACGATTCAGAGGAATAGTGAATGACGTTTAATTTGGGTACCATCTCCCAGCCTCCTGTGAGTACCTTTGGTTCTAGGCAGCTGTTTCCAGGAGAACCAGTTAAAAAACTGCTTGAAGATCATATCCTGCAGATGTAGAAAGGATGAGAGAGAAGAGCCCTACAAAAGAAAGAAAATTAAAAATATAAATAGCACAAATAGAATAATGATCAATACAAAGAAATTAAAAAATACAAAGAATCCAGGTGCGATCCACAGGACAAAACATGAAAAGCAGAAAAGGCTGCAAGACAGCTACAGCAGCAGTTAGGCTGGCAGTATGGCACTGTGGCAAAAGTATCTAAAAAGCTTGTTTGTCAAATGAGAAGAAACTGCTTCTTGAGATTTTGCCCTCTCTGAATCTTAATTTTCTTGACAACTAAAGGGTTCTTTTTTTGTAGCCATTCAGGTTAGGTGTTTCAGGTGTTTCCTAATGGTGCTCTAGCCATATATGTTTAGATGCTGCTAATTAGAGTCCTGAAACTGAACCAGCCTCATGGTGCCAAAATACATCTCTTGGTAAAATTAAATAGCAGATCTTACTGCCAAAAGCTGTCTTTGATACTTCAGTATGTTGAGAGAGCTGCTAGGAATTTAAGTAGAAGAATAAGGGCAAGGCTGCTACGTGTTTGCTACTGGTTTATGATATTTTGCCCTGGCTCCTGAACCGTCTCCCATATCTTCACAAGAAAGATTTTACTTGTCAAGAGCTTGCATGTTTTGCACGTTCTTTGGTAACGGAGGAACATAAAACAGCTGCAGTTTCCAGGGATACCACAGGGCTCTGTCCGTGCAGGATGGCACAGGAAGACAGTGGTGGAGGAGTGGGACTCTATAAACTTGTCCTAAAGCTTTCACTGAAATAAGAAAATCCCATGTGAATTCAGCAGATCTCTGAAAGAAACATCTGCCATTGAAAAACTTCCAGCTTGATCTTTTGCTATCATTCAAAGCACTTCTCAACACTGCCTACGAGACAGGATACTTTGTTCAGACATGAAGAAACAGAGACTTACGAGACATTATTACTACTTCTTACTGCTCTTCACATTTATTTGCTTTGCAAAATCAGAGATTCTGCAAACCATTGTTTGCTGAAGTCATCTGGAGTTAATGACTGCACATGTTGTAATGCCTGCTGTACTCTAAACTCACCCCTCTCTCGCCTGAAGATTAAAGGCAATCCCAGCTCTGCAATTTGATGAAGACAACGTGGTCTGGGTTCTCTGCAACCTCTTTTTGGCAGGAACAGAAACCGCAACGACCACTTTGCACTGGGCACTGCTCCATATTTTGAATTATCCCAGAGAAGAGGGGAGACTAATGAGGTCACATGCAAAACCACTTGGATTGTGCTTTCTCAGAGAACGCACCAAGGTCAGCACAAAGATATCATTAGGATGGAAGTGTAAAGGTAAAAACTCATAAAACTGCATCCAACTGGAAATTCATACTCTTTGTGAGCTGACAAACACATCTTTGATTTATTGAGAATCATGGGCTCACCCAGGCCCATTAGCTTCATCTTGCTGCCTTGCTTGCTGCAAGAAGTATTCACTCTCCTTTCCTTTCCGTGAGAGTCAGAATGAAAGCAGAGGGAGCTGGGCATGTAACAAGCCTGTAACACGACAGTAGAGAGTGCAGTGTCCCTGCAACCATGCTGCTGAGCACAGCCAGTTGCCCAGGCCCCTCCCAGGGTGGTCCTGATGAGACAGCAGTGCTGTCAGATGCACATTCAATAAGAGAGGGGAAACTCCCATCCTTAACATACAGGTGCAACACGGGATCAAAACCATTTTTGCCTTACAGGCCACCACTGTCCTCCCCCACCCCTCTTCCGAGCAGTGGCAGACACCCTGAAAGTCCTTCAAATTCCTGATGCTGAAGATGAACAAAACTAAAGACATTTCTCAGAGAAAGGTTTGATGTGGGGGAGATAACAGTGCTGGCAATTCCTGGGCTCTTTTGCATGGTCTCTGAAAGCATTTTGCAATGCTTCATTGTCTTTCACAATGTTTCTGAAGAATATCAAATTTATTAGATTTGTTTTCAGTCTTCCATAAAGTCCTCCCATTATTATGTCTCCCCATCCCTGAGCCATCTGTACACTTACTACCTATAAATCTTATTAGGGCATTAGCTGAGAATGTTTTAGTGCATTAGAAGGAAACAATCTCCTGAGAGTGCAATATAATTTCTGTATAGGGCAGTTCTCTGTCTCCTGTCACTGGAGTGGTTAACTGGGAATGTATTTGTGACAGCAACAGCCCTAGGAGCTCAAGTAGGAAGGACTCTGAGGCAGAGGGGATTCAGATAAAGATTTGTGCTGCAAGCTAAAATGATCAGGGTGTCTGCCAAAAGGGGTGGTCCCGCCCCTTTTGTCCTTGGCCATGTTCTCACTCTGCTTGTGCTGCATTAGGCACAGCAGCCAGCAGGTGAGTGTGTTCAGACTGCTGAGCCAGCAAAAAACTATTACTGCAACTAAAAATGAAAGGCTTTCCACCAGATCAGACGAATCCACCGACTTTATGGCTCTGTGGTTGCTAGATGCAATCCTAGTGAGAGGGAAAATGGAGGGATGGGACTATTCGTCTTCAAAGCATCTTGCTTGTAGGTAGATTACAGACTGGTTATAACATGAAACTACATGAAGCAGCTTGCCCAGAATCACAGAGGAGATCTGTAGCACAGCAGGGAATTGAACCAAGTCTCTAAAGTCTAAGCTAATGTCCAGACCAAGGTACCAGCCTTGTCCTCACTATGATGGCTGAAAAGTGGCTCACCTCAGTTCACTTGATCCATTCTTCCTGCTCACTCTGTGCACGGTTCAGGGGACACACTCCTTTGTGGCCCAGCTGCGTTCGCTTGGGACTAGGCACGGTCAATTTGCCTGTGCTGTCCAAGTGCTGCAATAGGGCTAATGCCTGTGGGGGTGTGCCTTTGGGGGCTGATGGCTCTGGGGCTAGCAGGTCACAGCTGAGTCAGGAAGGACATGAGGACAGCAATGTTTTCTAGAAGTCAAATTTTTGTGGGTGTTCTTGTCTTTCTCTTTGTCTGGATTTCTCCGATATTGCTGAACATCCAGAGGGCCCAAAGGAAGCTGCCTCCAGGACTGATACCTCTCCCTTTCATTGGCAATCTGTGGACACTGGACTTCCAAATTCACCGTGAAGCACTCTTGAAGGTACTGATACTTTTTAGAGTTTTATGAATAGTTCAGGTGCAGACTCCGAATGTATCCTTGGCTAGAAGGTAAAAGCATCTTTCTGCTCCTTCCTGGCTTCAGTCTGAACTGTGAACTTTCTAGGCAGAACTTCAACCCCTGGCTCCCTGCTGGACTTTGGAGAGGATTAGCAGTGAGTGGAAAGGGCCTGTAGCAACAGTTGCAAATGGTGCAAATCGCTGAACAGTCACCTCATCAAAAATAAGGTCTGGGGAATCCTGTTACTGCAGTACAAGCTACAAGCAGGG
Organism: Aptenodytes patagonicus; assembly: GCF_965638725.1. NCBI lineage: Eukaryota > Metazoa > Chordata > Aves > Sphenisciformes > Spheniscidae > Aptenodytes > Aptenodytes patagonicus. The sequence goes on along the minus strand of NC_134954.1, from coordinate 13,112,887 downwards.
AGGAAAGGAAACAGGAAGAATAAGCAAAACTCATCAAACAGAGGCAGAAAGCAAAACTTATTTGCTTGAGGATTGAATCCTGAGCCCTTTTTTTGGCAATGTTGCCATTGCCTGGTTACGTCTTGGCACAAAAAGGCCCTGGAAGGCTTCCTTAGACAGAAGCCTGGCCTGGCCAATGCAGGAGCAGCAAAGTGTGTGAGACTGCAGCACACTGGAGGCGTTACCACTCCAGGCCAGTCCTTGCTGTTGGGGATAGGAATGAATGATACTGCTTTTAGGGAAAAGGACAAAGAAAAGCTTTGTTACCTGTGGTGTTAAGATTTTGAAGGTTGTGCTGAGACAATAGTTCCTCTTCCCCAGAGTCCTGCGTGTTTTGGGAGGGTGTTACAAGTGTCAGTAATCATCAGAGCTGATGTGCATTGCAAAACAACCAAGTAGAGAGATCAAAGTCTTAATCCATTTGACTACGTAAGTAAGCAGTTCCACAGAACTGCAGCTAGGTGACATTTGATCTACTGTTTGGTACGGTAGAATATCAACACACTGGCTTTCTGGCTTTTTTTTTTTTTCCTTGGACAGTGCAGAGGCACAGAAGGAATACATTATTAATGTTACTGACAGTCCTTAATGTGGTCTACATGCTCCATCTGCCAATAAGACCCAGAGGACCCTTTCCTTTCTCCATGTGCTGCTGGAGGATGAGCCAGGAAGGATTCTTGCTCGGGATTCATGCCATGACCCCATCTCTCTGGCTCTCCTGGGAAATGCAGCAGTGTTGGTAAAAAGGAGAATCACTGAGCCTGAGGGGTGTGTGAGACAAGATGCATCATCGAGGCTCCCTATTTTCCTGTGTGTACAGAAGGAAACACAGGCTCTGCAGTTCCTTTGGGTACTAGATGGAATCCAATTCAGGGATTCAAGCACTTGCTTTTTCTTCGCTCTCCACCTTACTTGGGCTATTAAGGCAAGAAATTGGACTTCCAACTGCTGTGAAAACTGTTCTTCAAATTACTCTCCCCTACAGAAAACAGCCATTGCTCACAGCAAGTGGCAGCAACTAGGTGCCTGATCATATTTGCATGTGTTTTCAGTATGGTCCGCATATTTCAGAATCCCTGGCTACATCTTTCTTTCCAACAATTGCAAAGGAGGAGGCCTGCACCCACCTCCAGAGAGACGCAGTTCTGCTTATAGATGTTCCTGAGCAACATAGGTGAGTTCAGCAGCACAACATTACCAGTGGATTCCTGAGAGCAAACTGCAGAAGCCAGGACACACGTGGAAACTGTGCTTAGTCAAACTCTTAACAGCTTTACAAATGGCGTGTTTTCACCAGTTCCCCGAAAATCCCTAGAGTAGAGATATGCCTTTTCATCTTTCAAGTGTCTATCACATATTACCAAAGTGCTGCAACTGCTCAGAAAAAGGTCACACATTATATATATACAGTTACATAAATATATATATATAGTTACATACAGTTCGGTGTTACATATACAAATATGTGTAACAACATACGGTTTGGTGTTACATATACAAATACATGTAACACCAAAAACATGTGCATTCATCCCTCTGCTTCATACTTTAAAATCCCTCAAACAGATGTTCAGAAATCCTTACCTCCTATCCCATACAGTCACAGGCTAGCTGACGTTGTTCCTATCCGAAATCCTAAATCTTTGAGCAAAGTAACACTACGTCGTCTTCCCTCCCTCTATGCAATTAGGTCTTTCTCAACTACCCAAAGAGTTCAAAACTGGTCTCTAATTTATGGGTGCCAGAGACTTGATTTGCAGAACTACTGAGAACCCAACCTCCGGCAGCAATCAGTAGGATCTGTAGGAGCTAAGTACTTCCCAGGCAGCTCATGATACTCAGCCCATCTCAGATGAGATACCCCAGATCAATGGCTATGTTTGAAAAGTTTGGTGTAACTGCCTCACTGTGCTAGACTTCGCAAGCACAGTGCTCAGTGCAAAGGTGAGCAAACATTACCATCTAATGGCTGCACGTGTTAATTACAACTATAATTTCTAATGATGAAGGCTGTTCCTTGTGTTAGGTACTGATACACTGAAAAAGCTGTATGATTGGAAAACAAATAAACACGGAAAGATCTTAAAAGCACTATTTATGATTTTGTAGTATCCATCAATCACCTCTGGTGGGGCAATGTAAATGGAAGAGAACCCGTTGAAGTACTTCTGGGTAATGTGACACAGTTGTTGCACTGATGGCTATATAAACTGCAGATACATGAATAATAACAGCCATAAATAATAATGCAATGCATTAATAACAGTGAAAGCATTTTAAGATTTTAATAGTGAAACATGGTTCCAACCTGTTTTATTTCCTGACAGCAGAATGAAATTTCTCCCGTCCCTTTCTTGGGCAATGCCAAGGGATGCAAAACAGCCCTGACATAATAGAAACAGTCTTTGAGCTCTGGCCTAAAGTACCACTAAGATGTGGGAGGGCCTCTCTGTAAATGTCTCATATCTTTATGTCATCGTGTCTTATTGTCTCTCTAGGTGGCCAGGATGTATGGAAATACATACACGCTCTGGCTAGGAAAAACACCAGTGATTTTGCTAAATGGATGTCTAAGCAGTGAAGGACGCCTTGATTGGGCATGCAGGAGAATTTTGTGAGAGACCTATGGCATCCTTTTTTAGGGATGTTGTGGGACGCCCCTATGGTGCTTTCTGTTGTTGTGTGTACTGAAATATTTTTAGCAGAACAAGCTGTTCAGAGAATGGGGTTTGGTACAATGACTGCATCTACTCTTAATGCCTCTTTTCCAGATGAGCTGCTCTTGGCAGCAAGACGAATGCTGTAGAACCACTGCTGCATGTCCTTCTCAAATGCTGGGCCCCAAATGTACATTCAGCACACAAGACTAATGTATTTCCCATTTATATACTTGTATAGCCTGGGCAATTCTTAGTTACTGGGCATGTTACCAAGCTATCTCAAGAAGCCTTTGTGATAAAAGGTGTAAAACTGTAAAAATGCCAGCCAGCAGGACCCAGGGTGTGTTGAGTGCATGGTTCTAGGTAAAGGAGCAGAAAAGGAAAGACAGACATGGAACTTAGTTCCCACAAAAAGGATCAATGAGATGTGAAAAAACAGCATAAACACCTCTGATTCCCCATATAAACACTGCCAGGGATCCTTCCAAACTCATGGTGGTAAATCTTGGCACCACTACAATTTCACCAGTCCTGCTTATGGAGGCGCCAGTCCCGTACTTCTCCCTGGTCCTTCTCCATTTTGTTGCAGGCTTCACCTTTGCCAATGGGCACACCTGGAAGCAGCAGAGACGGTTCACCTGATGACTCTGAGGAACCTAGGACTAGGGAAGAAAAGCCTGGAAGCCTGGATCCAGGAGGAAGCTTGCTGCCTGATTGAGGCCTTTGCCAGAGAAAGAGGTGAAATATAGATCTGTATGTGGTCATGACATGGGCTCATGCTCCTTATTTCCAACCCTGCTTTTTCTACTGGAAGTTGCGATTTTGGCAGTAGGTTCGATGGGAGGTTTACACAGCTGATGCTTTCACAATTCATTTTTCACTTGGCTGAAACATCACACCTGACTCATCGCTTTCATGCTAACCCTTTATGGGAGAAAGTGACAGATGGGAGACTCCTAAATTGTGCTGATTATGTACTTTTCTACAGGATGGAATCTTTCCCTCACTCATTATAAAGGTGCCTGAAAAATGATCTCCCAGTTAGACTCCTGCTTCTTGATTCCTGCAGGCGCAGCTATTTGTGTAATCCCATGCAAATCAAGAGCAGGCTGGATGGGAGCTCAGTGTAACAAAAGGTCATAGCCTATAAAAGAAGTTAATGGTGCAGCTTTCTCTGTACGCGTGGATATCTCTGTCCCACTCCCTTCTTCCATCAACGATGTGATTGCTGAGGTGCTTTTTGGACATTGCTTCTCTACAGAGGCTGCCAAGTGCCGCTAGAGGCTGCTCAGAGGCTCCCAGGCTGTGGCAGAATTCCACGGCATCTCCCGGCCCCAGGTGAGCCAGAACTGACCCGTTCCCTGTAACTGTATCAAAACCCGACAGCGTTCCTCGGTGAGCCATGGCATGAAATGGTCACTCTTTGCCAATGCACAGAGAGGAAGAAGAGCTCAAGTAAACACTGAACTCTGCTAAAACCAGCACTCCCTTCTGTCCCCTTCTTTCTCAACAACAATCCCTCTGCAACCATTCCTGGCTTGCTTTATCTACAGGCCCGTTGAATCTCCTGTAACAGCTCTCTTCAGAGAGACATTGATATTATTCAGCATCAAGTTTGTCCTCGGGGCCAGAATCAGGTTTTTCCTCTTAGCTTGTGCCTTGAAGGGTTCCGTAATAGCCCTGATTTCCTGTGTTAGATTGGGCTGCAATGACCATCCAGAAAAAACAGGGCAAGCTAACATGGTTGTGGCTTTGAGAAGTACAGCCAAGTGTTGACTTAAGGTTTAGGAAGGAACAGGTTATTTGGGAAAGGCTTCACTTAGAAAACATAAGAAAAACTGTACTCAAGGGCATTTAAATCCTCCAAATGTGAAAGTTACTAGTGGAGAGCAGGTGATCTGGAAAGTAACTGTATGGTAATGGTCATCCTTCACATACTTCTTCTCTCCAAGATAAATTTTTAAAAATTAAGTGGTCATTCATTTCCTATAGTCAGACATCTGGATCACAGCCATGGTTAGGCATGGTTCAGCTGTGAACGTTCAGGCTTTAAATGCACTGTGAAGCCAAGATGTCATGGTGTTCCTTGTGCTTGTATTTCCACATGAAGCTCTGCGACACTTTCCCATCACTGTTGAGGCACTTAAGCAATTGTGTTAATGAGATTGCTGGTGGCACTAACACACTTGCAGGATCTATGAACACTTACGAAGAATGAGATCAGGAACCACCAGAAGAGCTGGGTGCCTGCAGAGCCACAGAACTTCATTATGCATACCCAGCTCAGACATTAAAGGTAACAAGTAATTGTCTCTTGTGCAGCTGCAACGTATTTAAAATGCTTGTAGTTAAGATATTTCCAGCTGCACTTCTACTTCCTTCTCCTCCTTTTCCTCCTGAGAGATTGTTGAGCTATTTCTTTCTTTGAATTCAACCTCCAAAGCAAAGTACTTTGTGAATGTACTGAGGATGTTCCTTGGCAGTCGCCACAGAGAGAGTAATGTTGTTCCACCCTACACTGAAGGAAGCTTATTGTACGCTGTCTTCCTCAATCAGCAAGATTATTTTTTTAACAGAGCTACATGGCTGCTGTCTTACCAGCTTCATCAACTCAGTATGGACTCTGTGATGAAAGAAGCTCTGTTGCTGGAAATTTGCTATGCTGTTAAAACAGTCTTAAATCTCATCGTCTGTCTCTCATCTGCAGGCAAAGGATGACCCACTCTCTACATTCAGTGAGACCAACATGGTGCAAGCAATCACAGATCTCTTCATAGCGGGCTTAGACACCACCACGATCGCTTTATGCTGGGCTCTCCGTGATGGTATATCTGGAAGTACAAGGTGAGAAATGCATGTATCTGCACTTATACCTGTCGCTGTCCTTGCTCATGGCAGGGTAATAGGCAAAATGCAGTTGACTCAGCTGTCCTAGTCCTGCAGTGTTCCCTGCCTTGGGAATTTTGAGTTTCTGCATAGAGTCTACACATCAGCTGTCTTCTTGAATACTCATTATTAGTCCTTTTATTCTGCAGAACAAGTCCAAGAAGAGTTGGATGCTGTCATTGGTCCATCCTATGGAATTGAATATAAGGACCAAATGATCCTGCCATATACAAATGCAGTTCTACATGAGATTATGCGCTATAGCAGCATAAGTACAGTAGGGTTTGTGTGCAGGTGCACCCAGGATACCATACTGAAAGGCTTCCCTTTACTAAGGTATGTTAATGCCACTAAGCTTTGGGGATAATCCTTAGACGAAGCGAAGCCAGGCAGTAGATCCCTCTCACCAACTGAAACACCACGTTTTGTTTATATTTTGTCCCAGGCTGCAAAACTACCCGAAGGTGAGTTTGAACAACTTGTGAGGAACTTTTCACTGTGAATAAGATGCTGGACATTATCTACATCTTATAATATGAATAAACCTGCACTCAGTTTCCCTCTCCTTTTGCACAGATGTTACTTTTACCATTTTTCTATACGGGATTTCAAGAGTTAGATCGGTATGAAGGTACCAGTATAATGACCCTAGGCTTCTTTTAAACTGGTACAAGCTAAATATAAAAACCACAGAAATTTTGGAAAAACAGTGTCTGTATATGTAATTTATTGTATTAGCAGAATGCTTTAAATCATATCCAACCTCATGTAGGTGGTCTTCCCAGCGGATAAAACCTATGTGGCTTTGGGGGAAGATGTCTTTGAGAAAATCAAGATCAAAGTCAAGGGTCTTGGATCAGTGTGAAGCCTTCAGTTCAGTGGTGGTCCGTCCCCCCCCAAGCTTTTGATTACTGTAATTACTGCATCGTCTGGTGCTCTAAAATCAATCTTTAAGAGTGCCTAATAATTTCTAAATAAGCTATTCTGTAGGAGATAGCACAGCGTGACCCTGTTTCTCACCCCGTGATAATTAGTTGGCACTTGCATTGGGCAATTTCAAGAGAGCAACTGATACATTGGCAATTTAAGTCATTAGTTTTTGATTCTGTGAAAAAGATCCTTGGATGTTCCTTTTGTCTTTCAGTAGGATACCTTAATTTTCCGCAACATATTTTCTGTCCTGTATGATCAAGAGCAGTGGGAGAGTCTTTGACAGTTTAACCCTGATCATTTCCCAGACAAGGATGGAAACTCTGTGAACAGAGAAGCCTTTATGCTGTTTTCTGCAGGTAAGAGCAATCCTCAGTATTGCACGCAGCTGTCCTACAGTGACTGTTTCACAGGCCAAGACTTTCTTAACATCTGATCTCCTGCCACAAGTATCTTTATTTACTCCCATAATAAGGTCTAGGTAGCAAAAAAATGGAAGTGGTGACTTTGGAGACCTGCTGCAACTTCACTTTCTTGAGGAAAAGGAGCTAAGACTAGCTGGTGTCTGAAATTCTCAATGAAATGAACTGCAATTGTGGTAGTAAGGTAGATTGTCCTGTGGGAAAACAAGGGCTGATTAAAGCTCCTTCAGAAGGCAGGGGATGCAAACCTGTTTGCTAATTAAGAACTGGCTCCTGGAAGGTATTAGAAATCTTTTACTAATATTGACATCAGCAGAGACTAAGAGGCCAGCAAAGGAAGCAGCACATTAGGCTTATCTATGAACAGTCCCCATAGCAATTTGTATAACACGTTCTTTCTGAAATATTTTTGTAAACTGCTGGTCTTCAGAGCACAAAGATCCCATTTATGCATAACTGCAACCAACTAGGAAATTCTTCATGAGTTTTTATTTAGAAATAAATTCTAGCAGAAATAGTGTAATTTTCTATGTCTTCTAAGATTATGAACACAGGTTTGAGCCCATAAAACAAGACGATGGGAGTTCCAGTGGTAAGGATATTTAGCCTAGGACTTGGGAGACCCCTTTTCCCTGTTCCGCCATACTTCTATGATTTCAGGGATGTTGCTTTGCAAGGATAAATACACTCAGATGCTATAGTAACAGAGGACATGTAGTACCTTACATACATTGAATACCCTTTTTTCATATTCCTGACCTACAGGCTATGGATTTTCTCTGACTCTCTCCACGTCACAAGCTGGTGGAGAAACTACATCAGTCAGAAATCCATTTACTAATTCTGCCAGATAGCAGAAATTATTGGTCAGAGGTTTGCAAAATACTACGAGAAGATTCGATGCTCACAGGGTAACCTGGGAATGGATTCATAAAGCGTGAGGAGATGCTGGAGGAGGGACTATCTCCCCTGCCCTTTATAAACTGTCCATTATCATCTACTGACACTCCAGGTGTTGCAGGCTCTTCACTGGTACGGTGTTTTTTCCTCTCCTCTTCCCTTCCCTGGGCCCTATCCATGTCTCAGGTAGAGCTAGAGAAATAGGGCCGGCAGCCATAGCAATCAGTTGTAGATCTGGACAGATCCGTTCACAGGGTGGAGTGAAGGACGCTGATGACTGGCCTGTGCGGGGATCATCCCCCAGCCCCACCTGTACAAGACCTGCACCATCCCTCGCTATACACTGAAGGGAAAAGGAAGGGATGGGGGCCGGCGTCGGGGCTGGAGCTTGCCTGTCACCTGTAAGTTGGGCAGACCCCTTAACGAGTGACTGACTCCTAAAACTGTACCTACCAGGGACAAATGAACGCTATGAATAAAATGGCAAGGTACTTGAACACGCTGACTGTGTCTCTCTGTGTCACGTCCACGTCGTGTGAGGTGACAGCTCGACGCCAGGCCTCACGTCACGGCCGTTTCCCGCCTCTGGCGGCGGACCCGCCTTACGCCACACCCAACATGGTGGCTCTGCCCGCCCGCCACGCTCAAGATGGCGGCTGCGCTGCGGCGGGGGTCCCGCCAGAGTCCGCACTCAAGATGGCGACCGGGAGCGTTCTTTTTCCCTTTCCCCTCCGTTCCTTCCGTCGTGCGCCGTGCTTACGGCGCCGGGGGGAAGCGCGGGGCGGCTGGGCCCTCGCCGCCGGAAGCGGCGGAAGGCTTTGGAGAGTGGACTCGGCGGAGCGGAAGTCGCTGAGGTGGACGGAGGTGGCGGCAGCGAGCGACGATGAACAACAAATTCGACGCGTGAGTCGGCGGCGCGGCCCTCCCCGACCCCCCCCACCGCTGCGGGGGGCTGCGCGGCCCCGCTCCCTGCCGGGGACTCCCCTCCGCCGCCGCCGTTGCCCCGGCGCCGGTCGGGCGAGACGCGATGAGTCACGGGGCCGCGCACAGCCCCGTTCCTCCCGCCTGAGCCCGGCCCTGCTCGGGTGCTGCTGCCTGGCCCTGAGGGGATGCGGGCCCGAGGGGTGGGGGCACAAGCCTCTGCTCGTGGCGGGGCAGCCCTCACCGTGCACCGCCGTGGGGCGGGCCGACCGGCGAGTCGCGGGCCGCCTTTTGGCCCCGCTTCTCGCTCATCTTTTCCGGCCCTTCGCAGGGAATGGTACGGGCGGGGAGACCTGCGGGGTGCAGGGCGCTGGCGTGGTGTCTGCTCGCCCGAGGGGCTGCCTCTGCTAGGCTTAGGGGCGTGGGGAGCTGGTGGGAGAGAGTCGGCAAAGTTACAGTGAAGGGTCTCCATGTTTGCCTCCTGATGAGTAGTAACGGGTCCTGACGGTAGTTGGGGTTTTCTGTGGCAGAGCTGTGTCTAGTACGAACTGCTTGAGTTTGTTCTAAAAAGGTATTTTCTTGCTTCTGCTTAAAAGTGTGTGCCTAAGATGCCTGTGGTGGGCTCTGGGCATGCAAAGTAGTAGTAGTTGGGGTTGTGAAGCGTAGATTTCCCAACGCTGATGGCCCTTGTACCAGGGGGGAGTTTAGAAGTGGGGACTACTGGGGTTTGGTATGAAACCTCTCAGCTGCGAGAGGCAAGACTCACTTTCTTTGCTCTTTTTCTTTATCAGATTGAAAGATGATGATAGTGGAGACCATGACCAGAACGAGGAGAATAACACACAGAAAGACAGTGAGAAGGAAAAGAATGATCGAGAGAAACCACAGAGTACTACCAAGAGGAAGGTACGGTGCTGGCACCTGCATTCCGTCGCTGGGGCACGATGTGGGAGTGTCTTCAGTTCAGGGATAAGGAAAACGTGTCTTGGTGGGCTGTGGTTGCTTAATGCGCTGTTACTGTTGTAATGAAGACAGAGGGGCTATGTTAGCATTTGGATAATTTTGTGTGGGTTTTGGAGGTATATAATCTGAGGGGTGAATGTTCCCTTTACAAACGCAGCAAGTGCTCTGCCAGGCTTTTGAATGGAAATGAGAAATAAAGCTTTATTTTCCCAAAAATACTTTTTGGAAGAGCGTGTAGGGGAAGGACTGATCAACAGGGGAGTAGTGGCTTGCGGTTGGTTTACCAGGCTGTGTTTGTGCCACTGTTGAAATAACTCTTAAGAGGGGGTCTTTGTGAGTGTGGTGTAGCCTCGTTAAGAAGGCATATATCCATCCTGGATTTTTTTATCTTGTGCTTAGGAAAGCCGTTCTGTCTAAAGTAATGCAGTCCTTATAAACTTGCCATATACAAAAGCGGAGTAGAGATTTAAACCCTAGTTACTCCTGTAACTATATCAAGTGATACAAGATGAGGGCTTTTTGGGGATTTTTTCCTGTCAGTTTTGACTCTTGGGTAATGAGTCCTCGTTAGCCTCTTTTATGCTCATTAGAAATCTTTTTAATCAGAAATGGATGTTTTGGAAATTGAAAAATGATCACTGCCTACTGCTAACGATGGGTTCTGCCAAAGCTGACATAACGAGTTTTAAGACAGACTAATCCTCCCAGAGTGTTAGGGTGTTGGTTGCTTAAGGGAGTTGGTGTCACCAAAGAGTTATAATTGCTTTTGAATCATGTTTTACTATAAATGGGTTTTGTTCTTCCCAGAGGAGGAGAGTGTCTTTTTTTTTTTTTCTTAATTTTAAAAAGTTGAAACTCTTGCATTGCCCTTTTTAGTTTGTCTGTCTTTTTTCCTTTGAAATAGGAACAGTTAAGGACTAAATGAAAGTTTAGTAATACTGCCTCTAATAGTTATGAGGGTTGCTTTTTTGGTGACTCTGTCTTGAGCTTCTGCACTGCAAATTTCTAATATTCTTTGAAGTAGTCAGCTGCTGTTAGCCTAATGGTCCATTTCAGACAATTAACAGAAATAGTATTTTTCTGTAAAAATGAGGATCAGTTGTTTGTTTTATAGTCTGTGAGGGCAGGAACATGTGGACTTCTGATGCTGTGAATGTAATTCTTCCCATTTCCCCCTTTAGAGGAGTGTATAAGGAGTAAGCAAGCTTTTCTGTCCTGCAGGCTGTTGTCCCAGGGCCAGCTGAGCACCCCTTGCAGTATAATTACACCTTCTGGTACTCCAGACGAACACCCGGGAGGCCTACCAGCTCGCAGAGTTATGAACAGAACATCAAACAGATTGGCACCTTTGCCTCCGTGAGTATATCCCTGTTGTCCTTGTGTCACTTGGGCATGGCGTGGTCATCGTGGCTGGCTTACTCCCTGTGTGCTAGGTGTATGCACATGCAGGCTGTGCTCTTGTCAGGAACAGAGGAGAGTGAGTGATTTGCCATGACTTACATATGAGTTCTTCAATTGCCTACAGCAGGTGACATGTCTTAAGCAGTTCTCCTCTGCCCTGTGCTAGGCATCTGTGCCTGCAGTAACGGTGGTAGCTGGAATAATAATAGAAAATGAAAAGAACTCCCATGTAGCTTAAATCCGCTAGCTGCGGCAGAACTTGACAGGTAAGCAAGAGAAGAAAGGAACAGCTTTTTTGGATGCAGTGTAGGTGTGAAGCAAAGACTGTACAGTCCCCCACACACACTTCCCCCCCTGTCCGTATTTCCACCTCAAAGACTGTGTTTGGAACAAGCATCTGGCGTGCTGTATATACAAGCTGCTGGTGGCCTGTTGTCTGTCTGGAAGTGATGACTGAGGTGCAGTTTGGTGTTGCAGTGAAGTTCATTAAAAGGCAAACTGCTCTCCCTTTCCCCTTCCACTCTTTGTGGTTGTTTATTCCTGGAATAAATTGAGCGTATCCTGGAAAGGCAGTGTTGGGTTGTTGCATGGCACTGGCAGTGTAAAACCATCATTAAGATCCCAAGATACATAAGCAAAATGTGTCTCCGTTGTAGAGGCACCACATACAATACCATTCTCAAGGCTAGGAAGTCTGTTGGCTGCTTTCTTTTTTTTTTTTTTTTTTTAATCTAGTAGTTTGTCCAGATTTTCCAGGGTCCCTTGCAAATGTTAATTTTGCCCACCAGTAAATCTTTATCTCCTGTAATGTGAGAATTTGTAAAAATACCCCTTTATCCCTTCTGGAGGCTGCAAAAATATGCCTGTCCAAGCAGCTGGTTTGTGTTATTGCATCCATACAGGATAAGAGTGGGAAGAATAGCTCTAAGCCTATCATCATGGGTAGTTACTGCTCCTATTCCCCTGTGTGAGCAAGTACTTCTAGTTCAGTGAATGAAAAATGTGGCTACTGCTTGATGATCTGGCAGTAACTTTTCAGTCTGTTAAATCAGTGTAGACTTAACATTGATTTTTAGCTCCTTAGAGGAAAAACTTCACACATTCTGTTGTCTGCTGCAAAGAATCTGTGGGTGCTATTGTAGGTTGGAAGTGCTAGAGTTCAGTTAGGATGGAGAGAGACTGGCCAGCAGATCTGATAATGTGTTTGGTTCAAAATTCTGTTTAAGGAGGAGGAAGAACAAGCTTCAGAAAGAATTGTCTGAGCCTAAGTCTGGGTTCAGATTTATTCTTTGCTTTTCAGTAGAAAACTCTGAAAGGTTTTAAGTGCGAACCACTAGAGGGCATATTTACTCGGTGTAAGAATGTAATTTCCACACTGCATTTGGATGTGTCTGACAAAAATAGATTGCTTCTGACCCCACCTCAGTCTTGGTTCATAATTTTATTGGCTATAAAAGCAAATTCCTGCTTGGATGGCAGAGGTCAGAGATTGGAGCAGAATTCCAAGTGCTGACCAAGTCATTAAGGTCTCTGATAAAGTACTTGGGACGGTGTCTGACCCCTTCAGCTTCACTGCTGGTCTGCTTAATAGCTATTGTCTTGCTGAGTAGAGTCCTCTTAAAATACGGAAATCAGTATAATCTCTTCCAGTGCCTTGTTTTGTTTTAAAGATCCAGCCTCTTTAAAATCCTTTCTTATCCAGAGAATCTCAAAGGATAAATATATTATTTTGAAGAATTAGAAAAGATAATTCCTTTGCCTTCCGGCCAGATTATCTGAAGTAGACACAGGGGTGCCAGAATGGAAACTGGTCAAAGTGAAGTGGTCCAAGTGTACCATGGCAGATTGTAAAAGGAAATAAGAGGTATTTAAATAAAAGCTCTGAATGGTGCCTTAAGATCTTAAACCAGCACCAGAATGTGTCTTTTGTCTTAAAACCTGGATACAGTAAAATTAAATACAAAAAATGTCTCATTTGGAGGCTCCTGCAGTCTCCACGATTGCAGAGAGCAGTGGTTAATGCAGGGCTAATGTGTATAGTGTAGAGAGACTTGGTTGTAGCTGATGCACTTGACACATATCCACTGGTTGAAAGTTTGGGCAGTAGGATTTACAAGATATGTTTGGAACTGTTCTCCAGAGCAGCAGTTGTCTTAGCACAGATTTCTTCAGAGAAACACTAAGTGACTTTGGAGGCACCTGTTGAATATTTCAAGTGGTCATCTGGTAACGGAGCCAGTCAGAAACAGGCACCCAAGCTCTGATCCTACCGCTGCCTTCTGGGTATCCTAATCAACACCCTTGTGACGAGAAAGTAGAATAGAAATGGGGAAGGTGGCTCTGGCCAGCTGGTGTAGAAAGGGAAGCCTGTTTCTGTAGGAATCTTGGCTGTGAACAGTTTGAGCAGCCTCGGTGTGTGGTTCATGTCATTGCAGGTGGAGCAGTTCTGGCGGTTTTACAGTCACATGGTACGTCCTGGGGACCTGACAGGCCATAGTGACTTCCATCTTTTCAAAGAGGGGATCAAACCCATGTGGGAGGTGAGTTGGAGCTCTCATTTCTGCCTTGATATTTTCCCAGAGTATTCTGGAGGGAACTTCTACAGTGAAGGGACTCTTGTCGTTAAATGGCACTTCAGACTTCTCTTGCGTGCAGTCTTTCTTCTGGGTTTCCTGTAAACTTGTCCTCAGGACTCTGTCCCATGTAACCTAGCAGTCCTGTGACCTGCTGGCAGAGGAAAGGGAAGATGCAGGGAGCTGCTAGCTGCACTCCCCCAAAGGTTACAGAACTGCCTTTGCCTGTGGGTCCAGAGGATCTCTGGGCAATGTTGCCTGGAGCCCAACGAAGCGGGGACCCCAACTAAGCTCTGTGCCTCCTGATGTAGATGCTTGCCCCTTATTATAGCTTTGTCCAGTGACAGCAGTGTGGGGCTTTCCTCTAGAAGGGCTGGACCTATGTAAGTGGAATTCAGCAAAGCTTATAAGAAACCAACCCTCCTTTTTCAGACAAGGAAGGAAGAGGTGCATGTGGTTAAAAGCCTACAGCTGTATGTAGAGCCGGAGATGGAAAGAAGATTTAGCCCTTCATTTGCTTTTTTGTTTCACGGCACTTAGTTTGCTACTGTTCATTCCTATCCAAATCTGTTAAAAAAGAAAAAAAAAATCTTTGCCCAGCAAATCATTCTTCCAGTTCCTGGCCTGCTTCCAGCAATGACCAATACCGTTCGCAATATGAGGATTTTATGTGTTGCTCTGAAGTACCTAATTATGCTGCTTGGTCCTGAGAAATTTATATGTGACCCTAGTTGGCCATTATTTTAAGCAAGGTGTTTTATAGCCAGTTACTGCAAATACAATTTATATAAAATGTTTAACCCTCTTTGGACTCCTAGTGAGCTAGCTGCTTTGATAATGTGTCAGCCGGAGAGTCCACAAGTTAATGATACCAGCATTTCTATAAAGCATTTCCCTGTAGCCATTTTAAGATGGAGCTGGAGAGATTTGTTTTTTTTACTTCTGGCCCCACTCCCTTCTTGTATTTATAGAAGAGGACCTGGGATCTTGCTGCTGGCCTTCCCTTTGCTGCTTGCTTTGTAGGGCTTTGTTTATGCTCCTTTCTCTTCCAAACTAATCCTTACTTAATGTCATTCTTGTAGGCACATATATGCATGTATGTAGCTCTGATCTTTTTCTGGATCCGTCTGTGCCTTTTCTAGGTAAAGTCAGAAGCACTAAGCATAATGTTCCCTGGTGATTTACTGGGCTGCAGATCATTATTATTCTGGTAAAGGGAAATCAAATGCTTGACTGAACCGAAGCTTGTTTAACCTGAAAGAAAACTAACAATAACCGTAAAACACACAGTGCAGCATCTGCCTCCCAATCACTGTTCTCTTTCTAGCCTTGAACCTGCTTAAACCACCTTTGAAATATTTTGAGCAATACCATTTTCTCTTCTGACCCCCATTAGCCATTGTAGAAAGTTTGAGGAGTTAAACCTAACTCCCTGCTTAAAGGCTGAAGCCTAGAAGGCTTAATTCTTAGAGTGTGATGTTCACAACTTGGAAAACAAGGACGCTTAATCAGAAAGTAGTTTGCCTCTCATGGGAGTATGCCACATTCCTAGAACTTGTGTTGATTTGGATTCTTCACCTTGCACGTGGCTGCTGTCATGCTTTGAGGTTTGTCCGGATCTGATGCCTTGCTCTTTCAGTACAGGCTTTAGCTCATACCTGAAAAGTGGCAATCTGGTGAATGCTGCTGTTCGCTGGTACTTCCATGTTTGCTCAGGATTGCTCGTTAGCACTTGCTGTCTCTGAGAGCACACAAATGTTTAGTTTTATCTGAGCCCTAAAGAAGCTTTAAGGCTAAAATAAAGTTAACTTCATTTCATTAGGAAGGGTTGGGCTGCCTTGCCTAGCATCTTTAAGGTGTGTCCCAGCTTGGCAGAGGGGATTGCTGGTCATTTGGCCAGGGATGTCCTGTGTTGTGCAGTCCCATCTGAGTTATCCTTTGTTCTTCTCTGTTTCTGTCCTAGACCTGTCTTTCCTTTCCCTTCCTAACTGCCACCTCTTTGACTTGTTCCTACTTCTCTTTCTTTGGCTTTGGATGGAATTTGTTCCCCTCTCACCTTGTAAGATTTCCCAGCTACAGTGTTGTACAAGAGAATGCCACAGCGTTCTGTACAGAGGAGGAGCTGCTGTTTGACATAGGTGTGCGTTCGGTGAAGCAGGGGAGTCTGTAGCAGTTTTCAGTTCTTTTTCAGGTGCAACATATGGAATCACAATATTGAGGTGACAGACTGGATGCTTAGCATAAATTTCTTCTTTACTCTCTCCCCTCATTTTTGGTTATTTCCCTGGGTCACCGCAGTCTGGAACAAACATCCAGCTGTATGATGTGTGATAATGTCAGTGGTTCCTAGAGGAAGGACTGGTCCTTTCTGTGTTAACCCAACTTGTGAGCCCATTCCTGGAAATGTGGAAGGAAAGTGTTTTTCAACTTTTCGCTTGCGTTTAAACATCACTTCGCAAACTCTTTCCCTGCCTTCCATGTTCTGTGATGAGGTATTTTTCCTGTTTTACAAGCAGAAGTACATATACAGGGGATTAGACAAAAGGGGAATCAGTCTCGGGTTTAGAAATAGTTTTAGGGTCCTTGCCTCTGGTTCTGTGTATAGATTGGTAGGCTGGTGTTAGTCTTTGCTAGTGGGATCAAAACACTAGAGCTCAAGTCTTCAGTGCATAGAGCTTCATCTGGAATGCTGAGAGTCATTGTTTCAAATACTTTGTATTCAAAGTGGTATACTTCTGTCTCTGCTTGTATGGGGGAGAAGTGAAATGCTTTTGCTTGAAAATACCTCCATTCTGTCCCTTGCCCCACCCAATCAATATCTGCTCCTGTCTGTGGCTCTGTGGTCTTGTGGGAAGCAGAAAAATAGCTAGAAGAAAACAAATCGATTTCTTGCCCCTCTTCCTAGGATGATGCCAACAAAAATGGTGGTAAATGGATTATCCGTCTGCGAAAGGGCTTAGCATCACGATGCTGGGAGAATCTCATTCTGGCAATGTTGGGAGAACAGTTTATGGTGGGGGAAGAAATCTGTGGGGCAGTCGTCTCAGTCCGATTCCAGGTAAGCGCTTCTGAGAACTGGCATGTACTTCCATTTGGCAGGGCTACAAAAAGTACCATCTGCTTACCCCTCACATGCTATTCTGTAGGAGGATATTATCTCGATATGGAACAAGACAGCCAGCGACCAGGCCACAACAGCCCGGATACGCGATACGTTACGAAGAGTGCTCAACCTACCTCCCAACACCATCATGGAATATAAAACACACACCGATAGCATCAAGTACGTGTGGTGGCAGGGGGAGGGCCTGCTGCTGGTTGCATGCGTGCTTGAGCAATTTAATGCAGATCACAAGAATTGAGAGAAGTGCTCGTGTGCGTTGGGGCTGTTCACTGCGAACAGTAATACAAACAGCAGCAATTGTTGCCAGTGCGCTTTGAAAGCCAAATATCTGTGTCGTTATTGTGCTGTTGTTAGGGACATTTGGTTCTAATAGTAAAACCTTTTTTTTTTTTTTTTTGAAGTGTATAGTCCAGGGCTTTGTTAGCAATCCACCCAGCCTGTCACTTGGGAGATGGGCAGCCCAGTGTGGGACTGTGGCTTGATGTATTCAAAGACAAGATTGCAGTGGCGGGGGGGGCGAGATCATTTGAATAAATAGAGATTCTGGGGAATAAAGTGCGGAAGCTAACGGGGATTTATAGTGCCATTAGACTTATAAATGGTCTTGGGAAAGTGCTGTGTGAATTTACAGTGCTGTACAAATGATTTCTAATCATAATAAACGTCGTATATTAAGTCTTCCAGGCCCTGGTGACAGAGGCTCTTTAACAAGACTAGAAGATCATGGTATACAGAGAGGACAGCTGTATTTTTAAATAAACCTATTATAGCTTACCATACCAGGCCATTCAGGGTGACTTTTATTTCCCACAAAGTGACGAAAAATTGCATATGTAGGTATTAGTTAGAGGTGAATAATGTAATTTTTTTTCTTTTTTTCTTAAGCATATTATAAACCAATACACTGATTAGGTCATATTGGTTAAATTAACGCTTGAAAAGGTGTACCCGGAAGAAGTGGTGAAACAAATTAATAAGGCATTGATAGAGCAGTGAGCTTTCTAATCTAGCCCATA
This sequence comes from Aptenodytes patagonicus, assembly GCF_965638725.1. Classification (NCBI taxonomy): domain Eukaryota; kingdom Metazoa; phylum Chordata; class Aves; order Sphenisciformes; family Spheniscidae; genus Aptenodytes; species Aptenodytes patagonicus. Next base: position 13,095,052 of record NC_134954.1, on the reverse strand, counting down.
ATCAGGGTGCAGGTACCTTTCATAACTTCCTTTCATTATACTAGCTTGTCCTTTCCACATAATCACCCTGTCATCAGTGTGCTGTCAAATAGTTTGGTGAGATCAATCCTGTTTTTAGCAGAGAGCTGGCTTCCAGTTGTGGCCAATTGTGAGTGTGGGTCACTAGCAATAATACAGAGGTCTCATTTAAACTGCCTGTAGGCATGTAGGTTCCATGTGGCCCTCCCTCCTGTGTGCGTGGGAAAGAGAAGGGAAGGAGAAATTATTATTATTAAACTGAATCTTTTCCAGGCAGCTTTGGTTTCTGAAAGTTCCCACTTCTGTTGAAATCTCGTATTCATGATTTTGCCAGTAACATTTCTCATGCACTTTTTGCCAGGAGAGGGCACTATCGACTCTGTCCATGTTATGAGTTAGCAAAGTGCTCATGTGGACACGTAACAGGATATTTTACTCCTGTTCAGCAGTAGCAGACTGCAGACTGTGTTGAGGCGGCTTTGCGGTGAGAGAAGGGAGGTGTTTGACTTCTCTCAGTCTCTGTAGGGAAAGCTGTGTCCTGAGCCAATTGTCCAAAGCTGTGGTGGTGGTTCACGTAGCAAGTTTAGAATGGAAATGATGTGGCCTTTCCCTTATAAGCTGTCACCGCCAGCACTTCCTAGGACAGAGAATGCTGCTATAGCAATGTTCTTGCCCTGGCACATGGCAGTCCTTGAGTGGTGGTGCATCCAATATCGTGGTCTTATTTCCCTACAACAGTGTAACATGCCATGCTTGCTGCCCTCTCTTCCTGCAAAGCATCAAAGTTTCATTTTGTGCTGCTGACGTATGGTGCAAAATGAGCTTGTCCAAGAATAACAGGTGTTTGAGGAATCAAGTTTAGTAGCTCAGATTACAGCTGGGAGCAATTCTTAAATAGGAGAGGACTGGCTTGTCTCCCACTTACTCTTCTGTGGGTAGGAGGGATAGCCAGGAGTTGGTTTGATGGTGTCCTAGTGAGGTAGATCTAAGCAATTAACCTTCCGCCATGTAGGGGATCATGAGAGCTCTTCTTTCCATTGCCTCGCTTGAGCTGCAGCAGTCTGATTGCAGCGCTGTCCGACATCTGCTTCTAGTGGCACTGGTGTAAATTCAGAGCAGAACTGCTTGTCAGGGGAGTTTCTGTGTAGTGATGCGTGGACTGACTTCTTGTGCCTTTCTTGCCTGGTACCAGCAGGCAGCAAGCAGCAGCAGCTGCAGAGAGGCGACAGTGCCTGCTTCGTTGACAGAGAAGAGCAGGACAGCCCCAGCCTTCAGTCTGACTCTGTTTGGCTATGCTTCATATCATTAAGGTTCTCTCACTAATGAAGAATCTCTTGTGTAACTAGTTCTATCCTCCATAAAGTCTGGCTCCTTTTCCTCGCCCATCTATCAAGCCCTGTTGAAATACTGTCCGTCATGAATAAACTCCACTTATGCTGTGCATGTACCATGTGATTTATGACTCGGGAGGGCTTTCTAGCCAGCACTCTATATTCACACTCTGGCTGTGTTTTATGAAAGGCTCTAATGGAAGAGCCGTGCTGTAGGCTTTGTCAGGGCTGCTTTTCTAGGGGGGCTTGTGGCATTTTTCATTTGTATGGGCTGCATCTCTCCACTAGAGCTCTGCTCATGTGCAGGGTTTGATTGGCATTGATTGTGCTTCAGGGAAGGGAGCACGCTTAGCAAGAAAAGAACAGGCGTTTCTCAAAACCTTGACTTTTAGGTAGTGAATTGACCTGGATTAGCTTTTGACAAACTGTAAATGAACGCTTCTGTAGAAATTGCTAGCATGCCCCTCACTGTGGAACCTGAGCCCTGTGTTTCGGGTTTTATATATGCCTTTTGTGATGATGCATTTCATATTAACTCATTTTTAGACACCATTTTTCATGAGTTGTCAGTGAGGCTGCAGCCCCCTTTGTTTCAGAAAGCGGTGGTGCTGCCAAGCTGTGTTTGAAAAGTATCTGTTGCTTCACAGCTATTCGAAGGAGCTCTTCTGCATTCTGTCCTTTCTGCTCACAGTGGTGGGGCTTGTGCCTTTAGCTAGATAAGCAGATCTTTCATTGCAATTTTCCTGTGTTTGTCCTTTCTCTTGCTTGTGATATTGACAAGCTGCCTAAATCCCAGCGAGTGGAAGGGTCAGCCCAGTCTGTATTAATTTCCAATCTTGCTAGAAGAGCTAGAGCAATCTCTTGGACTCTGCTTAATTCCAGGGGATTTATAGTACCTTAGATGTTACAGTGCTGAGCACCTGAAAAGAACATATGTGACATTTTGTGGGCTACCTTGTTTCACTAGCTGGAGAGAAATCGCTTCTCTTTGTTCTCTCGGAGGTGGACCGAGAGAGGTGCACTCGGATATAGTGAACCACTTAACAACGCTGATGAGCAGAACCTGTTAACCTTGGAGGTGACATGGTCCAGCAGTGACAGTGGGTTATGGACAGTGGCACTCCCTGTGGCTTGGAATTTAAAAAAAAAAAATAATGACCTCTTACTTTTGCTGCCTTAGGAGGTGCACAGTGCTTTTTTTGAAAGCAGAATATTGCTAGGCACAGCCTGGTCATGTCTCAATGAAGCCACTGAAAATACTGAGGTATCTGTAGTGGGTGAACTGCAGTTGGGAGAGGGGTAGAGGGGAAGTGATCACTGTAAAGTTTGATTTTTGAGCATTGCAGTGTGAAGTGCTTTGCTGTCTTGCATATACCTTGGCCCTGCCTGGGGTTATCAGCCTTTCTTTTCCGTACTGATAACTGTGTGGTCAGTGACCATCTCCTGCATTGAAAGCTCTCACCTGCAGTACCATCCAGGAATCCCAGGCAAATTCAACAACATTGCTTCCTATGCCAGGAGAAATCAGACCTGTGGCCATACAGCAGGCTGCCACTGAGCAGGCTGGTCTGGAAATATTTTGGTCACTGTGTGACTTTATGGATCATCCTGTCAGCTCTAAAGCAAGGCTGCTTTTTCTGGAAACAAAGCTTCAGTTATTTGTAAGTGCCTGCTGCAGTGAGAGCTGAGCAGGGTATAAAGCTATCCTTTCCTTTCAAAGTCACCACTGATAACTAATGGGATGGCTCGAGTAAATGAGAAGAATAGTTGATCTTAATAGGGCTGGCACTGGGTTCATTTCACTGCAGGCAGTTGGAGGAAATGGCCTCAGACTATATTTTAGCTAGGAAACAAGCAAATATCCTGTGGAGGGAATAAGCATATGCACTTTAAGAAGACTGCAGGGGCAAGATTCTCAGGACAAAAAAGTGAGGAAGAGAAATCCCCATGGAAGTGGCAGGTGTTGGGCAAGAAGATCAGTGTTTGTGAGACAGTAAGCTGGTGGTGGAGTGCTTGTGAGAAGTCTCCCTTGGTGTTACATCAGAGTTCAGCTAATTCTGTAACTCTGTTACGTTTTTATAGCATTGGTCTCCATTTGCTTGCTAATTTCCGAGACCTTAGGAGAACTCCTCAATGCTGCTGTTGTGTCATCTTTGCCTTTGACTGTATCTTAAATGGTGTGGGCAGGGTTAACCTTGTCTAAAGTTAGATGGTTTGCAAATGGGACCCATACACACTGTCTGATGCCTGTCAGTGGAAGGCAGGTTGCCTTGGGTCTTGCCAGCTCTAGAGATCTGCGTTGTTTCACCCTCACTCCTTCAAGTCTGAGAGCAGGAATAAAAGCTAGAGGACAGCGGTGAGGTTCCAGATCTGATAGCTGTCCTCTTCTCCTGAGTCTCTGCAATACTGGCTTAATTCATTTATCACTCCATTCTCCAATTCCGGTAATATTTCCAGGTGCTGCAAGTCTAAGAGCACTTCCGTAGACCTGTGCTTTGAAATGATGGATTCATTGATTTGTTCCCTGTCACCGTAGTATGCTTTATTCAGAAGTATCCGTGACTTTGTAAAAGGCTTCCTTATCTTGGTGGCCTGTCTCTTACCAAAGAAGTGACTATAACCTATTTATTTCATGTTTCTTTTCAAGGAGGTCCGTTCAGATGTGTGCATTTCAAAGTCACGATGGCTTCCCTGTTTGCCTTTGCTACAGATACTGCCAGATATGTGAAAGAATTATTTCAGGCTAGAAGAATATCCTAGATTTTTTAAAGCTATTAGTTTTCAGACCTGTCACAAAGTTCTTGACTGGCTTTGAACAAATCCCAAACACTCTGATAGAACATGGGGAGCACGCAGGAAGAGGCTGTGCTGCTCTGAACACCGTACCTGCAGAGAGTAGTGAGTGATCAGTGTGCTTGGGAGGTTGCACGCAGGCTGGTGGAAGGGACAGACCTTGGTGACTGTTGTGAGGGTAGCATGCACTATGAGCTCTCTGTCTCCTTTTTTAGCTGCGGAAGGAGATGGTAAGGAGGCAGGGCTGCACAGGAAAATACTGAAGGGGAACTGCTAGGACTTACAGATTGAGGGTGGTTGGAGAAAACAGCTAGTGCTGCTTGCACAGTGATGATTTGGAAAGTCCCTTGAAGCGGCTGTGGCTGCTCTTCCTCTTTTTGCTGGAGTTTCCGATAGCGGCTCCTTTTTGCATTTTTTTCCCCAACTTACTTGATGGGGATAAAGGGAGCCCTGCCTGGGTCCTGACCCTGGGCAGTGAGGGAGAAGGTGGGAAGTTTCAACAGTTGTGGGTCAGGAATGAGTGTGAAAGAACAGCTCTGGCTGGCTTTATTTAGCCTGCTAATGTTTCCATTTCCCATCTGTTCAACGGGAATAACCTAAGTGTTGGGGATCAATTCACTGAGTATCTGATCGCTGTGCAGACAGTATAGCAATAAGGTACTAAAAATGTCTATACATAAAAATAACCTCTTAGACTCTCTGGCACTGTGCCTTTGGCACGTCACAGGTTGTAAAGATTCTGCCAGACAAAATTAACTGGCAGCCTTGTTCGGTACGAAATGGAGAGCAGTTTGCTCCGCTAGCGTAGTTTAGGTACATTAGGGCAGACACATCCTGGTGGATTTTTTCAGTCAAGTCAGCACATAGTTGGAGTAATTAGTACTATAATATGTATGAGGATCTTGGCTTAAAAATTCTTGGCTGGAAGAGCTTTTTCTCTATGTCTGTGAGAAGGACTTGGCAGCTGAAGGACTATGTGCATGATGTTATTGGGATGTTGGAACAGGGAACTCCTTGGTTTGAAAGGGGTAATAAATTATCGGTTATGTTGACAAATAATCTGCCCTTGTGTCCCTTCTGCAGAGAACAGAAGTTACGAGTTTGGGGAGAACTGTGGGAGAGGAAAGAGAGAAGATGTGATTATGGGTGATGGAAATCTGGTAGAAATACAAGGCATGGGAGGTTGGAGGGAAGATGTGAAGGTAGAGACTTTAACAAGGCTGGAGATGTGCATAGCTTTCCAACCTGTATTCAGCAGCTAAGAGGACTTCGGATCCAGAGTTTCTCTTCCCCCTAACTTTCTTCTGGAGGGAGGCAGTTGTACCCACAGTGTCTAGTACCATGTGCTGACTGGGTGACATAGGCAGTTTTCCTTTCTCTGGAAGATTTCTTGGTCTTGTGGCCTTGAAGGGTGCTGTGGCTGGGGAGACTTGGGGGAAAGTTCCCATTTAGGGACTTCTGTGCTGCTGCCTTGCTTAGAAAGAGCCACTTGTGGGTTTCTCTCCTCCAAGCAGCATACTGCTGTACGTCAAGCTGAACTGCAGATCTGACCTGGTGTACTAATGCACCACAGCTATGTCCTGCGTGCTGTCCTGTTGCATCTACAGCACCCTTTGCTCTCTTTCTCCCTCACATTTCCTTTAGCTTCAAGGGCTCATGTCTGAGGGTCAGCTAGAGATACCATGTAGCTTTGGGACTCCCATGGATAACTGTTACTTGTCCATCCTAGTCAAGATCAGGAGGATTTTGAGCTACCATGGATGGAGGGAAACTGAGGAGAAAACCTAGCCAGCCATAGATAAGGACTCTCTTAGACCAGCTGAGCACCTTGGTAGTTCACAGGAGCCTGTGCCTTGGGGGGCTATGGAGATTCAGTTGCTTCTTGGAAGTTTTGTCAAAGCAGTTTTGAACTGGGAAGAACTGGAGTGTTTTGCCACTCACCAGGCTTGTACTGAAGGTGCTGAAGTCGGTGATCTTCAGGATTTCACCTTCAGCGCTTTCAAAAGACGAATTTGCTGTCCTGTGGTCTGGGAAGGCAGTGTCACAAATTCCAAGCTGTACACCACAGCGACAAGCTTCTTGCTTATGTCCTCTTTGCTGGGTTCCCAGCAAGACTGCCTGTATGTGGTGTACAGTCTTGCAGAGTGCACGTGACAGGCACTCTGCCAGTATACTCTGTGTTTATTTGGGCTATGACTTTGCTGGGAAAGAGCATATGACACCTGAGCTGCTTTTGCAAATGTTGGTTGGGAGCTTGACTCTGTGAGGCTCAGGTAAGAGCCAGGCTGGGGGTCTGTTTTTGGCACAGATGCTGACTAATACAGGATTTCCATTTCTGGATTCTCCTGTTGTGTTGCAGTGGCCTGATAGGGCAATGCAGAAAACAAGATGTGAGGTAGCTGCTAAGTACCAGCAACAAAATCTGCAGGGCGGTCTGGGTTTATGACTGACCTGGGTTCCCTTTAAGGTCCCTGCAGCTCCATGGGATTCTCTGGGTTCAGTAAATGGCTTGGCATGTGCTGTAGGCACCAGCACTGTTTTGCTGGGCATGGAGAACTATGAGGTTCTTTGGTGTCTCTGATCCCAGAAGATAATAGTCATGCTCACATTAACCTCCGCATCTTTTCCCTGAGAGGGCTTTCAGTATGCTGCCTTTGTAAAACAGACAGCAATTTTTCAGTCTGCTAGCTTCGTCCGTCAGTAACATTCTCCACCAGGGAATGCAGCGTTAGGCCTGTCCCTCTAACTTATCTGAAAACATTTTCATTTCAAATAGCTGTAATGTTTTACTGGGTCGTCTTTAACAATGCAGGTTTACAATAGGAAATGAGACTTTCTAATAACAATTGGATTCTGCCACCTGATCGAAGAATGTCGTAATAACTAAGCCATGTGACATTAAAAGAAGCCCCTTTTGGGGGGATTACTACATACACAGGTATGTGGTGAAGCATGAGGCCAGTAACTGGCTGAGTTTAACCAGCCAAGGAATGTGATAATCCTCCAGAAAGATGTAACATCGGCTATTTTATTAGCAATAGGAAATGGATATTCCATTTATGACTGGGAAGGTCGTACCTGTCTCTGGGTATTAATGTGGCTATATCACCAGCAGGCAGTGGGAACGCTTCATGTCTGTGCAGAACGTTAAAGCTGCCTCGCGCTGTCAGATGTTTGGCTGGGTTTTAAGGATGCTTCTATCCACTAGGGCTATCAGAGAATATTGCCTTGCTCTCTGAAGACAAATGCCTTTCAAACGCCATTGAATGTTTCTGCTCTCGTTAAAAGTTAAGAAGCCTTTGATCTGAAGTGCTGTTTTTTTTGTTTTTTGTTTCATTTTTTTTTTCCCTCTGGCTTGCCAGGGCCTGGGAGGAGTTTCATGGCCTGGTGAACAGCAGTGGCCGCTGATCGAACGCTCCCCCTCCCTCTGTCACACCCAGGGTAGGGCCTCATCTTTCTTCCTATGTGACTTCATGGCATACCTCTCAGCTTCCAACCCTCTTGCTGTGGGCTGGCATGTTCTCTTGCCTTATGGGCCTGGTGGTGGGCCCATTCTGCTACTGGCTCTTTCCCAAAGGTCAAAATGATTTTTTTAATTTTTTTTTTGACCAAAGACACCAACATTCACTGTGGTCTTCATTCACGCAGCATTTTCTGTTGTGATGCTGTGTGCTATTTTGCTAACGTGTCCTTCCTCTGTGCAAGGCACTTGTATCCCAGACCTTGTCCCAGGAGGCTGAGAGGTATGTCTTCAGCTTGGATCTGTTGCCCAGGGTTAACTGTAAGCAGATATGGAGTGGTAAATGAATGCTAAGCACATCCATGTGATGGACACTGAGAGAGGCGCCTGGAGCTTGGCATACGTGCCTTTGCTCTTGACAGTGGGCTGGAGCAGAATAAATTAGTCTGTCAATAAAAGCTTGTTCAGGAAGGAAACACAGTATCTACTGTATTTAGAAATAATAATGCTGTGGCTAATGAGATGAAACCACCTGCTACTTCTGGTAGTGGCAACCAACCATGTGCAGAGAAAATAGCCAAGGTGAGCTCAGGGCTGTTGTGAGCCTCGCAGCTCAGATTGTTTTTCCCCTCCAGTGCCCACTTCCCTGATGGCAGGCCCTTTCCTTAAAAAGGGCTAGCAGGAGCCCTGGCGATGAGAGTTGTGTTTGGTTGTAGCCAAGTGGGATTGCTGCATTGCCGAGTGCCAGAGCAGAGGAACCCGCTGGAAGGAAGCGTTACATCGCTCAGTCCCCACCCCATGGTGGCATGTAGCTGCTCCAACACAGCCGAGCTCCGAGGGGCCACTGGGGATCCCAAAACCTCCCTCCACAGCTTTGGGCAAGCAGTGTTCTCATAGCTTGCTCTGAAGTCATGGGTGAAAATAATATCTATCTTTCCTCACAGATTTGGCTTTTTGGAAGGATCAATGGTTACAAAATATTACACAGACACCTAGTAGTGTTGTTATTGTTAGATGACATTCAAGTGACCTTCCAGAAGAGGAAACCAGCTCACTTCATGAAATACCAGTCTCAGAAGGCAGTAAATGTGCCAAGTGTATAGGAAAACAGTGACAGAGCTGATTTAGCTCTCAACTGTATTGGGTTACCTATGCTGAGCAGGGAGAGTAGTGATGAGCAGAGGGCCTGGGGCACCCCGATAAAGGCGAAAGGAGGGGAAATGTAGAAACCTGTCCGAGAAAGAGCTAACCAAAGTGTGGCGTCCTCCTGAGGTAGATGGCACAGGTGAAAGTACAGTATGGGATAGAAAGCCAAACCATTGTTGTAAATTAACCGGAATCCAGTTAATGAATCCTGAATCGTGTTCCCAAACGGCAGCACAGCCTGCTTTGCTGGCAAGTGCAAAGGTGAACCCCAGTCTTCTGCAGATGGCCTCCAGCATGGTTTTTGCTGTGATATCATAGCAGAGTAACTTGTTTAACTCTCTAAAGAGTGTTTTTTACTTCTTTCTACTCCTCCAGCTCTCCAGCCTGCCTCCGGGAGGTGTTCCAGCATGCACTGTGCTGTGATGTTACAGCTACCGTGCAGCTCTTAGCAGCACACAATGCTAGCTCAAGGGTTTAAGCAGGATTTTACAGTCCTGCAGAGCACCTTGCTTCTGAAGCTGCTGCCTTTGCTCTTCAACGCAGCTCTGCCGATTTGGTGTGATACGTGCTGGGGCATCCCTAGGTGTTTGGTTTGGGCAACTTACTGCTCTGTCCCTGTTACGGGAAGGGCTGCCAAACCTATCCTCTCAAAATAATTGTAATCTCATTTATTTCCATTTGAGTTTAAAAAAACCACACCACATTTCTATTAATGTGTAAATATGCTTTGCCTATTGCTGCTGCTCACAGGCTAGCAGTAAGCATTAACGCAGGTTTCTGTAACCTGCCCCATCTTCAAGTGCTGCCATGTGCCGCAAGACTATACAAATGAAGGTTGTGGACCAGCAGTCCTTTCTTTGTCAGTAGCCCCTCCGACTCACGTGGCTGTACTCATGTGAGTAAAAGCTGCTGAAGAAACTCTTCTATTTAAACTAGAGGGAAACATCCATTTCAGATTAGATACTGTTTTAAGGTAGGAGAGACCAGAGAGCTAAACGTGCTGACAGCATGACAAAAGGAACCTAAATACGAGGGACAGAGGCAGGAGAAGGTTGGACTGACGGTATATTTGTGCTCCAAGCAGAATCCCTGAGGATGAATGTTTGGGAAGGAAGAGATGTTGCAAGTTGTTTAAACACCAGAGTCTATCAGGGAGGTTTCCAGAGTCTATCATATGCTTTGCTCACAGAAGAGGACACTTTTTTTTTCTTCCTGATGAACGGAGATGAACCAGGATCTCCCTGTGTTCCAGGTGTTCTGGAGCAGCAGGTTGACTTATGTGAAAAGTCTCTAGTTAGAAAGCAGATCTGCTTAGGAGGTTTAATGAGCATTGATTTGAGTGACATACTGGGATGGTAACACTGGTAGCCGTGGTGGGTGGAATGGGGGGTGCTGTGATCTGAAGGAATGCACACCTTTAACCTCTTTGTTCCCTCTGTTTTCCAGGGATAATTCAAGCTTTCGAAACACAAAAATCACATTGTGAGAACAAGAGTTGGCACTAAGCTCCTCTCTCCGTGTTGAAAGCACTGAGAGGTCTCCACCAGTGCCCTCCGACCTCTGAAGGGACTCATGGGCCACTCTCTCGCACTCCTCCTTGGAGGAAGGATCCATCTGAAGCCCTCCAGCAGCGGTGACAATAGAGGCTGATTTTGTCATACACAAACTTTTTTTTAGCAGTGGGGCGGGAGGCCAACCTTTCAATTAGCAGCGTGCCCTTGGGGCCGCATCTTGCAGCACTTTCCTCTCTTTCTCTACATGGCATGCAGGATCTCTGGGATTCTGCCTCAACGTCAGAGCCTTTTGCTGAGGGATACCAGTATTATAAATCTCTCTGCAGCTGGGAGGAGCTTCCCAGTTGAGAGTCAGCCCTATGGTTTTCAAATGCCCCCTTTCAGCTCTGCCAATAAATTATTGGGTCTCTTTGTTTCTTTCAGTCTCTCTTTTTTTGGCTCTGTCTAAAAATTGGTGGGATGGTGTTTCTCTAGGCTGTGGTAAGGTCCGAGGCCTGCTTCTGCCAGCTCCATAAAGCGTCCTCCCCTGAGCTGCCCACCTACATGAAGCAGCAAAGCACTCCAAGTGCCAGTGGGTGGCCAAACTTTACCATATTTGTAGAGTTACATGGGCAGAGGAGTTAGAGATGTAACATCTTGCTTAAAAAAATGAGATGCTTGCTTTGTCTTTGCCCTTCTTCATACTCCCTGGTTAGCAGTGCCTTGCACCCAGCCCTATTTGTTGGGGAGAGGGACGCAAGCTTCCCTTACACCAAACACCTCTTTGTCCTAGTTTCACTTAGTTGCCTTGACTCTGGCTGTCTCGGTGGAGAGCCAGCAGTGCTGCCCTGTGTTGCATCCATGGAAAGGCTGAATGCAGGGCCATGCGTGCTTCTGGGGTGCACTGAGGTTTGCAAGTCTCCGGCCATCTGGGAAACTGGACCTCCAGTGGGTGTAGCAGAAGAGGGTGATGGCCCAGGCTGCCGCTTATAGCTGCATGAAAGCTGTGACCAGAAGAGGGGCTGCGAGTGACTCCCTGTCTCCTGTCCTCTGGGGTGAGGCTAGACTGATGGGTTGTTGCCTGGAAAGCCAGCATGGCTGCAATTCGGATGCCACGGAAACAACAGGAGCTAATTTTTTCCTCTGATTCTGCTTGACTACAACACTAATTGTACTCATTAACAGCTCCAGCCTTTTCCCCTTTTCCTTGGGGAATCACACAATTGCCTTTCGTTTTTAATAGAGCTTTTGCATTGGGCCCAGGAGGGGAGACTGCAGCCAGAGATGGGGCACATCTCCTGCCCTACGTGCTCTGTGCAATCCCCCAGGAGAAGGGGCTGCTTGGGCCAATTTGGTCACGACCGCAGAACTAGCGGCCCATGTCTGGGACAATTATCGGCCTTGGGGACTGGGAGACCTTCAGCCTCATTACTCCAATTGCAAATTCCTGTGTTATTATTGAAGTCTAGACTGAAAGCAGCCAGGATCGGCAGAGAAAACAGTTTAAAATATTCAGTCTTCTGAAGGGTTTGTTTTCTGCATTGAGGGTGTCAGTCCTAGGCTGTCTCTAGAAACATTCAGCGCACTGACAGCGATGACTAACTGCTCCCTGTGGTCAGGCAGTTTGTGCCTGCTGGCACCTCGCTGGGCAGGGAGCAGGGCAGTTCCTCGGGCTGTGGTGGCATCCCTCTCTGTGTTTCTCGAGACCCCACGGTTCTATTCCTGCTCTTGCCGCTTGTTTGTCACTAGCTCTCAACCAAATGCTCTTTTCCAGGAGCAGTTTGTTTTCCCTGCTGTGATCAGGTACTAGTATGGCTGCTACTTAAAATTCCTTTTAAATACGACTCTCCCCTGCTGCTCTCCAGTATTTGTTAGGGGGGATTTAGTTGTAATTACGTTTTGGCAATCTAAGCAAAAATAGCCTTGCAAGGCAAGGCTGAAATACTAGCTGCAGGCTCCTTTTATCCACAGCGCATTTAGCTTCTTGCAGATGACATCACTTAGGGCTTTAGTCCTGTTGTTGTGCCCAGCTGCGCGTCGTGTCCACCTCTGCTATTTCATGTACTTGCCCGCTTCTCGCCTCTGATGCCCCGCATCTAAGCTGGTGCTGATGAGTGCAGGCTTGCTATTAAGTCTGAAAATGCTGCAGTCCTGCTGTGTTCGCCCTTAAATACGCTTTGTGAGTGAGCTGTGGAAGAGCCCTTCCCTGGGAGACTGTTCCTCTCCTCCCGTCTGCCACCATGGTTGAGATTTGGAGGAATTCAGCACTGGTTCCTCTTGCTCAGCCTTGAAGGGAGCGAGCTGGCTGAGGTGTGGAGTTTGTCCTCTTTAAGGGTACAATTTTTCCTGAGGTCAGAAGAAAAGCAGTGTTGATCAGTGCCAAGCGCCAGGTTTGGTGCCTCTTATGGCTTGGGGAGGGATGGAGCCAGACTGTGTTTTGAGCAGGGCTGTTGGGTTGTGGTCTACTGTGTCCTGCTAATAAGAGTGGTGAAAAGATAGCCATGGGGTTGTTTGGGAGGGGAGGGAGCCTCTGTCATGCTCTAGAAAAAGGCTTCAGTTTCTCTTCATTCAGGAAGCAAGCCTGGAGCCGTGGGAGCCCCAAATCTGCGGTGAGTCATGACCTTCTCTGCTCTTCTCATCCTGAAGGCTTTGTCCACCCTTAAACTTCCTCAGATGCCTGCATAGTGGCCTTTGGGGAAACCGGCAGGGCTTTGAACCCCTTTGAGCCCTGGAGTCCAGCCCCAGGGCTCTTCTTTCTGAAGGGGATGTTGGGCTGTGGTGGGCTCATGGGCCCTGGGTGTCTCTGGCTATGGCTGGTCAAGCGGGGGCTGATGGCTGGGCGGGGCTGGGCTTGGCTGGGGGGGCTCAGGGAGTGGTGGGGGCATTGCGCTGAGTGTCTCAGAGCTGGAGCTAAGGAGGAAATCTGCTTCCCAGCCCGCAGAGAGAAAGGAGTCCCCGGTTTTGGAGGGGAGCAGTTGGGGGGTGCTTGGAGGATGATGTTGCCCCATCTTAGTGCTTCTTGATGCAACATGGGCACATGGGGCTAATGCTGGGCTAGGGGGGGCTTTTCCTCTCTCACTGCACTCCCCCCAGCACCCTGCTAGCTCTGGATAGAGTGACCTGCAAGGTGTTCCCCCACCAGATCCTGCAAGACACATCTGCTGCCCGAGACCTGTGGCATCCTGGCTACTGCTTTTGTTTTTGTCCTTGTCTCTGGTGTGGTGATAAACCCCAGGGACCTCTGAAGGGCAGGTAAAACCACTGCTTGGGGATGGTGGAGAATGTGTTCTCAGTCATGTGCTTCTGGCAGGCTGGAAGACCTCATCCCTTTCCAGTTGTGTTGTATGGACAAGCCGGGGACTGTGCTTACCTGGAAGAAGCAGCAGCTCTGCGGAGTGGGAAAAAGTGGGTGACAGTACCTGGCCCTGTTCAGAGCGCCCTTGCCCTGGAGGCTGGCGGCAGGGCAACAGGGACCCAGGAATCAATGGGAAATGGCCAGGCAAAGACAGACTGGAGCTCATTAATTCTGCACCTTCTCGGGGAGGGAGAGCCCAGGGCCAGGGGACATGGCTGGTGCTATGGTTTGGGCAGCTTACGGCAGCTCCTGGCTCTCGCAGGGCTGGGAACGCTTGGCCAGGGCAGCCTGTCCCTTCAGCCACTGTGGGGCTGGGGAGAGGATGTCGCCGTGGGGTGGCTGTGGGGGGATAGGAGTGCTGTGCAGTGCTGTCACTCACCAGCAGGTGCCCCAGGGCCTGGTCACCTCACCCAGATCATGACCACAGGGCTTGCCCCCATGGAAGGTGACCCAGGCAGGGGGGACAGGAGGCAGCACCCAGCCAGGGCACTGGGTGCTTGGTGAGCTCCTCTGAGCACCCCTGCCTGCGTTGGTGGGCACCATCCCTGTCTGCTTCAAGGTGCCAGCCTGGAGCGCCGGATCTACCTGGTCTCGGTGCTGTGGGCATCATGCACCTCCCGGGGATGGGGCAGGAAAAGCCACTTTGCAGGGAGCACCGGCAGGCTGGCACAGCTGGAGGGTGGCTCTGGGCCATGACCAGGCTGCAGGCGTCCAAAAGGTGATGTCTCAGCTGCTGGGTGTTTGCCTCCCTCCTCCATCCATGCCCACAGTGCCCTCACCTCTGGCAGGCAGTGCCAGGAGCCAGTTGCGGGCAGTAACCAGCTGGTTTTCTCCCAGCAGCAGCAGAGGCAGCCGGTGCTGGGACAGTGAGGCTGATGGAGACACAGCATGTCCTGGAGACGGGTGCAGGTGGCGTGAGCTGGACCACAGAGGAGCAGACGCTGCCCGCCACCGTTCCCAAGCTGACCTCCCACATCTCCCCCGCCAGCAGGGACAAAGCCGCGGGCGCCCTAGAGGTCAGTGAGGGGCGTGGGGGGGATGCAGCATTGCTGGGATGGGGGGAAGGGGCTGTGCTTGACAGAGATGATCCTGTGGGGCAAGGAGGGCCAGCGGGGGAGGGAGTCATGTAATGATGCTCGTAGCAGGGTGGGTGCCAAGGGGCACCCATCCCTGAGGGGGTTTGGGAGCCTGGTGGCCCAGGGTCTTCCCACCCCAAAATGCTTGCTAGGGAGCAGGGACAGCAATTCAGCTGCCCCCAAGAGCCATGGCCGGGGCATAAATGGAGGCAGGAATTACGTGCCCCTAATCCCATCCATGGCTCCATTGCTGCCCTGGGATGGGGGCCTGTATCAGTGATTCCTGCCCCGTTGCCACCATGGCAAGGGATGCCAGGGGGCCCCATTTGCCCTGGGCTTGAAGCTGTGAATTTGCAATGGGGTAACATGGCTCTTGCTGCCAGTGCTGGTGCATGGCCCATGAGAGGCCTGACTCAGCTCCAGTTCCCCCTCGTCTCGTCTCTCAGCACCCTTGTGGGGTGCTGGGACAGGACTGTGTGGCTTAGAGGTCTGTGGCCAGCCTGCATGGGTGGCACATCCAGCCTGGATGAGGGGTAACCCCATCAGTGGGCATGCAGCAATGGTGCCACAGAGGCTCGCGAGACTGCCAGAGGCTTTACTTCCAATGTTCAGCATAGCATGACCACCCCCATTCCCCATCACCACCACTGCTGGGGGGTGGCAGAGCCCTGCTACCCGCAGTCCTCCTCCAGCGCTGTGCTTGGCACCAGGAGCTGCTGTGCCCGCAGGGATCTCAGCCAGGCAGGCTGGTTTGGGGGCACCCAGCCCCTGCTCCAGCGGTCCCGGCAGCAGGAAGGCTGGCGGGTGCCTGCGGGCATCACTGTGGCAGGTACTGCTTGGGGTCCCCGGGGAAGGGCAGGGCAGGCGCCTGGTTGAAGTGAGCCATGAGGAAGATGCCAACAGTGCCACACACGAAGAGGGAGGCCATGATGATGAAGCAGACACGGTCGATCACCCGTCCCACCAGGATCCATTCTTCACTCTCCTGCCGGTGGCATGAGGAGGGGGGTGAGGGCTGCCCCGCTGCCCCCCATGCAGGTCCCTCTCCTCCCTGTCCCTGACTCACACTGCTGAAGTCGTTCTGCTCCCGTGTGGCGTTGGCGATGTGGTTGCAGGCATCCACGCAGGCGCGGATCTCAGGACCTGCCTCCTCCAGGCTCTGGCAGAAGTCCTGGGCACTGCCGCTCTCCAGGCCACGTCCTATGGGCAGCGGAGCCAGCACAGCGGGCACCAGTGAGTGCCCAGCCACCTGGCACATTGCCCAGCCTTGCGGGGAGGTGCCAACCCCCCGGGGCGCTCACCAATCTTCTCCAGCACGGTTTTCATCAGCCCGTCCCTCTCCTTCTGCTTCTCGAAGAGCAGCTCAGTCCGGGCTTTCCAGAGCATGTACTCATCGGCTTTCACCATGAGCCCCAGGGAGCTGCGTCTCCGGGCAGCTCGCGGTGGCCCTGGTGTCTCCTCTGGCATGTGCATGCCCAGGTAGTGGGGCAGGAGGTGCAGGCACACCTGGGCACAGCGTCACCCACAGGGACCTGACCCCACCACCACCACCCAGGGCACCCAAATGGTGCGATTGGGTCCCTTTGCATTGCCTGGAGCATCCCTGTGGGGTACCCTTGTGCCACCGGGATGCTGGGTGTGTTGGCACCTGCTGCTCACCAGTGTTTGGAGGGGTTTGGTGGCACAGTGTGGTCCCTTGGGGACATCTGGGGGGGTCCCTCTTTGTGCCAGGATTTGCACTCAGATGAAGGCATGCCCAGCACCCTGCTCTGCGAGGGACATGGCCTCGGTCCCCAAATACCCACCCCATTCCCCATGTATAAGGGGTAGGGGGATGACGGCAGGTACCTGGCGCACTCTCTGGGACATGGAGTGAGTGTTGGGCGTTCTCAGTGAGATGTTGAGGACGATGACAGCATTCACCACGATCACCACCGTCACCACCATGAGGAAGGTCAGGTACCTGGGGGAAGGGGGCATGGGGCCTCACGTGGGGCTGCTGGGTCACAGGCTATGGGCATGTAAGGTCCTTCTCAGTGCCCTCCTGGACTGGAAACTGGGGATCGCAGTGGGACACGGGCACATGGTAGCCCTGTGCCAACCCCACCTGGGCTGGGGGTTATTTCTGCGCCAAGGTCTTGTCCCTGGGCACTGGCTGCTGCACAGCACCCGGCGACCCCACTGGCACAGTGTGACAGCAGGGCTGGCACCCCCATCCCTGTGCATCACTTACTTCCCGATGAGAGGCACAGCCTGGGAGGTCTCAGGCACCTTCTGGGCAATGAGGAAGAGGAAGACGGTCTGGGCCAGGAGGACATTGATGGAGACGGTGCATTTCTGCCCACCCGCTGCCAAGGAGGGGGGAAGGCAGAGGTTGGCATGGGGCAGTGGTGTGGGCATTGCCCTCCTTTGGCAAAAAGCCCCCACCCCAAAGCTGAACTGGCCAAGTCCTGCCATGAGGCTTTAATTGTGGGGTACTTGGAAATTCACACACACCTCCAAATATCACAGGAGTGGGTGAGAGATGGCACTGATGGTCCCCAAGCACAGAAAGGACAATGAGCCCTTCCTCGCCTGTCGCTTGCCCCCTCACACATCCTTGTGCCCACTGTGGGCACGGCACCAGTGCATACCTTTGGCGGGCAGAAAGTAGACCAGCACAGCCATGGCAGAGATGAGGACGCAGGGCACGATGATGTTGATGATGTAGAAGAGCGGCTTGCGCTGGATGATGAGGTAGAAGACGACCTGCTGGTACTGGATATCATCTGGGGTGAAGTGCTCTGAATTGATGATCTTCCGAGCGGGGCGGTGCTTGATGACCCATTCGCCATTCTCTGCCATGCAGCGGTACCACCTGAGTCCCACTGCCCCGCCAGGGGCACTGGGGCTGCCAGCCCCCCAGCCCGGGGAGGGGAGGAAGGAGAGGGCTGCTGATCAGTGTGGGCCGCGCGGGGCACCCAGGCTGGGCACGGTGCGGGGAAAGGTGCTAGAGCCGCTGGGGAGGGAGATGAGCACCATAGAGTGTGCCAGGGTGCCTGGGCAAAATACCCCAAAAAGCTGTTGGAGGGGGCAGCTGGGAACATACGGGACACCTCGGGGGCTCCCAGGGCGTCACGTGTGGGGCTGGGGTGCCCCCATCTCCCTGTCCCCGGGGTGGCATGGGGGGAAGCCGAGCGTGACACTGGGTGACAGCATGCCGTTTTCCCCCGCTGTCTGCAGGAGCGATAGATTTTTCCCAATCAAGATCGCAGCTCGGGCCAGTAATGAAAAAATAAATCTCGCTGCCCGAAAAGCATTTTGTTCCTTCAATATGCAATTAAAATGTGATGGAAAACGTCATCGTTTGGCCGTGACAGATACGTTCCCAGCATCAATCAAGTTCCCAGGAGCGGTGCTCTCCAGGAGCGGCTGCCAGGCGGTGAGGGCCCCGAGCTGGGGGGGTTAGAAAAACAAATCTTTCCCACATTCCTGCTTCCACTAATAACTTAAGTGCCCATGTAATGGCAGGAGTTGCTAATAGCCCCTGCAGCCCTGCTTTTGGCAGCCACTGACGTAGCACCAGACTTGGGTGCTCCCCGTGGCGGGATGCTCTTGTGCCACGAGGGTGGCTGCGGTGTTACCTGTGAAAGCCTCGGGGTCGATGGAGATCCACTCCACGGTCTGGCCTTCCTCCACTGTCAGCAGCAGGTTGATTTCATTGGCGCTGTACGTCTGGGACCTGGGGAGGGACGAGGGGGTTGGCACAGGCTGGCATGCAGTGGGCTGGATGGGCCAAGGGTGCCAGTGTGGCACCGGGTCACGCTGGCCACCTCCAGCTCTGCTTTGGGGTGCTTGGCTTGGCCAAGGTGCCTCCTGCCACCAGTGGGGTGCCAGGGGACAGGTAAGTGGCACTTGTCTGCCCAGGGGCTCATTGCCCTGGGGCAAAAGTGGACATCCCATGTCAATCCCTTGTGTCCCAGCAGGACCTGCCGGATGGCCCTGGCCATGGTGCCCACGTGTGCCCAAACCGCTGCTCACTGGAAGACCATGGTGCAGTTCTGCCAGTCGAAGGGGAAATAGGTGACGTGGATGGCACAGGCGCTGCGGTAGATGGCTGGGGGCAGCCAGTAGATGCTGCCGTCAGGGGACACCAGCACGTTGGTGTAGAGGGTGATTTCGAACGTCCCATCGATGCTGGGGGGGAAAGGGTGGGCTCAGCCCCAAACCGTGCCTGGGGGACAGCTACCACCCCCTGTGCGGGCATAAGTCCCCATTGCCCCATCACCTACTTGTTCTCCAGGACGATGTCAGGCAGCCAGACCATGGTGGAGGGCACCCGCAGCAGCTGGATGTTGTCATATTTCTTGGGGTCCCACTGCAGGCGATAATCGGACCATTGCTGGGGGAAGGGGAACAAAGAGGGAGGGTCACGGTGCTCCCCGAGGCAGGGGAGCTTGTGAGCTCTCTGTCCCGTGCTGCTCCCAAACTGGGCTCAGTTGGGAGCACCACAAAAGGGGGTGCAGGTTACGGTGCCAGCCCTCCACAGGGTGCCACCCTGAGATGCAAACGTGGCCCACGGAGGGTCCTGCCAGGAAATGAGGGGTCTCACCATCTCGATCCAGACATTGGTGGTGAGGGTCTCCTCCCGCTCGTTCTGGCAAGGAAGGAAGGGGGGAGATGGCTTTAGTGCCCTGCCCACCTCTGCCCACTGCCCCACGTGTAGGGGCAAATCCCATCCCGCTATGGGGACCAGGGGGGGTCTCTCACCAGGGAGATGAGGTTGGTGAGGGTGAGCTTGAGGGTGACATCGATGATCTGGTCCCCGTGCGGGACCGGGCGCAGGTGCCGGTTGTAGTTGGTCATGAGGTCCTGGAGCAGCTTCTCCTCCTGGTTCCTGCAGCCCACGCCTGGGGAGGGCACATGCCGTGGGGGTACCCTGGGGTGGGGACAGTGGCAGCGCCACCAATGCCCCCAGGACCTGCCAGCGGGGGGGGGGGAGGGGGCAGGCACGGGGTGTACATGGGGAGGGGAGTGCCCACCTGTGTGTTTACTGTGGGTGTGCACACGCAGCTGTGTGTGCCTGACATTGTGTATCAGTGTCCCAACATGCAAGCGGGGGGGTGTGCATCCCCCCCACATCCCCCTCTCCGCTCACCCCAGGGACCTCCCCAGGGCAGGACGTGGGGACAGTGGGCTGCCAGCATGGGAACACCCTGGTGGGAGGGTGCATGGCACTGTACACCCATGGGTGACAAATCCCCAAGGGCAAAGGTGGGGGGTGGCCGGGTGCCCCCCCCAGGCCTCTCCCCAGGGCGGGCACCCCTTACCTGCCAGGGCGCAGAGGGCAAAGAGGAGACCACGGCAGCGCATGGTGGTGGCGCAGGGGCTGGGGCTCCGCTCGGCCGCCCGTGTGGCGGTGTTCTGGGCCTGGCGCCCGGTGGGACAGGACAGCTGTCCCCTGCCACCGTCAGCTGTTCCCAACAGCCACAGGGGCCAGGGAGGGATGGGTGTCCACCCACACCCCCCTGCCGGCAGGGTGATGCCAGTTTGCTGGGAAGCTCCTCTGGCATTTTGTGCCGGGGGGGTTGGAATTGGGTCTGGGTGCAAAATGAGCTCCGTGCCTCAGTTTCCCCATGTCCCCCACAGAGGGATGCATCTCCCTGCAGCGGAAACCCAGGCACCCATGGGTTATGGAAAAGGGGTGCCCCCCTGCAAGTACCCCCAGCAGTGCACTGCCCCCCCCATGGCAGTGGCTGCCCCCAGGGTGTAGGGTGGGGAAAGGGCAGGCAAGTCCCACCATGTCAACCTGGGGAGTGATGCCCGCCTTGGGGGTCCAAATCCTGTCAGGCCCTGTGTAGGGTGGTCGGGGCGGGGAGGGGGGTGAGATTCCTGGCTCAGCAGAGAGGATGTGACAGCTGTTCCGGGCCGCTGCTGGTGGGGGGATGTCAGCTGTGCCCCCTGAAACCGGAGCCCTGGCGTCCCGCTGCTGAGCTGGGGAAGGAGACACCCCTCTCGGCCTCCAGCCAGGGGCTGCAGGATGGGGTGTACCATGGGGGGACACTCGTGGGTCTGGCTGGGGGGTCGGAGGGATGGGAGGGGGTAATGTGGGCACTGATGGCATCTCTGCCCCCTGCAGTGGGTCCGCAGGGAATGGTGCCATGCTGGGGGGGTCCATCCCCTTCCCCAGCCCATCCTGTCCCATGTGCCCAGCCCAACCCTGCCCTGTGTAGCAGGTTTGCCTCTGGGAAACACCCCTTCCAGCCACAGCTGAGGACCACCATGCTCAGGACACCCAACAGCACCCATTCCCTGGGGGGGCATCACCCTGCCCAGCCCACGCACAGCGCTCAGGGTGGGCACTGTGCCCAGGGATGGACACTGAGAGCAGCCACCAGCTCAGCACCCCGTGGTGAGACGCATCCAGCTTTATTTTCCCCAGCCAAGGCGGGTGAGCGGGAAGGAGCAGGGGGCTGGCACGTGATCCCCCACCCCTAGATGAAACGCTTGTTCTCCTCCCGGTAGTCGTAGGGATCTCCGGCAAAGGGCAGTGGTGGGGGGTGGTTGTAGATGCCCATGAGGAAGATCCAGAGGGTGCCCACCACCAGCATGGGGGTGATGAGGAAGAGGCAGAGGCGGTCCAGGGTCCTGGCCACGCGGTTCCAGTTGTCCTTCTCCTGGGGAAGGAGCCAGGAGCCGGGCAGTGGGGGGCACAGTGGGCACAGGGAGCCCCCTCTGCCCCGCCATGCCCGTGGCCCCCACCTCATTGTAGCTATTTTTCTCCTGCATGTGCTTGACGATGAAGTTGGCGCCATCAATGACAGGTTTTATGTGCTCGTAGAGCTGCTCCTCGCCTGGGTCCACAGGTGCCAAACCTGGGGGCGAGGGGGACGGTGAGACAAGCTCCGAAGGGCTGCCAACCCCAGAGACACCTGCTCCGCCACCCTTCCCCCTGTCCCCGCAAAGGGGCCGAGGCTCACGGGCAGGGGTGACGCGGCTGGCCAGCCCGTGCCGCTCCGACTGCTTCTCGAACATGAGCTCACTGCGGGACTTGACGCTGAAGTACTCCTCCGCCTTGGCGATGTAGCCGGCCGAGCTGCAGCGCCGGATGCACGGGGCGCTTGCCGGGCTCTCGGCCGGCTGTGACATGCCCAGCAGGCGGGGCACGCTCTCCAGGAAGACCTGGGACACAGGAGGTGGTGTCCGGTCCCTCAGCCACCCCCTTGGTGCAACACCACCTTGTCCCCCACCTTCTGCCCCCAACCCAGGCATGCAACCTCTTGGGGTGGCGCAGATGGGACATCCAATGCAATGCTGGGGCTGTGCTGTCCCATGCCCTCTGTGGGGCACAGTGGCACCCCTGCACCCACCAGATCACCTACCCCAGCCCAGCACCCTGCTCACCTCTTTGACCCAGTCAGACATGATATGGGTGCTTGGGGTGCGGAAATGGAAGTTGAGGACCACGACGCAGATCACCACCACGGCCGTCACCAGCAGCATGATGAAAAGCAGGTACCTGTGGGGGGCACGGACCTGGGGCTGGCATTGCCACAGGGGCTGGGCACAGGCAGAGCTGCCATCTGGCACCGCGGGGACCCTGCAATGTCCATGCTGCACCCAGCGGTGCCCAGGACTCACTTCCCAATGAGGGGGATGGCGTGGGAGGTGGCGGGCAGGCGCTGGGAGATGAGCAGAAGGAAGACGGACTGGGCTAGGAGCACCGAGATCACCAGGGTCATCTTCTCACCACCTGGAGAGCAGGTGAGCTCAGGGCAAAGTCTGCTCCAGGTCCCCCTCCCAGTGCCCCCAGTGCTGGGATTGCCCTCCCAGTGTCCCACCATACAGTGCCCCATATAGGATTTTTTATTATGGGGGTATCCCAGGGTCCCACATGGGGTATCCTGTGCCCAAGTGTGCCCCTGCCAGGGTGCCTGGCTGGGATGATGGTTGTCCTACGTGGGTGTGTCCCAGTACGAGGATGTCCCCATGCTGGGCAATGGGGTGTCCCCATGTCCCAGGATCTGGTGCAGGTGTGGGACATGGAGGTGCCCCATGGGGTGACCCCCGTGCCTGGCATATGTGCCACGGGGCTCACTCACTGTCGGCGGGCAGGTAGAAGACAAGGATGGCCATGAAGGCGATGAGGATGCAGGGCGTGACGATGTTGATAACATAGAAGAGCGGCTTGCGCTTGATGATGAGGTAGAAGGTGATGTCCTGGTGCTCGCTGCTCTCGGGGGGGTTGTCAGGGTGGATGTTCTTGCGGGCCGGGCGGTGGATGATTTCCCATTCCCCATTCTCTGCCGGGGCACATGGGACAGCGCATGGCATGGGGGCCCCCACCATGTCCATCCTCACCAGCCCCACCAGCACCCAGTCTCCCCGTCCTGGGTCTGGGTAGCTCCAAGCCTGGTGGGATGGGTGCCAGGGTGCCAAAGCCCCGGGTGCTCGGGTTTCTCCATGGCAGGGTGCCCCAATGCCAGGGTGCCCCCGAGTCCTGCACAGGGTGTCCCGCTGCCACAGGACACGGCAGAGAGCACAAGCATTACCTGTGAAGCCTTCGGGGTCGATGATGATCCACTCCACTGGGTAATACTTGCCCGTCTTTGGGTCGCTATCTGTCTTCAAGTGCATGCTGATCTCCAGGGCGCTGTACGCCAGCGAGCTGGCCCACAGCCGGGGGGAACAGGCAGTGAGGGGCTGCGCCTGCTGCTTGTTACCTACCACCCACCCACCCTGACCTCCAGCATGATGGACTCGGGCCACCGAGTCACCTGCAAACCCGCACCTTGCTGCACCCCAACAGCAAGAGAAGGTGCTGGCAGCAGCGGGCACCGCAGAGGGCCGGGATGCCCACCCTGCTGCCCGCCCCTGCCCTGCCCCAGCCAGCCCCCCAGCACCTGAATTTGAGGGTGCAGTTCTGCCAGTCGAAGGGGAAGAAGTCGACGTTGATGGGACAGGCGCTGCGGAAGATGGCAGGTGGCAGCCAGTAGACATAACCCGTGTTATAGATGAGGACATTGCAGTAGTAGGCGACCTCGAAGAGCCCGTCGTTGCTGTGCCGGGAGAGAGACGAGGTGATGGCAGGGGGAGCCCTGGGCATGCCTCGGGGCATTTGGGAGGGGGAAACTGAGGCACGGCTCACTTGTTCTCCAGGACTATCTCAGGCAGCCACAGCATGTCCGGCGGCAGGCGGAGCACCTCGATGTCCCCAAACTCAGACTTGTTCCACTGCAGGCGGTAATCGGTCCAGCCCTGGAGGGGGGGATCCCCGGGTCACTCCCTCACCATGCTGGGCCACCCTGTTGCCTGTGCCTTGGGGCACAACTGACGCCATGACGCCTGCCCCTACTCACATGCTCGACCCATAGGTTGGTGGTGAGTGTCTCGTCCACCTCTTTCTGCAACAACAGCGTGGGGCAGTGAGATGCCAGGGCCATGCCCAGCAGCCGTTCCCCCCAGCCCAGGACCCCCAACCCTCACCAG
Organism: Aptenodytes patagonicus; assembly: GCF_965638725.1. Lineage (NCBI taxonomy): Eukaryota > Metazoa > Chordata > Aves > Sphenisciformes > Spheniscidae > Aptenodytes > Aptenodytes patagonicus. The sequence goes on along the minus strand of NC_134954.1, from coordinate 13,070,912 downwards.
CCAGGGTTCGGGGCAGCAGCCCCAGGGTTCCTCCCACCCACCCAGCCCCATGGGTGAAGCATGGCTGGAGGGCACCCCACGGCAGGCACTGCCCTCTGGGACTCACCAGTGAGATAAGGTTGGAGAGTGTGAGGGCCAGGTAGACGTCCACGACCTGGTCGGTGGAGACGACGGGGCGCACCTCCTTGTTGTAGCTCTTCTCTTCGAAGAGGTGGTGGATGAGCCGCTCCTCCTGGTTCACACAGAGCCCGCCTGGGGGTGTGGGGTCAGGCAGACTGGGGTGGGGCTGGGGGGGTTACTGGGCCCAGTTCCACCCCGCAGAGATTCTCGGTGAGGGCAGGGTGGTGTAAGGATGGAGGAGACAGGAGGAGGCCAGCATGTGTGTGCTGCACAGGGGCATGGGCACATGCGGGGGCACATGGGCACACATGGGCATGGGACAAGGATGTGGGCACGGACACAGAGGGACACACAGATACAGACCCAGCACACACAGGGACACACAGACACAAGACACTTGGGTGCAGACGCAGTGGCACCGGGCACGTAGGTGGATGCACACACAGAGGCACACATGGACACGGACACATGGACATGGACCCAGTGTAGGCAGGGACATGTGGTCATGGATGCAGTGTCAGTGTGCACAGAGACAGACAGGCACACACAGGGACACACAGACAGTGGCACTGTGCATGGACAGATGGATTCATATGCTGGCACACAGGGACACAGGCAGGAATGCAGCCCCACTGTGCACAGACAGACACACACACATGGCCCAGGCAGGGACACGGCTCCGGGTGGCACAGCCAGGATGGAGGCACAGGGAATGCTCAGTGATGGGACTCTGACAGGCAATGGCCAAAATGCAGCCCTGGGGGCACTTGTGCCCAGCTTGGACCCTGCCACCATCACCTCCCACCAACCCCATCGAGGGGGCCCAGAACCCCCCAGCAACGGGGCAACCTCGTGCCCAAGACCCCGGGGCCCTGCTCACCTGACAGCACCAGCGCCCCGAGCAGGGCCAGCTGCACCGGCAGGTCCCCCATGCGATGCCCGCGGTGCTGTCGTGCAGTGCCAGGCCCTGGCCACCTCCCCGCCTGGCCTGGCCAAGCGGATGTCCGGCTGCCAGCTGGAGCAGGAGATGGATGGTGCCAGGTGCCGAGGGGGAAGGGTGCCGGACCGGATACCCGCTCCCACCCCTCTCTTCCGGCACCCCCGCGCCTGGAGAAGGGGAGACGGGCAGGCGCAGCTGGCCTCACCGGCCCCATGGGTGTCAGCCCATCACCCTGCATCTGAGCACCCCAGCACGGGCATTGCCGTGCACTGGGAGGAGCGGTCCCTTCCTGCTGCTCAGCAGCCCCAGTGATGCTGCTCGGGGGCGGCAGGCTCCCCACGAGCAGGAAGGGTTGGTACCTACTGATGCCCAAGCATGGGGGTGGCACCACCCCGGCGCTCGCCGCTGGCCCAGGGCACGCTCAGCCCCTGCACTGGCAGGAGGTTTCCTGCAGGTCCCCCATGGGGTGGCACCAGGGGTGGGCACTGGTGCTGTGCTACAGGTGCTGCAGTGGGCAGGAGGGGTGCCCGACCCCCGGGGGTGGTGGGGAGTCTGTGCTAGGCTGGGCACAACACCGATGCCAGGGGCAGGGACCAAGGCTGGGCACATCGCTTTGGGGTACAGGGGAACGGGAAGGGGGATGCAATGGGATGTCATATCCCCCATGGAAAGTCCCCCCGCTGGCACCTGCCTCGCTGGCACCGTGTGGCACAGCACTCACTTCACACTCGCCAGCTACTGGAAAATAGAGCCCTTCTTTATTGAAAAATAAACCTTTCTCTGTACAAATAAATAACAGCCCGAGTGCCTCTAGGGAAAATGGGGTGGGGGTGGGCTTGCCAAGGTGGGGGTCCCAGGGGAGTGGAGGGCTATGATCCCCAGCTGAGATGCTCCAGGTGCGCCCCGGCACCCCATTGCCTTGGGGAGGTCGGGCAGTGCTGGTGGGAAGAGGGAAACTGAGGCACGATGGGGGACAAAAGGATGGAAGAGCCTGAGCTGAGGAGGGAGCTGTGTTTGAAGGACATGAGAGTCCCCTGCCCCAGCACCCTGTCCCCATGCTGGCATGGTGCCCCAGGGCACTGCGGGGACCATTAGGTTTTCAGCGCCTCGAGCGCCAGAGCGACGAGGCCAGGCATGCTGCGGGCCAGCGAGTCGCTCTCCAGCCCCACGAGGCCAGCGAAGGCTGTGGGGCGGCCCCCCACCATGGCCCGCACCTGCGCCCGGTACAGCCCCTTTGCATTTTTGGAGCCCAAGTCCACCAGGATCTGTGGGGAGATGACAACACTGTGAGTCCCAGGGGGACCAGGGGCACAGCGGGACGGTGATGGTCTCGGGGGTGGCACCGCCTGGCTGCCAGGGCAGGGGGCTCGGTGCAGCTGGATGGGTCACTCACCTCCTGGAAGGTCATGGCCAGGTCCGGCTCGGGCACCCGCAGCACCCAGGCGTACAGCTCCCGCACCGCACCCACCCGCACCACTGACTCGTTGAGGCCCGGGCAGGCTGCAACCCCGGGGACAGGCAGGAAAGAGATGGAGGGGGGACATCAGGGGTGCACTGAGGGGCAGGACAAGTCATGGGGGCACCATGCTGCTGCCCACCCTGAGGAGAAGCACCCATGCTCTGGGGACGCTGGGGGAGCAGGGCAGAGGGTCCCTGTGGAGGGGGGTATGGCCAAGGGCTGTCCCACCAACATGGGACAACGAGCCCTGGGACTGGGGTGTGAAGCTGAGGCTGTGCTTGTGGCATGTGGCATCCCGCAGTGCCCGGGGGCTGCAGAGCACTTACCTCTGCCTGCGCCTGCCTCCTCCTCCTCCTCCTCCACCCCCGGCAGCTCCGTGGGCAACAGCTCACGTTTCCCCCTCAGCACAGACCCTGCCACCAAGAGAGGTGTGAAAACCCTGGCGGGGATGCGGCCAGTGGGCACTGCCTGGGCACGGAGCCGGCCGGCAGATGGACACCCCCGCTGCCCCATCGACCCCAGCCCCCCCAGCTCCCAGGGCTCACGGCTCAGAGCAGGGGTCCCCGCCAGCTCTCTGGGTGCCCATCGCGGCTCCGTGGCGTCAAGAGGGGTACTGAGGTCCAGCTCTGCCCGCAGCTGGGCAAGGAAGGCTCGTCCCTGTCCCACCAGCTCCTCCACCACCTCCTCGCCCTGCTGAAGGGAACGGGAGACAGGGTGGACGGTGGGGCACCCATGGGGCACCCATGGGCACGGCCAGGTGCACAGTGGCAGAGCACAGGGCACGGCTGGGCTGGTATCAGATGGGGCATTGAGGACATGTGATGTCTTTATGGCTGTGTTGGGTCAGGTCCTAAGCTGCGGGGTCAGACCCATGGCTGGCTCTGCACTGGTTGGACTGGGAGCACTTGGTTTCAGCTGGGGAGGGTGAGATGCCCCCTCTGTGTTGGCAGAGTGGGAGATGGCACCTCCGTGGCTGCACAGGGGACAATGGGCCTAAGGGATGTCAGGAGGGGACATGGGGGAACTGCTGGGCTTTGGTCCCTGGTGGCACTGTCACCAGAGGGGCAGGGGCCCCCCAAAGCCCATCCCTCCCCAAATACCTGCAAGAAGAGCCACGTCTCCCCAGGGAGCTGCCCTCCGTCCGGGGTGGGTGCCGAGGGGTTGCCCTCTGCCATGGCCCTCAGCGCCTCCACCCAGTCCTGCAGCCGTGGTCCCACGGCCCCAAAGAGCCCTGAGAAGGGGGGCGGCCACCCGGCCCCCTGCCTGCAAGCACAGCAGGGCGAGCTCAGGCAGGGGCCCGGTGGCACCCGTCCCCTGGGCAGTGCCACCCCCCGCCCTGCACACCCCTGGTGGGACCTGGCTGGCCCTGGGCACCCTGGGGGGCTGTGCCCACCTCCCTCTGGGTGTGCCCTAGTTGCAGGAAGAGCAGGATCCCAATGCTTTAGGCTGTCCCCAAAAAGCCATGTCAGCACCCATGGGCATCTTGCCCACCTCCCCAAACCCTTTATCCCCCCTTGTCCCATGGCCCACCATGCCTCACCTGGTGGGGGGTCTCCGGGGTCCCTCTGCCGTGGGGCTGAGCTGGCCCCCTGCCACAGCCGGGTCTGTGGGGACAAGAGGGGGACAGGAGGGACAAGGGGTAGGGAAGCCGCATGGGGGTGCCAGGGCAGGCTGCTGGTGCCCCGGCCACTGGCATGGGGGGGACCGATGGGACCCCAAGTGGGCACGGGGTGGCCCAGCCCGGGTGGGTACCTGGGACATCCCTGCGGATGCGGGGGGGGAAGAGGTGCCCGTAGATCTTGCCCAGGAGCTGGGGCAGGGCATGGGTGAGGAAGGAGAAGTCGAGCTGGTTTCGGATGAAGTCCCCAGCCTGGCGCAAGAGATCCACCAAGGTCTGGGCATAGGAGTGCAGCTCTGTGGGCACAGAGGGAGAGCCATGGCCCTGGCACCACGTTGGTCCCACACTGCCAGAAACGGGGTCCTGCCCCACACCCTCGCCCCAGCATGACCCCCTGGCTCACCACATCGTCTCGTCCTGGCACGGCAGGTTTCCTCGGACACGCGGGCGCAGGCGGCCCGGCCCTGGGGGGCCCGGCAGGACCCAGAGTAGAAGGCGCAGAGGCGGGCGCGCTCGGGCGGCTGCTGCTCAGGGGGCAGCTGGGCCAGTGCCAGCAGGTCGAAGCAGCTCGGTTCCCGGCTGCCGGGGGCGGCTGCGAGGGCACCGGGGCTGCCATGAGGTGCTGAACCTCCCCCCCGGGGAGCGATGTATCCCCGCAGCACCCTGGGCACCTCTGTCCCTCCCAGCACGGCCGGGGGCACTCACGGTCCATCTGGAGGTTGAGCCAGTCTGCGAAGGTGGCGACGCGGGTGTAGACACCTGGTTTGCCCCGCTCACCACAGCCGTCGCCCCACGAGGTGATACCATAGAGGACGAAGCGGTGCGAGGAGGGGTCCTGGCATGCCAGCGGGCCCCCTGAGTCGCCCTGTGGGGGGGATGCCTGTGCATCAATCTGGGCCAGGATCCCAACCATGCTGCCAGGCTGTGCCGGGCTGCGGCGCATGCCCAGCACTGTGTGCCACGAGGGATTTTTGAGTTGGGGGGCTGGCAGCCCCCCAGCCCCAGGCGTTACCTGGCAGGAGTCGATGCCCCCGGACAAGTACCCGGCACAGAACATGGCGTTGGTGAGCATGTCTCTGCCCAGGGCACCCCGGCACGTCTCCTGGCTGAGCAGGGGCACTTGCGCCTCCATCACCACATTGGCCGCTGGCCCCTCTGATGGGCAAGGCACCCATTACGGGGTCCCCCGTGCCTGTGCACCCCCCTCTCTTTTGCACCCCCCTGCCCTGGCCCGGTGCGTCAGCACTGGGCACTGGAGAGGGCACTGAGGGGGACGCCCCACAGACCCCACGGGTGTTGGGGTGGCACCTACCTTCGTAGAGGGAGCCCCAGCCTGCGATATAGCAGGCGGTGCCGGGGCTGGGCTCCGCGGGGCTGCTGGGCAGGCACACGGGACTGACGGTGGGTGACGGGGCCAGTGGCACCGCCAGCTCCAGCAGCGCCAGGTCCCCATGAAACGTCTTGGGGTTAAACTGGAAGAAGATGGGGGGGTGTCAGTGGGAGGCCCTGTGGCATGCACAGGGAGGTCAGAGGGGTGCCCACCTCCACCGACCTTGGGGTGAGGCAGGATGCGCCGGATGGGCACTGCCCGCTCACCCACATCCAGCTTGCCCAGCTCGTGGTCACCCACCACCACCGTCCATGCCAGCTCATTCCGGTTCCTGGCGGGGTGGGGGGCAGCGAGTTACAGGGGTGACAGGGGTGCCACCCCATGCCCCCCTCTGCAGGGACATCATCCCTGTGTTGCCGTGCCCCCCGTCATACCCGGCGAAGCAGTGGGCTGCAGTGAGGACCCAGGAGTGCCCCACCAGCACCCCTCCACACATCAGCTCCCCATGGAGCCGCACCGACACCAGCCAGGGCCAGGCTCCCCGTGGGGCCACGCTGCCGCCCATGATCCGTCCTCGGGGGGCCGTGGCGTTGACTTGGGGGCCCCCACGGTGCCCGCAGCTCCCTGGGGGACAAAGCCAGGGTGAGAGGGGGGATCCTGCACCCCAGCTGCCAGGACGCCCCCTCTCCCGGGTGGGCATGGGGTGGCTGGGCATGGCAGTGCTGGGACGGCCATGGCGGGCGGAGGGGGTGGCGGGTGGCCCCGGGGGGGTCAGGCTGCGCCAGGCGTGCTGTCAAGCCTCATTGTGCTCACGGAGGCGAGCGGGCGGCGGGCCGGGGGCACCCCGCGGCCCGGCAGCTGCCGACGCTAACCTCTGCCCTGCGGCCCAGCAGGCAGCTGGGGGGCTGGGGGCGCCCGCTGGTGTGTGTGTGGGGGTGGCGTGGGCACCACGGGGCCACCCCGGCTCACCGCGGCTCACCTGACATCGCCGCCTCTGCTGGTGCATCAGGGCCCCGGGCTGCGGCTGCGGTCCCTGCGGGGACAGGCTGTCATGGCATGTGACGACCACCCCCCCCCCCCCCCCCCCCAATGTCACCACTATGTGCCTGCTGTTCCCAATTCCCCCCAGTTCCTTTCAGTGCCCCCCAGACCCCCATCACCCTGAACAAGCACCCCTGTACCACCCCAGGAGTGCTTGTCACCCCCAGTGACTCAGTGTCCCCAATCTCTCTGTCACACCCCCTTGCCCCGTTCCCCCACACTCCCCTCTCCCACCCCAGATTCCCCATCACCCCTCAATGCCCCGTCCCTGCCCTAATTTGCTCATTGCTCCCAGTGCCTCCACACCCCAAATCTCCACCTCTCACCCCAGATCCCTCCATCCCCCCCAGTCTCCCATACCACCAGAGATCCCCCGTCACCCTACCGTACCCCCACCTCCCCAGTCACCCCACCCCAGCACCCCCTGTCACCCCCAATGCCCCATATCCCCTCCAGGCAATCCCAGGCATCCCCTGGGGTGCCCCGTTTGTTATTGTAGGGTCTCCCTTCTCTGAGAGGAGCCAGGGGCGATGTGGGTGCCCACTCACGGCACTCCTGGAGGCGGTGGTGGCAGAGCCGGGCGCTGAGCGGGGCGCAGGCGTGCTGGGCCCCCTTGGGTGGGCACAGGCGCTGGTAGGGGGCACAGGCCTGGCTCAGTGCCCAGTTGCGCTGGGGCAGCTCGGGCAGCGCCTGGGCATCCAGCAGGGCCTGGCAGCTGGGGGGCACGGCGGGGGGCACGGCCGGCGCTGCAAGGACAGCAGGGCCGTGGGCATCCCCATGTCCTCCCTGCCTCCTGCCCACCTCCGCCTGGGCCACCCCGGGCTCCGCTTTGGGACGGGTGGGAAGGGGGCATGATGGGGCTGCTACGTTGGCATGTTTTGGTAGGGTCTCCTGGGTGCTGGGATAGGTTTTTGGGGGGATCTCTGGGAAGCAGACAAGGGATCGGGCAATGTTTTGGGTAGGGCTCCAGGTGATGTTTGGGTAGGATCTAGAGAGGCTGGGGAACTGCTTGGGTAGGGTCTCTGGGTAGTGTTCTGGTAGGGTCTCTAGCAGTTAGGGATATGTTTTGGGAGTCTGGGCGCTGTTTTGGTAAAGCCTATAGAGGAGGGGGTACTGTTTGGGTAGGGTCTTGGGCTGTCATTTTGGTAGGGTTTCTAGGGGATGGGGTGGTGCTTTGGTAGGGACCCAAAGCAATATTTGGGTAGGGTCTCCAGGCATGGGTCCGTGTTTGGGTAGGGTGTCCTGGGCATGGGGTGGTATTTGGATAGGGACTCCGGGCAGCGTTTGGGTAGGCACCCTGGGCAGTGTTTGGTTGGGAACCCTGGGCTCTGTTTGGGTAGGGTCTCCTGGGGATGGGGCCATGGGGGCTGGGGGGCCTTGACTTACGTGGGCAGAGGCGGGTGAGGTTGGCGCAGGGGGGGAAGAGGCAGGGGGCACAGAGCCCGCAGGCACCCCGCTGCAGCTGCTGTTCAGCCAGCGCCCGCTCCAGCGCCAGCAGCGCGCTCCTCAGCGCCGCCTCCAGCACCAGCGTCCCCCGGCTCGACAGCGCTGCCGGGCACACGCAGGGCACTTAGACCGCTGGTGCTCCCACCACTGCCCCCCACCGTGGCCACGGGGTGCCCCCAGCCCACCCGGTGCCCATGCCCCGATATCTCCACGGCAGGAGTCAGGCTGAGCATGACCTGTCACCTGTTGGCATTGCCTAGGGTGACAGGCACGACTGTCACCTCCCTGGTGGGGTTGGCACATGGGCACATGGTGTGGGGAGGGTGTTTGCCCGGGCCTGCGCATGCCTGCTGCACGTGGAGACCCTGTGAACACACGTGTGCAAACGTGGGCATGGAGCAGGGTGTGACCCTGGGCAGGTGTGCCCCCGTGTGCCCATGCATGTCTGTGTGCATGCACCTCTGTGCACACCTGTGCCCACGCCCTGGGTGCTCACTTGTGTGTGCCAGGGTCTGTGTGCCTGTGTCTGCATGTCCCTTCGTGTGTGCAGTCCTGTGCATGCCCTGTATGCGCATCCCCATGTGTGCCCGTACCTGTGCCCCCCCGCAGCCGCCCTCCTGCTGGCCATGCCCTGGAGGAGGGTCGCCTGGGGCTGGTACAGGTACCCGGGGCAGGAAGGAGAGCTGGCGGCCGCGGGACATGAACACACATCGCTCCCTGCAACCCCGGTGTCCCCAAGTGCCACGGGCAGCATTTGCCACCCGGTCCAGGTAGCGCAGGCATGGGGGGCTTTGCCAGGGACCCGGGCATCCTGCCTGTGCTTCCCCCCCTTCCTGTGAGTGAACCCAGGAGTCCCGGCTCCTACAGCAGCCCCATCCGCAGCCAAACCCTCCCACAAAGATGCCCCGTCCCCATGCCCCACTGACCTTGCAGGACGCCGGCTGGCATGGGGTACAGCCCCCGGCCCAGGGGGGCCCCCCCCGCCAGCTGCAGCAGCGGCAGCAGCGGCAGCAGCACGGAGGGGACCAGGCGGACCCCAAGGAGAGCGCCCCGTGTCCTCTTCCCTCCTCGCTCCATCCCCGGGCGGGCAAAGGGGGGCAGGAGGGGGGAGCCCCCGAAATGCCCGAGGCGGGCAAGGAGGGACGGATATATACGGTGCCCCCCGGGCGGTGGGAGGAGAGAGGGGCCGGGGGACCACAAACAGGCGAGTTCATTAATGTCGCGCCAAGATGCCAGCTCGGGGCGGGGGGCGCGGGGGGGCGCAGCCGGGGCCTCAATGCCGCCTTTGTTCGACGGGGCCTCCGGGCGGGCAGCATCAGACGGGCGCTGCGCTCCGGCGCTGCCCGCGGCCCTTGATCATTTTCACGCCAAGCCGCGGCCGCGCCACCCTCCCTCCTGCGGGCCCCGGGCGGGGGGCGCGGGGGGGGCGGCAGCGGGCGGGTGGGAACGCACCGGCGGCTGCGGGGCGCGGGGGGCCCGGGCCGGGCGTGGGAGACCCGCCGGGCGCTTCAAAGGCGGGCAGCGGGCCGGGAGCGGCCGGGCGGACATTGAGGGTCGGGGGGGAGACGTGGGGCGGGGGGGGGGGGGGGTCCCTCTCTCTGTTGCCAGCTCAACCCTGGCTGAACGGGCCGCCCCGTGCAGGGGCGCTGCACCCCTGTGCCGAGCACCGGCTGCCCCCGGGGACCCCCCCACGGTGCCCCCCCCAGCACCCCATGTCCACACTGAGGCCGTTCCTCGCCTGGGGTGCAGGAGGGGTCACGCGCCCCGGGGCGGATGCCGGAGGGGGGCAGGTGGGGCCGGGGCACGGGCAGCCTCCCGCTTTTCGGGAGCTGCAGGCAGAGAGTGGGCAGCAAGCGGGTAGCATACCCGGGTCTGGGGGGCAGCTTTGGCCCCAGGGATAGGGGGGGCCACACTCACCTGCCCAGCTGGAGGGGGTCCCCCCAGTGCCTACAGTTTGGCTTGTCATTGGCCCTACACTTTTGGGGGGCCCACACTGCCCTCCTGCCCCCATTGCCACCCTCCTGTGCCCACGGGCCCAGCCTCAGCTCCTTTGGCGGGGCAGGGTGCGGCCGCATCCCCATCACCTCTTTGGGGAGCAGAGTGTGCCCGCGCCCCCATCTCTGTCCCTGTTAGGGGGCAGGGGTGCCCGGGTCCGCACCTCTGTCCCAGTTAGGGGCAGGAGGCGCCCGTGTCCCCATGCCCATTTAGAGGTCAGGGGGTGCCCACATCCCCATATCCATTGGGGGACAGGGGGTGCCCATGCCCTTGTCTCTCTCCTCCTTAGGGGGTGCCTACACCCCCCTCTCTGTCCCCATTAGGTGCAGGAGGTGCCCGTGTCCCCAGCGCCATTTAGGGGCCGGGGGGGTGCCCGTGCCGCCACCCCCGTCCCCATTAGGGGCAGGGGCGCCTCCGTGCCCGCAGCCCCGGCCGTGCCGCGCTCCCCCTCCCGGCCCCCCCCGCCCCCCCCCCCCCCCCCCGGCCCTGATGGTGCCAGCGGGGCGCGGACAATGCCGCTTCAGTGGCACATCAAAGGCGCGGCGCTGCTCGCGGCTGGCACGGCGACAGGCCCGCCGCAGATGAAAGCCCCGGCCCCGCCGGGCTCCCACCTCGGCCGCGGGGACACCGCGGGGGCACGCTGCGCCTCCGCCCCACGGGGGACGGCGGGGACCGGGGGGGGGGGGGGGCAGCGCCATGCCACCGCGGGGAGCGGTCCCGCGCTCCGCCCCGGTGTCCCCGCACGGATCCCCCCACTCGTGTCACGGGCTTGCGCCGTGGGGGTCAACCGCTCGGTGGACCGCGGGTGCCCAAGGCCGGCGTGGGGTTCTACCCCGCCCCACCGTGACCCCCCCCTCCCGGCCCCGGTGCCGGTGCCAACCCCATTAACCTAATTGGCGAGGCGCTCGGCCGCCCCGGGCGGCGGCGGCAGTGGGACCCCGGGGCCCGGGCAGATCCCAGCCCCGGCGGCGGGGTGGGAGGGAGGGAGGGAGGGACGGCGCCCCCGAGGGCCCCGATTGTCCGGTAATTGGCGCGGGCAGCCGAGCCCGGCCGGCACGGGCGGGGGGGGGGGGGGGGGGGGGGGCGCGGGGAGCGGGCACCGGGGGGGGCAGTATCGGGGTCCCTGGGGGCAGCCTGGGGGTGCCGGGGTCGGTATCGGGGTGCTGGCCACGGGGTGACTCCGGCCGTTGGGGGGTCGGGGACAGGGGGCGTGTGGCGATGCAGGGGCGCGGGGGCCGGTTTTGGGGTGCCGGGAGGAGTGGGGTGAGTCTCGGGATGGGGGGTCAGTGCCGGGTACCAGGAGTGGGGAGACCCCACGGAGGGCCGGGGGTTGGGGGGATGCGGGGTGTGGGGTGACGCTGGGGCTGGGGGGTCACTATGGGGGTGTTGGGGTGGGAGACCTCTGCGGCTGGGGGGGGCGGCGGGGGGGCCCCCACTACGGGGGTACATTTGGGGCCGGGGGCCGTGATAAGGGTGGGGTAGGGGCGGGGGCTGTGGGCGGGGTCAACAAAGGGGCGGGGCTAACCGACAAGCTGGGGCGGGGCCTATGTGGTTGGGCGGGCCCGGGGGCGGGGCGTACCCAAGGGGTTGGGGCGGGGCCTATCCGGCAACTTGGGGCGTGGTCTATCCGGCGGGGCGGGTCCTGAGGCGTGGCCTATCCGGCGGGTAATGGGTGTGGTCAGCTGGGAGGGGCGGGGCCGTGGGCGGGGCACGGCGGGTCGGGCCCGGGTCGGCGGGCGGGGCTGGCGGGGGCCGGGGCCGGAGCCGGGAGCGTTTCGGGGCCGGCGGGGGCCGGGGCCGGGCCGGGCCAGGCCATGGCGAGCTCGGAGCGGAGTGCGCTGCTCACGTACCGCCTGTGCGGCGGCTCGGGCGAGGAGGAGCGGGGCCGGGAGCGCGCCCGCGGCCGGGCTGCCGCCGCCGCCGCCCCCCGCAAGCTGCCCACCTTCCTGGGCGTCGTGGTGCCCACGCTGCTCTCCATGTTCAGCGTCGTCCTCTTCCTGCGCCTCGGTGAGTGCCGCTGCCCGCCTGGGCGCCCGCGACCCCCCCGGCCGCCGTCCGGGGCCCCCCGAGATTCACCAGCCCTGCCCGCCCCCCCCCCAGTCCGGGCCCCGTGTCATCCCGGGGCCCCGTGTCCTCCCGAGGCTCCTCGCGAGCCCCCCAGTCTGGAGCCCCAGTGTCCTCCCTTTGCCCTCCCGGTACTCCCCCTCAGCCTCCCAGTCTGACGTCCCAGTGCTCCGCCCTGAGCTCCCCCAGTTTGGGTCCCCAGAGTCCTCCCAGTGCCCTCTCCTGAGCCTCCCTCTCTGGAGTCCCAGTGCTCCCCTCCAGTGCCCTCTCCCGAGCCCTCTCCCGAGCCCCCCAGTCTGGAGTCCCAGTGCCCTCTTAGTGCCCGCCCAGATCTCCCCCAGGCTGGGGTTCCAGTGCTGTGTGTCCTCTCCTGACCCCTCCAGCCTGGGGTCTCAGGGCTCCTGCTGTACCCGCAGGATGGAAACCCAGTTAAGGACCTCAGTGCCCCCAGTAAGGGACCCCAGTCTGAAGCCCTAGTGTCCCTGGGGCAGGATCCCTGTGCCTTCCCAGTGCCTTCCCTAAGCAGGATCCCGGTGCCCTCGTGTTCCTCCATCCCCCAGTGCTGGGACCCCGCTGCTTCCCAGGCATCCCCAGGGCCGGGCTCCAGCACCCCCAGTACAGCACACCAGTTCTCTCCCAGTTCCCACATGGTATCCCCAGGGCAGGACCCCGGTGTCCCCCCCATCAGGCCCCAAGCTGCCCCTCCTGCTCTGTGCTGTTCAGAGGGCACAGATACGGTCCTAGTCTGCTCCCAGTTTGGGTTATGAGTCTGTTCTGGGCAACCTGGGAGAACTAGGGGGACAGGCTGAGCATGAACCGGGGGAGGTGGCAGCCCTTTGGGGGGGCCCTGGGGAAGGGAGATGCCCTAGCCCGGCCTGGGGCAGGCAGAGGCCCAGGGCAGGCAGCGTCTGCCCTGGTCCAGGAACAGGGAAGGCTTTAAGGCTTTTCCTCTTTCACTTTCCGCCTACAGAAAACCCAGGGCGGGAGTTGGCTGCATGCCAGGGAGGGCTGGTAGGTCCTGGGGGGGGCTTGAGCCCCTTCCCCTGCCTGCGGGACCCCCCAGGCTGTGGGCTGTGGGCACAGCTCTCCCCTGCCATCACTCACCCCCTTCCCACCCCCCTGCTTGGGGTCCTTGCAAAGGCTCTTACCCCCAACCCCTACCCCACAGTGGGCACCGGGGTCCCACTGCCTGCCCCGGCCCCCTGGCCCAGAGGTGCGTTACCCCGGGGGGCCCTGGGGCTAGAAGGGAAGTGTGGGGCGGAGGGGGAGGGGAGCTGCCGGGAAGAGGAACTGTCCCACCGTGGGGGGGCCGTGGCTCCCTCCGGCAGCCCCTGCTTCCCCCACGCCTCAAACAACCCCCAGATCTCCAAGGTGAGCAGGCCCTCCTGCTTACCCCCACACTGCTTTCAGGGCACCCTTTATTTCCCCCACACCCTCCCCGCCCCTGCTTTTGGCACTTGGGCACCCTTCAGCCTTCCAGGGATTGCAGGGGGTGCCCCCAAACCCAGCCTGTCTCCCCAGGGGCTCCTTGCGATGCCCATGCCCTAGCCATGCCCCGGCACCCCCCTTGCTGCCGGCAGGCATGGCTGTGGCCTGGCTTGTGGCTGAGATAGGGCATCTCCCTGCAGCCACGGGCAGCCCCTTCCTGCCCGCAACGCCGCCGGCCGGGCTTGCCTCCCGTCACCCCGGGCCGGGCCGCGGGGCACTCTGGGTGCCCTGTCCCGGGGGGGCGGGGAGCGGGGAGCAGTGCCCCGGCTGGCGGGGATGCCCTGGGGCTGCTTTTGCTTCCTGCTTTGCAGCAGGCAAGCGGGGCTGCAACACGAACCCTGTGGGGAGCCCATCAGCTCCTGGTGCCCGAGCTGGGGTGCAAGGCACCCCCTGCCCACTGAGGGTAGCAGCAGGGCACAGGGGTCCCGGCACCCCCCTTGCAGTGCCCCAGGGCCGGCAGGCAGCAGAGCCCCTGCCCTGTTTGTTTGCTTTTTGGGTGTGCCCCTCTGAGCTGCCCATGCCCAGGGTGCGCCTGCGCCTGATCATGGCACTGCAGGAGGATGGAGATGCCCTGAGGTGGGGGGCACTGGCTGGGCTGGCCCTGGGTGCTGCTGCAGGTGGGAGGTGGCAGCACCCCGGGGTGGGGAGATCCTCACCCTGGCAGGGAAGGGGGTGGCACATCTGGGGGGAGCTGTGGGCAAGGGGATAGGAGCAGCCTATGTGCCTCGGTGAGGATGAGGTCTGGGGGTTGGCTGTGCCCGGGGACCCTGTCTGGGGGGTGGTCCGTGCCCAGCTAATGGGCACGCTGCCCTCTCCCCCATCCTCGGCAGGGTTCGTGGTGGGCCATGCTGGGTTGTACCAAGCCCTGGCCATGTTTGCGGTGGCATACTTCATCATCGGTATGACGGTGCTGTCCGTGTGTGCCATCGCCACCAACGGGGCGCTGGATGCCGGAGGAGCCTACTGTATCCTTTGCTGTGGGTGCTGCCAGGACAGGGCATGTGTGCCAAAATCGGGTGACCACCCAGTGGCCTCGGGGCACCACGCTGGGGTTGTGACCCCCCTGGCCTGGGAGGGAGGGGTGGGAGCACCCAATGGTGGTCTGGGCTGCTGGCATCTTCCCTTGACTCGAGCAAGATATGATCAGCCGTGCCCTGGGCCCGGAGTTCGGGGGAAGCATTGGGATCATGTTTTTCCTGGCCAACGTGTGTGGCAGTGCCCTCTATGTGCTGGGGCTGGTGGAGGCGGTGGTGGACAGCTTTGGGATCCCGCCTGGTGAGTACCCCCATGTGCAGTGGCAGGGGACAGCGGGTGTCCTTTACCCGAGTAGCCCTAGCACCTTGCCAGGCATGCCAAGCACCATGCCCGGCATAGCTGGCATGGCTCGCCCAGTCCTCTGGCTGGTGAGTTGCTGCCCATCATGCCTGGCACAACACCGGTGGCTCTCAGCTCCTGGTGATGCCCCTTCCGAGCCCCACTGATCCTGGCTTGTCTCTGCCCAGGGCAAAAAGTGGGCGCAGGCGTCCATGTCCTGCCCCAGAGCTACTGGTATGAGCTGCTCTACGGCACCGTGCTGCTGGCCCTCTGCCTCCTTGTGTGCCTTGTGGGTGCCTCCATTTATGCCAAGGCCACCTTCCTCATCTTCCTCATCGTCGCGGGTGTCCTGGGCACCGTCCTCGTCAGCTTCTTCGCCACGCAGCCCATTGGGGTGCCCATCCGCCTGCCCTACTTAAATGGCTCCGAGACAGAGAACGGCTCCTTCACTGGCTTCTCACTCGCCACCCTGCGAGACAACCTGGGCGGTGAGGAGCGGCTTTCCCTACCCTGCCCACCATACCCACCATGGCACCTGTGCCCCAGGGAGGGGTGACACTGGCACCTCCACATTGGCAGGGGCTCACCAGAGGGTGGGGGGAGCTTGCGGGCACAAAACAGGTGCCATGGGATGGTTTCTCCCGTAGTTTGTGTATGGGGACTTCGAGGAGAGGGTATATGGTGGGGCTATGCTGCCTCGGACAGCGCGTCACAGCCTGTGCCCGTATGTCCTGCAGGCGGGTATGGGGTGGACTACACCACTGGGCAGATGATGAGCTTCAGCTCCGTCTTCGCGGTGATGTTCAACGGCTGCACCGGCATCATGGCAGGCTCCAACATGTCAGGTACGGGCAGGGAGTGCTGGGCTGGGTGGCACCAGGAGCGGGAGCTGAGGCTGAAGGAGAGCAGGGGGGTGCTGTGCCTGTGGGCACTAATGCCGCCTGCTTCTGCCCACAGGGGACCTGAAGCGCCCAAGCTACTCCATCCCACGCGGCACCATCTCTGCTGTGCTCTTCACCTACCTCGTCTACAACCTGCTGGCTTTCCTCATGTGTGCCACCTGCAGCAGGTACAGCCACCCGTCCCCCCGACAGGGCCATTGTGCCAGGGTGTGCCCAGTGCCAGGGCATGCTGGCCCGAGCCAAGGCGGGTGCCAGCACGTGTGTGTCCCTCTCCAGGACCCTCCTGCAGAAAGACTACGGC
The DNA here is from genome assembly GCF_965638725.1 of Aptenodytes patagonicus. Taxonomy (NCBI): domain Eukaryota; kingdom Metazoa; phylum Chordata; class Aves; order Sphenisciformes; family Spheniscidae; genus Aptenodytes; species Aptenodytes patagonicus. Next base: position 13,054,894 of record NC_134954.1, on the reverse strand, counting down.
TTCCTGCGTGACATCAGTATCTTCCCACCTCTGGTCACGGTGGGCATCTACGCTGCCACCCTCTCCGCGGCCATGAGCAACCTCATTGGGGCATCCCGTATCCTCTATGCCCTGGCCCGGGATGATCTCTTTGGTGAGTGCCCGGAGCGTGCCTGCACCTGCCAGACCCCACCCAGCAGGTTGTCCCTGCCAGGGACCAGTCCTGGCACCAGGCAACCCTCTTGCTGGTGTGGGGTGACGTTTTATGGGTTGGCATGTGCCCATGGGTCACCTGCGTGCCCTGGCGTTTGCCTGCACCTCAGCACTCAGGGTGGGGACAGGACTCCTGGCTGGTGGCCGAGCCTGTTGGTGCTCACCCAGGTCCCCCAGCCCAACCTCCCTGCTCTGCCCACAGGCCGGGCGCTGACACTGGCCAAGAAGACGTCTGCGAGTGGGAACCCCGTGATGGCAGTGATCCTCTCTTGGCTGGTGGTACAGGTGAGTTTGCTGGTGATGCTCCTTTCCCAGTCCCACCGGGTGAAGGTGGGTTGGTGCCTGGGCTGGGTGTCACGGAGCCTGGCATGTCCCCCTGCCCCGGGGGGATCCCCCTGCTCCGGGTGTCCTGTCGCGACTGTGCCCTTCCCTCCCCGAGCCCATAAATGAAGGATAAATCACACCAAGGGGCAGGGATTCATGCCCATGTGGCACTGCCCGTACCCTTTCCCGGCACGCCGCTGTGGGATGCTCCAGGCTCAGCAGGGCTGGCTTGGGCACATGCCAGCAGTGCCATCCCGGGGGGTGCATTCACCCTGTGCCTCCCCTCCCTGCTCTCTGCAGCTGGTGCTCTTCTCCGGGAAGCTCAACACCATCGCGGGCGTTGTGACCACCTTCTTCCTCCTGGTTTACGCCACTGTCAACCTGGCCTGCCTGGCACTGGAGTGGGCATCGGCCCCCAACTTCAGGTACCTGCTGGCACAGGGGAGGGAGGCTGCGCTCAGATGCTGAGCAGGCACCCATCTGTCCATCCGTCTGTCCGTGGCTCCCTTGCCAACCCTCTGCCTGCTGCCCCTCTGCGGGGCAGAAATGCTGAGCACCCCTCTCCTGGGCATTAAGGGGGGCAAAGACACCCCCATCCCTCAGGAGGGAGAAGGGGCCAGGTCCCGGCGTGGCACTGGCTTGGCACAGTCCCCGTGCCCTGGCACCACTTTGCTGAGCGGCTACAGATAAATCCAGCACCACCGGGTACCACCCGCCCCCTCCCCTTAGGCTTTCCAGAGGTAATTTATAGCCTGTGCCTGTCCGGCATCCCCCAGGCAGCTTGCCAAGCGGTGATGGAGCCCACGTTCCATTAGCGCTAATTAAACTAACGGGGAAGGGGGAGGGAGGGGGATCCTGGGTGGGGGGAGGAGAAGATCTTCCAGGAAGGAGGATTGTGCGTGGCAGGCAGCCCCAGCCTGGGGTGGGGGGTGGGGGGTACCCTGGCACAGGGCTGGCCTGGTAGGGCTGCCCAAATCTGGGGGGGCACAGCAGGGGTGGCTGGGGGGAGCCTCATCTCCCTGCTGGGTGTTGCCTGCTGCCGTCGGTGCAGGGTACTGTGCCTCTGAAGCAGGGAGAGTCCCCCAGGGGGGACAGAGGCGGTGCCCAAGCAGGGCTGAGTGGCACTGCCCAGGGGTCTCCCAGAGCACCCCATTCCAAAGGGAGAGCTGGTGTCTGTGCCAAGGCTGGGGCTTTGCCCCCCCCAGCTGCTCCCTTGGCCGGGCACGGATGGGGCAGGATCGGTGCCTGGGGGGAAGGCTGCTAGGGTGGGTGGCGATGGTCCCCTTGCCCACCTCACATCTGGTGCTCCCCCCTCCCCACACTGAGGTCTCCATCAAGCGCAGCGGAAAAGGATTTTAATTGCCTTTCAGGAAAAACAACAATTAGAGAAAATAACAGCTTCTTGCCTCCCCGCCTCCGCCTGCCTGCACCAGGCTGAGCGGGTGCCGTGGCCGCCGGCACTGCCACGCGCTGCCCGACACTACCTGGCCTCCGAGCCGTGCCAGGGCAGTGCCGTGCCAGCCCCATAACCATCACTACCCCTGTTTGCCAGGGGCTGGCAGCAAGGGGCTGCCCGATGCCCTGGGAGTTACAATTTCCCCTCTCTGCCCTCTCCTGCAGGCATCTGGGGTGCCCAACATGCCCTGGGCTGGCGCAGCAGGGTTTGCTGGGGGTGGCTAGTTGGTACCCTGGCACAGCCCCCCTTGCCGTGCCCGCCTTGCAGCTGGCATGGGGGCCACGTGGTAGTGGTGTCCCCTTCTCCCTGCTCCAGGCCCACCTTCCGGTACTTCACCTGGCACACGTGCCTGCTGGGCATCGCAGGCTGCTGCGTCATGATGTTCCTCATTAGCCCTGTGTCGGCCTCGGTGAGCCTGGGCTTCCTCCTCCTCCTCCTCCTCGCTCTCCACTACCTCTCGCCCAGCAGCACCTGGGGCTACATCAGCCAGGCCCTCATCTTCCACCAGGTGAGCTCTGTCCTCCTCCACTGTCCCCTCCTGGGGTGGAGAGCTGGTGTTCCCAAGATGGTGTCTCCATGGCAGCTCCACCCCGGGCAGCGTGTCCTCGGGGCTGGCATCCCCATGGGTGGTTTGCTGAAGGAAGGAGGGTTCCTCACCTCCTGCCCTCCCTCCCTCCCTCCAGGTACGGAAGTATCTGCTGATGCTGGACGTGCGGAAGGACCATGTCAAGTTCTGGCGCCCACAGATGCTGCTGATGGTACAGAACCCGCGGGGCAGCGCCCGCCTCATTGACTTTGTCAATGACCTCAAGAAGAGTGGCCTCTACGTCCTGGGCCATGTCGAGCTGCAGGACTTGGGTGAGGGTCTGCCCTGTCCCCAGCGCTGGTGGCCTCTGCCCCTTGCTGGGGGGCTCCCAGAGTCTATGGAGTGCCACCACTGCCCAGCTCCTGGCTGGGCAGGGTGGGCATAGTGGGGGAATGTCAACACTTCGGGCACATGTGTGGCACTTTGGGCTTGGCACAGTGTGGGGGACATAGGTGGCTTGTGTCTGTCCCATGCCTCCTTGCATGCTTGCACACGTCCTGCATGCTTGCACATGTGTGTGCTCAAGTATTCATCCCTACATGTGCACATGGGGCTCCTGCACGTGTCAGCACTGGTGTGCACACATGGCATGTGCCACCCGGGCTCCTCTGGGCCCCTGTGGAGCACAGTCCTGTTGCACGGGTCAACACCTGTGCACACCCAGCACCCACGTGGGCACATGCTTGACACAGCCTTGCACATGTGTGTGCCTGTGTCCATCCTCACCTCATGCCTGTCCATGTGCTTCAGGCATGTTTGGACCCTGGTGCGTGTTGGTTTGCACACGCATGCTCCCTGGCACATGCCGTGGCCATCCCCATCCCCGCCCCAGCAGATGCATGGGCTCTGCCCCCCCCCACCGTTGCCGTGGTGACTAATGGCCTGAAATTGGGGAGGGGGGATGGGGCTGCCTGGGTATTTTTTATATATTTATGTATAATTTCATATCTCTGGCTGGAAGCACCTGCTTCCACCCTCCCCATCTTGTGGGTGCTGGGGTGGGCACAGGGGTTGGCACTGGTTTTGCAGGGGGGGTGCTGCGGGGACACCAGGGTGAGCCCCTGGTATGGGGTACCCGACCCCCTCATGCTGTTCTCGCTCCCCACCCAGACACGCTGCCCTCGGACCCGCTGCAGCCCCAGCAGGACTCGTGGCTGAGCTTGGTGGACAAGCTGAATGTCAAGGCCTTCGTCAGCCTCACCCTTGCGCCCTCAGTGCGGCACGGCGTCCGGCAGCTCCTCTTCACCTCTGGCCTCGGTGAGTGGCGCCCAGGCTGGGCACGGGTGAGGGTCCACCCTGCTGCCCCTGTGGGGTGAGAAGTGCCATGGGGTTTGGAGGCACCTGGGTGGGCAATGCCAAAGCCAAGTTGAGGCTTGGAGGCATCTGTGTTGGCAATGTTAAGGGGCTTGAAGTCACCTGGATGGGCAATGCCAAGGGGGTTGGAAGCACCTGGTGTGGGCAGTGCCAAAGCCAAGTTGGAGCTTGGAGAGGTGTTGGGTGGGCAATGCCAAAGCCAAGTTGGGTCTTGGAGGCACCTGGGTGCATGATGTTGAGGGTGCATGAATCACCAGGGTGAGCAATGCCAAAGCCAAGCTGGGGCTTGTTGGCACCTGCAGTGCCAGGAGGGCTGGTGGGGCCCTCCAACTCTGCTCAGCTGGGCCGGTGCGGTCTCTCCGGCAGGTGGGATGCGCCCCAACACCCTGGTGCTGGGCTTCTACGATGATGCGGCACCGCAGGATGGTCTGGCCCGGCACCCTGCCTTCACCAGTGCCCGCGAGGAGGTCCCCCTGGGCTTTCCCCCGTTGCGGGCACCCACCGCCCCCAAGCTGCTGTCAGCCCGGGAGTACGTGGGCATCGTGGCTGACGCCCTGAAGATGCTTCGCAATGTTCTGCTGGCCCGGCAGCTGGAGAGCCTGGACAAGGCCTGGGAGCTGCGGCGGGCCGCCAGCCCCCCGCCCACCATCCACGTCTGGCCCGTCAACCTGCTGCGGCCTGACAGTGCCCGCTACGCCGACACCTGCAGCCTCTTCCTGCTGCAGATGGCCTGCGTCCTTAACATGGCGCGGGCCTGGCGCCGGGCCCATCTGCGCCTCTTCCTCTGCGTGGAGGCAGGCGCCATGCCCCATGCCCAGGAGGAGAAGCTGCGCCAGCTCCTCAAGGACTTGCGCATCCAGGCCCAGATCCAACTGGTGCCCTGGGATGCCGTCACCCGCCTGCACTGGCAAACCCGACGGGGACCCCCGGGGGGTCCGGCGCCCATCGGGGCGGCAGAGGAGGAGGAGGAGGAGGAGGAGGAAGGGTCCGTGAACTACCCGGCCAATGCCACCCAAGTGTCGGATGAGTACGTCTGTGCCGCCAACAGACTTGTCCTGGAGCAGAGCCCCACGCCAGCCGTGCGCTTCCTCTACCTGCCACGGCCACCGGCCGACACCAGCCTCTACCCACTCTACCTGCACCAGCTGGAGCTGCTCACCCGCGGGCTGGGCCCCACCGTGCTGGTGCACGGGGTGAGTGCCGTCACCAGCACCCAGCTCTAGGTCACCCCTCCGGATCCCCCCCGGCTCCCTGTGCCCTCCTTCGCCCAGTGCCTTTAGCAGCCCAAGCCTGGTGATGTCCCCAGCTCTGGTGTCCCCGCCCTGGCGGGCAGGGAGGGGTCGGGGGCCGGGTGCAGGGGGATGGGTTGTTTTTTGGGGGGTGTCTCCTGCAGAGGATTACAGCTGCCCTGGCAGGATCCGGGCACAGCCCTGGTGCTGGCCGGGCAGCATGGTGCATTCACGGTGCCTTTTTTTTGGGGTGGTGGTGGTGGATAGTGGGGTCCCAGGGGGGGCCAACCACTGGGTGCCCCAGTTGGCTACTGGGAGCCCCTTGGTCGCACCCTGCACCCCCCCTTCCCCGTGCTTCCCCCCTCCCACAGCCCCCAGCCTCTTCTCTGCTGGCTCCTCCGGGCACCCAGCCAGCAGCAGGGATTGATTAAAGGCAGCCTCGACCTTGGTGCCCCGGCTCCCCGCCATCCTCCCTGCCTTTCATTAGGAAAAATTAAATGGGAAGGGGTGGGGGAGGGGAGCCCGGATGCCTGGGTTCCCTGCATGAGGCTGGGGGGGGAGGGGAGCAGCCGGGTGCTGGCCCTAATGGCTGTGGGGTATGGCACCCCAGATCTTGCTCAGCACCCCTGGTGCTGCTGGGTGGGGGGCACCCAGATGCTTTAATCTGTAGGGCCCCCCCATGGGGTCTGAGCCCCTGGTCCTGCCAGGGAGGGGGAAAATGATACGGGGGTGGGGGGGGGTGGCCTCACCTGGACACCTGTGTCCCCCCAGCCTTGCTCTGGGACCTGTCTCATGGGGCATGGCCACCTCCCCATAATGACCTGCATGGGGGAGCTGGCATTGCCCCCTGCCCCCCGCTTATTGATTAGAGGAGGGCAGGAAATTGCCTGGGCGCTGGGTGATAAATCCATCAGGTGCCTGGCAGGTGGGCAGCACGCCCGGGCACTGCCTGATGGATCGCTTCTTATTAGCCCTGGCGTGGGGGGGGGCTGTTCTGGGCCAGGCTGGGCTCCAGTGGGGGGGACAAGTGTGGCACTGCTGCCTGTGCCCACTCTCGCCAATCCAGGCACTGCCAGCTGGCAGCTCTGCTCGGCCAGAGGGCTGGAAAAACCCAGGCGGCCGGATGCTGCTGGGGGGAAGAAATGGGGGGGGGGGCCTTGCTCCCCACATTTTGCAGTGGGTTGTGCCTGAATTTGTGCACAAATCCCCACCCCGGCGGGTGGGCAGGTGGCTGGGGCTGGCTTTGCTCCCCACAGCGGGAGGTGGGTGCCCTGGGCTGGGCACCATGCGGCCCCCAGGGTTTATTTACAAACAAGCGGGAGCTGGCACAGGGCAGGCGGGCACCAGCGGGACCCAGCGGCCTATAATGTTAATTATCGCCACGTAATTAAAAGCCCATAAAAAGCCTTGCACTTCATTAAATTAAAGCTTCCCCGCACCGTGCCGACAGGCTCCAGCAGAGTTAACCTTGGCCATGCCAGGCACCAGCTCTACTGCAACTGGGGACCCATGGCTGGGGGTGTACGGGACCCAAGGCCAGGGGCGTACAGCCCCCCCATGGCGTTGTAGGGGGACTGCAGCACTGCACACGCATAGGCACCCCCCAACACCATTCATCATCCCTGGGCCACGTGTGTCTGGGCACACACAGGGAGCACACCCGGCTGCACACACGGTGTTGCACACATGGGGATGCTGTCCCATTCGGAGATGCCCACATGGCATCGCATGGACATGTGTGCCCATGCCACCCCTGCAGACACGCCATCACATGCACCAAGATGTGGGCAGGGGGCTGATGTGAGTGCACATGTGCACACCCAGATGTGCACGCACAGTGTGCATGGCTGTTGCAAAGGCAGGATTGCACGCCGGCGCACCAGCTCCGGTGCACCAGCTCCGGCACACAACGCCCACGCGGCACACTCCTACACAAACAGCATTTCTAACTCCCTCCTAACGTACAGACTTGCAGACAAACAGACACACGCCCTGTGTCTTCTCCAGGCTCCCCCACCCATCACTGCTGGTGCCTGGAGAGGTGATGGGCTGTGGGGAGAGCACCCATCTGTGCCTGCCCCCTCTGTGCCTCAGTTTCCCCAAGGGCTGTGCTGTGCCGTGAGGGGAGAGGAATGCATGGGAGATCCCCAAACCCTCCTGGTGGCTGGGTGCCCTGCGTCAGGGGTGCTATGCCGAGGTCTGGGGGGGATGCAAAGTTGGGGGGGGGGCAGCATACAAGGAGGGGCACGTATGCATGGGGGGGGGGTGTGTGTGTGTGTGCGTGTTAAGGGGGGATATGCATGGACTGGGGGGGGGTGTATGCACGTGCACAGAGGCAGGGGTGCTGTGCTTGGGGGTGTGTGCATGTGCACATATAGACACCCCTTGTGCACATGCATTGGGGTGTATATATACCCACCCCTAGCCATGATGCGCTGATGGGCACACAGGGCTCAAGGTCGGGGGGGAGCCAGGGGAGTGCACGCACCTGTGAACACAGGGTGTGCAAACTGGCAGAAGCATGTGCCCGGCACCCCTGGGCACTGTCGCAGAGCGGGGCCGTGGGCAGGGGCCGGTCGGGGGGCTGCGGGGGGCAGGTGCCGGCGGGTGCCTGTGCCCCAGCCCTGCGGGGGTGGGCAGCCAACGGGGCCTCAGCTATTTCTTGGAAATTTTGCAGCATTCATTTCAGTGCAAATAAAAGCTGTCATTGCCGGAGAAATGATACTGATCGGGGTCTGAAAAGACAGCAAATTACCCGCCTGAAAATGCACCGCTGGAAAAAAATGCATATTAAACACACAAAAAGGCACTTTGCCATCAGCCGCGCTTCCCCCGCCGCTCCAGAATAACCACACTTTACATAATTCTCCCTCTCCACCTCCGAATTAATTTCGCAGACAGAGGCAGAGGCAACCCTCTGACAATAGCAGAGGGGAGACGCGGTGGTGGCGGGGGGGGGGAGCAGGGCCGGGGGCTGCTGGGGAGGCGCCTGGCTCCAGGCTGGGGGCGCGGCGGGTAACGGGGTGCTTAGGGTTGGGGGGGACCAAGGGGTTTGGGGGAACAGGGGTTTGGGAGGGTTGGGTCCAGGGGTGAGGGTTGTGGATGCTGAGTGGATGCGCCCAGCTATGGGGTGGAGTGCTCCTCTCCTTCCCCCCCCTCCCCTTGGGTGCTGGCGACAGGGTCCCTTGGGGTGGGGTTTGTGGTGAGATGACCACCCCAGCAGGCACGTCTTGGGCCAAATGTTTCCTACGAGGGACAAACCCTCACCCCTTAACCACCGAGGTGAGCCCACTGTGTGCCCGCCCCAGAGCCTAGCACCCTCCCTGGAGGCAGGCAGGCCCTGGTGAGGTGCACATACCCAGTGTGGCAGGGACCCCCATGCACCCCCCTGCCCCACTCTCCCACTTGCAGTGCCAGTTATGTGGGTGCACCCAAAGGGCACTGCGAGGCCATGCTGCCCACCCAGGTTGACACCCCCAAACTAGCATCCCTCTAAGAACCCCCCGGGAACCTGCCCCACAGGGCACGAAGGCACTGTGCCCAGCAACCCAGCACTGCCGAGGGGGAGCAGCGGGTGCAGTGGGGAGGGGGGGTCCAGCAGCAATGGCGGGGGAGTTTGGCTGGCCGGGTACTCAGCACCGAGGGGCTGGTGGAGGGGAGGGCGGGCAGCGAAGGTTGGCACCGCGCTGCTTTGCATTTTCAATGACAGACCCATGCCGAGTGCTCGGGGGAGTGGAAAAATCTTATTTGTCACCTGCTGGTGGTGTGCGGAGGCTCCTGTGCCGCGGCTAATCTTGGGGAAAAATAAGGATGCTGGCGGGGTGGCCTGCGGGATGGGCAGGGCGGAGCGGGGCTTATGAGGTGGGTGCTGTCCCAGGCCCTGCTCGGGGTTAGAGCTGTGGGCCACAGGACGGGCAGGACCCCTGGGTCACACCAGCCTGGTCATGCCTGGGTGTATTGGCACCGGGGCACGGATCCTGCCTGCTGGGGGTGCGTGGGCTGGGCAGCACTTGTAGGCATCCCGGAGCAAGTTCCCTGTGCCCCCTGCCCTGTCTGCAAAGGCACAACCTCTTTTCCTTCTATCCCAGCTTCAGGAGCAGCCACTTGCCTCTCAGCACCAGCTCCGCAGGTTGGCACTGCCCACACATCCTCTCGGGGCACTTGGCAGAGATTTCTGGGGGGAGACGGCACTTGGAAGTGGGTGCAGGCACTGCCTGACCCCCCCCATATCTACACACAGGTGCCCGTCTGGTGCCTGCTGTACCCTGGCTTCTCGAGATGCCAACTCCTGCGGGACACTGCAGCGCTTTGCGGCCGGCTCAGATTTATCCATTATTTTATATCTACACGCCTTTAATTTTTACAGCCCTGTTGGAGCAATACCCAGGGCTGTTAATAATGCCAGCCCCCCCCCCCAGCCCCCCCGCCTCCAGTGTGCATCCATCATGCTCCCACCAAGGTGCCAAGTGGGTCTCGGGGCTGGGTAAGTGCAAGCATGAGGAGGCTGGTGTGGTGGCACCCAGCCCTGTGCCCCCACCCTCTAGCCAACGCCCCCCCCAACCCCCCTGTGAGCGGCAGGGCCGAGCACCCTGTGCCCACCCACGAAGCAGCCTGGGTCCAGGTGCCCTTGCACCCCACTGGGGTTGGTGGTGCCCAGCTGGTCAGAGTGCCCAAGCCAGGGGCGTCTCTTTGGTGGGATTCACGGAGCCCCTCTGCCCTGCTGTGTGCCCCAGGAAAGCTTTACTGCAACATCCCAGTACGTTGTGTGTGAGCGTGCCAGGGTACGTGTGCCTGTAACAGGAGTTGGACAGCAGTGCATGTTGGAGTATGTGTGTGGGGGGGGGGCACAGCGTGTATGTCTGTACTGGTGTGTCGGTGTGCATGGGTGTACATGTGATGTACATGTGTGCCACTACCTGTGCGTGTGCTGTTGCATGTCTCGGTGCTGCAGCAGGCACCTTGCCCGGGCTGTGCCCAGCACCCCAGCATCCCAGCATGGGAGAGTGCAGCCTCAGCCACCCCAGGCAGTGAGGGCTGTGCCCGGGGCCAGCCCACGGTGCCCACTGGACAAGACAGCGTGTCCCATGCCAGCTGAGCCACCCGTCCCACACCAAGCAGGGTCTCTGTACTGTGTGTGGCACAGCACCCAGTATGTGCTGCCTGGGGCTCCAGCGCCCAGGAAGACTCAGGGGCCCCCTCTGAGCACCCAGGGCTGTGCAGACATGGCGGACAAGGGTGGCAGGACACCCCTGAGCATGGTAGGCAGGACGGCCGCGTGGGGCTGGGGTACGTGGCCACTGTGGGGGGCTGCTGCAGGCGGTGGGAATTGCTGGGCTATAAATCTCCTTGCTGGGCCCCCCCGTGGCAGAGCGGCTCACGATATTTATGTTGGGGATTCATCTGCAATGCAGTTTAATATTCCCAGACCTTCATGTGTGTGCATGTGTGTGTGAGTGCATGGCCCCCTCCCCATGCCACCCCGTGCCACCCCCATGCCCACCCTCTCACTCGGAGCCTTCCGGGCTCCATCTCCTGCCCACCCACAGCCCTTCCCCCTTGCACCCACCCTGGCAGGACGGGACGGGCCCCTCAGGGTGCCCGGGCACGGTGGGAGGTGCCGAGCCGCCGGGATGCTCCTGGCACAGGCCGCCGGCCATGCCCACCCGTGCCTCTCCCGGGTGCCGGGCTGCCGGGGGGTGGCAGCAGCGTCCCTGGACGGGGGATGCCAGGCAGAGTGGCACTGCCAGCCCTGTGCCAGCCCCCCGGAGTGGGGGTGCCCTGCCTCCCCGCCGGTGGGGATGAGGTAAGGCTGGCGGGTGGCACAGGGCTGCTCCATTTGCATAATAATCTCGTTAATGGAGCCTGGCCTGCGGGAGAGCCGGGCTGGAGACGCCACCCCCTCCCCGCCCCGCTGCCTCCCTCCGGCCCCGCCGCTCCGCCAGCCGCGGCGCGGGGCGCGGAGCGGAGCGCGGGGCGCGCAGCCGGACGGGCAGCGCCGGGCCGGCCCGCCAGCAGCCCCGGGCAGCCTGCTGACATCCCCCGAGCAAGCCGGTGAGCACCCCCGAGCACCCCGGGCAGCATCCCCGAGCATCCCGGGCAGCGTCCCCCGAGCATCCCGGGAGCATCCCCCAAATGTCTCGGTGAGCAAGCGGTGAGCGACCCCCGAGCACCCGCGGACATCCCGGGCAGCATCCCGGGGAACATCCCCCGAGCATCCCCCGAGTACCTCGGTGAGCAGCCCGTTGAGCACCCTCCGAGCAGCCCGGGGAGCACTCCCCGAGCCTGTCGGCGATCACCCCGCGAGCATCCCCCGAATATCCCGGGAAGCACTTCCCGAGCATCCCTCGAGCAACCCTCGAGCATCCCCCGAGCACCACAGGCACCATCCCGGCAAGCACCTCCCGAGCATCCTGGGCAGCATCCTCCGAGCTTCCCGGGCAGCATCCTCCGAGCTTCCCGGGCAGCATCCCCCGTGAATCCTGGGCAGATTCACGTGAATCCGTGAATCCCCGGGCACCCCCGAACATCCCCCGAACATCCTGGGCAGCATCCCGGGTAGCGTTCCCCGAGCATCCCCGGCACCCCCCGCCCCCCCCGAGCCCCGCCGCGCCGCACCGTGCCCGCCGCCGGCCCCGCAAACTTTCCGGCGGCGGCGGCGGCGGCAGCTCCTCGGCACGGGCACCGCCGGGCTGCCACGCCGGGGCACAACTTTGCCCAAGTTGCGGAGGGAGCGGGGGGCCACGGTGCTTGGGGGGCCCCGCCACGGGGATACCGGCCACCTCCCGAGCAGCTCTTTGTCCCCAGCCTGTCCTCCCCCACCTGCAAATCCGGATGCCATTCTGCACCGAGCAAGGATTGGGGTCCCCTTTTGAAGCCCCCCCTCCCCCAACCCGTCTATGCCCCCACCCTCCTTTCCCCATGGGCAGACCCCCTCCTCCCCAGCATGGCACCCCTGCCAGACACCTCTGCCCCTCATGCACCAGCCAGCAGAGAGGGGTTGGGTGGATGGGGGGGGGGGGGGGTTGCTGTGAGATATCCATAGGGTCCAGGGCTCCCCCCCAGCCTGGAATTAACTTTGTGCACAGATCAGGCACCGCGCCACAATTTGACAGAACACAATGCAACACGGTGCACCATGACCCAACCCAACACAATGCAACGCCATGCCATGCGCCCTGGTGCAACGCGATGCAACCTGATGCAGGGCCACACAACCCGACCCAACCTGCAACATCCCAACCCAACGCCTTTGCCCTCAAATCTCTCCCAAAGCCCCACAAATCTTCGCAAAGCCTCTCTTCCCCAAGCTGCTCGCCCCCCCCCCCCCCTCCATACCCCACCCAGAGGGACTGGCAGCCCTGTGCGTGTGTCGTCCCCCCCCCCCCCCCCCCCAGGCCAGGATGGGCTCTCACGGTGCGGTGTGAGGATGGACTCACTGGACCACCCCAGACATCCACACGGTGTGGTGCTCTCGCTGGTGCACTGGGTGTGTGTGGGGTGTGTGTGGGATGGAGCTGTGCCAGGGGCTGAAACCTGCTTGGGATCATGCAGGCAGGACCCTGCCCTGTCACCAGAGGGGCTGGCAGAGGGGCAGCCATGGGGTAGAGCTGCCACCGAGCACCTGGCACCGGGGCCAGTCCCAATGCCACCAGCGGGACACACAGGCAGGGACGGCGATGCAGGCAGCGATGACGGCAAGAAGCAAACCCCCCCCGCCTTGCTCCTCCCAACCCCCCCCCCAACCACCTCCTCTGCCTTTTCCAGGAGCTTCCTGACTCACCCGGGCATCCTCCACCACCTCCCCGTGGCGGGCACAGCTCCACCATGAACCGTGGGGTACCTGAGCCTGCCCACCGCCTGCCCTGAGCCCCCTGTGCCCGCGCTGCCCGTGGGGAGCCCCATCCCCGGCCATGGAGAAGACCTACTCATTGACAGCCCACTACGACGAGTTTCAGGAGGTGAAGTATGTGAGCAAGTACCAGAGTGGCACCCTGCCCAACGGCTTCGCCCTCCAGTTGGGCACCAGGGCCAAGAAACGCCGCGGGGGGCTGCCGCGCTGGAGCCGCCGGGAGGTCTGTCTGCTCTCAGGGCTGGTGTTTGCCGCAGGGCTCTGCATCATCTTGACGTGCATGTTGGTCCTCAAGTACCTGGCGGCCGAAGGGGACAGCTACTGCCTGGAGGGGTGCCAGGAGAAGAAGGCTTTCCTGCGGGCGTCCCGCTTCCTCAGCGCCAACATGGATGCCACCATCGACCCCTGCCAGGACTTCTACTCCTTCGCCTGTGGCGGCTGGCTCCGGCGACATGGCATTCCTGAGGACAAGCTGGTATACGGCACCATCGGGGCCATCGCCGAGCAGAATGAGGCCAAGCTGCGGGCGCTGCTGAGCCGCCCCGTGCGGCGCCGAGCCCCCGCCTCAGCCGAGAGAAAGGTCAAGGAGTTTTTCCGCTCATGCCTGGACCGGGCTGAGATTGACCGGCTGGGCCCGCGGCCCATGCTGGAGGTCATCGGGGAGTGTGGCGGCTGGGATGCCCCCCCAGGCCGTGGGGACCTCAACGAGCTGCTCTACAAGACGCAGGGGGTCTACAGCGCTGCCGTGCTCTTCTCCCTCACCGTCAGCCTGGACGAGAGGAACACCTCCCGCTACGTCATCCGGGTGAGGGCACCCTGCCCCTGGAGCTGTCCCCCCCAGCCACCCTCCTGTGCCGCTGACACCCCCCTGGTGACACCGTCCTTGTCACGGTGGCACCAGGTGCCTGCCCGGTGTGTGGGTTTGGCTGTAGTGGCCTCTGTCCCTGGGGACCCCCCCCATCCCCCTATCTTGGGACCCCAGTGTCAGGCTGCCCCAGGGTGAGGGTGGCACCTCCAGGATGCGGGGAGGATGCAGGCGGGGGGGACATGGGCAGGGGGACATACAGAGTGAGGCGGTGCTGAGGACAGCCCAGCGGGGCACCAGGGTCTCCAGAGTGCCAGCGGCCAAAGCCCCTCACCTTGGCATCCTGGCTGCCATCTGCACACAGGGGCCAAACCCTAGGAGGTGGTAGGGGGAGGTTACAGGGGGAGGTGACGACAGGGGGATGCCCGCTGGCCCTACAGCACTGGGCCAGGGTGCCAGGGCTGTTGCCCATGGCTTTGTCAGCCTTCCCCATCCCTGCCAGCCTGTGTCCCTCACCCCGTGGTGCCACCGGGGCATGGGTGGGCTTTGTCTGGGTGGCCAAGCCTCAAGTACCCTTGGTGGGTGTGGGAGTACAGTGGTAGGCACGGTGGGGGCGCAGCAATGGCGTGGTGGGGATGCCATGGGGGGGGCACGGTGATGGGCATGGGGGGCTACGGTGGATGGCACAGCAGTGGGGCACAGCAATGGCACAGTGGGGACATGGGGGTGGGTACAGCAGGGACACGGTGGGCATGGGGGGAGCGAGGATGATGATGGCATGGTGGGGACGAGGTGTTGGGGATGGCCGGGGCACTGGGGGGACACAGTGGTGGGGAGGCAGCCTCCCCGTTCCCTGTGAGATGGTGGGGCTGGGACCGAGTGGGGGGGGTGGGGGAGGGTGGGGGGGTGTGAGTGTGAGTGTGAGCGTGCACGTGAGCGAGGGTGAGGGGCCAGGGAGGAGCAGGGCCGTGCTGACGGGCCGCGCGTGTGTACACTAGGGGGAGCGTGTGTCACAGGGAAAGGGGTGGGTGGTGGCGGGGCTGAGCGGGAGGGTGCAGGTGTGCGCGGGGTGTGACAGCCTGGGCGTGGGGGGAGCTGGGTGTGACAGCCAGGGCTGGGTGTCAGGGCTTGGGGGTGGGGGTGGGGGTGGGGGTGTGCGTGTGTGTGTCAGGGTGTGTGTCGGGGGGGGGGGGGGGGGGTGAGAGCCGGTGTGCGGTGGGTGTGAGTGTGACAGGGGTGTGTGTGAGGAGGCTGGGGGGGGGGGGGTGCGTGTGTGTGAGGGCTGTATGCGTGACAATGCCTTTGTGGGAAACCAAAGGGGGGGGTATGATGGGGGGGAGGGAAAGTCTGGGGGTGCCTGTGGGTGTGCGGGGCAGTGCTGCGGCTGTGCACATGGGGGGGGGGGCTGGGGGGGGGGACACGGGACGGGGGGGCAGTGAGCCAGAGAGAAAAGGGGGGGAGTGTGTATGTGTGTGTGCATGGAGGGGCAGGGGCAAACTAGATGGTGCATGCATAGGGGTGTGAGGAGGGGGTGAGCGTGCATAGGTGTGTGTCATGAGGGGTGAGTTACAGATGTGTGTGTGTGTATATACATATATGTGCAAGTGTGTTCAGGTGTGTGTATGTGTTAGAGGCTGTGCTTGTGGCTACAGGATAGCAGTGTGTGTGTGTGTGTGTGTGTGTGTGTGTGAAGGGTGGGGGTGTCCATGCACCGTGGCTCATCCCCGCAGCTCCCCATGGGGTAGGCTGCAGCACAGGAGTGGGGCCAGCTGTGGGGCAGGTGTGGGGCCACCATGGGGCAGTCTGTGGGGCCACACAAGTCAGGCCATGGAGCAGGGGCCTGCCCTGTGCCCAGCATTCCCAGCCCATTGCATGCTGCCCACTGCAGCTCTGGCAACCTCTGGCAGGAGGGAAACTGAGGCACAGGACCTGCCCATGCCCAGGGCTGACCCACCGTGCTGCCACACCACAGCTCCCAGGGCGCTGGGGCACCCTGCAATAGGGGGGAGGCAGGGGGTGCCTTGCCAGGGCAGACTGGGGGTGTGCCTTGCCCAGCACAGCCCCCACCTCCCTCTGCTCATCCACTGCCCCCATCTCCCCCCAGATCGACCAGGATGGGCTGACGCTGCCCGAACGGACCCTCTACCTGGGGCAGGACGAGGAGAGCGAGAAGGTGAAGGGGGGGCCACCGATGCTGCAGGCATGAGGACACCAGGAGAGGAACCAGCACCCAGCATGGGTGGCAGATGGGAGGGCACCCTGCTGTCGGCAGTTCTGGGGCCGGGGTGCCTGTGGAGTGGCACTCAGTGTCCCTTCCCTTGACACAGATCCTGGCCGCATACCGGGTGTTCATGGAGAGGCTGCTCACCCTCCTGGGGGCTGAGCATGTGGAGCAGAAGGCCCAGGAGATCCTGCAGCTGGAGCAGCATCTTGCCAACGTAAGGGGGATGCCTACCCTGGGCTTTGGGGTGCCCTTGCCCAGCCCTTGGGCACCCCAGTCCCAGATCTTTTGGGACCTCCATGCCTAGTCCTTAGGGACCCCATCTCCATCCCCTTGGGAACCTCCACTCCCAGACCTTGGCGACCTTCATGCCTGGCCCTCAAGGATCCCAGACCCTTGAGGACCCCGTGGCAGATCCTCAGGGACCCCAGCCCCAGCATCTTGGGAAACCCCAGTCCCAGCCCTTGGGACAACCACTCCAGCCCTTGGGGACCCCTATGTCCAGTCCTTGGGAACCCACTCCAGTCCCTTGAGGACCCCATGCTCAGCCCTGGGGGACCACTATGCCCAGCCCTTGGGTGGGGGACCACTATGCCCAGCCCTTGGGTGCCCCAACTCCCAGGCCCAGCCTTCAGGGCCCCACTGGCAGCAGAGGGTTCCCAGGGCAGCAAGCCAGGAGTGTTGTGGATCAGCAGCCCCGCTTGCCCCAGACCTGTGCCCCATCCCTGTGCCACCTCCAAGGCGGACAGTGGGATGGTGACAGCCATGCCCACCCCATGCAGATCACGGTGTCCGAGTATGATGATGTGCGGAGGGACGTCAGCAGCATGTACCACAAAGTGACCCTGGGCGAGCTGCAGCGCATCACCCCTACAGTGAGTACCCCTGGTGCCCAGCCTGCCACCCCATATCCCCCATCTGCCCTGTGGCCCACACTTGCCCCTGTCCCCCTGCTCCATGTCCTCTCTTGCTGCCAATCCCGTGTCCCCCAGGCCAGCCTGCACCCTGTGTAAGACAGCACAAGCCCCAGCACAATATGCCAGTGTCCCCAGAAATGTCCTTGCTGCCCCCCCATATAAGTCCACTTGAATCCATCCTGCACGTTCCTGGGTGGGAAGGGGTGGTGGGAGGCTGGAAAGCCTGGAGGGGCTTTCCTGCGTGGTGGCATGGAGGGGCGGGGGTCCCTTGCCCCTCCAACAGTGCCCACCCTGGCAGTTCAAGTGGAAGCGCTTGCTGGACCGCATCTTCCACGACAACTTCTCGGAGGAGGAGGAGGTGGTGCTGCTGGCCACTGACTACATGCACAAGGTGTCTGACCTCATCCGTGTGACGCCCAGCAGGTGAGGGGGGCTGGCACCACCTGTGCCCTGGCACCTTCCCCAGCCTGGCAGGGGGTTGGCAATGGGGTGGGCACAGGGTGGCTGTGGCTGGTGCCCCCCATCACCCCCATCCTGGGAAGGCCAGGCTGGGCAGGGGGACTCCGGGGAAAGGCCCTGGGAAAGGGCACTGTCGTGGGCCCCACAGCACCCTGGTTGTGCCCGGCCACCTGCTGAGACCCTCCCATGCTAGAGGTCACCAGACTCATCACACAGCAGGGAGGGACACGGTGCCAGCCCGTCCCCGGGGCCCCACAGGACATGGTCACCCCCATGGCCTGCCTGGTCTCCAAGCAGGGATGTCCCCACCCTGGTGCACGCTCCCCACCCTCCCCGTGTGCCTGAGGACATGCCCAGCAGGGGGGGCCTGATCCTGTCCCCCATCACCAGGATCCTTCACAACTACATGCTGTGGCGCATTGTGGTGGTCCTGAGCGAGCACCTCTCCACCCCATTCCGTGACGCCATCCACGAGCTCTCCAAGGAGATGGAGGGCAATGAGAAGCAGCTCGAGCTGGGCAAGATCTGCCTGAGCCAGGCCAACAAGCACTTCGGCATGGCCCTGGGCGCCCTCTTCGTTGAGGAGCACTTCTCCTCTGCCAGCAAAGCCAAGGTAGATGATGCTGCCTGTGGGCATGAAGCCACCGTGTCCCTCCTGTCCCCTTGCTGAGGTGCCCGCCACCACCTGGCACCTCCCTGAGGACTGGCTGGCAGGGTGATGGGTGGTGAGGATGCTGTGCCAGCACCTGCGGTGACCCACCATAGGTGCAGCAGCTAGTGGAGGACATCAAATACATCCTGGACCAGCGCCTGGACGAGCTGGACTGGATGGACGAGGAGACGCGGAGAGCGGCCAGGGCCAAGGTTGTGGCCCCCAGCGTGGACCCCTGCCCTTGCCTCCACCACGGCCTGGAGGCATGGGGGATGGGGGCCTGACCCCGCTGCTCACTTTGCCCGCAGCTCCGGTACATGATGGTGATGATCGGGTACCCCGACTTCCTGCTGAAGCCGGAGGCCATTGACAAGGAGTATGAGGCAAGGGGTGGCCCAAGGCCACGCAGGGGTGTGGGCACATGGAGGGGGGAGATGGTCCCCGCATCTGCCTCAGGGTCTGCAGAGACCAGGATGGGGAGATGCTGCCCCAAAACAAGCCACCTCCTGCTAGCTCATTGTGCCCACCACTGGCACGGCCACAGCCACAGCCACACGGGCAGTGCCATGCTGTCCCTGGGGTCTCAGATGATGTCCCCTTCCCCACATTGCACCCCCCAGAGCTCAACCCCATCCTCAGCAAGGGTTGGGGGTGCCCCTAACCCTGCATGGCCCAGGGACCCCACGGAGGTGTCGGATATGCAGCCACCCACGTGGGCACACAGAACAGGACATGAGGACACACTTGTGCCACATCCAGCCCACGGCCACAACCCCACACCCTCAGTCCCCAAGGCTCATGGGGGTGGGAGGATGACCCAGCCCTGCTCCCCACACTCTTGGGGCTGGCATGCCCCTGACATGGCCGTGTCCCCCCAGTTTGAGGTGGACGAGAAGACCTACTTCAAGAACATCCTCAACAGCATTGCCTTTGGCATCAGGCTGTCAGTGAAGAAGATCCGGCAGGAGGTGGACAAGTCTGCGTGGGTATCCCCTTGCCCTGGGGGGGGGGGCATGGGGGGCACAGCACGGCCCCACCGATGCCCCCTGTCCCCATGCCCGGTTGCACCCCATGGGGTGCAGGCAGGAGGGCACAGGGCAAGCCAGGAATGCCCCCCTGACACCCCAGCTGTCCAAGGGGGTGGCATTTCTGTGCCCCCCGGTGCCCCCACAGCCTGGCACCGCTGTCTCTCCTTGCAGGTGGCTGCTGCCTCCCCAGGCGCTGAACGCCTACTACCTGCCCAACAAGAACCAGATGGGTGAGGCATTGCCTGGCCCTCTGGGCTCAGCCCCCCAGGGGCAGGGGGTGTGGGGAGGCCCCGAGGTGGGGGGCATGGTGCAGGGTCCCCTGGTGCCAAGTGATGCTGCAGGTGGGCATGAGACAGGGTGGCCCCCCAATTGCAATGCTCTCCTGTGTCCCCAGTGTTCCCCGCTGGCATCCTGCAGCCTACCCTCTACGACCCTGAGTTCCCGCAGTGAGTGTGGGGCTGGGGCATGGGTGGGGGGTGCCAGGGCAGGGTATGGGGGTGCCAGGTCCTGGGGTCACCACCATCCCTGCCAGCACCGTGCCCTCCACTCTCTCACCTCTGCTCCCCCTGCAACAGGTCTCTGAACTATGGCGGGATCGGCACCATCATCGGGCACGAGCTGACCCACGGCTACGATGACTGGGGTGAGTGACCCCACACCCCGTGCGAGGGCGGGAGGTGGGTGGACAGGGTGCAGCCAGGCAGGGTGGGGGACAGGATGCCTGGGTCCCTCGGGACTACTGGTGGCAGCAATTGCCTTGGCAGGGGGACAGTACGACCGACACGGGAACCTGGTGCATTGGTGGACGGAGCGGTCGTACAGCAAGTTCCTGAAGAAGGCGCAGTGTATCGTCAACCTCTACGACAACTTCACCGTCTACAATCAGCGGGTGAGACCCCCCCTCACCCGCCGGGCAATGCCTGGGCACACACTGCCCTGGGGGGGTGGGGGGTGGTGGAGGGGTGGGGATCCCCTCTGCTCCGTGCCCACGAGAGAGCATGGCTCTGCCCTGCCCAGCCCTGAGACCTGACAAGTCATCACACCTCAGCTGGGAAATTCCTCAGGGCACTGGGTGGGGGAAACTGAGGCACAGCCTCGGTGCCAGGGTGGGGATGGGGGATGCCTGGCTGGGGGGGGCATCTCCGCTCACTCCATGTCTCTCTTGGCAGGTGAATGGCAAACACACGCTGGGGGAGAACATCGCTGACATGGGGGGGCTCAAACTCGCCTACTACGTAAGTGTCCCCCCACCCTGGGGTGTCACGCCCCCGGCGGGGCCATGGGGCAGCTGCTGATGCCATCCCCACGGGGGGGGGGGGGGGCAGGAGACCCCCCAGCCCCACCTTGCTCCCTGCAGCAGGGAGCAGGCCTGATCCAGCTTGCTGGTTGCTGGGGGGCTTTGGGGGGAGGCTTGGGGCAGGTTTTGGGAGCACCCAGGCTGTGCTGAGGGCACCCCTTATTCTCCAGGCCTACCAGAAGTGGGTGCGGGAGCATGGACCCGAGCACCCCCTGCACCACCTGAAATACACCCACGACCAGCTCTTCTTCATCGCCTTCGCCCAGGTGAGCCCCTGCCCTCCCTACACGTGGCATGTACCGGGGCGGGGGGGGTCACCGAGCGTGGAGCCGGTGGCCCCGAGGGATGGGGCAAGAGCCATGCCGGACCTGGTGCCCACCGGTGGGTGCTGGGACCCGGGGTGCCCCATCTGGCTCACCCATGGGAACCTTTCTCCCCCACAGAACTGGTGCATCAAGCGGCGATCCCAGTCCATCTACCTGCAGGTGCTGACGGACAAGCATGCCCCAGAGCACTACAGGTACCGGCTGGCCCCAAAATGGGGGGGTACGGCAGGTGCCAGCTTCCCCATGTCTGGCAGTGCCATGCAAATTGGGGTGGGCACCAGCATGGCACCAGAAGGCTCTGGGTGGGCATCCCTGGAGCAGGGGATGGGGTGCTGCTGGGGCGAGCGGGTGCCCCAAGCAGGGTGCATGGCAGCAGCGGGGGGGGCAGAGGGTGCTCAGCTCTGAGTTGCCCCCCTCTCCTGGCAGGGTCCTGGGCAGTGTCTCGCAGTTCGAGGAGTTCGGACGGGTTTTCCACTGCCCCAAGAACTCGCCCATGAACCCAGCGCACAAGTGCTCAGTGTGGTGAGGCTGATCCCCCCCGGCAGGCTGGCACCCGCCATCCCCATCTCTGCCCGAGTGCCACCCTGTGCCCACTCCCCACCTCCTCCCGTCTCCCCCTCCTGCTCTCCAGGCAAAGGGGGCACCCCCAGGTGATGCAGGAGGTCACTCCCCCAAAGACAGGCACCCACTGGAGGGGTGAAGGCAGTGGGGAGACACTCGGGGTGGGCATGAGCTCCAGCCCAGAGGCAGCTGCCTCCTGCCCATCCCCTTACTACCCCCTGCCCTGCGAATTGCGGGGGCCCTGAGTCCCCATGGAGGAATGAGGCAATGCAGGGCACCCCCCAGGCACCTGTGTACTCCCTCTTCTGTCCACCCACCCCAAACCCTTCACCCAGCCCTACCACATCCAGCTCAGTGCTGGTCAGGGCAGGGAGAGTGAACCAGAGCCACCGTGGGGCTGCCCCACGCCAACCCCCCCCCGCCCAGTGCCCTCCCTGGTACCCCCATGCCAGCCCCATCCTGTCCCCACATCAGCCCTGCCAGCAGGTGGGCACAGCCGGCAGGGCTCAGGGCCAGGTGATGCCAGCCTGCCCCAGGAGCGTGGGGACACAGATGCCTGCTGTATTTTTTGCTGCTGTTTCTGGTCAATAAAGTGCTGGATATGCCGGGTCAGTGCAAGGGGCTGTGGCCAGGGGACGGGCAGCAGCGGGCAGCACCCCCAGCCCTGCCTGCAGGGCACAGAAACCCACACACCGCTAAGATGCCTGTGCCACCAGCGTCACACCCCACGTTTATTAACCACCGAGCACCCTGCGTGGGTGGTGTAGGGCCCCTCTGTGCCTGGGGTTTGGTGCCCCACGGCTGCCGCATCCGGACCAAGGATGCTCCAAAGAGCTACCGGCCACCTATGGGTGCCGCAGCCATAGGAAGGGGGGGACGCAGGTCTGGCAGCGCCCGTGGGGTGCCCTGGGGCTGTGGGGTCAGTGGAAGAGGGGCAGGAGGAGAGTGGGCAGGAGCAGGGCCAGGGGGGTGGCGCGGGCACTGGGGGCAGAGCCCCGCTGGTGGCAGGCGGTGTAGGGCTCAAGGCAGGCAGCGTAGGCCATGGCGTGGGCCACGTAGGTCTGCTCCTGCACCCCGTGGAAGAGGTGGGCCATGGGGCCCTTGGCCAGGATGGCCACGTCCTCGCCGCCATGGGTCTCCGAAGGGAGGGGCACGGCTGCCTGCTGCAAGTAGTTGTACTGCTCTGGGGAGGGGGGAGAAGGGGGTGAGAGGGCCAGTGGTGGCCCCCAGCCCCATCCCACCACCTGGTCATGGTCCCTGTGCCCTCACCGGCTGTGTGATTGTCCACATTGGGCCGGCTGGTGGCCGGGTAACCCGGCCCGTTCCCGTAGAGGATGGATGTGTAGGTCTTGCCGTCAGCGGCTTTGCTGGGGGCCAGACCTGCGGAAGAGGCGATGGAGGGGGGGGGATCAGTCAAGAAACCCCTGTATCACCCCTCCGGCCACAGCCCGGGTGCCCCGGAGCCGGCAGCGCCCAGCACGGGGCCATGCCCCACTCTTGGTGACCAGGCAGAGCCCTACCGAAGATGGAGGAGCCGCGCAGGGTGTAGCCGCCAAAGGAGAAGACGTGCGAGTGGTCAGCGGTGACGACAGTGAGGGTCTGCGCCTCGTCTGTCAGCATGCCTGCCCGCTCGATGGCCTGGTCGAATTCCACCGCCTCCGTCAGCGCCTTATGGGCTGCACCGTCATGGTGGCCGTGGTCGATTCTGCCGCCTGCAGATGGGCACCCATGGTGGGCTGGGGATCGACGGCAGCACCCCCAACTCTTAGCCCCACCCCAGAATGTGGGACCCCCCTCTCGCCCATCCCAGGGGCACCAGCCCCGACTTATCTTCCACAAAGAGGTAGAAGCCGTTGGGGTTCTTGCTCAGGATGGTGATGGCCACCTCCGTCATCTCGGTGAGCGATGGGTCCGTGGTGGTGTTACGCAGCAGGTTGTACTTCATGTCCGCCGGTTCAAAGAGACCTGGGAGGGGACGCATTGGGGACAGCCTCAGTGCCTGCACACATCCCGGTGGCTGCCAGGTCCTGGCGCATAGGACATTTGTTACCCATCAAATAATTCACGCTGGGGTCAGCAGCGGCAGCCAGCATCTCCGTCCTGTTCCAGACATAGCGGGCGCCCTGCGGGCAAATCCCACAGGGGGTTAGCGGGTTCCCGGCCCCGTGCCCGGCGGCGGTGGGCAGAGGACTGTCCCTGTCGTGTCACGCACCGGCCGTGCCTCCAGCCACAGGTTGATGAGGTTTTTCCTATCCTTGCGTATCCCATTCTCTGTGATGTAGGTGGGATACTCGGGGTCTGGTGTCCCCACGGGGGTCATGTATTTCCGACCACCCCCCAAGATCACCTGGTGGGGATGAGACAGGTGCAGCGTTAGTGGGGGTGCCCAGGGGGGTCTGCCCTTGCTTCCCCCCTCCACCATGCACGGGTGCTCACATTGATGTCGACGTTGTGGACCAGCTGCCAGGCGATGTCCTTGCAGCCCTGGAGTTCGGCTTCTGTGGGCATGCTGGCATCCGCGTACCAGTTGCGGTTCACAACGTGGGCGTAGGTCCCCGAGGGCGATGCGTGCTGCACCCGTGTTGTCGTCACGATGCCCACTGCCTTCCCTGTCGCCCCCCCACCCGTCAGGCCCCACGAAAGACGACCGGCGGGGGCACGGGGTCCCCCACCATTGAGCCCTGGGATGCTCGTGGAGGGGGCAGCCCCTGGCTTGATGCCCCTTGTCCCCGCAGGGTCCCCCCCAGTCCCGCTGCCCCGTGCCCCCCGTTACCAGCTTTGCGGGCTCGCTCCAGCACTGAGATGACTTCGTTGCCTGCCGTGGTGTTGCACTGCGAGAAGCGGGCGGCTGCGCTCAGCCCCACCGTCTGGTAGTTGCCCTTCACGCCGCAGAGGTAGGCTGTGGCTGTCCCCGCGCTGTCGGGGACCTGCCGGTCCACGTTGTACGTCTGCCAAGGACACACGCCAGGCTCAGGGCAGGGGGCAGCTGGACAGAGGCACCTGGCAGGTTGCTCCCCCCCAGCACCCCCTTGCCACGCTCACTAGCATGCCTGAGGGCAAGTGTGGGACAGGCAGGGACCCCGTGCAACCTGTATGCGCACCCCAGGGTGCTTCTGTGCCAGCAACCCGATGGGCATCACTCTGGCCCCATGCCCAGCATCACCCTGGCCCCATGCCCAGCATGGCAGGGATTTACCTTGGAGAGAGCCACGTAAGGGAAAGCATCCAGGGCGAGGGGGGTCTCGGGGCCCAGCTTCCCCTGCTCCTGCCCCTTTAGGATGCGGGTGGCCGTGATGGTGGGGATCCCGAATCCTGGGTGAGGAGAGAGGGTCTCGGTCACCCTCTGGACTGGCTACCCTCCCCGCATCCTGCTCCGTGGGGCACTGGCCGTGCCAGCCTGCCCACCGGGTGTGCCAGCGGGACTCACCGTCCCCGAGGAAGAGGATGAGGTTTTTGGCTTGGCTTATTCTGGGCTGCATCTTGAAGGCGGCCTCGATGGCTGCAGCTGCCTGCTTGTTCCAGAAGGATGGCTTCTCCTCCTCCGCTGGGACAGGACAGCACCTGTCAGTCCCAGCTTGCCAGCACCCACATCCCTGGGGCACCCACGTCCCTGGGGCACCCACATCCCTGGGGGACCTGCTCCCTGGAAATCCCCGTGCTGGGGCCTTCTCTGACATGGACTGAGTGGGTCAGGGTGCTGTTTGGGATGGGGAAAAGCCATGCGGGCTGGCATCCACTGCCCGGTCTGAGGGTCCTGGGACAGAGAAGGAGGGGGCAACAAAAAGGGACATGATGGGGGGAACTATCTGGCAGGTGGGATGGAGCCACATCCATGGAAGGGGGAAGGTTACAGGCACCTTCCCCAGCCCCCCAGCCCAGAAGCAAGCAGGAATCTGACCCCACAGGGGAAAACTGGCTTAAGGTCCCCAGAAAAGCAGGGGTAACCCCCATTAACCCTTGCAGAGCCAGGCAGCCCCTGTTCCCCTCCCTAAACCCTCCCTGTGGCCAGCCAGGCTGGTGCCCTGCTGGGTGCCCCATTTCCCCGGGCACCTGCTGCAGCCAGCTGGGCACCCGTCCCCATCCTTGTCCCCACCTGGGATGGTAGCAGTGCTGAGCCCTGCCCAGAGGCCCAGAAAGAGGATGAGGGGTGCCAGGACCCGCATGGTGAGATCCGGTGGCCCAACGCCGCTCTCAGTGTCTCCAACTCTAGCAGATCTGGGGAGGGACTTTGGACCAGGATCAGCCCTCACAGGATGTGTGGAAGGGTTCGGCACGTTTCTGATAGCCTGGTGTCCTGCCAGGCAGCCAGCACAAAGGCCATAGGGCTGGGCTGCAGGCAGCTCCCTGACACACCACCTTATTGCTGCTGGAGGATGGATGGACTTGGGGCACAGATGCAGGGGGTGAGGCGATGGGCAGTGCCTGGCAGGCTGTTGCCCGCCCTGGCTGCGGTGCTGTGATGCCAGGCAGGTGGGATGCCCTGGCCTGGGGTGCCACAGGCAGCGCTGAACATTGGACCTGGGACAATAGGGGTATTGGAAGCACCCAGGGTCACTTGTGCACCGAGCAGCCCTGCTCTCTGCCCAGCACTTCCTTGAGCAATAAATCCACTGATCTGGACTAAAACTCTGCTCCTTGCTCAGCCCTTGCTGGGAAGGTACCAACCCTTGTGTACTGTGCTCCAGCCTGGCAAAGCTGGGGGGGGGACATGGCCTCCCCTCACCCTCGTTTCATTACCTCCTTCACCCCAATACCTCCAGTGCTGGTCCTGGGGGGGAACTAGGAACCACGACCACCTGGGGAAATTGAGGCACGGGGCAGCACCTTAGGAGGCAACCACCGCTGCAAACCCTCGCACGGCAGATGGAGACAAACTGTGTTTTATTGCATTCCTTGATCCTGGCCACAGTGCAGACCCGGCTGCCGAGACCCTTGATGGGGTGGCCGGGAGTGGCACGGGGGGGGGCCAGGCAGCCCTGGTTGAAGCGGGGCTCGCCGGAGGCTCTCAGCCCCCTACCAAGTGGGCGGCCACGCAGATGGTCAGGAGGGTGAGCAGGGGCTGGGAGGAGTGCTGGGTGCCCTGGGAGGCCCTCCGGGCTGCCCCACACCGGGGCTCGGCGGTGTAGGGCTCGAGGCAGGCAGCGTAGGCCATGGCATGGGCGATGTAGTGCTGCTCCTGCACCCCGTGGAAGAGGTGGGCCATGGCACCCTGGGCCAGCACCACCACATCCTCCCCGCTGTGGGTCTCCGTCTCCAGGGGCACGGCTGCCTGCTGCCTGTAGTCCTTGTCCTCTGCAGGGTGGGCAGGGGAAATGGGGCTGGAGGCAGCAGGCTCCCCTACCCATCGCAGGGATGGGGGGGCAGCTCCCATCACCTCAGCGTCAGGGCGATTCCTGCCCAAGTGACACCTGAGCCACACGGTGGCACTGGGACCCCGTGCAGCCCCAGTGGCCATGCCCGTGGGATGCTGCCCCCAGCCACCCTGCACCCCCCACCCCATCCCCAGCAGGCTCCTACCTGCGGCAGGGAGGCTGGCGGCCGGGCGGCCCCCATTACGGATGCTGTAGCCAGGCCCATTGCCGTAGAGGATGCTGGTGTAGGCTCGCTTGTCCCTGGCTTTCTTGGGGGCCAGCCCTGGCGCAGGGAAAGGCACTGTCACCCCCCGTCCCAGCCGGGTACCTCTCCCCAACTACCCGCCTTGGCCGGCTCAGCCTCCAGTGGGAGCAAAAGGGGGAGATGGGAACACGGATGCTCGCTGCCCTCCCTGGGGCCCACCAAAGATAGAGGTGCCACGCAGCGTGTTGCCCCCGAAGGTGAAGACGTGGGAGTGATCGGCCGTCACCACGGTCAGGGTGTCAGAGGGGGAGGTGAGCTCGCCTGCCCGTGCCACCGCCCGGTCCAGCATGACGGCCTCCATCAGTGCCTGCTTGGCCCGGCCGCTGTGGTGGCCATGGTCGATCCTGCCACCTGCATGGGGAATGCGGCTGTCACCCCCTCCCTGGTCCCCTGGGATACCCACTTTCTCTCAGGACCCGCATCCCACCCCAGCACCAGCCACGCTGTCCGCCTGGAGCTACTCATCTTCCACGAAGAGGAAGAAGCCGTTGGGGTTCCTGCGCAGGATGCGAATGGCCTTTTCCGTCATCTCCACGATGGAGGGGTCCGTGGAGGTGTTGCGGTTCAGCTCGTACTTCATGTCCTTGGGCTCGAAGAGGCCTGGGGGAGTAGGGCAGGGGGTTCCACACCGGGCTGCATCATGCCCTCACCAGCACCCCTGGAGTGGGGAGGTGGAGGAGGTGTTGCCAGTGGCGCAGTCAGTGATGCTCTTACCCATCAAGTGGCTCACGGAGTCATCCTCGACTGCGTCCAGGCCCTTCTTGTCCCAGACGTAGCGGGCGCCCTGCCAGGAAGAACAGAGCCAGTGCCAACAGCCCGTGCCCCGTGCCTGATGTCACGTCCCCTTCACCTCGGCATGGTACCTGCTTGGCACTCAGCCATTTGGCAATCAAGTCCAGGCCGTCCTTCCTGGTGCCATTCTGAGCTGGGTCCTCCGGGTACTCGGGGTCTGGGGTCCACTTGGGGGTCATGTACATCCGCCCGCCACCCAGGATCACCTGCCAGGGAGCGGGGAACTGCCACTGGCACCACCACAGCCCTGCAGCTCAGCAGACCCTCCCAACGTCCCTGGTGTCCCCTCCCTCCCACACCCATTCCCCAGCTCACGTTGATGTCCGTGTTGTGCACCAGCTGATAGGCGATGTCCTTGCAGCCATCCCGCAGTGCCTCCTTGGGCATGTTGGCATCGGCGTACCAGCTCCGGCTGGCCGAATGGGCATAGGCTGCCCCAGGGGACGCGTGCTGCACCCGTGTGGTCGTCACGATGCCCACCGACTTGCCTGCAGCATGGGCAAGGGTTTACGGGGAGACCGTCCAGCATGGCAGGGGATGGCTGTGCCATGCCAGGCTCTCCGACAGGGATGCCCACTGCCCTGTACCTGCCAGCCTAGCTCGGTGCAGGATGGAGTCCACCTCATTGCCAAAGGCAGTGCGGCATTTGCCGTAGATGGCCGCCCCGCTCAGCCCCAGTGTCTTGGCATTGGCCTTCACCCCACAGAGGTAGGCTGTGCCCGTGCCAGCACTGTCGGGCACCTGCCGGTCGATGGTGTAGGTCTGGAAGCAAGCGGGGGCCAGTGGGGTTTTGAGCAGGGGCAGGGTGGCTGCCCCCAGGCGCTGCCCCACTCACCTTGGCCAGGGCCACGTGGGGAAAGGTCTCCATGGCCAAGACACTCTCCTCGCCCGAGCCACCGGCCAGCTGCCCCTTGTAGATCCGAGCTGCTGACACTGTGGGCAGCCCCATGCCTGCAGGCACGACAGAGCCACGGGGTGGCAAGGGGCAGGGACCGGGGACAGTCCTGCCCTCCCCAGGCATTGCCTGGGGCCGGCCGGAGAGGAGGGGACCTGCACCAGCTCCATCTTCTCACCAGCCACGTCCCCTGGCTGCTGTGGAGCTGTCGAGCCACGGGGCCTGGCTGGGACCGAGGGGACTCACCGTCACCCATGAAGAGGATGATGTTTTTGGCCCGCCGTGCCGCTGGCTGCAAGGCCAGGGCTGACTCCAGCCTACTCCTGGCCCCTTTGTTCCAGTAGTCCGGGCTCTTCTCGGTGTCTGGAGGTGAGAGCAGAGCCGGGGGCATGCAGGGGCACCAGGCACCCTGAGGGTCCCTGGGGCAACCCCCCCAGGGACCAGGGTGGGCATCTCTCCCCAAGGTGAATTTAGCTGCTCTGAGCCACCTCTGTGGAAGCCTTGGAGGGGCCATGGCATCCGCCCAGCCTTTGGCAACCTCAGCATTGCCCAGAGCCCATCTGCAGAGGGGGAAACTGAGGCACAGTTTGGCAGGGAAGTGCCTTGTGCCTCTCGGCAGTGGGAATGGGGCCTGCTTTGGTGGCGGCTGAGACAAACCCATTCAAAGTTTGGGGTCTCAAACCACTCCAAGCTCCCGAGGTGGCCAGGAGGGTTTGCCCTCGCTGGTATCCCATGGGGGGGTGACAGGGTCCCCAGAGACCTCCAGAGAAGTGGCACCAGCCCCAGCGCCCCCCACCAAGGGCTCGCACCCCCCTGTCCCACATGCCCCTGCTCGAGCTGTCACCTGAGGCCGCAGCAGCTAGCTGGGCGAGGAGGCAGAGGAGAAGGCAGGTCCCAGGGGAGAGCGGCCGCCGCATGCTGCTCACCGGGGATCCCTCCCCGAATGCGGCCTGCATCCAGGGTGTGGGGGGGACGACAACCCTTTATGGCCCTTCCTTGTCCTGCCAGAGGGCTGAGCCCCGCCGCAGGCGAGACGATGGGCTGATAACATTCAGGGACTATCTCCCAGCCCTGCTCAGGGCCCTCCCAGTGCCCCCAGCCGTCCCTGGGGCCATCCCTCCCCCACACCGGCGAGGGAGGACCTCCAGCCCATCCCTGGGGACCAGGACACCTCGGGGGCCCCCAGCTCTCACGGTGGCGGCTGCCTGCAGGACCCCGGGGAGCAGCAGGGAGGGCGCAGGGCAAAGTGCTGTTTTTGCAGACAGGCTGAGCTGGGCTGGGCTGGGCTGGATTGGCCTTGTTTCCCCTGAGACAAACCCGAGGAGGGGGACGTCGGGCTGAGGAGTAGGGGGAGGACATCTTGCCTTTGGTGTCAGTGTCCTCGGGTACCCTCTCCCAGGGGACACGGTCACATGCTGCCTGTCAGGCCCTGGGGCAGCCCGTGCCAGCACACCTGCACAGCGAGGTACCTGCTGCGGGCAGGGAACAGCCCTGTGTCACCAGCACCCAGCGTGGAGCAGGAGACCCAGGGAGGAACAGGCTGTTCCCACCCACTCCCATGTCCGAAGGTGACGTCCACGCATGGTTGCACCAGGCCATCTGGAAGGACGCCACCAGTAGCATAACCCCTGGGGACTGCAGGTGACCCTGATGGTTTTCACAGCTCACCAGCTCCTGGGGAGCATGTTTTACCTAGCCCTGACCCACCCCTGGGCCCAATCCCCCACACCCCTTGGCCCGATCCCCCATCCTGAGGCGGGCATCCTGGGTTTGGCCAGCTCCTGGCTCCTGCAAAGGGCACATTGTCCATGCCAGGGCCACATTTGCCACCACCCATGAGGCAGAGTGAAGCAGGCCCCCCTCCCTGCCTGGCACAATGGATCCACTCCTTCTCACCAGACGTCAATCCCTCCACCAGCCACTGTGCGTGGCTGCCCGTCCCTGTGGGGGTGATGAAGCGGAGGCTGCCAGAGCAGCCCGTGCCCCCGGGGACATCCTGCACGGTGTGGGTGGGGACACAGGGATGGAGAGCAGGCAGAGGTGCCAGGCGCAGAAGGTCTGGTCAGTCCACAAGGGGCTGGATGCTCTCTCGAGCAGCAGGGAGAAGCGAGGACATGGTGCTGCAGGGTCCCCGAATGGGGTGAGGCTGGAGGCCAGGGTGTGAGGGGCTGGAGCAGACACCCAGTGACACCCGGTGAAAGCTCAGACTGAGGGATTAGCTGCCAGAGTGGGAGCCGCGAGCGCACATCCACCCGATCCCCCACGCCCTCCAGCCGAGCACATGCTGGGGCTGGGGGAGGCGGCGAGGCTGCTTGGATTTCACAATGCCCAAGAAGCGGCAGGCAGGGGAAGGCACGGGGCTGCCCAGGAGATGAGTTACTGCTGGGATTCCTGGCTGGGGGAACATGGAGGAGACAAAATAAAACCTGCGCGAGTCCCCCATGCAGCTGCTGACCCGGCTTTTATTACATGAAACACAACCCTGCAAGAAACCCTCCTGCATAGCCCCACGGACGCATCCCACTGCATCCCACCACATCCCACCCAGGATGGTGGAGCCAGCCCCTCTCCGCCCCCAGGGACACCCCACTTGGCCCTCACCATGGGCACCTAAGGTGGCCGGGGACAGACACTGCTGCCTTAAAAAAAAAAAAAAGGCATCAAGCTAAAAATATCCAAGAGTAGAAATGCTCTGCCTGGGGCAGGCTCAAGCCCTGAGCCCCGCTCCCAGCCGGAGTTAAAATCCAAACCAGAAATAAAACGGCATTGGTTTTAAAACTCAAAACCCCAAATTCCTTATGGGTCCCCTCTGACCCCGGCGGGTGCCAGTGTGGTGAGCAAGCGTTGGCAGCGGGGAGCACAAGCAGCCCAGGGTGCTCACTTCTCCGAGCTCGGTCTCTTGAGCAGGGCGCTGTACTTGAGCGGGATGCCGTCCGACGTCAGCATGACCTCCACCAGCGTGAAAATGGTGATCACCTTCAGCGAGGGAGAGAAAAACGAAGAGGGTTTTTCAGGTGTCTTGGCATCAGACCAGGATTTGCTTAGAGCCGCACTGGCTTTTGTTGCCTCTGCTGCGGCACCCGTCGGGAACCAGGGAGTGGGGCAGGATGGCTTCAGATAGCTCTGCCGGGGTCCAGGGTACTCTTGGGACTGGGGCTGGATGCAGTATCTTCAAGGGCAACACCACTGGGCTGCGAAGCCAGCCAGGGAACCCAAACCGACCTAAATGAGCCTTTCTTGTTCTCCACACAGTCCAGGAAGGAGCGTGGGTGATCGTGTCCTCGGCTTTGGGTCCCAACCTCCCCTAAAGCCTGTCCATGTCTCCCTTCTCCAGCCAGAGAATGCACATCATCCTTTAATGAAGCAACTTGGCCAAGCGCCAATGGTGAGCTGCGGTGAGAAGGGTTTTCCACATGACGCTGAGCATTTTCTCAGCATCCTACAAGGAGGGAACAACACACCCCCCCCCCCCCCCCCCCCAGTGCCCCCACAGCGAGAGGAGACCCGGGAAGGGAGCATGATGGATAAGAGACACACAAGGGAATAAAGACCCCAGAAAATCAATCCCTCCTGTTCAGGAATGTGCCGCTGCCTGCTGCCACCTCCCTGGTCCCCTGACTCCATCTCTGCGTGCAATTGTGTGGATTAGAAGCGTAAAGCATCGATCAGGTCTATCCACGAGGCACGGTTAACGGGCTGGCTGGGACACCGGGAAGGGGCTGCCCCGGGGCCATGGCCAGGCATGCGGGGACTTTGCTTGCCAGAGCCCGTCCCCAAGCCCTGCGCTGCGGCAGGGCTCGATGGGGCCATCTGCTCAGGGCTGGCCCACAGGAGGAGTGGGCACAGAGCCACCGGCGTAACCTTGTCAAACCCTTCCCAGCTCATCTAGCGCCAGCCACTCCAGATTAATCATTCAGAGCAGGAAAATCTCATTGAGACTTAAACGTATCAAAGTGGCCAGCGAGGAGCAAACCGCAGGGAAATCCTTTTGCAGACGGCTGCCCAGATAGCTGCTGGCTACCTAGCAGCAACCCCCTGCCCGCCCCAGCTAGCAGGACCGTGGTGAGCGGTGGCCATGGGGCAGCCCCCCATGTCTGGGGGATTATCAGGGCTCTCCCTTGCAATCCTGCCTCATCTCTTTGCTGAACCACCGGGGAACAGCACGATTTCACGTCAAATCCCGGGAGTCTTAGATCCACTTCATACTCAAGCCTTGAGTAATGCCCACTGAGGTCCTGGCCATCTCCTGGAGCTCGGGGAGAGATGGGAGCAACACCTCCCCTCTGTGGCAGGGTCAGCCAGCCCAGACCCCTGCACACATTCCTGCAAACAGCCTTCCCCGATGTTCCCACTGCCTGGCCAGGCTGAGCCAAACCGGCAAGCAGAAGCCAAGTGCTGGGGCTAAGCGGGGAGCTGGGGGTGCTCGGTGCTGCGGAGTGTCCGGGTGACATCTCCCACGGTTCAGCATGGCTCCCGGGGATCTGGCTCATCCCAGGGCTGGAGGTTTATCAACTCGGGGATCTGCTGGCTCGGAGGACAGCTCAGAGCCTGCTCCCAGGGGAGGGCTCTGGTGTTTTCTTAGGAGGCGTGGAGGGTTCATGGAGGAGTTTCCTCTACCGCCGAATGTTTGCTTAACCAAAATGGGCCCTGCTCATGCTGGGGCGTCATTTTTCATGCGGGTCCCTGCTAGGGTGTAAGTGATACCCGCTCCTGTAGGAAAGGAGGAACCGAGGCCACTTCGGGCCACGTCCAGGGGGCTTCTCTGAGCCAAGCTGAGAAAGGAAAGCTCAGCTTCAAAGGGAGGGAGGCCTGCAGAAACGCCTGCAGCAGTCGCGGAGGTCAGCCGGCTCTGACCGCAACATCTCCCCTGGGAAGGAAAGGACTCCCCAGGACATGCCTCAGACCAGCTGGGAGGGTCAGCCCGGTCCTGTATCGGGAGTCCTTTTAATCCAGCCCTAGGTGAACAAGGATGGTTTGTGCTGGGCTTGGTTGGAAATGGAGTTCAAGCGTAGAGCCCCTGGAGCGGTGCAGGGAGAGGCTGGGATTCAGCCCTCCCGTCCCAGCCCAGACAGCAGGCAGGGATCACAGCAGTCAACACAGCTGTGATTTTATAGCGACGCCAGACAAAAGTTGGCAAAGAAGCACCACTTAATCAAGCCAGACAAATGCGATTGCTCCCTTTGATTGAGTTACCAAGCTAATAGATAACAGGGACACAAGAGAGAGATTTCTAGATGCTGTTAAACCATTTGACACTGCATCTCAGGAAGTTTGACTTAAAAAATTCCTCCTAATTGGGTCTCAACCCTGTCACAGGGATGGAAACCCGAAGGAAGGGCCGCGCCAGCGAGGGGTCAAGGAATGCCAGGATGGCAGGAAGGGTCTAGATGGGAGCTGCCTTAGGCCTGATCTTACTTAACATCTTAATTGATGATCTGGAAGAAGGAAGTAAACAGCATGTTAATTCAATTCCTGGAGGAAAATGAATTGGGAGGCAGGGCACACAGCAGGCAGGGCAGAGTCTAAAGGCCATGGAGGGGTCAGATGCGGGGGCCGTGATGGGATGGAGCGGAGCTCGATGGCAGAGGAGGTTGAGGCTGAGGTCAGGCTCGCTGGGGAGGGGACACAGAGGGAGAGCAGGACCTGACAGCCTGCAAGGCAGTCCTGCCTCCCGGACCTGTCCCTGTGGAGATCATGGGATCCACATGTTGCACACAGCCTCCATGCCAGCCCCATGGTGGTGTGAGCCCGTCCCGTGCTGGAGGGGTCTTACCTGGGGCACAGATTCCTGCTCTGGCTTCTCCGGCTCCCACATGAGCGTCAGCTCTGGCTTCCTCCCCACCTTCTGAAAGTGGAAGCCCAGCAAGGGCAGCGCCTGCAGGCAAAAAGAGTGTTGGGAACAGCCTGTGGCCCTGACAACATCCCCCCACTCAGCTCTCCCCCTCCACTTTGCCTGCAGAGGGGGACGACGCTGCTTTTGCCCGGCACGCTGCCTCTGCAGCTCTTTAACAACGGGATGCAGCAGCCTGTGAGCCTGAGCCTAGCACGTAAATCAGGGGCTGCTGCGATACACAAACAGCCCATATATCACGCTATATGTCCTGTTTAAAGATGTCATTGCCAGCCATATAACCAGGTTATTAAGAGAAGATGCTGTCACTAACTGCAGGTGCTGGCCTACAGTGGTGCTGTCACAGCCCCAGATATACCGTCTGATTAAATGAAATGAAAACCAGCCTCACTCCCTTTCCTCGCTTCAGCTCTGTGTTGATCTCTGTCCCCCTGAATCTGTCTTTATTCCCTTTTACCTAGACTAGAACACCCCCAGCACATAGCAGGGAGAAGCTGGTCCTCAGAGACCGGGCTGCTCCAGACCCCTCCAGCCCCTTGTGCCTGCCTGGGATGAGGAATGGAGGGGAAACCCCATGAAGGCTCCCTCCCCTCCGGCTAGCCCAGCTCGGGCACAGCTCTGCCGGCTGCAGGGCTGGCACAGAAGGGCACCAGGACAGCCACTGCCTCCGATGATGCCAGGCTGCTGCAGCCCTCTCTGGTGAGGCAGCGTTCACACTATTTCACACTGGTGAGGTACTTACATTGCAGTAGATGCGCTTCTGGACTCCAAACTTCAGCACCAAGACATCAAAGGCCTCATTCAGGACACCCATCACCATGGCCTCTGACTCCAGAGGACCACACTCCTGCCAAGAGACAGGGCTGTCACTCCACCAGCATCCCCCATCCAGCTGTCGCCAAGGGGAGCCAGTGTCTCCAGGTCCTCCAGGTGGTTGCTCAGTGTGTCCCCTCACTGTTTGCCTTCCCCAAGGCCAGCTGGGCAGCCACACAGCCCTCTGCCCGGTGGCATCTAGGCTGAGCCTTCATGGGGGAATCCAGAGATGCCTCAGGGGAAGATAGTCTTGGCTCTTACCCTGACGAAGATGGCGAAGAAGAGGTCAGCGCTGAGCTCCTGCACCCTCTTGGAAGCCATCTTCCGGTCGTTGCAGTGATCTGCCTGTCTCTGGATGGCCTCTTTCTCCATCTTGATGGGGGAGCTGGCACCTGGGAAGGGGACAAGTGACAAGGACGTGCCCGTGCTCCCTCCTGCTCCAGAGCCATGCCATGGCACCCTGGATCCAGATGCCTAGCTCACCTCCGTGTCCCTGTTATTTGAGGGCACCCATGTGCCAGGGACCTGCCCCGTGGGACGCAGACTCCAAGCACCCAGCACCCATGGCAGGCAAGGCAGGAATCCATCAGTCCTGCCTGTGCCGGGCACAGCCACCCCCTCCCCTCGCACCACCCAGAGCTGCTCCGCAAGCGGCCGGGCGGCACCCACCGAGCGAGGCAGAGAGGAGACGGTGCACAATGACGTCCGCGTAGCGGCGGATGGGCGAGGTGAAGTGCGTGTAGAAGGGCACATTCAGGGCATAGTGGCGAAAGAGGGTCTCGTCCTCCAGGACACCGGTGCAGAAGTAGAGAGCCATCTGAAAGGGGTGAGAAGCGAGGGAAGGGTGTGAGCAAGGATGGTGGCCGGACCCTGCATGAGGCTGGAGGGGTCTGTGCCTGCGAGACAGAGCTCCAGCAGTCTATGGTCCTTCACCTGCTGCTCAGTTTGGGCTGCGCAGGGACAAGGCGGGCGCTGCAGGAACTGAGCACAGAGCAAAGCGGGCAAAGCCACTGCAGGGAGCTGCTGGCTGCCAGCTGACTCTGCCTGGCCCCAAGGATTGCATCAACTTGGTGCTGGTTGACAGCCAGCTGAACATGAGCCGGCAGTGTGCCCAGGCGGCCAAGAAGGCCAGTGGCATCCTGGCCTGTATCAGAAACAGTGTGGCCAGCAGGAGTAGGGAAGTGATCGTGCCCCTGTACTCGGCACTGGTGAGGCCGCACCTCGAATACTGTGTTCAGTTTTGGACCCCTCACTACAAGAAGGACATTGAGGTGCTGGAGTGTGTCCAGAGAAGGGCAACGAGGCTGGTGAAGGGTCTGGAGAACAAGTCTGATGAGGAGCGGCTGAGGGAACTGGGACTGTTTAGCCTGGAGAAAAGGAGGCTGAGGGGAGACCTCATCGCTCTCTACAACTACCTGAAAGGAGGTTGTAGCGAGGTGGGGGTGGGTCTCTTCTCCCAAGTAACAAGTGATAGGACAAGAGGAAATGGCCTCAAGTTGCGCCAGGGGAGGTTTAGATTGGACATGAGGAAAAATTTCTTTACTGAAAGAGTGGTTAAACATTGGAACAGGCTGCCCAGGGAAGTGGTTGAGTCACCATCCCTGAAGTATTTAAAAGATGTGTAGATGAGGCGCTTAGGGACATGGTTTAGTGGGCATGGTGGTGGTGGGTTGACGGTTGGACTCGATGATCTTAGAGGTCTTTTCTAACCTTAATGATTCTATGATTCTATGAACTTTCACACATGGGTTTAAGCAGTCTCCTGCTTCTGCTCAGGCCCTGGGGCTCATTCGCCATCCCCCTGTCTTCCACGGGAGAGCCCAGCCTGTCCCATGCCCACGGCGGATGCTCTCCCAACACGGGGTCTCACAGAGCGGCTCCCATGCCAGGCTCTTTGGCTCTGGGCCTGGCTGCAGACTCCACACACCCATTGCGCCTGCTTGGAGAGCACTGGGGGCCGGGATAAGTGGCTCCTCCATTCACCGAGGAGGAGGAGACAGCCCCGCTGTGATACCCGCTGCTCCATCCCACGACGACAGCTGGGAAGCCGAGCGGCTGGACTGCCCGTCTAAACCAACACTGGGACCACGGCGGCACTGTGCTGCCCAGCAGCCTCTTCAGCAGGAACCTCTCCTGGCTGCACCGCCCCTGTTATCCCACATGTTACAGCTTTTATTTTTACATCTGTGAAACACCAGCCCTCGGGACTGGGAAAACAACGGGGCTGAGCCCAGGCGGGGAGGGGAGGCTGTGTGGGTCAGGGGGGTTGCGGTGGGGTCACGGCACAGTGGCGATTGAATGAACCCGTTTAAAAATAAGAGCAAGTGATTTAAAAAAAACAGGAGTAGCCAGCTCTGATTACAGAGCTGTCCTGGGATCCACGGTTTGGGCAGCTGTATCCTCCGCTCTCCAGCCCAGCGGCACAGCCAGCTCCTGCTGAGCAGCAACACACTGATCCGGGCAAGTAAATAGAGCAGGTTAAAAAAAGCAGCATCGGTCCCGGCCTTATTATGAGACCCAGGAGCTGGGATAGGAGCTGCGGCAGCTGCCAATTTCCACAACCCAGAATTAAATTGTTTCTGATGGACTCCACGAAGTACAGTCTCCACTCAATTAGCTCGGCTCCCACCGAACAAGGCTCTGCGTGGTCGGGCAGGGAGACACGCTGAGCGGTGGAGGCTGCTGCGGGAGCAGATGAGTGCCCTTGGGCAGACAGACAGCATGAACTTACAGGGGATTTATAGGCACTTATGCCAGGCTCCTGGGCAGAAGGGAGGAAGGTCCCTGCAATGCCAGGTATGTAGAGAGCAGAGCACAGGCCAAAATCCCTGCTACAGGACAGCCACTGGGAAGGTCTCATCCCTTCCCTATGCCCAGCAGTGCAGGACAACCCTTGCTTTGTTTAAAGTTAGAAAAGATGCTGAAGGTCCCGCGCTGCTTGCTGTTGTCTGTGGCACTTCTTCCTGATGGATGTGCTGGCTGAACCCAGTCGCTGCTGGGTCCAGCACCATTTTTGACACCCTTTTGCCATCTCATGACCCTCACTGAGGTTGGCATCAGCTTGGGTATCATAGTAAAAATACTCCTCTGGGCTGTGTTAAGGTTACACACTGCAGGGAGGCCAGTCTGACACGTACCTGATACCCTTCCTCGCCACCATGACAGCGCTACCCAGTGATATCAGCCTGGCATAAAGCAGATGTTTTCCCATTAACAGATTTGACTCACAAGTGGTCTCAAATCCCCAGGATTTGCCACAATCCCTGGAGAACTGCAAGGAGCCTGGAAATAAATCAGCCCCAGCCAGCCAGGGGTGGCTTTGCTCTCACGGACAGATTGAATCCCCGAGTGACTGAGCCCCTGAAAAATGGTATGTCACTGCTCCTTCATCTGTTACAAGGCTCCTGACATGGCAATCCAGGCAGTCCCCCAGACACACACATTACTAGTTGCTTCCCATCTCCTTCCTCCTCCAAGAGGCTGATGTCTTGACCACCAGCACGCAGCGAAGATGGAAGATGCAGGTGTGGCGCGACCATGGGTGGTCGTGCCCACGACCTGTGGGCAGCTTGTTTTGGCTAATTTAACTGCAGCCTTGTCCCTGAAACACCAGCTTTATCACTGGGAGCTGAGATGTGTGCAGGGATACGGGTGACTCCTCAGTGCCCTGACCAGACGGTCTCACCACGCCATCTGTCAGAGCGATGGCCCAGCCGTCGACACCGGCATGGGTCCCTGCATGGCTGTGCTCCGCAGCTGCCAACACTCAGATCTGTCCTCTCTCCCATGAGGGACCACGACATCCAGGGACACGGGCAGGATGGGGCCATTCTTCCATCTGCTCTAATACTGGTGGCAGACAGCAAAAAATCCTCCTCCCAGGGAAAGCTCCTTCCGCTTAGTAGCCGTCTGCCCTTTCCGAGGGGCACTGACACGGCTTTGCACTACCCGTCCTCTGCATTTAGCAGCAGGAACAATGGTGGGAATCTGAACTGCTCAGGATTTTGGGGAGCTGTGAGTCCACCCCGCAGTGAGTGTGGTCAGGGACCAGACACCACAGAGAGCAACACTGATGTCTCTTGCCCCCACAGCACCATGGTCCTTCCTTATGGACTGGAGGTCATATGGATCCACCACCGTGAGCACATCCTGGGTCATACTGGAGAGCGGCCCTAAAGACAGGAGGAGAGCATCTGCTCACCTGGCCGATGGCTTTGGGCAAGTCTGAAAATCCATTTCCAAGCTAGACAACAGTTCAGCAAATGGCCAACTGCATAAGCTCACCTCAGGATCAAGACAGATTTCTGCTTCTTCTGGCTCATGCACCACTTCCAATAATGAGAGCACCCCATCACGCGTGGCAATACCATCCTGCCAGGGAACACCAGCAGACGGGAATGCCAGCAGATGGGAAGGCTGCTTGCCATCCAGACACAGGCTGCCCTGCAGGGCCGACGGGCTCAGCTGCAAACTGGGTTTTGCCTATTATGGGGGTGTGCCAGACAGCTGGTTTGCCAGGCCCGAGTGGACTGCACAGCACACCTGAACACACGGGCACCTTGGCCTTCTGACAATGAAATGAGTCTAGTTCCTGCCAAAATCACGTCTCATGGAATATCTCCTTTAAAAGTTCCTCTTTCTTCTTCCCCAAACTCTCTGTCTGGTATCTACTCCGCAGAAGACTTCATCCCCAAAACCTTAATACCTCTTTTGCGTATAGATCTAACACATATTCACAGGGCTAAAGCTTAACAAGAGCCACTGGGAGGTATCTCAAAGGACACCCATCACTTCTCAGACCACAGCCTCAGGTGAGCACAGAGGCAAAATTTCAGCAAGTCAGTGGGTCCCAAAAAGCTCATCTCCTCCTTGGTGCCAGGGCAGAACCAAGTTGCCTTCTCCTTGCTCA
The DNA here is from genome assembly GCF_965638725.1 of Aptenodytes patagonicus. Lineage (NCBI taxonomy): Eukaryota > Metazoa > Chordata > Aves > Sphenisciformes > Spheniscidae > Aptenodytes > Aptenodytes patagonicus. The sequence goes on along the minus strand of NC_134954.1, from coordinate 13,014,802 downwards.
TCCCTCCTGGCCCACAGCCAGGCTTGCTCCAAGTGCTGCTGCTGGCAAAGCCCAGGCTTGCACCACAGTCAGCAGGACCAGAGAGGGACGCCAGGGAATGTATGTCACCAGTGCATTCACCTGTTAGTACCTTCCACTAGAAAAGGGAGATGTGACAGAAGGAACCAGGACAAGTCAAAGCAGGACACAGGATCTGGGACAACACAGCCAGCTCCAGAAGACACTCCCTGCACTTTACAAAGCAGCACTCCTGAGCTGGACACATACATGAGTGGGTGATTTACTGAACGGCTTCAGTCCCCAATCCCACTTGCAAGCAAGCATTAAGTCGCCAAAGTACAGCAGGGCTTCAGGCAACTGCTAATGAGTAAATGGAGCAAATAAGCTAATTAGAAGAGTGGCAGTGAAATGAGTGATGTTGGGAAGATGATTCATTCCTGCAGCAATAAGCAGGCCACAGTAGACAGACCATTTCAGGAACATGCCCCTTCTCCCTGTGGGGTAGGGCTTCCCTCAGAAGAGGCTGTGCCATGCCCAGCTGCAAACACAGAAAGGCAGATGCCTCACAAAAACTTTTTTTGATGGTGATGAGAGCCCAAATAAGTGTCCTGAGCTGCAGACGCACCAAACATGACAATCAGTGTGAGCAGCACAAGCCTCCATCACAGACACCTTCACAGAAGGTCTCTTGGTCTGGGGGGAGACCAAAGGCTTTCCAGAGCTTCCCTGCTTTAAGAGCATGTGTCTGGGTACCAGACTGTGCTTATGGCCAGTTCTATAACCTTACATCATCCTCACTCTTGATTCCTTCTTTGGACCAGTTTGGATACCGTGACATGAGGAAATGGCACAAACATAAGCCATGAGCCTGACACCAGCTCTTCATGGAGCAGGCTGGGTCTCTGCTAGTCTGCTAACATCCTGTATGCAACCTCAAGGGGGAAACATCCCAACCAGTAATAACAGGGGGACGAGGAAAGGCTCAGCCTGACCCTGCCATCCAGTGAAGCTCTGTTGCCCAGGGTATACCCCCACTGCCAGCTGCATGGGGCTGCAGGCACTGGGGGAAGCTAGCTGCTGGCAGCCCTGCAGCACCATGTTCGGTGTCCATTCACTCTCCCTCTACATAACAACCAGCTATGGTAACACAGAAGGGGCGAGGGCTGAAGATGGAGCCACAGCAGACAGCTACAGCCAGACGTGTCTGACAGCACAGTGGTGTTCTCACCTGCATGGGCCTGGAGAACATGTTGGTCAGCACTTCTTTCCTGGCTTCGGAGTATTTGTCAGCACCAAATGTTTCATTTAAGCTTTTCTGGAGGAGAAAAGAGAGAGAGCATTCAGTGTTGGCAAGCCATGGTGGCAGGGGGACCCCGACAGACCTTACTGGGGCAAACAGCAGCTCGTCAGAGCCAAATTCCTCCTTTCCCTGCAAACCTCCTCGTAAACCAAAAAGCACATGTGAAATTGGGTTTTGCTCTGGTCCCAGCAGCCCCAACAGGACTGCATACACAGTCCTTCCGAGAGCTCACCCACCCCCTGGGGGTCAGTGGCAGGGAGCACCCAGGACTGCTGGCTCTGTCCTCAGACACGCCTGGCTCCCGTCCAGCTACTGAGAGCTTCAGTGCATGGACTAATGGGACTCTGGGGAGATGTTGATACAGGAGGTCACTGCCTGGGGCTAGCGGCGAGGAAGGGCTGGAGGGTTCAAAGTGCGGAAGAGGAGCCGAGCGCGCAGCCCCACGTCTGCTGACATAGCCTCGGTGCAGCCAGCAAGCGGGGAAAGCAGTCCCAGCTGACAGAGGGGTGTGCGGGAGGCCAGCGGGGATGGGATTAACAGAGGATTAGCCACAGTTCAGTTGCGGCGAGTAAAGAAAATCCTGGAACTTGTGCTGTGCTGTTCAGCTGGAGTTCAGCCTCAGGACATGCTTAGTGGAGGATCGGTCTGATACCTCCCGCGCTGGCTGCATCTGACCTTTCCCAGCAATGCTCTCCAGTCCTTCCCAGTCCCCGCTCCCCACGCTGCCCTCCCTGAGACCTTCAGCAGCCCAGACAGAAACACCCCCTTGCAGAGCTACTTTTCCTGCGGTACAGAGCAAGTACCCTGCCCAGGACCTGCCGAGAAGGCAGAGAAAGAAAACGTGGGTGTCCCAGTGAGTGCCCCTGCACTGAAACATCCTTCCCACTGCAGAGAGGGCAGCACTGGGGTCACCTGCAAGGTCCTCCTCACCCTGCTCTAAGCTCTGTGCACATCGGCTGACTGGGACAGGCTGGGCCACCCTTGCCCAGCAGCTGGTGGTGTCAAGAGCGAGTGAGGGAGGTGTTTTGTTTTGGCATGGGATAGTTGTCAGCTCTGCTTGGGCAGAGGGGGACAGGGAATAAACCACACGCTGCCGCAAACATGCCATCATGTAGCTGCCCACCCTTTGCCCCCATGGCCCTGCTCCCCGCTGGGCTGATGCACTCACGTGCAGGGTCCCTGCGCTGCTGAAGTCGATGTCAAGGCCAACTTGGTTGCAAAACTCCATAAGGTCTTTCAGCAGCTTGGTCTGGGGTGGGGGGTGGCGGCGAAGCAGGGCCTGCTCGGGGAAGGAGCGGTAGATCTGATGAGCCACAGCCATGTTCGCGAGCAGCATGAACTCTTCTACCAGCCTGCAGCATGAGAAAAACAACCCCGGGCCCCAGTTAGAGAGGGGAGTCCCCTGGGAAGCTAAGCCAGTCCATAGTGATGGGAACTAATACAACACGGTGGGACAGGGGAGCAGCTTGTAGTTGCTGTTATAAGCAAAGATTAGATGTGAGACTGCAGCAAATCCCCCCCCCCAAATTCTCACTTTCTAGCTGAGGTTTCCCCGGGGACTCCGAGCAAGCCATCCTGCTGGCGCAGACAAGCAGAAGTCAGTGATAAATTGACAGCTTAAATTAGGATAAAATAATCTCCCTTTAGGTCATTTTATCTCCTGAAACGCTCGAGAAGCAAAACAAACACTGTGTGAGAGATAGCATGGAAAACAAACACACATCGCTGTCTTCCCGGGCCAGAGAAAACAGCGTCTCCCTCGCTCCCCCATCCTGAGCTCGACATGTGTGGTCAAGCCCAGCCACCGAGCCTGGCCTTCGCGCTGGGCTTCCACCCAGAGCAAGATGCAGCGTGGCCCCCAGGCAGGGCAAGCCACCAGCGCAGCTCGCCGTGGGGCTGCATTCAGCATTCAGGTGATGCAAGGACTCTGGGGGCTCCTCCATGTGACCTGCAGACTGCTGGGGGTACTCCAGGCTGAGGTGAGCCCCCCCCACTTTTGCCTCTGAATGTACATGCATTGAATGGAAATCTCCGGGGCTACACACTGCAAAGAAAAGCAATCCCAGTGCTAGAGATCATCTTTGGAGCATTTATGAGTTGTGCTACCAGCTGTAGGGCTGTGCCACAGGAGACTTCTTTAACTGTGGCAGAGAGATGTGCTTAACTGGGCTTCCTGCTATTTGCTGCATGTATTCCCAGGGCTCCTAACTGGTGCTAATTGCCAAAAAAGATAATAAATTTACAGAAGTAAATTCATCCTCTGAGCAATGCCTGAGTGAGCTGTCACTGGTTACGCTGGCTCAGCCCCATCACTACTGCAGGCAAAGCAGCGATTTTGCAGGGCTAGTGGGGGAGCCCGGGCTGGAGCTGGTGGTCCTGCAGCTCCCGACCCTGGCCATCGCTGGGGGGACTGGCCAGGTGAGATGTGCAGGGTGCTGTGCTCCAGGGTACCTGCTACAGCAGTGATACGTTCCCAGCCTGGGAGTACTTGCCAAGAACTCAAAAGAGAAAGGAAATAAAGACAAGCCCAGAGGAGGAATAAGCACCTGACGATGATAATCAGTGGTGGAAATGTCTGTCTTTAATGGGAAGGAGCTCCCTTAATAAAAGCCTCGTGGGTTCTCCCAGAGCGTGTTGTGCCAGAGGTCAATACTTCAGACCCCGCAGGGAGGGCAGGAGGGACACCCTCTCGCATGGGCAGTGCGGGACGGGGTGGGGAGCAGCACAGCCTAAGTGGGAATGGGCCACCCATCCTGACCCCCGAAGCACCTGCCAATGGGCAGACGCTAACAGAAGGCCAAGGGCTGGGTCAGGGGGTGGGCAATGCACCCGCAGCCCGCCGTGGGAGCGGGGTCCCTACATGCTCGTGATGGGCGACTTCCAAGAGGGCTCAGCCAAGCTCTTGCTGCTCCTGTGCAGCTGAGCCAGCAGATGGCAACATCGGTCCCTCTATGGCCACCGGCTCTGGGGGGCTGCGGGACAGCATGGCCCAAGGGTGCTGGGCACCCCGGCTGTGCAGTACCCAGGGGTGGGAGGCAGGGCAGGGAGCAGCACCCAGTGGGTTATGGCACAGCTATCCCCATCTCCTGGGTGTGGGTGGACCCACCAGCTCTCACCCAGCTGCCGCGCTTGCAGACGGCACGTGGGGAATGGAGGTCTGAGGACACGTGCAAGGTTGTGCTGGCCCACGCTCATACCTGGGAAGCCCCTTCTGCCCAAGTCAGCTCACAGCAATGCACAGCAAAGAGCGCGGGCTGCGAAACGCAGCACCTCTCCTTCCCGCGGGCTTTGGTGCAAAGAAAAAGGGAAACGTTTCCAGCGCTAGCGCCAGCTACACAGATGCACATGTGGGCAAAGGCTGGCCATGGAGTTCCTGTACCTCCCTCGAAAAGTGGCCTCTACGGAGTGAGGTGCAAACCCATTTTTAAAGACAAATCAATAAACACCTGTGAATAGCATCTCTTCTTTGTCACAGGTGCAACGTGCTTATCTCATGTCCTAGAGATGAACACTCTAAGCAAGCTGCTCAAGCAGCCCCTGCTGTTCTTGCTCCTGTTGCGCACTAGCGTGTGAAGCCTTTACCTCTTACCTCCAGTGACACTTTGGGCTGGATGCAATTTCCACCTGATTATTAAGTTCTGAATTTTGTTTTACCATTTTGGGGCTTGGGGCTTTTAAATTTTCCTGGAGATATCCTTGTTCTGATGTTGCAGGTAGCACTGAAGCTAATACCTGAGCGCTCTCCTACCAGGGATGCTTTTACACCCTAAGGAAAACTAACAGCACATACTTCCCACTTTGCTCTGCAAAATCCCATTCTCTCTCCCTTTAATGTGTCCACACCTGGAGCACCAGCCCCCAGACAGCATCCAAGACAGCCCCCATCAAGAGGAGGTACCCGGCACACGGTTGGATTGACCGCATGGGCAGGAAAATCTTATCAGGAAGCACCCGGGAGCTTTGCACCCGTGGCAGGGTGCACGGGATGTGACCACAGATATTCAGAGTTGAAAAGGTACTTGTCTTGCTCAATCACCCAAAGGCAGGTGTTGACTTTGCGAGACGCGGCTGGAGTTTGTGCTTCCAAGGAGCAGATAATGCAGATGAGGTTGGACACTGCCCTGTATCCAGGGGGAAGAGAAGCTCCAGGACCCAATGGGTCAGTTCGTTTCAGCTCAGGTTAACGAACCATGGCGGCCCAGAAAGGCTCACTGCCCTGTAAGTTGATGCCAAAACACCCTGCAGGGATGGAGGGTCCTTCCCAGCTCTGGATCACCCAGGGGTCACAGAGCTGCTCCCCACACGCACCCTGTTGCAGCAGCCCTGCAAGCATGAAAGGGGTGAACAGTGTGGGGCTGCTCTGTGCTAACTCCTAGACAGGTTTGTTTCAAACATCGAGATTTAGTCCCCAGGGAGGGCAAGAGAGGAAAGCAGCTTCCAGAAGGGACAGGTCACAGCTGGGCTAATCCAGAGCATGTGAGAGCCTGCCAGGGTCAGAGGGAAAGGGCTGAGGACAGTGAAGGTGCTGGCACCTGCACCCTGAGTTAAGCCAGGTCACCTCTTCTGCAGAGGAACGGGGTCTGTGGCTCAGGACACAAGCAGGGAGCCAAGATCTGCAACGAATAGCTTAACGTGGCAGTCTCACTGCACCTAACAGGAAAATCTTATTCCCATGTGGGGCTCACACTGAGACTCTGCACGGGACATTGGAGACTCAGGAGGATGAACGAGGACTGGGACAGCCCGTGAAGCTGGCATGGCTTCAGGTGCTGAGGAGCAGCAGGCACAGCGAAGCTGCTGCCTTCCCGCCCTCCCCACGTGGCCTTTTAGCTGCACTTTTAGCTAGCGTCCTCACCAGGGCTTCGACTCAGCAAGCGCTACGCTGTGGCTTGGAAAAAAGCAATGGACGCTGAGGCAGGCAGGAGCAGAGGCTGGCTGACAGCAGCCAGGGGCCAGACCTGCGCCTGGCACTGGCATTCCTGGGAGCCATGCTGAAGCCCTGCTAACTCGTCGGCAGGTCAAACGACAAGAGGGTTTGGTTTTTTTTTTCCTTTTTTCTTAAAACAGCCTAGCTCGGAGTTTGGCTCGGTGTGGCTGGCAGACAGGAGTGCAAAGAAAAATATTTCATGGCTAAAAAAATGGAGACAGAAAGACTGGTCCATCTGAACACGCGCTGAATGAATCCCATGTGAAATGCATTCTAACGCCATTGCTACAGTTTCCTCTGGATTAGCTGAGCTATCCTTGGCTCCTGGCTCCATAAAATCCCATAAACAATCTGATCTGAACTTTTGCCCTTTCTGTGCTGATGGAGGTTTCCTCCACTGTCCCGTGGAGAGGGCTGGGGGTTAGCAGGTGGCTGTCCCTCCCGTAGGTGCCTCCAGATCCTGGCTGTCCTGCTCGCCGGGGCTGCAGGAGGGAGCGTTTCCAAACCTGTTCAATGCATCATTTAACACATGCACATGCAGGAAGGAGAAGAGGGAGGGGCGGGATGGCTTGCGAGCTCTGTAACATGCGTTAAGCATCTTCTGCCGGCTCTTTCAATACCCAGATTTTGCTTATGAGTTATGAGTTTGGTGCAGGAGTTAGTGGGTGAAACTCTATAGCCTGCCTTATGCAAGAGGTCAGCTGGAGTGTACGGTTTTCAAAAGCACTCGCCTCTGAGTTTCAAACGTGATTGAGGCATGCTGGCTCCTAAATCCCACCGACTGCCGGGGAGCTTTCAGGCTCCTGAGATGCTCTTGAACACAGGGACTTGGTGCTTTTCAAAGTATCTTAAATGATGGTCATGGCTCCCGTAGGCAAATAGCCACCTATGAAACCATCCAGCTGAAGAGGACTGATGACACCTCGATGACAGCCCCGAACCCAAGCTACTGGGCTGTAACTCCTCTCACACAGCTCCTACCAGAGCCACGCAACTGTGGATGCAGGAAGAGGAGCTGCACATTCAGACCCTGGAATTGCTTTAGTAGCAGCATTACTATTTACTCCGTAAAATGTTAGCTAGACCCTTCCCAATCTCTTGATAGCAACCTTGAAAAACTACTCGCATCCTCAGCAAGTTGGTTGGTTGACGGCAAATAAAATATTGGTTTCTCATGCCAAATCTCTGCAGAGAAAGCGGGGCAAGTAAAATGCCTATTTGGCTGCTTGTCTCCATGGCAATGCGGCCAGGCTATACAGCAGCCATCGAAATGCCCACTCTCCCTGATTAACCTGACAAATGACATTAGCTAAGCAAGCTTCGCTGCAAGGGAGAGACAAGGAGTACTTTGTTTGCAATCCAGTAAGTGCAGGAACGAGGCAGGCAGCTTGGTTAAAGCAAAGCAACATTAAAACATCTGCTGTTCCACCAGCGTAACAGACCTGCAGGCTTCAGAGCAAAGGGCAGTGAGGTAGGGCTGAACAGATGAGCACAGCTCTTCCCCCACACTGTCTTCTTCACCTCCATCCCCTCCTGCAAGATGTAACCACTGGGTGTATCCAGGTGTTGGAAGTGTTCTCATAGCTGAGGCGTAGACTCAGAGATAAACCCAAAACACCATGTAGCTCTCCCATGGCAGAGTTTTTTTTGCTTTTGACAGACTGGAGAAGTTGGTCCTTTCTTCATGTGTAGCTCATTGTGGAAACCTGCTCCCAAAGGCACGGAGCTGAACCATCCTGAGCTGGAGTCTGAGCCCCCTTCCAATGGTGGTCCATCTGGTTGGGTGAGCTGCCACCAGGCAAATCCCAGCATCTTTCCAGCATCTCAGACTTGAGCCAAATGTGACCAAATCATTTCTGCAAAGGTTACCAAACTTCTTTCCCCTATCCCATTACAAAATCCCATCTGCTCTTCTCCATCTTGTCTCCCCATCACAGCACTTGCTCCCTCCTGCACAGGGAACAAGGCTTTTGCTGTTCAAACTCCTTTCCATCTCCAGATGGGTTTACTATCCCGGCTCAGCATGGGTTTGTGCTTCAACCAGCAGTCAAGGCCTCTGGTTTCTCAACCTATAGCTATGTGTCTGACTCAGGTGTCCAGCTCCATGCTGGATCCCAATAGGGATAAGACAGAAGAGCTTTGAAGGCATCACACTTGGTTTGTGTTTGAAGCAAACAGTGGCATGAGAGGCTAGTGCTGAGAAAAGGAAGCCCTCATCTGTTTGGGTGTGTCTGAGAGGGCTCTAAAGACACTAATGGATATATGTCCCCTTCTAAGGGCAGTACATCGCTGACAGCCCTTGCTCTCTGCTGGCTTGAAGGGGATTATCACCGCAGTGCAATCTCATAACAAACAAGAGATCTACAGCCACCTCTTGGGAATAGGACTCTAAATCCTGCTGCATTCACCAAGAGAAAGTCACCTTCCACAAAAGGCTGCAAACAGTCCTGTGCACATCCAACAGCAGCAGCAGTATCAGCTGAAGGAAAATGGTAAAGAAACAGCACCACAGTTTAACCAACAAACTCTCTCCAAAGCGTGAAGTCCAAAGACGCTGGATGGGGTATGACTTTTTCTTCTTTTCTTTAAATCATGTACGTTTATTTTTGATTACAGCTCTTCCATGAAGCAAAGGAACTTGAGAGGTTTCTATAAAAGCTCTTCTAAAAGCAACATGAGCTAATCCCACATCTCCTGAGAGCGCAGCCAATGACAGAATGGTCTTTGGCGAGTAGCTGGACCGGTGCTTGCGATGGCTCTTTTCCATGCAAAATCCTGCAAGAACGGTGTACTGTCTTCCTGGTGACACTCTGCCTATCCAGCGAACAGGAGCATCTTCAGCCACGCACTCCAAAACAGCACTGCTGCTTGAAGAGTTACGAAAATCAAATCCCCTATTATCCAAAAAATTGGACCGCAGTGTTATATATGAGCGTTGCAATGTTGGTGTGGAGCTCCCTTTGCCAACGACAGTTGCCAAAAGCCCAAAAGCCCTACTGTTTTTTTGAAAGAAAAAGTAGTAAAAGGCAAGAATGCTGGTGGTTCCTGGCTTGATGAAAGTCATTTGTGCTCCTTTCGCAGCTAGCGGTAGCCTTGAACAAAGCAGAGCTGAATAATGGAATTACTCCACTTTCTGAGATTGCTCAATTAGCTCTTGGTTAAAACTGTTAACATTGAAACTTGATGAGAATAGCAGCTCTGAGGCAGTTTTAGATTCATTTCTTACTAAGCTAGAATGGCTTTTCCCTCTAATGAACTCCCTTTCCGGGGTATAATGAATGCCCTTTTTATTAGCTATGGTGCCTTCCTGGTAATAGATGCCTACAACACAAATGCATGGGAGGGTTTCTGAATACAAATGTCACTTACTGGCCACTCTCACACCTTGAGGCTGGAAATGCCAGGAGACCACTCTCTTTGCTTTATCCAAATTAACTGCGGTATGGTGGAAAACCATTTTAAGCTCTCAGTACTAAAGCTGGGCTACTGAAGGCATTCAGCATGATTAGGAATTAATTGCTTAAAGCCTGATGTACTGGGTTTGCACACAGGGATTTAGACCGCTAGAAAAACCTCAACCATTTGCCTAAGTTCCTTTGAAAATATCGACAGCACTTTGCAGCCCCGTTACATAAAAGAGCTGACTTAATCTGGCAGCACGACGTCAGGCCAGACGTCAGGGTGCCGAAGACAGCACAAGTCAGTCACGGGGCCTCCAGCAGCTCTTGGTGCTCGGCTGCACGGATGGCAAATACTCCCCACGCAGCCTGGAGCTCCTCAACTTCATCTGTGGTTTGTATGGAAGGGATAAAGGCAACGCCTGTCTGTCCCACCACCCTCCATCCCATCTTGATCCAAGTGGCAAAGAAAACATCATCAAACTGAAGAGCGAGCGTTGCAGAGGATGCAGTCTCTGCGGGCTGCACCTCTTCATTAAATGTTAATATGACTGCAGTCTGCTCCTTTTCATGCAAATTGGCGACAACCTTCAGACTCCTGGCATGAAGCTGAAGTGCCCCTCTGTGCAAAACAGTGTCTTCAGCTGTCACGGGCCAGGGATGAAAGCTTAGACCTGCACCCACGTGCTGGGCCACACAGGACATGCAAGCACAACTTCAGCAGGCTCCCTCGGTCCCAGCTCCACCGTTCTTCACAATTTTCTCACAACTATCACATTTTTGAGCCCAGGGCAGAGGACTTCACCCTCAGCATCTCAGACAGAGGAAGATCTCTCTCCAGGAGTGGCCTTCCTGAGTCAAGAAACCCCTTTTTCCATGGGCCCCAAAGAACCCCGCAGAGTGCCGTTTGCCCAGCGTGGGCACACAGCCCCACATCTACCCCCTCCTAGAAATGCCTCCAGTGCTGCCACTGCTGTACAGACCTCCCCACTCATGCTGGATGTCAGCATCAAAGTGATGGTGCTGTTCAAAAGTCCTCCTTTAAAACACAACCCTTTTGCCCTGCCTAAGCATTTCTCTGTGGGGAAGATGACGGCAGCACTGGAAAGGGTTTGCAATCCCTGCGTTTAGCTTCAGGAGCTGTGTGGCTGGGAATCCCAGCCTGGTTCCCCATGGATCCGTATCAGATCCGCACTGTCTTTCCAGGGAGCTACCAGTTCACTGAGATCTCGCCTCTCAGAGGGAGCTACAATGGCCAGGGCCCTGCTCCCTCTCCGCAGAGCCGCAGGGGAGGGATAAGCAGTGACCACTAATGCACACAACTCAATGCTGTGTTCAGCTAACGTGTTTCATGGGGGCAATCACTGCCTGGGCTGGCAAGCCTTACTTTCGGGAATGCATTAGGATGCTCCTGAGCAGGTGTGCTGCCCAGGGCCAGAGCAGGGACCCGAGACAGTTTTCTCCGGCCCATGGGAATTGCCGGTGGGCAGAAGAGCCCAGAGCCAAGCTGGGTCTGGGACAGTGCACAGGAGAGGGGAGATACCCCCCAGCCAGCACCCAAAGCAGGACTAGCAGTCCACATTCCTGAGACATACAGCCTGATATGCCACTGGCTCCAAAGAAAGCAGAGCTTATGACAAGAATACTCTCATGGACACATAATATTAATGTCATCCAGAGTCTGGCTAAGAGGGGAATGGAAGGAATTCCTGAAGAAATGCAGACAGCCCCTCTCCTGACGGGACTCTCCAGCCCCACACATCAGGCCAGAACCGCCTGTTATCAGGCTGCATTTCCCACTGAAAGGAGGAAGCAGGAATGAAAGGCACTTTTCCTCACTGTTAAAAGTTTACGCGAGTGATTTATGGGTCAGAAAAATTAGCAAGTCTGTCACTGAGTGCTCCATACAGCAGTGTTACATGGCTGCTGACCAGAAATGCCAAGACCCATTAGGTGGAAGCAAAGGGCAGCACGACGGAAAGTTAAAGATGTTTTTTGCCCATTTAATTAATTAGTCAGGTCTTTTTTCCATCCCCTGCAGCCTTCGTTAATGTAACATTGAAATGAAGGAATATTAACAATTCAGACAACACATTAATATTAACACAACACCTGCAAAATGCAAATGTAAGTCCATTAGGTAAACAGATGATCTTAAGCCATTGAGGCAGAAATAACATTCTGACATTTCCTAGCATGAATATCCTGCAGAGATACTGTCCATCACTTCTGCTCCATTATAAAGCCATGACCCCTTGTACGTAGGGCGCTCCTCATTTGTTAGTAGTCCCTGAAAGGATGAGAAAAACTTACATTTCCATTAAGACATTTGCCAGTTTCATATGGAAGGTGTCTGACTAGAGCCATGTCATGAACCAGAAAGATCAAAAGGGATTTTTAAAAGGATTTTGACTCTGTGCTAGCAAGGGATGGAGATAAAACCTAAAGCTGATAGCTTGTAAATATTAACCTACACTTGGGATCACTCCAGAACCTGAGCTTTCTGTTACGGTGGTTTAATCTAAGACAAGTTTTCAGTAAGGGAGAAACAAACAGTTAATCACCCAGAGAACTGATAGTGCCGTAGGGAGTCACAGACTGCTAGAACCAGTCCTCCTGTACCACGTTCCCCACCATGCTCTCCCAGACGTTCCCGCTGAGGAGACATTCACACCCCGTGTGCATTTCTACCTTCAGTCTTTGGCTTTGGTTTTTCCCAGCTTACCTGGCATTGAAGAGTTGATTACTCCCAAAGCAGGAGACAAACTGATGGGATGGACAAGGGGGAAATAAAGAAAGGATGAACATCCCAGACTAGAAGCTTACTCTGAGATGGCCAACGACTGGGGAGAACATCCATCTACCAACCAGGATGTGACCCAGGGACAAACAAGCAGGAGCCTGCAGAAGCTCATGAAGAGATGAACAATAAAAGCTAGCCAAAAAAGCTTAAAAGACCAAAACCATGGAAAGTAATCTAAATAATCTGGCAGCCAAAGGCAGTGGTGGCACAACAACCCAACATGTACCCCCTGATGTTCATGAAGTGAAAGCCAGGCAGTAACTTGCTAAGTAATGCCCTCTTTTGCTGCAGGTCTCTGGTCCAACCTCCTGCTCAATGCAGGATAACTTTGAAATTGGATTGGTTGGCCTCTTCCAGTTGAGTTCTAGCAATCTCCAATGTCAACTATCTCACAGCCCCTCCGGGTCCCTTTCCAGTCCTTAACCACGCTCATAAGTGTTGTTTAGGCTCACAGGAGGAGACCTCCAGGAGGAGCAATCACCCGGACGGGCCAGCTTTTAGCAAGGGCCTTGCCGGAGGAGGATTGCTCAGGAGAAACTGGCTGCAGATCAAGGGAATTAGAGCAACCACCAGGACCACTGGTTCTGAGAAGATCCATGTCAGGAAAACACATTCAACCTAGCAAGGTCCCCAGTGGACAACACCCCAGTGCAGCTGCTCCCTGGTTGTGGGACGCTCTGCTGGGGGTGCTTTCCAGGCAGGGCTGTGGCCGTGGAGCAGGGCTCACAATGCTGTCCATCACCACTCCAGTTCAGCCTCAGATTTGCAGTTGTAGCGCGGAGTGTGGGCAGGTTAAGGGGAATAGTTGTATCAATACAGAGTGAGGGATCCAGCTGGCTCCGGCTGTATTATTCTTGGTCTGAAATGATTGTGAAGCACAACACATGAACCTTCTGGTTACCAGGACTTTCAAAGACATGGAAACCCTAGGGGGAGGGGAGCACGGTATGGGGGACATGGACAGCAGATCGGGGTTAAAACAACCAATAAAAGTTGGCAAGGGGATGAAAGGGAAATGGGCAACACAGCATTCGGGGGTGATGTTTTCTAAATAGGGACCACTGAAATACTCTGCATAACTTCTGTTTTCAGGCAGCCTCTTGGCAGATTAAAACGTCCCAGAAGGTTTTATACCCAGCTCCTACAATCTTAAACTAAATATTAGGTGAGAAAAACATGCTTCTAAAGAAAAGTCAGGCATAGCCCTGAGTGAAAAACAATGAGCAGGAGAACGAACATATCAGGTTTACTGAATATACAATCAACAACAGCTTGCTTTCCCAAAAATAAAGCCAAGGGAATGAAATGCAAAGAGATGAGCAGGATGGAAAAGCTGCAGGAAATTTAGGCAGTCTCCCCCCATCCCACGTCTCCCCCAGGCATGACTCTCACCCTGCCTGGCCTCAGCGGGCAGGCTTGGAGCTACACCGTAAATTCCTGAGAGTGCCTTACCCCCTCTGCAGCGGGACAGACTCAAGGTACAATAGGTCTTTTCCATCTGTAACTTCTCTCTCTTGACTTTTATGCGCATCGATTCAAAAGCTATTTGATTTACTGGCGTAGGGGTTGTGAAGTCTGGCTTGGTCTAAGGACAGCTTGAGGTTAAAGGCAGCAATGCAATTTCACCACCCCGTCCATTACAAGAAAATGTTCAGTTCTGGATTTATAGTCATGTTCCCACACACTCCCCCCAGCGAGCCCACACATCACGGCAGGCTGAAATTAGCCTCATTTATGCAATGGGATCGAGAAGAAATGGCTAAACATCCCACCAGAGTTCGGCACACAATGGAGAAACCCAAGCGGCATGGGAGCGGGTGTTGAACGGCACACTTGCTGTCAGAGAGGAGGGCACACAGTTGTGGTGACAGAGGGCTGTTTGTCTCCAGCTGGAGCTACTTACAGACAGATGGACAGATGAAGATAGATGAGGTCGTTTCAATGAGACCATAACAGGTAAGGATGGGTGGCATGGGACCTATTGCTGTAAGCAAGGAAGAATCATATCCCTAAAGCCCAGAGATGGATATGATGACTCTCCAGAGCTGGATTAGTAAGAAAGGACTTTGTTTCACATCGTAGTCCCTCTGCTGAGATCGTATAAAAGAGACAACAAGCTCTGTTCACACTGAGGTCTGCAAAACCTCACACACTGCTGGGTGAAGGTAGCAAAAGTCTCAGTCCCTGGCTGTCACAGCCAGTGAGCTAATCTGGTTAGTCCTGCTCTGTTCCTCCACTGACTTTTATGGGTCCCTCAGCTGCATCTAAGAGCAGAGGAACCAAAGCTAAATCCACCATGATACCCTGAAACTGCTCCTTTGGACCAGGGTTTTACTAGATCAAGGAAAGTTTGGTTAAAACGAAGACCCAGGTGTGAAGAAGAAGAAGTCTTGCAATGTTACCTTCCAGGCTCTGAACTGGGAGCTACAACCAGAGTTCAGCAGCACAGACCAACCTCCTGAAAAAATCTACCATCACCAAAAAGCAGACACACAGATCTGTCAGCACATTGGTGCTGCTGAAACCAACAGATCTCAGCACTGGATCATGGTAAGATTTGCAACACTGTCATCTTGCAGAGCCTTGGCAGTGCCTTTTAATCTTTGGAAAAGGAGCATTTCAGGCATCAGTTCTTGCCTTTGCATATGAGTGTTGCAAAGCCAAAACAACAACCTCTCTTGGAGCACGGGGCATATCCTAAGATGCCCTGGAGCTTTCTTGTCCTACAGACATTGAGTAGTAATCTCCAAATGACAAAACAGAAATAAAACCATATATCCTCATGTTTTGGTGAGCCTCCAGACCAGGCCTGACAGATACCTGGCTCTGGATGCTGCATCTCTCAGACTGCTTAACCCTTGAATGAACAGGGTAGCTCTGTACATTTACAAGAAGGAAGCACAACATTAAATCTGCCTTTTGTTTCTAAATCACCATCCTGGATTGGATGCCAATGCCCATCCCATTTCCCAGTGCCCGAATCTGTCAGTCCACATTGGGCATCACCAGGACAAGTCACCACCTGCAAGGACCCTGCTGTTGGAAGTGCAACTGTGGCTCCAGCCCTGGCACAGAAGGACCTCAGTGGTTGGACCTCTTATGGTGGTTGGACCCCAACAAGCCATATTCCTTTGGGGCAATCCAGTTTGTCATGCCTTCATACTTGGCAGTCAAATATGAATGACTTGGGTCCCAGACCTCTGTTCGACCACCAGATCTACATGCTGGGTCAACCATTTGCAAATCTGAGAATGCCAGTCTCCTTCAACAGCCCATGTGGCTGGGGTGCACTGCAACTTCCAAGCTCAGACTAAGCAGAGAGCTCCCTTGTCCTTCCCAAGCTCAGAAAATACTGTGGGATGGGAGAAGAGCAAGCGGCCATGATGACTACTGCCTCCCAGTAGGTCCCTGATGCTCTGGTCACACAGGTGGGAACATATCGAGGTCACTTGGGGAAGGCAAATGCAGTGCCATGTCTTTCCTGGAGTCTGACACCAAAATAGCTGCCCAGCCCTCTACCAAGAGTTATTCAATAACATCAGAGTAGAAGCTTTGGGAGCTTCCTCCAGCTGATCAACCTGTTAAAGCTGGACAGACAGGGAGAAGGCCAGTGAAGCTCCATCAAATGCCCTTCACTGACCAGTTTCAGCAGGGGACAAAACCACTCAGAACCACTGCCTGCAGCAGCAACGTGACTGTGTCAAGAGGTGTTAAGAGAAAGGGGACACATGTTAGTTAAAACAGACAATCCAAGTCCCCAGGAAAGGGCAGGGATTACGCGAACCTGGTAACCCACCACAGGGGGTACAACAGCTTCTGTTATTGCTCACATTTCATGTGCTCACTTACTGCTATCTGGACAGACAGACACCAGCAACTTCTGTGAATGCTCGTGGGAGCGTGTCCCTCCGCAGCAGGAGCGGTACCAACCCCATTTCAGCCTGAGCTTGCTCCATAACACACTGAGATAGATCCCATATGGAAAGGAAGCAGTTCAGGAGCGATGCATGGATGGGCTGAATGTCAAGGCATGGGAAATACAGCTTATGGTACGTGCAATCCAGGCACATTATACCCTATTTGAAAGCCACTCTCCCATTGTTATTTAACATCCTGCAAGTTTCAGCCAGAGACGCAGTCTCCCATCCGCGCCCCGAACTGGCCTGGGAATGGCTGGGAAGAAAAAAGGGAGCTTGAAATGAACTGTGGAAAGATTTAAGTGCTCTAACTGCTGCTTTCCAATACAATTTTCCACTTGGGGCAGGGGAAGGGAAGGAGGAGAGCCTGACAGCAGTTTAGAGCCAGTCACAATTGTGACAGGTTCTTCTTTTCCATTTCCAACCAGCTCACAGGCAGAAGGAGCACTTTAACCTCCATTAATTATCACAGCCTTATTCCAGCCCAGGGTTTCAGAGCAGCAGTGGAAAACTCTTAGGACCAGTTAGGAGCAGGTCCTGCCTCAAATTGTGCTATTCAGCTCAGTGCAGTAAAACTCTGTCATTCATGGAAGCAAGAGCTACTGCAACTCTTCCTATAGTACCTTAGTTTGCAGCTAAGGGCATCTCCCATAGGCAGCACCACTACTGCCAGAGAAGAGGATCACACAAACGACTTCTTGCACTCCAGATTCTGAGAACAGGTTAACAGCTATTTAACAGACAGATCTGTTGTACAACCAAGCCGTACACACACAAAAAACGGAGCTTAACAGAGAAATACATCACTTCAGAGACTCCTGCTGTAAGTCTATCACCACGTGAAGTTTATTGCATTTATCAGTACTGATCATTGGACATGCAGCTTGAAAGTGTGCATGTGGTGTTTAGGAAGACACAGACAGCTTGAATACACACAGCCCTCATATAATTGGGGCAAAATTATTATGAAATATTGCTATGTGGTTTCTCCCACTGCTTGGCTTCATTAGAAACTATCAAAGATCATTACAAAAAAATAGCCATAACTGAGATGTGCCTGTGCAGGGACTAAGCATGCCCTAGCTCAGCATTTCAGCCCACGCCGCCCCGTGTCCCTTCCTGCTCCGCTGCCGACAGGGCTGATCCACCATTAGCTGGTCTTCCCTGCTGAGACCCAGCCCCTGCTCCCACCCACTCCCAGCACCCGGCTGCAGGTACCATCCCTTCATGCTCAGTGATGACGAGATGCATCATTCTCCCTTCCCCGGTGACACAAGGCCTTTGCAGAGCTGCCCCCTCTGACACTCGTGGCTTGCAAGCCACTCACAGGTATTTTTAGGATTACCCTTTGGCACTGAATAACGAAAGGAGGGAGATGCTGCTGCTGGACGCAGCCAGACCGCTTCCCAGCTGCCGCGCAGTCACACCAGGAGATGCTGGTGAGCAGCTGTCTCAGGGTTCAGGTGCTTCGTGGCTCTGAGCCAAAAACAAGCCCAGCCACAAGCAAGGCAGTCGTTTCCCCACCTTCACTGCCTGAAACAGCTGATGGCTCCAACCGTGGCAAATTTACCAGTATACAGCAGGTAAGGAGCAAGGCGGTGTGCCTGCCTGTGCGCAGACATGTCCTAAAGGAGGGAGCAGGACTGGCTGCAAATTCAAATTTAGAGTGACTGGGACATACTGTGCCAGGATGCTGAGGTTCACACAGCAGCAGCCATCAGCAGCTCCGCATTCAGCTCTGAGTCACACAGGAACCAGCCTGGGGAGCAATTACTGGTGTACAAATGCTCTTGAGCTGCAACAAAAGGACCGCGAGGAGCTTCCCATCAAAAACCCTTGAAGCCTTTATCTCCCCCACTTAGGCTTGGGAGGATACTTCTTGCTGCTTAGACAAGCGAAGCCTCAGCAGACCATCTGTTGGGGGGGGCCGAGATGCTGGAGGGGAAGCGTCCAGTGACGAGAATCAGGGGTGAGCAGCAGCCGCCGCGACACAGCAGGTTCGCCCTGCCAGCATCACCCTGCTCCCCTGCCAGCACTTGTGACTGCAGGAACTACGCTCTGTTACGAACAAGCTGTTCCTCTAATTCAGCCCCCCTGACTCCTCTGTTAAAGAAGATTTTCCTGAAATTGCCTGGGGCTTTGACTAGCCAAATACACTTTTACATCTGACTTCAGTCCTCTAGCTGCCACTGCACCACTCCCTGCAAGCCCACCCTGTGCTATTGGGAGCCACAGGGCAGGAGGAAACCCCTGAACCACAGCCTGCTCCAAAAACCAGGTCTGCAGCACTAACAAGCTCCCCACACCTCGATCCTTCCCCCGCATCCTCGCACACACACGAGCTTTTTATTCTAGCAACCCCATAGACCACCCTAGGACTAGGGTAGTCTACATAACAGCAAGCACACGCCTAGATGTTCATTTTGTATGTGCTGACAGTCTCACTTTAATCCTACTTTCCCCATTTAAGGTGTTAATGGGAACCTTGATGCATTTCAGAGGGAACGCGCACGGATAGAAGATAGATGCGTGAGTCTAAAACCCTGCTCCCAGATTTCATATCAAGTGCCGGATTTGTTTATATCCATATGATATAATCTCCATAAAAGCAATCAACCACCACTGAAAGGAGATGTTTCAATATCTGCACAGCCTTCACACAGACTAGGCATTAGGTTTGCTTTTATGATGCAGAATAATATAATGGATTCCTTCCACAAGTTCCCAAATGTTGTTATTAAGTATTGCTTCTCTAATAAAATATGCTGCAACATACAGTAGTACATGATGTGGCATTTACACAAGTCTTTTCTCTATATAGGACTTGCTGGCTTTTAAACAAATCTGTCTCCTATACGCTACAGAAGCACAAGATGAGTAATTATGTTCTCTGCTTAATAATGTTTTTGCACTGGCCAATTTAACAGCTAATCTCCACAAACCTCTGAGATAGTCCCCCAGCAGCTACATTTGCATGTTGTAATCAAGTCTTGCTATTAAATCATACTTTCCAACAATAGCTGAGCTGTCAACTACAAGCAGTGGCTCTCGCGCTGGCACCGTGCAGGCGAAAGCCCTGGATAAACATGCACAAAGCCACACCGCTCTGCCAGCTAAGAGAGCATCCCTTTGTACTTTTGGGAGCTCGGAGATGGCTGCACCTACCATGGATCTCAGGACAAGCATCCTTCGTCTCTCTCTGCTTTCTGGAGCAGCCAGTCAGCTTGCAGGTTGTTTTCTCCAGGCCTGCATGCTGCAGTGGTGCAAAGCCAAACTGGTTTGGCTGTTGTGCTCTGTCTTACTCCTCAGGTTGCTTTCTACGGTGTCCTTGAAAAATTGAGCACTCCAGGTGCAACAGAGAGATCCCTTCATTGCAAAGGTTCGCCCCCCTTGGCTGTGTGGGCAGAACAACTTGTGGAGCCGTGCCGTGAATCAGAGCACTGCACCCTTCAGGGTTAACTACCCTCCTTGAAAATACCCTGCCCAATTTTCCGGTTTCTTTGCTGTCCTTGTTGATCACAGTACAGCATGAAGATGCGGCTGGGAGAGAGGGCAGGCCAGCACTCATTCAGTTAAGTGTCCCTGTTAATGTGTCATCATATTTTGGCTGTGGAGCCTGGGAACGGCTCGTACGACACACAGCACAAAGCAGATGTTCGATCTTCCTCTGCTGGCTTCTAGCAGGGACTGATCCCCTGCTCCTCACTGTCCCATTCACCCTCCCAAAAACTCATCCCCAAAGAGACCCATAAACCTCAGCTTAGCTTAGCACCATACTCCTGCTCCTGTGCATTCACTGAAGCAACATGTCCCTTCTCCTCTGCTGTCCTGTGACCTCAGTTTTCTCTTGATGGGGATAGGGACTGCGAAGATCTGAGTGACCCAAGTGCATCTGTCAAATAACTGCACCAGGAGGCAATTCCTATGAATTCCCTGCAGCCAACATCACTACACTGGTCCAGGCTGTTATCGGTGCCGAAGACTCTTGCTCTGAGCCAGATTCTGCCCCTCTGCACTCCCCTGCAGCATGCTGCAAATGTGCAATAAATAGCAGAGCCCTTGTTGAATTCTGCCTTTTGCAGTAGCTGTACCACAAGGCAGAGTTTCAACACAGCAATGCAGATCAGCTGCAGCCTGGCCGCATGGATGATGCCTTTCTGTCCTAATGATTCTTCCTACGCATTAGCATGACATTTATTTCTACCTTGCCCTGTACCTCCCATTTATCCAGAAATCTGACAAGCTCTCCTTCCTTTTAACACGGAGGCAGAGGGAAAGGAGAATTTCTTGCTGAAATCGGCTCACTCTGCGCAAGTTGACAGATCAATCCAGATTCAGTCTGTCTCGCTAATTGTTGGGGGCTGGAACTGACTCCGGGCTGGCCCAGCTGGGAGCGAGCGTGCGAGCACAGGCAGCCTGCTCCCAGCCTCTCCTGCTTTACGCTGCAAACAAGTTACACCAGATCTGTTTGAATATGGTGGACCCTGCCTGCTCCCCTGTAACCTGGACACTTGTGCCCATCCCCATGTCGCCAGGCAAGTGGCACCGCACCAGACAGTGCTTGTCTGGCAGCGAGACTGCAAATGACCACTGAGCATAAATAAAGCATGAAAACCTCATTAATAAGATGACTTCTCCAACAGGTGCCCTGTTTTACTGCAACAGAGCTGCCTCCCCACCTCCCTAGGTCCTATTTGACCACAAAGTCCTTCCCAGGGGTACTTCCAGTGGGGACAAGCCAGTGTGGCCTTTCTTATCTGCCAGGACAACTGCATGTGTAGCTGCTCGCTAACCTGATTATGTTGAGATGAGTAGGGTTTGCATCAACTCTTTTACTAAATCAAGCTTTTCAACCTGGACTGTCTGAGCCAAATGCAGTTATGCCAGGGATGCAACACATACAAGAGCTCTGCCAGGGCTGGCTTTCACCAGGGGGAGGTGATGAGCAGTCAGCATGTTGGTCTCTGCTCAGCTCAGTTGCAGGTGGAAAGAAATACCTACCAGCAGCCCAGAAGAAGGCAAGACCTCTGCTGAACAAGGCAGGAGTGAGCAGCAATCTGATCAGTGAGAGATACTCAGTAACAGTTAATCACTGCTGTGTTCAAGCGTCAAAGTTAACAGACGAGCAGGAAGGCAGAGAGCAAGGAGAGAAGGACGGGAAGCGGGGGACACCGAGTTGCTCAGCTCATGAGACCAGTGCCAAGAGTAGCACAGCCCCACAGAAGCAATAAAGCCACACAAGACCTTACCCAGGTTAAAACCCAGGCTGAGCCCTGCACTGCCTGCGGGCAGGCAGGCCTGCCCGTACCAGCCAAATGAAGTGTGGCAGGTAATCGCGCCCAAGGCAGCAGAGCTGAACCACCCCTCTTTGCAGTAACTGAGACTTGAGTGGAAACGATAAAAGTCCGCTTTCCTCTATTCCCTCCTGTTTGATGATCACAAAGTGCTTTATAAATGCTAATTAAAAAAGTCCCAGAGGACTCTTGCTCTTTTCTGCTTTACAGATGGCGGTGGAGCAGAGACAGACGACATGACTTGCCAGAGACCATGTAAGGGACAGCCTCTGAGTTGCGAGCTGACCCTGGACCTCCTGCCCTGCGTGTGGTGACCTGGTGAGGTCCACTCCAGTGGAGTCACCAGAAAACAGGACATTTCCAGAAAGATCAACGGAGGCAGAAAACTTGCAGGACATCTTGGCCAATAATGATGCTGCTCATTTAAGGGTGCTTCTGCTCATCAGCCCCATTTTAAATGAAGGCAAGTGAAAGACACGAAATTTAAGATGTTCAAAGCTGATCTGAGGAATTTAGAACCATCTCCCATAAAAATTAATGGAAACATTAATGCAAAGTACACTCAGGTCCTCAAGCAGGTTCTTTCCAAGCAAGATCTTTCCATTAACTTGAAAGGAAGTTGTGCCCAAATCCTCTTACATTGCTGGGAACATCTCAGATGATACAGGCAAAGCCAGGTTACAAATCCATTAGGCTCCAGATCGACTAATGCATGGCAAATTGAAAGAGGTGAAAGTGCTAAGCTGTAACAGGAACCCCACCCAGGTTGACCTTGACACTGTGGGGAGCTGAGCACACAAAATGTGCTTGTGATTCGAAGCTCCTTTTTTTGATGGAGAAGGAGCAGGGAGGTGTGGAGGGAACAGAGTCCGTTGTCAGACTGATTTAGCTGCTCTGAACTGTGGAAAAACAGTTGAAAAAGAAGCAAGACCTAGAGCAAAGCACGGCAGTAGCAGAACTGCTCACCATTGCTGCTTAGGAGGGGGTAAGGAGAGATGCTTCCTCTCTCACCTTCTGACTTGCAAGGACATAATTTCAAGCACTGAATGCCCAGCTCAGCAGAGTACATGGAGATGTGGCAGGACTCAAAGCAAATGCCCTGTTCTTCCAGACCCAGCAGCTGGCAAAACCTAGCTTTGCAAAGAAGTGGGCGGTGTCAATGCAAAGCTGATCCTTTACATTAACACAGAGCAATGTGCCAGGAATTTAAGACTGGGAGGATTATTCCAGCAGCTGACCTCCTGTGCCTGGAGGGCTTCAGGTAGCTACTGCTCCGTTAAATCCACTGACTTGTAGGGTCTAAAACACCTTCCAGAAATGCGCTTGTCCTTGAGAGATGGAGAATTCCCTGGCCTTCTCTTGGGACATGTTGCCAGTGGTTAATCTCTCTTGCCTTTCAAATGCGTGCTTTATTTCTAGTCTGAATGCTTCAGCTTTCAGCCAGTAGCTCTTTATGAGAGAGCAATCCCAGCTGGCTGAAAATCCACCCGGTTACTCCAGCTTACATTGTCGATCCCCTGGGGAACGAAGGTACTTAGTGCTGAACAGACCGTAAAGGTCCTGCCCATGGCAAACTGAAAGACCTCGCTCTCTCCAGGCAGAAAGCACAGATCAAACAGCAGGTTGGTGAGCAGGACTGGAAGGTCTATCTCCAAGCAGAGCACCCTTCATCACCGCCAGCACAACACATGCTCTGAGTACTCAGCATCCCCTTCATCATCTTTGGTGTTACTCCACTGCCTGCCACTGCATACAACTTTCCACCGTTAGTTTGTACCTAAAGCACACCCTAACAGAGCAAAAGAAGGTGGCACATGCACTTGCCCGCCCGTGCCAGTGCTCCCTGCTTGTAACATCACAGAGTGGACAGCAAAACCTATACCCGGCAGAGAAGTTGCTCTGTACCATGACTATACATTCAAGGACACAGAGACTAAGCCAAAACAAGGACTCCTTTTCCATATTTGTTATGAAAAAGTATGCCTAGAAATCCTGCTCGGAGAGGGATGGCTAGGGGGTCTGGAGATTTTCTAGCCAGATCTCAGCTCAGGAGAGGGCCTTCCTGGACACATAATCAATCCAGCGACTTGGGTTCAAGGTGAAATTGAGAGGTGCTTCTTGTGGAAGGAGGATTATTCACTCTTTCCCATGTCAGACCTGTCCTCTCCCATGTACCTAAGGGCTAATCAGAGACTCGTCTGATTCAGGGCTACTAAGAAAACTCAGGTCCATAGGTTAGTAATTCTAGTCCAGATATAGCTCACTGCCTTTGGCATTAGTCAGACATATATAGGCCAGGGAAACCGTGCTGAAATGCTGCTGAGGGCTTCAAAACATATTGTTAAGCAATAAAGGTATGAAAACAGATCTCCAGGGATGATACATGGAGACAGCATCTCTGACTCAACTACAATTGCAGCTGATTTTCTCACCTACTTGAATACTGCCACCGAATACCCAGACATCTAACACTGACACAAGGAAGTTTTACAGCTCCTCCCCAAGTGAACACTCTGAAACAGGTAAGACGACAAACTCCCCTGATTCAACCCAGGGAGAGTACAGAGGTCGCGCACTCAGATGGGTTTAAGAGCCCAGTCCTTCCTCTCCCTTGAGGGTGGGAGCACACACTGACTGTTCTGGTAACCCCATGAGGACTTAGAGAGAGATCTGCTAGTCGATGTGGGATATTGTGTAGGACACCAAAGAAAGCCTCAAACGTTCATTTGGAAGGGGTCAGGTCATCTTCAAATCCCATCTGCTTGCTCAGGGGAAAGGCAGGTTTCCTTGATCACCTTTTCCACTTGCAGCCCCCACACGGCACCGACACTCCAAGGAGTTGGCAGTTACTATTTCTACAGCACTGACGGATTGGAAACCTGTTATTAAGCAGCAGTGTGGCAGGAGGAGGCAGGTCTGTGTCAAGAAAAGCAGCTAAGTAGTACCTGGGCAGAGCCTTTTGCAAGAGCCCTTCTTCCTCACCTAGAAATGGCCAAAGGGTCTTTGGCTCCTCAAAGTCTCAAGTGACAAAGGCTATTTTGCAGCATATGTCCCAGCAGCCTTTGGTTGTGGCATACAGAAAACCAAACTCATGCCTTAGGCAGGAAGGATTACATATCTTTTTAAGTTTTAAAGGTCAACCTCCAGACTTATTCTCCTGGACAATTTACCCAACACTGAACCAATGCCAAAACCAGGAGGACTGGTTTATCTCTGCATACGTTGACAGAATAATTCACCAGCCTTGCCTGGCCAACTCCAATGCTTACCCTTTGGCAGGTGAAGGATATGCATCACCTGTTGACTTGGGTAAAGTTCAGTGCCCATAAGTCAAATAAAAATCGAGACACGGTATCATAAGAAAAACTCCAACCTGCTTAGTCTTCTCTTTTGTAGAGTGTATCTTCTGGGCAGTGCTAACTCATGCCCGGGCTCATATTTTGCTTCCAATCGCATTCTCATCCACATAGGTACCCCTTCCACCAGAGCTCAGTAGTGTTTTAAGGCCAGGGGAGGCTGGCTTAGTCTCAGACCCAGGGGCTGGTTACAATGAAAGTGGTGGTATTCCTAATGAAAACACAGGCTTACTTACCCCAACTGCCTATGATGCTTTCCTGTGACCTCCAAAGGCAGATAAACCCTCCCACAGCTCACCTGGAGAGTCACAGGGCAGCTGAGCTACCTGCAATCCAACAAGACTCGGGCAATGCTTGCAGAAACAGAACTGCAGTGCAGCAGGACATGCCTCGTTCCAGCTAAGCCACCTTGTCCAACAGGGCACCCTAAAGTGAAAATCTCACCCTGGAGAATTTGACATTGGCTGGCAGATCCATTTCTGGAAATGGAATTAATTTTATTTTGATCTGAAATCTAAACAAGGCATTTCATAAGCTTCAGGTGAATAACTGCTACTAGAGAGCATCCATCCAAGCCTGTGATGTCAAGGGACTACATGTATATGGATTTCCCCCATGAAATCCCAGTCTGCCAGGCAAGACAAACAAGAGGAGATGCCACCTTCAGAGACTTCTGGCCACGCAGGTCAAAGTAGGGCAGAGCACATATTTGCTGGTCACTAACCAGAAAATCAGATGCCGTTAGGGGAGATGACCACCTCCTTTACACCAGTATAAGCAGTGCTGCGTCACTGGGATGCATGCCGTGAAACAGCCATGTAATAAGGCAGGTCAGGCACCCAGTGACTGTGTGAGCTGTGCAGCAGCTCCTTGTACAAACAACCCACTCTGTGAGCCTCAATTTCTCACAAGAAACAAAACACACTACAGTAAAACTGCCAGCTCACTGCAAAGCAACCAGATCCATGCTGAAGTCCAACATGAGCTGTACACCTGGGAAGCACATCTGAAAACAAATCAGTTATGCTGTGTCAGCTGGTTTACATATTTTGTTCCTAGCACTCCCAGTCAACAGCTCTCCTAGCAAAAAAGAATAAACCCCAAACAATTTTGTTTTGCTCTATTCAGAAAAATAACCCCCCCCCAAGCCTCCACCCAAGCTCTGTTTACACCAAACCTGCTGCAGCCCTGAATGGTAGCAATAAATGGAGTGAGCTAATGTGTTAGTGACAAATAACCCGTTCAAACAATTCAAGCATAATTATAGGCTGGCTCTCCTGATGTAACATTGGGTACATCACTGCAGATATTACATTCACCTTATGAAAAGATTGCACAAAGGAGCTCAATTGGTAACCCAAACAGCATTATATATCACTAGTCTGTCAGCATCAGGAGTGCATGCACCCTGGCATTTGAAGTCCTGGTGTTTTAAGTGATAATCCAATGTACCAGGCATCATTGATCTCTATATAAAAGGGGGCACCAGTTTTCCTTTCAACTGGAGCTATTTTTCACTTCTCATCCTGAAGAGTTGTGTGGTGCTGCCCGCAAGTGGCTACACTGCACAGCAGCTCTATCTGTAGTACTCTGGGTCCCTGGAGAGAAAAAAATGATCAATACTCTAATGCTGCTTTTGTAAGAGGTCTCTAAGTGCTTCCATGCGAGATGCTGCTCCTCTGGGTTCAGAAATTACTCTGAAGAAAACATGAAAGCCCCCACTGCAAATTCATAATCCTGACACAAACCCCAGCTGCAGCAAGGAATTAAAATGAAATTCATTGGCGAACTGCAAGCTGGTCTATCGGCAAAGGCGGCGTCTGTGACGTGAGGAAAGGACCTACAAAAGAGACCAATACCTGGAGGCTAAGGGAGCAGGAAAACCATGTTAGAGGAGAACCAGCTGAGGACAAGGAAGTGTCACAATGCCCTGCAAATACGGCCCACGTAACAGGATGAATCTTGACAGGGATTTATAGCTCCTCGGTGGGTCTGGGATGACAGGAACACTGAGCACTGCATCATCTGAGAAAGGTGACAGTAATCAGAGAGTCTTGGGAGGAAGACAAAGGCATTTGAAGGGTCAGACTTGCTGTGGGCAGGTGAGCAGAGCCTAGGAGGTCTCCAGAGAAGTGTCTGGATAGTGACAGTGAACACAGAAAACAGATTGAATCTTCTATTTCTTGGATGCAGCCAAAAGACACAAAACTTCTCACAATTAATTTCTTCCAGAGGGATTCAAGTTGGCTTTGGCTCTTCCTACACTTGGGCTGGAAGAAGTCTTTCATGATCATCTGTAACCTTTTTTGACCTAATCCTGCTTGCTGCCTGGCAGCCCACAAGAGTAGGATCAGCCGCGCCATGCAGGCAGGCTTCAGAGTGGGCAGCCGGCGCTTCCTCAGCACAGCCGGTATCATATTCCTAGATCGTGGACCGGTGAGTGCGTGTTGTAAGATGGGATTCATGAGCCATGGTGGATGCGAATGGCCTTGATGGTCTTTTACTGCTTGGCTGGGTTTTGCAATTGGATCCTGTGCAGGGCCAGAGAAACCCAGCCTGCGCAGGAGGCAGCGGCAGAAAGCCAGTCCCACCCTCAACACCCGACTTGTGCCGCAGTCACACCGTGGGACGGCTGGCTGGGCTGTCCTCTCCTGGATGTGACTTCTCTGGGGCCATGTGAAGGCTGAAAATATATTTCTGTTCTGAATGTCACCCAGCACACGTCACTGGCTGTCCCCGTGGCACGGCACAGCGCTCCCATCGCAGGACAGCCTTCCTGCAGCAGCCCGGTGCAGCAGCCCAGTGCTCTGTCGATTATACTGACTGATCCCCATTAGGGAGAATTTAAGTGACATGGCTTAAAAATGAGAAAGCAGACTGCTTGCTTCTGCGTGAGGTCAAGTCATTTCCTCTGGGGCCAGGAAGGACCGAAGGGCTGGGAAGGACTGGCAGCCAAGGGGAGGAAAGTGTCTGGGTCAGGGGAAAAGGGGAGAAGTGATGTCCCCTGGTCTCACCCCTGTGACCGCAGGGGCAGTGACAGCCTCTCTCCTCCATACAGCTCCAAGCACAGCACTTGGATCACTACTGGGACTATCAAGTGCCATCAGATACCAATATGTTACAGCAGGGGGTGGAGGGGCGAGCAGCTGGCTGCTCAGCACCTCTTCTGCTCTCAGTCCAAGGCTCCCAAGGCTCTGCTGAGTCCGGTCTCCCCAAAGTGCTTAGCACCCAGGGTGCGATAGCGGAGCGGGCACCTGGTGAGCATTGTGCCCGTGAACGCTGCTGCAGGCAGGCAGGCAACAGGAAGCTTCCAGGAGCAGGCAAAAATTCCTTGGCAGGGTTTTATCATTTTAAAGGGAACAAATTCTAATTGATTGCCCTTGTAAGAGCCTGCATGGTACTTGCACTTCTAGCCTAAGCAATAGAAATTCTAATTGCTCTGGTAATTACAATTTCAGCAATGCTGCAGTCCTTTGTTCTGAGAGCGGGAGGCCAATATCCGCTGTTCTCCGGTGGCCCCGTCTGGCTGCAGCTTGGAACAGCATTTGCCACTTGGAGGGGAAGGGACACTCCTCCGGTGACCAGGGTGGCACGGAGCCTCGCCACGCACAGCCCTGCTCACACAGATCTCCGGGGTACCGGGCACACTTCCCAGGTCGGAATGGGTTCCCATCAACCGGGATCACCTCCGCTTCCTCCTGTTAAAGCTGCTGCTGCTCGAGAGCTTCACACACTTGCGCTCCCGCCGTGAGTCTGTCCCCCGTGCGGGTCCCAGCCCCGACGCTCTGCCAAGGACGCTGGGCTCCGGGGTGCATACTTCCAGTCTTTCCCATGCACAAGCTTGCAGAGATCCACAGCGTATCGCCAGTATTTCTCCTCTGGGCTGTTAACAGCTCCAAAACATGGTGCAGACACAAATGTTATGTTGCTTTAACTTCTAGATACATGTTTGGAAGAATGCAGAAGAGCTGTTATCCCCTTGGGTCCTGATGAGTACCGTCAAAGCCTGACTAGGCTTTGGAGAACACAAGGCCTACAATTTACCCTGGGAAATAGCTAAGGAAAAATTATCACGACAACTGCCATGCTATTGTACAGATAACAAATTAACCCTATAAAAGGCCCAGTGCTTGAGAAGTACACTCTGCTTGGCTGAGCAGGAGCCGCGTCCAGTGCTTCACTACACTATTCAAATGCAATGCTCTGTTGCCTATAAAGCTGCAGTGCACGTGGGCTCCTCCATAATCACCCAGGGAACAACCAGAGCTGAGCACACGTTTGGCTCAAGGGCACTTTACCTGCAAGAATACGTCAGCCATAGCACAGACCTTCACGCTTCAGTTCACTGGCCAAGGATTGTCGGAGGTGCTGGGCTGCACGCACAGGGCTTAAGAGGATAAGCGTCTGTGCAAACTCAGCGAGGCTCTCCCTGGGAAGTGGGATCCTGCTCCCCCGAGGCTGGTCAAGCAAGCTATAAAATACAAAGCACGGGGCCCCGCAGGGAGGTACAACTGCTGTTTGGATTCCTCAGATGCGCACAAAGTCTGGGTTTACTTGCAGTCCCACTCATCCTGCCCACACCGTATTTTTCCAACCCATGATCCCGGCTGGCATGGCTTGGGGTGGCTCGGCTCCCACGCTTGCCAGAAACGCAGGTCACAGCCATACAGCTCTAAATCAACAGCTGCCAACATGCTGCAGCTACTTTGTCACATGCTGGACCACTCACAGCTAAAAGCAAGGTTTCCAAGCAGAATTGCTATTGGCCTTAGCGCTTAAACAAAATAGCTCCACTCCCGTCCCCAGAGTTTCCTCAAACAATGGCACAAAACACCCACCAGAGCCTGGGGAGAGGAGGGTCTGTGGCAGAAAAAAACACGGCTGCTGATTTTTGAGATATACGCCACACAATTAGAAACACTGGATCTATAAACATCCTTAACAAAACCCAATAGGTCTGGGGGTTTTCTCTTCCTCGCTGTCCATTGTGTGCCGCTGCCTTTAAAAATCTCAGAAACAAATGCTCTTCCCTCGTTAATTTTATGCTTTGGCGCTGAACTGCACGTTTCCCTGTTAGCTTGGTGGTGCTGGAGGTACCAACTCTGCTCATCCACGCCTCTGGGGCCGGGATAGTTGGGATGGGACTATTACCATGTCCTAATTGCCCATCCACAGGTGGGAAGGATTCTCCCAGAAATTATCTCCCTTGTTTAAACACTGAGATTTCTCAGCTTAGAAAGGGGTAGGTGCTGTTTGCGGATGTCCCTCTTCCTCATTGGGACTGTTCTTGTCAGCGTTTCAGAGCAGATCTAATTACAGGCTGTTCCGTTCATTGACAATTTCATATATCCTCCTTTTTTAGGTTAACCTTCAATAACTGGCAAGAAGCAGAACTATATGGGTGGAGGTAACAGGCTATGGATTTATGACATGCTGGTATTCAGACAAAGTAACCCAGCGCGAACACCGAAATAACCTGAACTGTGCTGCTGCTGTCAATTTGATAATGAGAATGTGATTTGAAATAAAAACATCTTGGGTGCCAATTCACTACAGCAGCTAGTAAAAATAGGCAGAATACCTAGAAATTGAGGACTCTGTGCTCCAAACACATCCAAAGCTTGAATATCATATGGTACCTTATAAAAACAGTGCGCCTGGCGGCACTGGGGCTACAGTACCACAAATGAAAGGCCACTCAGTGAACCCACGCATGAGCTTTAGCAGAGAGAATGGGGTGCTGTGTGTCTCTTGCTGAGCAGAGGTGAGGGCCGCCCTCTTCGGTGCTCTGCAGCCTTTAGATGCTTACTCCCAGTCCACGCTCCCAGCGTCACCCCAGCACAAAATAGTGCGGGTCTGAGCTGCAAACACCCCTGGGCAAAGCCTGCGTGAGTTCTGCCAGAGCCCATGGTACCCAAGAGCCAGCCTTTTAGCCAAATAAAAGCAGCTTTTAAATGCTGCAGAAAAAAGGGGGCTGCAGGGCCTCATGCATTTTAAAGGATCTGGCCTTTACAGGAGCTGTTCCCAGTTTCAGGTCAAGCCTGAAGCCTGCTTTAATCTACTTTTAAGTGGTACAAGCAGTTGTGATCCCTCTGCCAGAAGACAGGGCAGTTTCCTTTCAATGCACCTTCCCCTATCTGCTGTGTGCAATCTTCCGCAGGACTTACTTGTTGCTGTCCCGGTACTGATAGATATAACAGCCTTGAGGCATCCCACTCTCCTGGTCCAAGGTAAACGAGAGCTTCAGCTGCAGAGAGGAGAGGGGGTGGGGGAGAATGAAAAGAGAGAGAGAAAAAAAAAAGCAGCATTTTAGGCTCTCAGTCATCACAGCAACTTCAAGCAAGGCTTGTGGGAGAAAGCTTAACTCACCAACTGACACGCAAACACCGTGGCCTGGAACATACTGTGGGGTTCCAAACCTCAGGGAAAAGTCACATGCGTTGCAGAAACCTCTCGCTTTTTCCACCCTTTGTTACTATAAAGTGTTTGTGGTTCTTCTGAAATGCATGGGTCATAACGGTTCACCCCTCCAAACCCACCCACACACACCAGCCTTCACCAAAGCGATTGCGGTTCCCCTCAGACACTAAAGAAATGAGTCTTCTCCATCGGCAGCTGTAGTTCCCACGAGTCTTTCCCTGAAAACTTTCCCGGCTCCATCTCGTTCCTCCAGTGCATTAGAACAGAGGAGAAACCACAGAGGGAAAGGTGACAGATTTTTCCTTCTGTGCAGAGTTATTAAAGAGCTGTTAGAAGGGTTTGCAGTTTGGACCCGCGTCCGGCAGGAGGCTATGATGTGACCTGGAAGCTGCTTTCCTTGCAGCTCCAAGAAGGCGTTCAGCAAGGGCTTTCAGATTTCAAACACGGCTCATTTTATTTAAGGGGGAAAAATTAATCCTCTTTCAACAACAAGCAACAGAACAGTTCTGCAGGGAGACTTTTTTGCTGAAAATGTCTCCGGTGATTTTATACCCTGAACTGCCTAGAAAACAGCACAGGGCTGAGCCCTGCAACAGCCCTGCACATCCAAGCAGCCCCTTGTTCCCCAGGGGAAGGCTGCTGGCCTCCAGACCAGTGTCCCACCAGCTCCCACAGCCGCAAGGTGCAGCCCCTGGGCTCTGCAAAAGGGACGCAGACCCTCACCAGGAGCCAGCAAGCTGGCTTCAGCATCCTTCAGAAGAGGTAGCTGTGGTCTTCATGCACTGAGCGCTTTGGCTTTTTTGGGGTCACAGAGATTACTAACAGCAGGGCTGTTACCACTGCTGGATCGTGCAGGACTCTTGAAATGGTCTGGGAAGACCATCGCAAGGGCTAATAGTTGAAGATTTGTTATGATGAGCCTGACCTTTTTAAACAGGGAAAGGAGGAGAGCAGCGTTGAACCACTCCATTTGATCACAGACTCCTCTCCTCTGGGCTCCAAGGAAATTGCTAACTCAAATTAACAGCTTATTCAGGAATGAACACAGAATTAAAACATCTTTCTCCCATAGGCTGTTAAGAAACCCTGTGTGCTGCACTGCAGCACCGTGCACTGATTTTCCCTTCCCTAAAGGGTAGCAAAGTCATATGCTGTGCTCTCACTGACCCAAATAAAACTGCATACCATGAAATCATCGAAAAATTCACCATCTCGGATACTGAGTTAAGAACCGAGTAACAGGTTGAGGCCAAATCCAGCTGATCTCCCTTGACTTCTATGCCCCTAATTCTGTAAGCCATTCTGAAACACACGCTCCTGCAACAGCATGTATCACTTGTGTCCATGCTTTGCATGTGTCTGTGGCACAAGTATCACGATTCATACCGCTGTCCAGATGGCAACCTCTTATGCTCTCAACCACTACCCCTTCCTGCAAGCTCTGATCTCACTACAGCTTAGCAGATTCCTCAGATCCGTTTTGGAGACCGGTGCCTAAGGCAGGACTAGCAGGGCCAGCTGGGGACATTTCTTCTTGCTGAGATCCACGAAGCCAGGCTGCAGCTCCAGCCTTTCCAGATGCTGTGATGGCACATTGCAGCTATCTCGTGGGAGCAGGAGGTCAGCAAGAAACAAGCCACCTCCCCAGGGGACACAAACAATCACCTTGCTGTGGCACGGGCAAAGGTCACTTATCCATACCCAGAGTCCCCCAGGTGAGTTGCCCTCGTTTGGGGAACTGAAGGAGGAACCGGGAACTGCCCAAAGCCATTTTTCTGGGCCAGGTTTTCCAAAGCTTTTCTGCTAGAGTATCGGAAAGCACCTCTGAGGCAAAAGGGACAGTGGTTATCTCAGGCACAGCTCCACCTGGTCCTGCACTTTGAGGAAAGGGCACCGCGCTGCACAGTCGCTAGAGAAGAAACGCAAAAGAAAGTGTAAAATCAGGCAAAAGTGTGGCTTTGGCCACTTTCAACAACATTTCTCATCAGGGCAAACTCAGGAATGCCTGAGCCTCTTGTCTGCAGCTCTCAGCTAAGCGGGCTTCGAGCTTGCAGTAACTGAGCATCTCTGGTTACAGCTCACCTGGGCTCTGGGCCCCCGGCACCACCCGGGGCCGGAGCCAGCTCTGTGCAAGGAGACAAGTCCAGGGGAAGGGAAGGAAGGAAAAGGGCTTGGAAGGAAAACAGCCTTGTTTGGACAGGCTGCCGGGGAAAGCTGTGAGGCAATCAGGTATGGGAGGGTGACCTTTCCACTATCTGGGGGGGACAGGGTCCCATGGAACCCGCCTACCCAAAAAGGAAAGATCACAGTTCCCGAAGATAATGGGTTTTCAACTTTCTGTTATTTTAACCCTTCTTTGTCTGCTCACGGTATTCCAGACAAATAAAACACACCCTGTTTGGCAGGCTCTGCCGTCTCTGCTTACCCACCAGTGCCAGCAAGGCCTGTATAACGGGGACTATACACGGCTTGACCATATGGGGCAATACTGTCAGACAAGAGGATGCTGCTGTCACCCACAGTGACAAGAGGATCCCACTCAGAGAAATGTCAGGGTCAGGCTGTCACATGGAGAGACGTGTAACTAAAGTTCTGTCCCAGCAACCATAGCCCAAGGCAGCCGTGCTGTCGCTGATGCACAAAACCCTGCTCTTCTGCAGATCTGCTCTGCTGATGCACTGTCATGGCCAGCCAGGAGGGGGAAGAGGGGACCTGTGATTGTCACCCAGGCCAGGAGTCCTTACAGTGCCCAAATGAACAGCCATGCTCTGGCTGTTCCGCCACCAGCAATGCTTCAGCTGCCTTTGCTCATTTGGCATTTGGTCTCTGCAGGAAGCACGGAGCCCCCAGGCAAAACTCATCACAGGGCAGAAAGAGAGCGGGTAAGGCAGGTAGAGAAGGACTAGCTGAGCGCTGCCAGGAGGCAAACTGGGATGTAGAGACTGTAAGCTTCCTACTAAGCTTGAAAAGGTTGTCCACACCCACTCGATATCATGTGGTTGGGTCCTCTCTGCCGCTGGAGCCACAGGAGTGCTCCACTGACCACCCTCAGACACATGCTCACTTCTGCATGGCTGTGCTCAGCTGCAAAGGCACTTACGCTCCCCATCAACTCGGTGCTTTGGAAGGTCTGCTCCACAGACTTCTCCTCTCATGCTAAAGCTAATCTATGAGGCGCCTGCTGCCACAGATCTCTGAGAACAAAACTCAGGTGTCCATTCCCAGCTCGCTGCACTCCCTACACTACTGCTTCTCTCTGGTATCATCTTCTCCAGCAGCTGCCCTTTCCTTTTGCCTTCGTTCACTAAGCACAAAACCTCTGTTTACTTCTGAATTAAAGAAGGTTGCAGGGCAAGGCTGGAGGCAGGAGAGATGTCAGGAGCTGATCGACCACTTTATCGTTCCTCCTATCTGACTTTTGCTACAGCAATGTCACGAGACATCCAGAGCCTCCCAGATAGAGGAAGCCCTACAAAACAAGCAATGCAATCCTCCCTCGGGCACAGCTCTAACTCTTAACCAATTTGACAACATTGCTCCAACACCGCGTGCTGCTTTGAAGCTCCTTTTTTTGTGTGTCAGTGCTCCTTGTCAGAAGGCAAAGGCCTGCTGTAAAGCCAGCAAACAAACTAATACCAAGACAAAGGAAAGGGCACTGCTCTTCAAAATACCGGATTTTATGCCTGCAGGGGCAATGGGGGACTGAGGTTTCTTGCACAAATGCAAGTGCAGGGTGACCCCATCACAAGGAAGGCTCATCAGATCAAGGGATCTTCAGCATTAAACATATGAGATCATTTAATTTTACAAGACACTGCTGGGCTTCACTGGGAGAGGAGGGCGAGAGGAAATTTCCCAGCGCCATACTGCGGTGCCATTGGCTTGCACTGCCCCCTTTGGTAGCGTAGCCCTGGAACTCACATGCTAATAAAGATCCCTTTCCACTTCAATAGCTTTGCACATAAAGAAACGCTCGGCATGGTGCGTGCGTGAACTCAATGGGAAAGGGAGCTGGAACGTAGCCATGCTGAGAACAGACTGCTGCCTACCAGGCAAGCCCCATCAATAATTGAGATGTCAGAGGCACAGGGAGGTGTGTGAATAAGAGCTGTCAAAAGGAGTAATTGGGATCTGTGTGGATACAGTGATGGATAGGCTCGCTCACCACCAGACGCAATTGCAATACACCCAAACAGAAGAGGAGCAGGGCGCTGAAATTCAAAGGGGCTGGGGCAGGCTGTTTGACGGGCAGGACGTCATTGCCTCCGTGGTACCCAAAGTAACAAGCAGGCATGGGCACGTTATCTGGTGACTGGTTGATGGAGCAAGAGAATGTACTCACAACACGTGGCTGATCCTTGGTAATGTTTGGTGGCACCTACTGCAGGCCCGAGGTGAAGCTAATGCCACCTCCTTCAGGAAAGCAATCTCAAGGAAAGTCATCTCCTGTCCACAGTGGTCACTGGGCACAGGGGGCTGTGTGCACCTAACACTTGTTCGTGCAATGGCTCCACTCTCTAGATTGGCAACATCCTCCCACTCTCTATTCCTATATCCTTAAACCCAGCAGTTGGCTGATAGTGGGATGCTTCCTTGCTCCTCCTTGTTCCTCCATCCATCAGACACTGACATGCTTCACCTGCACCCAACGGTTCCCATGCACACTCCCCTGACAGTGGTGAGCAGACACCAAACCAGCGCACAGACATGGACAGACACAAGACACCAGCGAAAGCAGAAGGGCTCAGGGCAGCTGCCCTTCAGTGTACCGACAGTTCTGTGCCGCCTGATCCCTGTGGGGACCCAACGCCCTGCTCAGGCAGACAGGACTTGGTGGGGGGTGTTGGGGAAGCTGCCTACATCTTGGGGCTTCCTCCACCAAGGCCAGAAAGAGGCTTTTCAGAAATGGGGAGCAGTGCTTAACGTTGTCATGGACCTCCAGGCTTGCCTGGGCTTTGGTGCAGCCAGCAGCCATCCTCATTTTAAAGAAAATTTAGACCTGCAACAATTAGGGGCCCAGTCATGTGATAAAGCCTGGTAGCTCCAACAAGGAGAGAGCATGAGGAGCAACCTTCTGGCTGCTGAAACGCTGCCAGTACCTGTATTGACTTGACTGGGCAAATTCTGCATGCCCCTTGAGTAAATGGTTTGGCTTGGATCCCCTTGTTCTCAGCCTTGGCTCCGAGCAGCAAACCTCCGTCATTAGACGAAAAGTTTTCTCTACATATGCACTGTATCAGAGGGGTATTATCGGTTCAGCTGAGTAACCAGGTCAAAGATTTCAGATGTCCCAATTCTGGGGCAATGTAAGGGCATGCTTTGGCCAGCCTTGGTTATAACTGTTCAAGGTAATTCCACCAATGTGGTGGGATATTCAAGCAGAAAGAGTTCACCCAGGGCAAGGAGGAGAGGCAGAACATGAGCCTCCAAGACAAAAACCAGGGGACTGGATCTAAAGATTACACTGAGAACAGTCTCCTGAAAGGCAGGGGTTCTTTTCTACCCTTGGCACTCATTCAAATTTAACCCCATCTGCATGGAAGTTGAAAAAGACTGGTATCAGCTCCCTCTCAGAATAAAGGGTCCCCTGTCCAGCAAGCTTTTTAAGAATAAACTTAGTCATCAAGCAGGTTTTTATGCCCCGCCCAAACTTCAGTTTTGACCCGAAAAAAAAATATCCCTGAAGTCCTGACACTCACTTTTAAAACCACAAAAAACGAGCCATGCTCCAGTAACGTAATCACAGGGTTTTCTGGCACCTCGTCCCTTAAAAATACATCCATCTGCCTCCACGCAGGCCATCAAACTCAATCTTGTTCACAATGGATTTCCCAATTCCTGCATGCTGGAAGGACTGCAGCAGTGCTGGCTGTGCCGGCTGGACAAGCCCTTACAGAAGTGCAGGCTGCAAACCTCACAGCTGTGTTTTCACTTAAAGAAGCTGCTCTTGAGACCAAAGCATTCTCCTTCCACCAGCTTTTCTATTTGTGCTGCAGTTCAAAATTGCTGGAGAAAGACCCTGGGTAGAGGTTGAAGAACATGTGGTGAGGACAGGATGGGGGTAATAAAAGGAGAGACCAAAAGTCCTACAGTGGAAAAAGAGGAAAGACAAGGAAACTTGCTAGCAGCTCAACTAGTTACCTCTCATAGTGGGTTGAGGTGGTCCTTCCCTTTTGGCTTTGCAGAGAGAGAATGGTTGACCAATCTCAGCACCTGGTTATGGGACTGCTGTTGCTACTGGTTGCAAGTCCTGAACTGGTCCTAAACCGGTCACATCTCACCCATTGCCTCCTCACTGAGACTACTTCTCCCCATCCCTAAATGCACATTTTCCAGGTGAAGGTTTAAATTTTCTAGGAGGCTCCTGAAGCTGTCCCTGCTGCCCTGTGTCCTCAGAACTGCCAATCCCCAGGAGACAGAGACAAGCAAGGGGAGGAGTTCATTGCAATGTTAAACCCTATGGTCTGGCCCAAAGGGACCAGGCGTGGAGATTGTGATGGATAGACCTTTAAATTGTTGTAACCCATGATTTGAGTTGCATGTTATAGGAATTACTATAGCAGGAACCACCTGAACCAATGGAGGACAAGCCTTACAAGAAGCAGTGCAAGTGCAGCAGTGACCCGACCTGAGCTGGCTTTGGTGCCCAGTAACTCCACGCACCACGCCACCTCTCCTGTCCTGAGTGACCACCATAAAAGATGGAGCCCAAAATCATGGACTAAATGAACTCAGTGGCTGGCAGATTGCCAGGGCATCACTACTGTTTCTGTGCTGCTGTAGTGGACAGGCTGGAACTCCAGTGGGACTGTGTGGTGCTTAGTTGCCAGCTGGGGTTAAACCACGACAAAGGTAAAATCAGCTGTCCCATAAGCCTGCTCCTTGGGGAAAGGGTGCTCTGAAGGGGATGTCACCAGCAGCTGCTCTTCCCGCCCCACTGTCACCACTCCTGAGACATCTCAACCCCCAAACTGAAATGCAGAGCAGGCACAGGAAGGAATCAGCAATGATCATGCTGGGCACCCAGCATGCTCCACAGCCAGCCAACCTGCACGTCCTGGAGCTCCTGGGTGTGAGATGACGGTGCTGTGTTTGACAGAAACTCCTTGCCAGCCTTGCCCCCTTTCACAGGACAGAACAACAACTGGGTGCAAATGGGCAGCAGAGCAAAGGGTGACTTATTTCTGAGGGTGAGACCTCCTCTCCATTCCTGTTTTGCTTTCTCATCTCGAGGTCGCCCATGCAGAAGGGTTCTCTCTTACTTGCTGTAATACAACACATCATCTTGGGTTTTACTCATTCTGCACCACCCAAGCAATACATCTCTCTAATGTCTCTTCCCTCTCACGACATTAGCCCACAAACTACCTCTGCTAGCAGGCTACAAGATCCATGCATGTGGCTAAAGGACAATGTCAACCTGAAACCCAGTCCAGCCTAGGAAATGGAGCTGAAACTCATTTGTGGTATTACTCCGGTCTGAATCCCTCTGCCCATTTCTATTTTACAATCCCATAGTTTACTCAAATGTTATTCCTCTCTGCTGCTGCCTGCATTATACAACTGCATAAAATATATGCAAAGCCAGTGAATCCCTGACATACGGGAAGAGAGCAGACAGCTTTGCCCCCTTCTTAAACTAACCTTCTAGGCCAGACGTTCCCAGCCTGGGACCCAAAGCCACTATAAGCTATTAGTAAATTATCCCACTGGCAGCCGCAGGTCTTCCTCTCCAAATATCTTCCCTGGGATGCAGCGAGGACCCTGGGGTCTTCCCATCATGGAAGCTGTTCCCCATCATGGGGAACACCAACGCGTGTTCCCCAGCACATATGAGGGCTGCTCTGTTGCTGTCTAGTGGCACCCCAAAAACTCCACTACAGGTGGTCGGGCAGTGCAGCAAAACCAGAAAGAAGTGTGGCTGGATCCTTTGCAAAGATAGGTGAACGTTGTCATCAAAATGGCAAGCTGGCATCATACCCTTGGCTTTTATTTCACAGCTGCAAGTCAAAGCTGAAGAGCCTTTCTGGAAAGATGGGGCAGGAGACAACTTTCACCACTTGGCAAAAATATAAACTGCAAATAAGTTTATTTTTAAACATTCACACTTGCCTACATCGGAAGTTTCGAACACAGTATGCAATCCGCAAAGAAATGGATCCAGATTTATTTAGAAAGAAGAGCTGAATACTTCCGTTCACTTTATAATTTATAA
Organism: Aptenodytes patagonicus; assembly: GCF_965638725.1. Lineage (NCBI taxonomy): Eukaryota > Metazoa > Chordata > Aves > Sphenisciformes > Spheniscidae > Aptenodytes > Aptenodytes patagonicus. The sequence continues at coordinate 12,975,172 of NC_134954.1, read as the reverse complement.
ACTGGATGAGCTCATTCTCTAGATGCATGATTAGGAAACCACAGGACTAAAATACAGATTATACAATTGCAAAGGGTTTACATTGGTGGATTAAAAATACCTTCTTCAGAAGCTAACAAATTGTGACACCGCACCGCATGCTCTAGACCACTAGGGAACTGTCAATGAAGTTAAAAGTATTTTCTACACATACATCAATTTTAAAATAAAAGCAAAACATCCTTAGGAAATGCCACATAAAAAACTGTGACACTAACAAGATACATGCCAAATTTTACTGCTTGGCCGTTTTATGTTACTCAGCCTGTCTCTCAGCCTCTCTTTAAAGCACTCCCAGCTCTTGCACTTCTCCCAGCCCTGCCGGTGGTCTGACAAAAGACAATTTCACTGATTTCATCTTGTGCAATAACAGAGACTTCACAAGCTGGGCTTCACCAACCTCAGCAGAAACGAGAGGTTTTGGGCTGCAGAAAATTCTTGGATTTTGAAGACTGATGATGACTTACAGGCCTTACAGGGCTGTGGGGAACAATTAGGTCCTGCCCAGTCCCAATGGCCTCTTCTTCACCTGGGAGATATGGAAATTCATTTGGGAAAGCAGGAATTTGGGAGAGGAGGATGATCAAGACTCTAGTAAGAGGCTAGATTGCAATCAGGAATTTGAAACAACCCCAGAGACTCATGGAGAGCCAGGGCTGACCCTTCTCAAAGTCATTAGAGTTGCTGGCAAGTCAAATCTCCCTGTCCCTAAAGAGGCTGATGGCTGGAGGGCAGCGCTTGGACACCACATACCTTTTCAGAGAGTGAAAATTCCCCAGGAGAGACCAGAGGCCAACAGCCAGAGGCCAGGGGAGCAGCACAGGGACCCGTAACTGGTGTGAACGGGAACAGGCAAGACCGGGGTCTGCTGCACGAGAAGGGAGATGGTAAATGCAGCCGCTGACACCACACTGCCAAAGCCCGCTGGCACCAGCAGCTGGTGCAGAGCCTGGAGAAGGGGAGCTTGACACTAGCAGCACCCGCCACTGACACCCAGGACTGAGAGAGACCCCGGGCCTCATAATCCCCGGCTCATCGGAAAGCTCAGGGGCTGGCCGAGCAGCAAATATGTCCACCGCTCTGCAAATCCTGGAGCAAACAGACCAACCAAGTGAGTTAAAGTAACCATGAAAAAAAGGAAATATTTCTCACTATTAGCAAGGAGAGAAACTTTAAGCGTACGGCTGATGTAAAGTTTCCCCTAAGCTGACAAGTGTCAGCAGCCGAACAGACAGGCGTTTCTGTGCAGCCACGGTGCCTGCAGCCTGCCGGTCGGTCATACCTGGGACCCGAAGGGACCTGAGGGACTGACACCAGCTTTTTCACAGGGTGGGCAGTATGGAAGTCCATATATATGCCATTTTGATCTGATGAAGAAAAGCAAAGCCTGATCAGAAAGGGATCCCTAAGTCATTTCTGTCCCAAAACAGTATGCGAGAGCCTGAAAGACTTAAGAAAAGCAATTGGTGTGTTCCACGCTTGCTTTAGATGAAAGGTGACACAGCCAAGTGGAAAACCCTCTCTAAACTCGCTGCTTGGTATGTCATTATTAGAGGGTACTGCAGGTAACAGGTCATTATCCCCAACTGCTTTTATTTCAGACACCTGACAGTCACGTCTGAAAACATGGTCTCAGCTTACTGACTCTAGGTTTAAGCAGCCTGAAGTTTAGCTTCACTCTTGGCCCTGCTATTTTGCGAGAGCCCACGGTCAGTAGAGAACAGCGTTGCAGAAGTCAGCAGCTCCCAAAGAGACGGCAGATCCAGCCACTGATGGATGCACAGCTCTGCTAAGGAACATAACGCCACAAAGAAAACATGACATGGCTTGCAGGTCGTTTCTTTAATGGAAAACAGAACAATAACACCAGCAACGGTAAACATTCATTTGATTAAAAGTAAGGGGACAAACAGCCCTTCACAAAGCGCTGGATGGTTTCTGAGAGCTGCCCCAGTCTCACACCAGTGACAGATCCCAAATCAGCGGTTACCTGAAGGAGGACGGGACACCGCGCTGTCTTCACATGGCTCGAGCCACAGGGAAAGGCAAGGTAAGAGCTGTGGGTGCAGATGTGTCTGTGCATGTGGCAGGAGGAAAAATGGTTCGGTGTCTCTTATTGCACCCAACTATAGTACAACTTTTTTTTTCCCCCAAGCGCCTTGGAGGATGCTGATACACATTTTACAAATCAGCCAATTTTGTGTCTTCCCTATGACTATTTTGTGTCTTCCCATAATGTGCCCAGTCTTCGTCATTGCTGTTGGGAGGAATAAGGAGCCGAGGGCAGATCAAACACAGCAAATCCTATTTTCTTAAATTTGTTAATGCTAACTGCTTCCCCTGCTGAGCCACTAATGGAGCTGTGAGAACCCAGGAGCACAGATTAATTCAGTGCCCAGGTACTGCCTCATGCCTAGAGGGGTTTCCGTAGAGTTGCACTGGAAGACAGACAAAAGCTTGTAATACCCTCCATACAAGAGATAAACCCATTAAAATATGAACAGCCCCTGTGCAGACATGATAAGAGCTCTGCCAGGTAACAAGAGAGATCACAACAGGATTTCCAGGTTTAGCTATATCTGCAAGCCAATTAAACTGGAACTGGGACTATGAAGATGCAGAATGCCCTGACCACACCACGCTGATCTCAGTTTGACAGCCATGCCATTCTCCCCCATTCTTTGGGGTGCTGCTGTGAAATAGCTGGCAGTCCCAAAGTCCAGCCCTAGCACTGCTAACTCAAGCTTTGCTCGTTCTCTGGGGACAATCTGGACTCTCTTTCAGCTTGTTACAACCTGCCAGGACTGCAGGCAGCAGGCAACTGTGCTGTGTCCTTGGCCAAACCTTCTCCCCCCGCACTGTTAGCAGCACGGGATGGGAAGGCATCTCCTGCCATACACACTCAGCCCACTGCCTTCCGCAGAGCATCTTCTCCACACACTGCATGCCATAAAACGCTACCCAGCATCCCACCATGGCTGTACCGGCTCCCTCCTCCCCAGGCAGAGGCGGGCTGCGTGCCACGACCTCCTCTCTCTTACTTAACCAAATCTCGCGGTATGCCTAAGCGCGATTGCTTGGTGCACGAGATCCAAAGCTTTCCAAGGACATCCCTGCCGATTCCCACGGACGGCAGGAGCTGCCGCCATTAGCACAACAGCCGCTGGCTCTTGGGCTCCCCCAGGGATGGGCTGGCTGTGGCTCGGTCGAATTCCTCTGGCAGCAACCTGCTCCTGCTCACTCTTTCCTAGGGACCTTGCAGCTCCTCTGTCACAGGGAAGGAAGCAGGAGTGGATGGGGGCCAGGTGCCTTGTCCCAGCGAGGCCAGAGCCCCGCTGGCAGGGGGTCGGGCACCCTGCCCTCCAGCTAACCCACAGCCAGCCGTCTTCCTCCAGCTCCGATACGGCTGTGCTTCAGCGGGGAAGCGATTTCTGCATGTAGATGCTTCGGAAAGGGCTCTGGCAAGGTTCACTCTGAAAAGGTGTGGTGTAAAATGTGAAGTATTTTTGTAGGGCCAAGTTGATGTCAGAGCCCGCGACGCTGCTGTCGATCCCTGGGTTGGAGCGTGGGGGTTAGGATCAGTGATCTTCTTCCAGCATTAATGCACAGCAGGCTGTTTATAACCCTCTATTCCACACTGTTATTTAACATATGTAAGGGGCTCGACATGGTTTATGTTCAGTAGTTGTGGTTTCCAAGCAGTATTGTATTTCTTCAAAATGAAGATACATAATATTTTAAAACTATTTTTAAAACCAGTCACAAATCTGCAATCTTTTATGTCATTCCTCCTTCCTCCTATCAAACCCAAACCATAACACACAGTCTCAGAAGACCAGCAAGCTCACATGCAAGAGCTCGGCTGCAAGAAACGCGTGTGTGCATGTACACACACACACACACAGAGGGAAACTCAAAGCTGTAATTCAGTTAAATTGGTACAAGCTATGTTTAAGGTTTCAAAGACATCCGGGATGTAGTTCACTGTTTAGAGTTGTGGGTACCAGCACGCCGTATGCGGAGAAGGAGAATCTAAGAGCTGAACCAAAGCATGAGGTATTTATTTAACAATCTGCCTCAGCAAGTGTAAGGAAATTAGAAGATTTCCTGCCCCTGGGAGTTCAGCATACTAGCAACCTGATCGTGTATCGTCCTAAAATTTCATCACTACCTTCCCTTGCCGGGACTGACCCCATCCACTCCTAAAGCAAGTCACAACACAACTGAATCTCTAATTCCCATTTTTAACATACCCCTCCACACGGCAGAGTTGGCTGGGGCAGGGAAGTCTTAGAAAAATCTTTAGAAATCATCCTTAAAAGACAGTCTGTAAAGCACTGCTCCCTAGAAATGCCTGGCTTCTGCAGAGCATGGCAGCTCTTGCAGAGGCCTCTGGTTTTTGCAGTAGTTTTGCATAAATCAGACTTTCCAGTTTCCCAGCTTGATGGACTTGGGGCTTTGTTGGGTTAATTTTGTCCGGTCAGTCCTGGAATTGGAGTTGTCCATACCAAAGCGGTAAATTTTAAAGGCAGAAACCAACACCATATTTTACAGAGACAGTCAAGTTCTTAAAATTAGTTATTTATTCCAACAATATTAAAAGGAGACACGCCGCTTTCTCAGTCATTTTTCCATTCGTAGTATTTTTTTTGTTTTTTTAAACCCATGAGCCTAATCCTTAATTTCTCTATGGAAAAGCTGGAAGAAAAAGATCACAGGGACGAAGGATCAGCCTCCTAGAGCATCCACTGCGCCTGCTCACCCTTTGGAGAGGTTGCTGGGTTTGTTGTTGAGATGATTTTTTTTAAATACACTCTGAAAGTAAATAAATAAATAAAAATACCTCCAGGCATCGGTATCAGTTTGTGAAGGAGACCCAGACAATGCACGGGAGGCTAGAAAGGAGCCAGTAAATTCTAAGGGTGTAGAACAGGAGAGGAGATTAAGCCTGGTGATTAAATTAGGTAACGCATGAATACATTCCAATGTGCAACATCACTCAAGCACTGGACAAAACACATGGCAACAATGGAAAGCGCTGCCCACGAGGTCACCTTTAATATGATTAGCCATGGACGCCTGAAAGGAGATCTCCCAAGTACCAGCGTGCTAACCCTCCTTTGTGCAGGGCGGAGAAGCATCCTCCGAAAGCCTTTGAGGCTCCGTGAACCCCGCACAAACGGCTCCTGTGTGTTAAGGGATGTGCCCAAGTCCATTGAAAGCAGGACACAAAAAAAATGAGCCTCGAGGGCGAGCGTGCTGAGAGCGGCTTTTGTTCCCCGCTCGCAGGGCACCGGTGGGAGCTGTCCCCAGGGTGTCCTGCCCGACAGCTGGGTCACCCCACGTGCTCTCCTGTTCCGCTTGGACTTTTCAACTCCTCTGGCCCGCATTCACCGGCACGGCTCGCCTCTTTGAAGGGGGAGAAAGCGCCTCATCCATCACTGACACGAAGGGAGTTAATTCACTTCTTTACAACTGGAAAGGCTTTTGCTGTGAGCAGGAGGGAGTGCAGGAAGAGTAATGAAATCCAAAAGGGAGCCAAATGATGCTTTCCTCTGCTAGACGCCAGCGCTGGCAGCACTTGCTGCTGGCACGGCCTGTGGTGGGTGAAAGGAGACTCTTTTGTGGTATGCCATTAGCTACTTCCAAGGCCTCAGTTCATGTTTACCACAGCCACTGTGTTACTTCACTTGGTATTTTTTTCCAGTCCTGTTGATCGTACTGCAGAACTGACCGAGTCCGTTTGGAAGCCTTGCTCACAGAAAGCAGAAACAAATTGCTTTTCGAAAGGACTATTTTTTTTTTCTTCCCTAAACCAAACCTCACGCTGCTTTCCATAAACCAACCTAAGGCTGAAATCCCCACTTAAAGCTGAAGAGCAAAGGTCCCTGCTATGCTTTGCCCGCTCTGGTTATTGCCCAGCCATGCCACTTGCCCCCAGCGTGGCAGCGATGCCACCAGCCGTGGGAGCGCTGAGCTATGCTGCCTGGACTGCACTAGAGGGCATCTTGCACCCCAGCATTTCTCTGCACCACGCAACAACTGCAGCCACGTCATGTAAAACCCCGTCACAACAGCAGCCAGCAGGTTGTCTTGTCAACTGTAATGAGAAGAAACACTCGATGACATTAAAGATAATCTCGTGTGAGTCACTTTGCATGACTACCTTGCTGTAATCAGGTGAGCCCTTCAGACTGCTGAACTCTACCCCAGAGGACTTTGGCACACTCAGCCGAGCTCCTCGCAAGGTTTCTGCAGGCCTTTAGTATTTCAGATTCCAGGCAACGACTAATCAGGGACACGTGAGGGACAGGCCCAACAGCAAACTTCTTCCACACACTTTGTATCTGCACGGCTGGGTGGGTGAAAGTCATGGAGACAACCCCAGGAGGAACTTGCTCTGGCTACACAGGTCCCAGCAGCTACAAAGGCTCAGTGACAAAGCAACAAAAAACACGGCACAGGACCGCTACCAGCTGAGCTCCTGCTATTGCCAGGAAAAGGAAAGGATCATCTCCTAAAGCCCTTTCCAGCTTTACATTTCCACGATGCCATAACTGGCAGCTCAAGCCTTGACACAGCACATCCCAGGCACCGCACTGTCACAGCTGACATTCAGCAAGCTGTGAAACGCCTACCCTCTCATACCAAAGAGTCACCTTGGACCCTTCTAATAGATCTCATAGACTCTCATGGGATCTGCCAAGACTGAAGATCAAGCCAGTTTCTAACGAGACAAGGTAGACCGGGCAGCTGCACGCTAGTTCTAAAAACATTTGGGCCAGCAGCTCCATGAGGGAGGGTAATTTTTTTTTATTTTAGACAAATTAAAAAAACCCTCCCCAAACATAACTCTTTCAAAATGAAAATCAGTGAGGGTTGGGAGAAATGCCTGTGGTGGCACCCATTTCTTGGCTGTTTAAGCTCTTTTCAGCAAGTCTTCCTCCTTTGAATTTTATTTTGTGCCCATCGCTATGCTACCACTATTACAAAGGCTACTTGTAGCTAAAACACTGATCTTCAGTGCTGGGTCCGAAGCAAGCTACAGACCTACCAACAGCAGGAGCAAGGATGAACCAGGCCTGACAGCACACCAAGCCAAAGCTGTGCAAGAAACCCACCAGCCCAAAGAAGTTGGTTGTAGAAGCTGCCTGCCTTTCAACAATTTTTCTGAAGGGATGAAGCCCATATGATGTTACTTTGCCCAGCTGCTTGGGGGTTAGGACAAGTCCTCTCTTTCCTGCAGTGCTCAGCTGCAGACGGTAGCTGTGAACTCAAAAGAAAGAAGGTCATCAAGTTCACCCTGAGGAGTAGCCGTTTCTCCCTACAAAGTGGGCACACAAGGGCAGGTTTAACACACCTCCATCTGCTGGATTTCTTCATCCCAAGAAGCATGAACAACATCTTGTTGGTCCTGGCATGTGGAGACCAACTGGCTTCTGTGCTGGGCCTGACCTATGGAAACTCCATTTAGATCCCGTATTTCTATCTGGCCTCTCTCAGTATTCATTGTCTGCTCTAGACTTCATCTTAAAACTCCTGGGACACTGAGCATTCCTCCAGCATGGAGAACCTCAGAGGGTTCAATACTGTTTTGCACTCTTTTAAGAAAAGAGACATACCTGTCTGCTATCTCAGCTGGTTGCAACAGCACCATGTTCATGGTCTTTAAACTGATTTCAAGGAACCTGTACAAATGCTTGAGAATTTGAAAAGAGATGACCACACTGCACAACAAGGATTTCAAGGTTGGTCCCCTGCGTAAAGGCTATTTGACAGTAGCACCCCTTGGCACCACGTTATGGATCCATCAATACACCTCCCTCTCATTCCTACCTAAACATGAGAAACCAGTAACTCCCTGGCTCATTTAACCACCTATATGTTGCCCACTGGCTTTTTTAAAAAAAATGCAATGCGAGCACAGTATTAAAGACTATCAACCATCACTTTCAGTAATGCTTGAAAATAATAAAAAACAGAGAGCTGAAGTGAAAATTCAAAACCTCAAAGTAATTTCAACCATACATACATGAAAAGGGAAAAGTTTATACATGATGCAACAGAAAAAATGACTCACTTTCCGAAATGCCAAAGCCTGTTTTAGTTCATTCTGTTTTCTATACCTGCTAAACACATCACTGACAGAGAAATCATTTAATAAATTGCATTTTTTTTAAATCCCATTTTAGCTATTTAAGCATTTTGTTTCCTGGTATTGTGGGCCAGGTTCTACTCTAACATGCTAATCAGAAGTAAAGTGCTAGCTGGATCAATGGGGTTTCTTCTCAGAAAAACAAGGAGATTAAAACAGAGACCTTGAAATTGAGGTGAAACTGCAGCCTTAAAGCTAATGCAAAACCTCCTGTTGATTCATGGGACTGAGAATTTCTCTGTCGGAGGGCTGATCTCAGCGTTGCCGTGAGACACCCAATAAGCTACAGCTTTGCAGTCCCCCAAGGTAGTGATTTTGCATGGCTGGTTTCTTCCAGATGTCTGAAGTCTCTCAAACCACTCTAATCCAACAAATTCTTGAGGCTACTTTCTCACTGCCTCTTGCCTAGTTTTCAAGTGACCATCAATTTAATGGTAGCCCATCACAGATGGGCAACGGACTGTAGCCAACTCGGTTGGTAACTAATTAGCACAAATGCAATATATCTGCTACCAGCCTAGATCCAAACTGGAGAATGCATTCCCTTCAGAGAGCAAAGTTTAATTCTCCTGTCAGGTTATAAGGCATTGACAATGCAACAACTTGTGAATACGTATCTTTGGGGAGAGATGGGTATTTGCATCTCAAAATGAGAGCAGGAAGCAACAGGGAACCACAGTGTCTCCCACAACGGAAGACAGCGCTGCACAAAGAAGGAGCACGTTCAGGGAGGAGATCTTTCTCAAATCTCAAGTATGGACACATCTCAGAAACAAAGTGCAACGTGGACCAAGAACCTTATCTGGATGTCATGCCTCATGCTCCCATTTTATGCAATTATGTATTCAGGGGAAATCTACACTCTGAATTATGCTCGTATGCTTGAACAACTTCCTTATTACCATATGAAGATGTGGAGAAGGGCAAGGTAAATGATCTAGACTACTAAAGACAGATTCAAAGCCACTTGCTTTCAAAACAAAACCAAGAGGTTGCTCAACAAAATGTACTCCCAATGAATCACTGCAAACTTTAGCAGGGCATATAATTTCAGGAGACGTGGGCTTGGACTTGGAATGTTTAAAGATAAACCCGAAAGTGGACTTCAGCAGGCACTGACTTCCTCAGATGGGGCAAGATCAGCTCCGTCCTCAGCTCAGCTGCTGGCATCTTGGCCAAGACTCTTATAGCCTCATTTCAGAGGGCTGTGGAAACCACAGGTGCTCTCTGAGCTTCTTTGTACTTCAGCATCCATATGCTATGGATGAGAAAAGATAAAACATCCCAAGACTCAGAAGGAATGATCATGCCCAGAGACACGTGATAAAATGAGTTGTGGTCATGGAAAGCAAGAATTTTTCCCTTGCTCTCACTTTGGAATTCAAATGAGAAATCACAGAACTGCAATGTCTGAATCTTTCATCCCCTTCCAAACGTTGTCTTTTGTCATTATACAATTAGCCTTTCTTCCATTTACTGTTAGGTGAAACAGAACTGGCTCTGACAAAGAGCTGCTACATCTTCACCTATGGCAGACTGATCACATTTGAAGTTACATCACTCAACACCCAGTGACTCCATCTAAAGAGAATGATGGATTAGCCATGCAGTCAGCTCTAATTAATACCTGAAAAAAACCTTGTCAAGTCTCTGTTCAAATACGTGATAAACGGAATCTGAAACAAAAGAGACTTTCTGATGACGTCTGTTCATCGCTGGGGAAGAAAAACACCATCAACTGGAGGGCAAGACTCTTGGAGCAAGGACTGTTTCCTCAGTAGAAAATGTAAAATAAGAATTTCCTCCCAGCACTCACCCCACATGCACCTCTACAAAAACACATGTTTTCCTGGGTTTTATCTGTCTTGCCATCAGAGACACTGAAGAACCAGATGGTTTCTGCTTCACTGAGAACCAGTTTTTCCATCCTGAACCTCTTTCAATATAACCAGCAGAAGCCACTACTTTCCCTACCAACCTCAAAAATACCAGTGAGTGGCTTGCTCAGCTGGATCAAGCACTGAATTCTGTTCATCTTAGCTATCAGCTTCACGTTTGGGACACGTTCCATCATACTAAGCCACCACCTGCCACAGATGCCCTCTCTTTCCCCTAGAGATGCTATTCGGCACTGTCTGAGGTCCCTATGAGCAAGTGACCCCAGGCTGCCCGTCACACAAGCATGGGCAAGACCCATCCGTGTCCAGCTAGCCCAGGAAATGAAGAGATGTCTACTTCATGTGTGAATTCGGAGTACCTGCAAACACCTTCAACCCTCCTTGCAGGTCAGCATGTGATGACTGCCAGCTCACCCCCCTTCTACAACGGCTGATCACCAACTGGATTCAATCGATAGAAAAAGCCAAGCAATTTGGAAGGTATGACGAAGTACTGCCCACTGCAACTCTGTCCTGTTCAAGCAAGAGAGACTTCTATGGGATAGCAGCACACTGACTTGGTCCTGGCGCATGTAGGCAAAGCCTGAGAACTGAAAGGACTGGGGAGAGAGACCACTTGTGAAACACGCTGATTGCTTCTGCGTTGCAGAGACGTGCTGGCCACAGTTCAGCCCTTCATGCTGATGTTGCTTGTTTCTCTGCTCTGCACTGTGAGAAGTACCTGCTGGGGAACTGGGATAAAAAAAACCTGACCTTAACTGGGCCAGCAATAAACAGCAGAAACAAAAAAGCACCAATTCTTATTCAATAGCTGTCAGTAATAAACGTGAGAGGAAGAGAACGGTCAGCGTTGGCCTAAGGCGCTGGATTTGGCCTGGGAATCAGGAAAAGGCTGTCCTGCCAGCTCTGCCACTGACTCACCGCGTGAGCTCAGGCAACTGTTTCACCTCTTCATGCCGTTCCCATCGCCTGGAAGGATAGAGCCGGCCTCCCCTCTGATACTTGCTCTGAGGCTGGCAGATGAAAGAAGCTACTGCTGTGACAGACAGCATCTCAGAATTAAAGCATAAGACCCCTTCTTTTTGGAGGAGTTTCTGAGCTTGCAGGTCTATGGTAGATTTAATAAGGGTTAAGCTGTGTTTGTTTAGAAGAAAAACACTTGTATATGACCGGAAAATTTGATATCTGAGCTAGTGGCTGGAATACTTACTCCAGGAAGAATAAAGTCATAACCCACTCTTGCATTACTGATGGTAAATTAATGCCAGAGCACCACTGTGTGGGGAGCTCCTTCCCGGCCGTGTTTGCCCAGACATCTGGCTGCGGTGGCTCCCAGCACGACTCTCTACAGCCGAGCCCTGCGCTCCAGCGTCCAACTCCCCCCTCCTGCCGGAGCCAGCTCGACCACTTCACCACCTGCTCCTGCTGGGACACAGCTGCTCAGCTCTAAAAGAACTATCGGGGAACGGCAGGACATGTGCGAGGACATCAATCCTACTCACACCCCTGGGAGGACTTCATTAAAATCCCAGGGCAAAAGATTAGATTCTGAGGGCTTTCCACTCAAAATCCTAATTTAATCAAAACATTTTAAAACCTACTGGCAATGCAAACATCTCCATGCAAGCAGAGAGATGCTAAGCCAACACAGACCCCCTCCATAACGTGATCCCGCAACGCCTCCTTCCTGCGCGCATCCTCGGTGCATGTGTAAGCTGCCCGACCTGAGCCGTTAGCTGTTCCTGACGACAATGATGACATTTCATATTTGCCTGCAAAGTACCATGTTCCCCTGTGGTATTGTAGGAAAGACATTTCGAAGATCATTCCTACTTTGCTAACACACCTTTGCAAATGCATTTCAATTACTCCTGCGGGGAAGAGCAGTATCCCCCAGTAGAAAGCTGTGGCCTTGGATGCTCATTTTGACGTATTAACTGGGGCTATGCAAAAGACATAAAATCCCCAAAGGAAATTAATCTCCAAATACATCCAACATCCCCCCAGCTGCCTTATGTATCACACAGTATAAGCAACTATCCGTAATGATTGTATAGCACCTGCTGTCCCCATTCTGGGTATCAGTGATGTCTCTTTAACCAGACATCAAAGAGAAGGAGCAGACAATGGTGGAATTGTGATAGGAAGTGAATAGTGAAAGCTCCTTGTCAGCCTGCATTTCCATTTATCTTACAGCACCATAGGTACAGCTCACCCTGCCTCTGCTGTCACGTTCATGTACTGTCGCTGTAACGGCCTCTTTCGGGAGGTGTCATAGCAGTTTTCAGGATTTTAAAAATAGGCCTTTTGGATTTTCTCTTGGGCCAAAGCAAGTGCCAAAGCAGGTACACACCTCAACCTACCCTGAGGGAACCAAATCCGAGATGAATTTGGTACCAATGTCACATCCTAGGCGATGACCACCAGGACTTTCTCTTTGAGACTGGCCAAAAACCCAACAAAGCAATGTTCCCCAGAGAGGTGCAGCCAAGAATCAGGGGTTGAAGCAAAGCCATTTACTCCTCCCCAGAAAGGTGTGTGCACTGAGAGCATGCAGGGGTAGCACATACAGTAGCCATGGCTAGAAAACCTAGGCATCATACCAGGGAGTACTCAAGCCGGGATGGCCTTCCTGCCTCAACAGCATTTTAAGACATAAATTCAGATCACGCTATTAGGGAAAACATAGGCACATTTGGTTAACTGAGGTCTAACAATATTATAGCCCTTTGCTGTCCCATCTAAACAGTTCTTCCAACCCGAAGTGTCTTCCATTCATATACGAATATATTGTATTTTGTGCATGATGACTGTTTAACCGGGGTAGAAACATTTATTACTTCCACACAGCAAGAAGAGGAGAAGATCTGAATGCTTACTATACAGATATGAGGCAGGAAATATGACAAAACAATTTCCCATAATTATTTCCAGCAGTCATTCATACTGGAAGATTTTAATGGTGATAGTAATTAAATCTCTGGCTCTTGAGATTTACAATTAAACGGCATTAGCAGTGTCTAAAAATATGTGTTTCTGTCCTATCCCATTAGCCACAACTAAATATGAAATTTCCCAACATACAGTGGCACATCCTGCACATACAATGTCCTTCCTCCTCGTCTTCCGTGTGTGGATGGCTTGAGTCAACTTCTCAGAGCTGTTTGCATCAAGTAGGCAGAGTCAATTCTGAGAGCTTCAAAAACTATACGGAGCTGGTTAATATATCCAGTATGCCATATACCTGGGTGTTTTGGAGCCGGTATTCTGCACACATTCTGGTGTTTGGAGTCTTTGTACTTGTTTCCCTATGCTTCCTGCAGCAGCAATATTCTATTACTTCAGGAGTCCCACCAACCTTAATTAAACAAAGCTATTCTCAAAGATCCCTTATTTCGTTATCGCCAGCAGCCACTGGACAGGACCGCAGGTAAGGTCTCCAGCATGGTGCAGAGGTACACAATACAATTTTAACTATCTTTAAGTTATTCAAAACAATAGAGACCCACAGGGAGAAGCAAGCCTTGCTCAGACGACGAGACAGGGGCACGGCACACAGGCTGGGAGCAAGCAGAAGCGAGACCATTTCACTAGAATTCAACCCTTAAATTTGCGTAACGTTCTCATCTTTGCCATTTTAATCCTTTTTTTCTTCCCTTCTCGCACACACCTGCAAAGCTGAACATCTGTTGCGCAGAAAACAAGGAGAGAAGCTATTCTAGTAAACAATTCAATGCCATTAACCGGTCTAACGCAAACGCACTTTGGGTTACTCTCACAATGAACTTTGGTCAATGCCAACGTTTTGAGCACCCAGGTCTAAGTGTGCTGGCAAAGGCAGAATCACCGGCACAACAAAAGCCACCGCTCAGCTCACAGACAGTTGTCATAGAGACAGATCAGCATCCTGGGGTATTCTCATTTTAAATACACACAGAAATCTTTTTTAACCTGTCTTCTTGTAGGCATCTGTCCTCGTGATTCATTTATAAACTGTTGAGGCCAAAAAGAGAATCATTTATCAGCAGGTCTCCTCTAGGCAGGCTTGAGCTAAGGAGCTTTTCTGCAAACTTGATGGTTTTTGTTGAAAGCAAGTTTCTATCTGATTCTCTGGCTAGTGTTTCCAAAAGCTGTGGTTTGGGGAAGTGATCCAGCTTCAAAGTAACCTGGCCAGGAAAAAAAAGGAAAGTTGTGGGTTGTGCTCACTTTGGTTTTTAAACCAGGTCAGATCCCTGCTCCAATTTATAGTGCGGGTGCACCAAGCGCTGTGAGAGGACGGCACAGGGGTGGCATTTCATGGTCCTGGACAGGAAGGAGGCCGAGGGAGGGAAGACAATATTGTAAATATCTGAACACTTTTTCTCAAAGCCACAGTACAAGGCACTTCTCGCCTTTACATCTAAAAGCTGCAGCTCCAAATAAGAAGGAAAAGAAATACATTAATCTCTCTCTGTGTGGACAAAGTTTCATAAGCTCCTTAGCCGCTGAAGGTGCAAAGACTTTAAACCTCTAAAACTCAGTGCTCAGCTGCCTTCTGGAGCTAGGAAGCTGGCAGGCGGCACAGGAAACCATATTCTAGAGAAAAAGCCCCAGAAGGGGCCTATGGGGACAGCAAGAGCTCACGGAGTGACAGATGTGTGGCTCTGGTTGCAAAGATGGTCCTCAGACCCAAGGTCCAATGCAGCAGGATTCCCCTATAGTCCTCTGCAGAGGCATGAAAGACACTGGGGGGAAAAAGAGTGGCAGGTATGTAGGTTGCCATGGCCAGGACCAAACTGAGGCAGAAATTCAAAATTACACAGCCCCAAATAGACACATATATACTGACACTGAATCCACAAATCCTTAGCTTTCAAGACCGTGTGCTACCTCTGTAATTTGTCTCAAGGTCTTCTGTGTGACCCAGGTATGTAATTCCCAAGTTATTAAAAAAAAAAATATATATATATATTCTTCATCCGTTGAGCTACAGAGATACCTGCTTCTAAAATTACTGCTAAAAGATAAAATCATGGGCAAGCAGATGCCACTCACACAGTAGGTCATAAAAATTCAGCAGCACCATTCAAACAGGAAACATTCCCCACATCACGGCATGGCCAGCCTGACACTGCTGCACCTTACTGGAGCCATCCTGTGTCGGGTGTAAGGGGTTCCCTGGTCAACCAGCATTTCTGCTATTATAAAGATACACCCATGAATGGCTTCATCTGACAGATGTTCTTAGTTTTGGGGAATAAATCCCAAATTATACGGATGCTATGGGGGAGATTGATATCATTCCAAAGGGAAAACTGAGGCTGGCAGGGAGACCACCAGCCCGAGGCCACCACGGCCAGTGGCAAAGCAGGACAGGAGATTCTTCCCCCAGTGATTTTCTTAATACCAACGGGAAGCACCAGAGCACGCCACACTGAAAAATGGCAGGGTGGAAGTAAGCAAAAAAAGTCATCACTGTTCCATCAGGAGTGGCCCCAAGGTAGAAACTCTCAAACATAATGCAATGTATAGGAAGAGGCCTCACATCTCTTGGGAAAAAAAGCACAGGAGTCATCCATGCCCAGCCACCCCCTCCCTTAAGATTGTGGCATGATCATTTCCTTCGCTTACATATTTATTTGGAATCTGATAATTCATTGCCCCTAGTTTCCTGCTGGAGTTTGTCTTCCATTGTTCAGGATTTACATTACTCAACAGGAAATCAGTGAGAGGTCCAGCGATTAGAAAGGTGTGTTTCCCATTCGGACCCACCCTTGCTTGCTTGCTTGGGGCTGGAAGTCAGACCCAGCGCACAACTGCGTCCATGGGAACTCAGGGAAGTGGGGGAGCAAAGGCAGAGGGACTCACCTCTTTCTATTAAAAGCTACAGATTGCTTTGTCCAGCCATACGCCACTGGCCGTGTCCACACACCCATCCCTCACATACTGTTCGTACTCAGGCCTTACAGTAACTGCTTTCTCCGTGCGCTGGGGAGGGTGTAGTTTATCAAAACGCAACTATCAAGGCAGCACTTGAAAAGACTAAGTGTGGTGAAAGTATCCCTTGAACTAAAATACACTGCCTTCTCCAAGACCATTACCTTTGCTCTGACACTCTTGCCAGGGGAGAGAGATTCTGCACAGCAAAAAGTGCCACTTGTGAGATATAATTCACTTTATCACATTGGTTAGGAACTAGGCCGAGTAGGAATCAGCCCTCTCTGCTGCCCTTAGCAGTGGCTTTTAACCCTGATCTCACAAATGATGCCCCAATACGTTCTCTTTAATGGCTCCTCTGTAATAGCACAGAGCAAAACAAAACACCGCTAACCTTTCACGGGGTATCGCTGGAAGAGGATGCTTCCCTGGCCAAATCCTCCCATTGAAAATGTCACAGCTCTTTTAAAACATACTTTCCCTGAGGTTAGTTTGGTAACAGGTACACAATTCAGGCACATACGGTGACCGCTCAGCACTACACTCTAAGTGCAACTTGTGTAATGCAGCTGGTGACCTTTCTGAGCCACAGCTCCCAGTCACTGTGGACTGTTGTTCCAACCCAGACATCTCCAAGGCTTCCCAGTTAGCTCATCAAGTGCAAAGGTTGGGGTTTTTTATGTTTCTCTAGTATTCAGAGCGTGCCTGGGAACAAAAGCCCAGCTTATTAGCCATTGTACAATAAATCTCAACGGGAAGCCTCTGTTCCAAAAGAGGTTTAAGCAGGACTTCAAAGTGGGAGTCTGATTTCCAAAAATTATTTTAATACAATTTTAAGAATGATTATTTTCTTTGAGCAAGGAGGAACCTTGAGGAAATGCCCTTGCTCCAGGCTCGCTTATGTGTGCCTAACCAGTCCTCTTAAGTCCCCCTACAACAGATGTAGGCAAGATAGCCTTAGACACCACAGTTCCTACACCAGAAAGTTTATCCTAAAGTACAACCCCAAACTCCTCTACTGAAATTCAAGATACAGATGTCTCATCCTGTCTGTCTTAGACATGGGGAACAGAACATTGCCTCCTCTTCACAGCTTTGCTGGACTCAGCCACATGCTCTGTTGGGGAAGGTCAGAGATTACAGACACTCGTTGCTCTTTTGCTCTCCAATGATTTCTCTAAAATTAGACTTTTCTGCAACTGGAGACAACACCACAACACCGAGTAAAATGGAAGGGTTACAACATAGCTCTTACGTACAATAGTCCTGTTTACACATCTCAGTACGCTAGCTTCTTTCTCAGCAATATCCTTATGTTGACTCATGCTCATATTGCAAAATGAAACAATGGAGCTTCCTTATATTAAGAGATTATTTTGTCTCCTGCTCAGGAAGGCCACTGGGTTCTATCAATTACTGGAACCTTCTATCCACAAAAACTGTCAGAAGCCACCTCAGAGCAGATGAACCTCAAATGCAAAAGTATTTTTGCTGTGATAGTCTAAAATACCTGGATCTACTTGTACTGATATAAGATTATTTAAATCACCCCAGACAGAAAACCTCCTCACTAGCATTTCATTCTCTGAAACACACCCAGCACTTACAAGTATTAGCTTAGATAACACTTAGTCATTTTCCCTGCCCAGAGAACTGCTATGAAAGCTGTGGAAAACGTGAGTATTGCAAGCCCAGAAATAAATGTGGAGGATGAGCCTTTCACAGTGAAATGTGCACTAAGGATATCTGAACTGCTTGATACTGAATGACACCGTCATGATTTGTTTCACTATGTAAGTTACTTACCCACTCCACCAGGGTTTTAGGATTTTGAAAAATGTTGGAAGATGGATCACTCCTTAAAAAACAGGAACTTTTTTCTTTTGATCCTACTTTGCTTAGTGCTTTTGGTACATAATTTGATGCGCTTTTAAGAAGACATTGGCACACAAACCTGCCTTTCTATTCCAGCCTGACCTTTCCCTTCAAGTTTTTAGACTTATCAGGAAATCCTTAGGGAGTACACCATGAAATTGCTCCACTGGAGCAGGAGCCCCTTACAGGGGCTGGATTTACTCACCTGGTCTAAGCGCAGAGCACCATCGATGAAGCGCTGTTTGCGGAGGTGCTGGGCAATTCGATGCAGGTTCAGCACAGCTTGCTGGATCTCAGCTATTGAGTGCTGAGGGGAGACAGGGGGAAGTTCTTCAGGTGAGAACACCTTCCCGGGGCTTTCAATCATACTCTGTGCATGGTCGTAGCTTAGCTTCACGCAGGAGCAGATGACCGTCCTCCCAAACCATTCATCAAGGATCTGCAAAATTGTAAAGTGTAAATAGATCTGAGGACTTATTCTTCCAGTGCACAAAAGCTTGCGAAGTTGTACGAACACTGGAAGGAATGACACCAGGCCTCATCACTGACTGTGAACTTCAAGTGAAGATCTTCCCATACTGAGGCCACCAGGCAGCCTTTTGCCCATATAGATTCTCTAGTGTCTAATAATGTGTATATGCATAATAAAGTCTTTCCATCACATAGGAACTGCTTGGACCTCTCTCGTCTACCTGATTTCCCTCTTTCATAGAGCTCATAAGAGATACAGCCCAGCTGGGAGTTGAAATCAGTCAGCTGACTCAAAGGTTACTGGGTGCAGGGGTGGCAACAGGCAGATACAAACATGCAAAGAAGGATCTCCTATCTAAAACGCAGCCGATTGCATTCCACCTCTTCGATTAATATGTGGCCAGCAGGGCACCAGGGGCTGGCCTTAAAATACTCCATTTTCAGGAGTACTGCAGGGACCCCAACATCTGACTAGCACTTGTGAAAGTGCCTGAGTAGGACTTTGGTGGGTCTGGAGGAGAGATGGCCAGTCACTGACCCCTTGTTCCTCTGATCACGCCTATGGTCCTAGGCCCAAACTCAAGCCAGGAACCTCTCTGAGCTTCCAAAATGTGTTGGAATCTAGAGGAAAATAACCTATAAATTGCCTATAAAATTCTTTTATTTTAAACCAGAAGCTGTTCCCATTTTAAACTCCGTAACAGAATACCAATGTAGAAGTAGCAATTCAAAATTATTTTTTAAAGCAGAAAGGAAAATTTATTTTCAGCTGAGATATATAAGAGAGTCCAAAAGCTCATCAAGCCAGTGAGAAAGCGCAGAGGGACAAAGGGCAGAAGGCTGTTCAGAAAAGTCAAGAACATTGGCATGAGGGCTCTGGAGACGGATGTAGTCTGTGATAAACTGTTCAAAGCACAAGTGCTCAGAGAATGAATGGAGAATTGTAATTCTGCCTTAACTACAAGTGCCTCCTTACCCCTTCATCAGCACAACAGGACAAGGTAAATTCTGCAAGTGACGGTGTCCAGGGAGAACAGCCAGCTCTCTCTCTGACAGACTCATCAAGGACATTGCTTCAGAAAGGCAAACCCTCTTCTTAACAGGAAAGGATTGATCCCCAAGATACCTTTGCTGCCTCCCTCCCTTATGCCCCACAGAACTTATGTGCAGTATAACTCAGCAGCTCAGAGCTCTGAAAGTCACAGGGCATTTAAGCTCATTTCTAATTAGAAAGTGTCCTAATAGCAGAGATGCAGCAAGTGATGTCTTGCAATGTAAAGTGCTCTGACCCTTGGCTCATGGTTATTCTGTGTGTGCCCCTTTCTCTATGCCAAGGAGAAAGAAAGGAAGAGAAAGTCACAAAGCTGAACAGAGATGCTGCGACAGTGCTGGCAGCACCTGCTCTGTGCTCTGCTGCATCCCGTTAAATGTGGTTCAGCTTCTTGTGGTGATGGGGGATCCATATCTCGTAAGTCAGTGACATCTGATGAAATCCGCTGGACCCAAAAAACCTCCTGATATTAAGCAAGCATGATCTCTGGTGTGGAAGAGGCTGCACTGCTCTTTAAGTGATCCAGTTCCAGCAAGTCGAAGACTGTTAGCCGGTTAGCAATAGCGATACTTCAGACTTCAGTAAGACATGGATGGTACTCAGGCACCAAAAAGGTGGTGTTCCTTGTTGAGATGATCTGGGAGCAAGGCTGAGCAGCCTTCATTTCAGTTGAGCACTTCTACAGACCCTCCGGATGTAACAGGCAGCTCTTTCAACCTGCTGTTCAAATGTTTTCGGACACTACTTCTATTTCCCTGCTAGTTCCTCCATCTCCAGCTATTAATTTCTGCATCAAAGGTCATTATCAATTCTGGCCCTCACTGTTATATTATGACACACTAAATATTTTGTGTTTGGAAAGCACTCTCATTTTGCTTTATAAAGTAGGCGAGTCAATTCCATCATGTACATGCGTGTTGAAAAGGGTTAAGGACTGGGCACAAACCAGAAGGGTAATTCTGAAGAGAGGTACTTTCCCCAATACCCAGGTTAATGCTGAAAGCCAGCTCTGAAGCTACATGGTGCTTTCTGCCACTGGCTTCCAAGAGCTCTCTCTGTCCCTTGCAGGAGGCCACAGACCGGATTTCCACTTTGCTGTCTGAACTTGAAGTTTTCAACAAAATCTCATTTTTCTGCTTGCTTAGAAGAGGCCAAATATTTCAGAGCTCTGCTCACTTCCTTGTAAGATGAGAGATGCAGCGTATTGGGCCCCCAGAATATAACTAGAACGTCAAATCTCAGGCAGGCTACATTGAAGGCAAAGTGTCAGGACAAGCAGCCCATTACTAGCAGATATTAAACTCCTTTTATTTCTCTGTTTCCTCAATTCCTTTTTCTGTTCTTGGTCTCTCAAAGGCAACCAAGCAGCGTGCTGCAGACCGCCCAATTTCCATTCCTGCAATTGCTGTCCAGGGTGTAAACTGGACAGTGACAACCCTGAGAGATCTCTTATTAACATAGCCAATAAACACCTTCTCACCAAGATTGCCTGGATGCATTAAACACACATCACGTAGGCAAGGAATGGAGTTTGGATGCATCTTGCCCCATGCAGTCCAGTAATCCCTGTGCGTAGTGAGCAGAGCTGCCAGACTCAGCCTTGCTGCGGCAGGCTAACTTAACTCTACCCACTGTCCAAGTATTTCCTGGAAATGCCTTCCGTCTCTGCCTTCAGTGGCCATCCAAGCAGACTTTGGGTAACCACAGCCTTGTGTCCCTGGTTTGGAAACCCCACCAGAGGAATGGGCAAGCTCCGCCTCTGTGGGGAAAGCCGCACAAGGCTGGCTGGCCCACGTACCAGTGGCTGATGGATGGGCGAAGCAGTATGGAGGAGCAGCATTTGGGGGTTGTGAGCTGGGACTTGGAGATTACAATGAGTAGCCCACAAGACTGGTCTGCAAGGTCTCCCCCATCACAGCAAACCTGGTGCACCCAGACTCCAGACAGAGTACCCATATCTGACACATTTCTAGGGTTATGTTAAGGCTTCCCCCAGCTCTGGCTGCTTTTGAGAAAAAGCTGTAGTCCCCAGCACGCCATGTGATGACAGTCAGTGTGGCTCAGCTGAAACCCTCCCATTAGCACAGTCCCTGGTGGTACGGGTCTCCTTTGAGGGTGTGACATAGCTGTGCATGAGGCTGAGGACTTTCTCCACGCAAGGCAGTGTCCCTATCACGTCCTGGCTGACAACAACAGTTTTGAGCCTGGAAGACATGTTGTTTGTATAGGTTGTTTCAGACTGAAGCAATTTCTCTTCCTCACTGGTAGAAGGAACCATCAGGGCTGTGCTTCAAACATCAGCAGGCAATAATTTAAAAAGGAGAGTTGCATCGTTTGTTTTCAAATATCTTTCTGTTGACTACATCCGAACAAGAACGTGCTATGTTGTTCCTATAAACGCCCAGCTCTGCTTCTGAAGAACAGCACAGATGCAACAATATGGTTAATGCCTCTGCCCTTGGAAAGTCATCTCAGATACATCATGTCACACTATCCCACTGGAGTCCATGGAGCTATGTGGAGTGCTGTTCAGGCAACATTTTGTTACACTCATGAAAAACTAGAAGATAAAAACTCCAGAACCCAAAAGCAACAGAAACAAGAAAGTGCCTGTCTCCCAGAAAGGGCTGAGCCTGGCATTATTTTTCTAAAAGAAACAAGAATTAAAAACCCCAACAACTTATCAATAGTCACATTCAAGTGAGGAATCTGCGTGGCTTTTCCTTGGGAGGTGCATTAGCTCCAGATTTATTTGCTTTGGAGTAGTAACAGTGGGAGCTCAGAGCAGCTCTCACCGGTAGTAGTGCTGTTGGGCTCTGCTTTGCAAGCTCAAGGTTACAATCCTGCTGTGCACACACAGTGTAACAAAGTGCTCTTTGGCCTCATGCGTCCCTCACTGAGGAATGTCCTGTCCTCAATGTCAGTGTTCTCATGGCTCTCTACCATCGGCTGAAGTTCAAAGGCAGTGATGGGGCCTTTGACTCACCTCCCTTTCACCCAGCAGAGCCTGGGAGAGCGTGTGATCCTGTTTAGACCAAGATGAGGCTATAGTAACACCTAGAAATACAGGAGACACATTCTGTCCCAACTCACAGATAAGCTCTTACAAGAATGCCCTGCTGGGCAAAAGCCCTACAACCACTTTTCCTCTTGGAAGGAGTAAATTCTCCTCCAGCCTTCACCTGATATTCAAATCAAGTCACCTCGATTAAGACTACAGTCCTTAAAGGTCTCCTAGGAGAAACCAGTTTGCTGAGATGGCCGTAGGCTGTCTGCTTTCCAAAGGGCAGCATGGTCATGGCCCAGACCACTGCTCCTGCAGAGATCAGCTCCCTGAGCAGGTGTAAGGCAGATGCTGCAGCTCTATTTTCTCACTGGCCAGACAGGGTTGGTTTGAACACTGTTTGAGAAGCAAATAACGTATATATTGCAGGGGACAAGAGGCAAGATTTTAATTAAAAGCTTATTTTAATTAAGACTTGACTATTAGCTGTTCAAAGACCACTCAGAGTCAATAAAAGGCCCACCAAGTACCTGCTATTAGAAGGTCCCATGAGTAATCATGCTGTAGCTATAGGAAGTTAAATGCTTTTCACAGCAAACAAATAAAACCCACCTCAGTGCCAGAGCAGGGACTCGCTGGAGAAATACAGATATAGGACTGCAACTATATCTTGCTAAAGCACAAAACAAGGTTCAGTATCCTTTAGAGCAGCATGGACGATAATAAGGAAGTAAAGTTAATCTTTGTGAAAAGTTACCAAATTGGCACAAGAAATACTCTCCACAGAGAGAGTTCTGCATGAGCACAACGCTGGTTAAAAAAAAATAATTCTGAGTACAAAAACTGTACTTCACATAGATCGGAGATCCCCTCTATTAGCGAGGGGACCCTGTGATCAGCAAAGAGGAGATCGTTAGGGTTACAAAGAGTGTGGGAGAGGAACAGGGAGAGAAATGAAGACCTGGGGAGAGCTGGCAGGCAGCTGAAGGCAGCTCGCTGCACTGACAGACAGCCTCCACAACTACTCCCTGGGAATAACACATGCAGAGGATGGAGCTGTGCCTTTGCTGAAGAGCTATCGCACTTTATTTGGATCGATGTAATTTGCAGCTCTGAATAAGAATGAAAGTCTGTTTACCGGAGAGGCCACAGAGGGATACTGCCCTCATTCACTGCATTGCACAACTGCCTAGAAGCACAAGACAGGCTTGGAGTAGGGGGCAAACATCTTGTCCCACCCAAAGCATTAGCTGTGAGCTGCTGCTGGAGGTAAGACATTAAATGGATGGATGACCTGGCAAGGAGCAGGAAATGATCCGTTCCTGAGATTCATACAAATATTCTTCCTTTCCCCACCATGTTGTGAGATTATTCCAGTTGGAAGTTCCACAGTATCTCATCGGTAAAACAAGATACAGGGACAGTCTTACATCCTCCAGTATTGTTCACCAGCAAGTCCTTTGCTATCCAGCTGGGTGTTAAGGGATGGCATTTTTACCACTCTGTTTGCAAGAGTAGGGTCTGGCCACCGACGGGGGACTGATAAGCAGGATGACTGCCCACTACTCGAGGTACCTTGCCTTCTGGAGTCACCTTCCACATCACAGAGAACGTCAGCCTATCTCGCATAGGATTGAGACTGCATAACTCCTCACAGAGCAGCTTGGGAAGCATCGGGATCACCTGGAAGAGAAGAGAAGAGGAGAGCACCTCAGTGAGATATGGGCTTTTAGTAGAGACCTGTCTGTGGCCAAGCTTCCCTGACCAGTTGGTAAAAGAGAGGCTCAACAATGCATAAAAGGAGAAAATGCATTAAACCTTCAGGATTGCATTCTTTGTGGCAGGAGTGGCTATGTCATAGCTCTGGGACGCATCACCCATGCCAGAGCTACATTACACGGCGAACAGCATGCTGGCACGGAATGAGTAAGGAACCCAAATCCTCTGAAAGGAGAGGAAGTCAGGCACTGCAGAGGCCACCAACTCTCACATCAGCCCTGTCCCTCAATGAGACCAGGGGGAGCTGTCAGTCTCCCACCTGCAAATCATTCCCAGCGCTCCCCCTCTGAGGTATGGATTAAGCACCCTGGAGCGTCCTGAATCCTCAGTTATGCAAACACTTCACTGCAGCTTTTAAGGTCACAATGTTTGCTCTGTTTTCCACTTCTTTCCCACTGCCATTTTGACACTGGGAAGAATGAGGAAGGCTCAGCACATCAGGAAACTTGATGTTGAAGAAACATGGTTCTGGCAGTCAGGAGCTGAAGAGCTTGGATTTGGGAACCGTGTTTCTTGTTTTGCCACTCAAGACTGTGTAACCAGGCAAGTAATGCAAGCCTGCACCCTGCAAAGCATAAATGAAACCTCTCCCAGGCATCACAGGAGTGGTGCATAGCTTTAATAAAGACTGAGCCATGCTTTGTAGCACAGACAGGAACGTGTAGGTGTTGGTGAGATAAACAAAAGCACCTGTTTTATGACTATTGAACATGGTGTTTGCAAACAGAGGGAGAACAATTACTATTTTACTATACTCAACTCTGTTTGAACAAAATATCAGCCAACAGAAATTTCTGGCAGGGATTTTTTAACCTGTGTCCTAATTCCTTACAACTAATCAATATTTCTGCTGCTGAACACTGAATTGCCAAACCATGAATTACTCACCTGACTACAGCAGCAAAGCAAAAGCTTTGGAGCATATTCACACTAGAGCAAACCTTAGCAGCTCCAAGTGTTTCTACCATCCCTGAGTTATTTCCCAGGTGAAGTCTGCAGTAAAGATAATATTTAGCAGCTGTTTAATGAAGCAAACCTAATTATTAGAGTTTTACATTCTTATTTCCCTTCTCATTATTTACCTTTGTGAAGAAGCAGTAACTGCCCTCAAAGAAGAACCACGTTATTCTTCTTGTTTATTTTGAGTGGCAATGTGGGCTGGCGCATTCCAGAAAAACACAGAGATAAATGCTCTACTTGGTTGCCATAAAATATTTTAGCTATTTAATTTAGTTTCCGTTTTGATTGCTCTGTGTGCCACCTGTAAATATAGGTCCAGCAGCAAGCTGGCTGGCATGCAAACCCCAGCTCTTCCAAAGTCTCTGACACTGATTTGGTGATTTCAGAGATGATGACTTCTACCTGGATGCCAGGAGAACAACTGTTCTTCAAAACAGTAAGAAAAAAAACAGTCTCAGATGTCCATTTTGTCCTCAAGTGCACACACTTCGTATTTACCTTTTGCTTTGAAGGAAAGACTCTTAAAATATTTAATCACATTTGTGGTTTGGCACCAGACGATGGCTATAAATCCATTCTAATTGCAGTGCGTATTAATGCCAAAAGGTTAACTGTATGGTCTGTGACTGTCAAGGAGTCACTTGCAACATGAATCAGCAGGACTGGTTCAGCTGGAAGGTCACAAGGGTACAGATTATGATAAGCTGTTTCCCGCAACACAAAGGCCGTCAACTCTGTTATTCCAGTTGTGAACAGTACATTAACAATACTGGTATATTCATAACTCACAGATCCAGTACGTGAGCTCTGCCATGCTGCCTGGAAGGACCCACACCACAAGGTTATAAATTTAGCATGAGCGGTGCCAACCCATACCAGAAAGGAGAGAAAATAGCTTTATAGACTATCGGAAATCCCTGCCTGCCTAAGATCGCCCATGACCACCGTGAGACCCTGAAGTTCAGGTTACAGTGAACAAAGTGCTAGTAATTTAACAAAAGCTCCCATGCCCTTTTTCACCCAAATTAAAAGCTGCAGTTACTAGCTATCCTCTCTCCCTCCCCCCCCCCCCCCCCCCCCCCCGTGATTGATTATCTGATAACGGTCTGTACTTATTGAGTATTTTTGTACCTTAGCACATCCTCTTTCCCTTCACATCTCCCGAAGCAATAACAGTCTGCTAGAAAAATGCCTACATGAAACATGAAAGCTCATCCAAGAAGAACAGCCCGAACGAAACAACAGGATGCTTGTTTTAAGTGCACTTGAGCAGGATTAATATCCGATTCAAGAGGCTATAATGCTATGGAAGGGCTTTCAATGATGTGAAACACAAGCAAAGCTTTAACTCAGATCATAATTACAGCACTAAACACTCACCAAGCAATTAGCTGTAACAAACCTACTGTTAAATAGGGAAGCATCAACCCGCGTTACCCTTGTTTTACAGGAGAGAAACTTTAGGCAAAGTAACTTAACCCAAGCCATGGAGGAAGCCTCACAGGAGAGCAAGAATTCAATCAACCTTTTCCTGGGCTCAGCAAATACATATATAACATAAGACAATGTCACCTTGCATTGAAGGTATTTCAGTTTTATCTACCTTACTGAATTAAAAGAAGAAACCTGTTTTTAACATCACGACAGTCTTGGCTAACTGCCTCCCTCTGCTTTAACATCACGATTCCTCTTCACGCTCTACACAGAGAATAAACCAACTGTCACAAAGCACCAAAGTTTAAGTTATAAATACACATTTCCTTTTTCCCTAACATTATACGGTCACAGGCTGAAAGGATTCTTAGTAGTTGCAAGCCCAGCATTTAACATGCAAAGATGTCACAATTGTGTCACATTTGGAGAGCGAGATGTTTCAGGAGTTATCCCAGGGGCTGCCCAGAAGGAACTTTTGCAATAGGATTATCTCCATCTCTTTCTGAAGGAGACGCAGGATAAGAGGAGATTTCCCTAAGTACGTCTTTAATGCCCAGATTTGCAGAATATCAGGGTTGCATAGCATCGCCTCAAATAATCCAGAGGTTGCCCGGCATCTTTTAAATGCTTTGCCCTTCCCGTGACTGTCTGCCAAGAGACAGCGGCGTCTGCCAGCTGCCTTGCAAAGTGCCACGGCACGCAGAAATCCAGCTAGCTGAAACACTGCCGAGGGATATCACCTCCAGCGTGAAGTGGTTTCCTTAGCAAATTGCTAAGGATGTGCCTATGTCAGGGATTACATCATTCAGCTTGATTTTACTGCAGGTGGAAGTAAAGTCACCTGGGCTTATACAGGGATCATACAGCTGGAACGGGGGGTGCATAAATGTAGTTGAATCTAGAAATGCAGTTGGAGAGATCCAGCAGGGCTAGGGGGAAAAACTTTCCCGATGCAAAAAAGGACCTACGGCCCCCAGGAAATCCTTTCTAATGAATGTATCATAGAAAACAGGGCTGAAGAAAGGCTTGGGTGGCGAGAGCTTGTCTGGTTTTCATCCCCCTCTATCAGTCAGACTAGTAAAAGACATCATCTCTCCCCACAAGCCTAGCAGGGCCCAAGAGACACTGGAAAGGGCACTTCTTGGAGTGAAAGGCTGATATCCACAATGCTCGCAGCTGTGGGTCTGCATTTCAAATCAAATTACAGACAGATTTCTCTCTCCCTATTTCCAAGTCGTACATGCGAAATCTTCAGCGCTACCATACGCAGCTTGAGACTTAGTGCTCCAGCACTGCCTGACAGCCTCCCCTCCACGCTGTCGGCTCCCCGCAGGCAGCCACGCGTCCCAGCACACCAAAGCCGTGGGCAGCAAGGGAAAATCAGAGTAAGAGAAGGCACCGCCAAGGCTGGGGGGTTTCCTACACATCGTCATCCCAGGGTTATAAGACACATGGACCTGTAACCATGGCCGGCCACACCGCTTAGCAGCTGGCTCCTCTGCATGGTGGAATTGCTTTGGACATGGGAAGATCTAACCTCCTGCTTGTGAGAGCCTGTTGTTTTGTTTTGTTTTGCCTCTTCAGCTAATAAAGTGATTCCAGAAACCAAATGCAAGTTTCCAGCCTCGGACTCATTCCTAGGGAGCCGGGCAGTGGGAGGGAGCACACGCATACTGGGATGATAAAACTCCCCGTTCCCTTTAAAATCAGAAACATCTGCTGCAGCCAGGACTGACTCACCGGCCAGGTTCAGAGCGGGTTAGCCAGGGCAGGTCTCATCAATGGAGTCGCTGTAGCAGTTTTTTAAGGAACGGAAGGGGAAAATCAATCTGTCAACCAAGGGGAAAAGGGAACAAACTCTGGTTAAGAATAACCCCTTACTTCCACAAAGTCGCATGGGCAGTTTTGCTCCCTTCAAACAACCCCATTCTCCTGGTGTGCTGCTTTGGCTGCCCACTCAGGCTTGGTTCGGGTTGGTTACAACCACCTCTGACTCCCAGGGTGACCCCTTCTCCCACCGCTGGTCCGATGGGGAGGGATTGTATTAACTGAGAGTTTCCATCAGCTGCTCTCCCCAGAGCTGGGAGGAGGACGCCGAGGTCCAACAATGGGGTGGGCTCAGCAAGCCTCTTGCTTACACACTAAAAGACACTCAAAGGAAATAGGCAATTTGTTTATGAGCCAAGATTTCTGCTCAAGAGTTGTATCAACACTTCCATGAATTCAGATTTCGAGCAACTCTTTGTTACTCAGCCTGAGATTATCAAAATATCAACACCCTGACAACCTGCTGGTGTCAAAAGTGAATGTCTCTAAGTCCTCGGACTCAACATGAAGATAGGCTTACAGTTCCGATCTTTGATCTCCAGTATAAAATAGGACCAATAAAATATTATAGGGATTTATGTCTGACCTCTCACTTGAGCTGCTTCACACCTAAAATAACACTATAAGATGTGCCAAAGAGGAGGAAACTGTTTAGGTTTTCTTGCTTCTTAAAACCTGATACACTCTTATTTCAAAAACTTTTGACTTTTATTAAATAGACCACTAGCAATTACACAATAACTCCTGTTCTGGGTATATGGTTCAGGAAAATTAAATATGTGGCTTTATTTAACTTCTTTGGGAAGATTAGCATGGTGCTAACCTCTAGCAGAATCGCAGCTGTCTTAGGAATCAGTTCCATCAAAGGAAAGCATATTTTCTACAAGAGTCATGCTACCACCTTGTTTCAGACAGCGTGGCTGCTTTCCTTTGCCCATCCCCTCTCTCCTTTTCATCTCTCGCAATTAAAATATTGACCATTTCATCACCTAACCTAGTTTGCACTCTTAAAATATATTTTCTGCCAGGCAGAAGCGTGGGTAAAACACTAATCCTGACAGTTGGGCAAAGGTAGTTGAAGAGCTATTGAAGATTACGGGCAACGGATAACTTATGCCGGCATCAGATGTGACTGACTGGTAGTGCTGGGGGGAAAAAGTGCTTTGAAAGAAAATTCAATTAACTTTTGAATTCAACTAGACTTTCCTGAAAAATGTCTCCTTTCTATATAAAAATCTTCCTTCTCCCTTTAAAAAAAAATCACATGCCTTCAAACCACAGTATTTTGACTTGGAAATACTGCCACAACATCTTCCTGGACTACAGCTTTGCTGCCCTGCAGTGACATTCCTCCTGGGCCAGCCCACATCTCCCATAGTGAGCTACGGCCGTTGAGTCATGCATCAGAGGTGGAAGCAGAGCACTGCAGAAGCCAAGGGCTTATCACCGGAGAGACTGTAGGATTGGGAAGACTCTGGTGCCAGAACTGCTGTTTTCATGAGATACGCATTGCTTCCCACTCCCGGAGAACAGCAAGTCACTGGTAATTTGGTCCCGCACTGCAGCACCTTTGTGCTGTTGGCCTCACTACCACTGACCCAGCTTGGGCATTTCTGCATTGCTATCACGGCTATTCCACGCAACCCATACCCACAGAGACGGAAAATCCACCAGACTCACTGAGACCCCCTGAAGCTGTGCCTTGCTATTTCTACCCAAGGAAAATTACAGAACAGCTACTACAGGTTAACAGCTTGATATCAAACCATTAATTTGATTTCAATAGCGTAAAAGAAATCATTTTATCATCTGGAAAGTGTGGAGAGGACACAGTAAGCTATTGGAACAAGCATCATTACAAGACCCTCCCCGGATAGCAAGCCTGGGAACATCCAGGAAGGGAGGGGAAGAATCACTCCTAATCCTAAACAGCAAGTAGGATATGTTTGTTTATTATACCAAAGATGCCCTGTCATCCCGGAAAAGGCTGCGGAGACAAGGACTTCAGCCTGACTGAATGGGAGCGTGGGGAGAGGCAGATTAATCTGCTCTTATGAGACTGCCTCAAGACTCCTCTTCATGCAGCTGATGCTTCAGGCCGACACAGGATGCTAACAGCCGAGCTTCCTGGCTTCCCTGCACGCACAGTGCCGGCGGTGTCTGATGAACTAGGAAACGTTTCTGCACATTCAACTGAAAATGAGACAGGCACAGACAAAACCTGGATGTTTCCTTTCCAATAATGTTAAACTTGAACCTGCTCATTTTTAAAGTTTAGAAGTCAACTTTAAACTTGACTTTAACATTTGATTCTGTTACACTAAAATCTGTACAATTTCAAATATCTTTTCACTGCATGATGAAAGAACGCATTTTTCCAGTATTTAGGATACCCAGATAAAAGAAAAGTCATTAAATACTGTTGTACTTCAAAATGTGAGATTGCATAGGGTGTTTTACACCCTACTCTGCTGTGCATCCACTTCTTGGAGAGGTTAGCTACTAGTACTGCACTGAAGAAAAAAATAAAACTCTCCACTGCCACCACATCTGCAAATTTCAATCCTGCAACAGCAAAGCAGCCGAGCCAGCGTGGGTCTGTCAGGCTTAATCTCAGGCTTGGCACAGGCACAGTGCAAATGTAGCTATGCAGCTCTGGGCCCTGAACTAGCTCCAGATCAGCAGAGTCCCATTCACACGGAGCTGCTCCTGAGCTGGCAAGCCCTGGCACACCCGGGTCTCTGCCCACAGACACAGGGTCACAAACTGCTGCTTCACCCCGTGCTCTCTCCATAAGCTCCAAGGTAGTCAGCAGGTATGTTAGCTCTTGCGTTTGCATCAATTTACTCATTTTTGTAGGTTTGCTGCAATAATAGCCAGATTTTGATTGCAGCCATCTGAAAATGAACCTTTAAAATGAATTTATGGTAAATGGAAGACACAGTTGTCAGACGAAAAAAGGAAGAGTTGTCCTTACCTTTTGCACTAGATAGACACTAGTTGCTCTTTCGCTTGCTACTTTATCCAGTGCTGTTTCTTCCAGTACAAAGTAGCTTACATCTGCGATGTGAACACCCACTTCAAAGTTCCCTGAAATTACACAAGGAAGTCAGTAGGCTGCAGGTAGAAATGAACTGCTGACATATTTAACTCTGACCTCTCTCCCTCCTCTCCCAGTGCTACTGTAACCTTTTTGCCTTATGCCTAGACCTCACAAAAATGATACTTCTGTCCACTTCTTCCATCTGAGATGAAAACTGTGGTCTCTCAGGACCCTACCAAATTCACAGCCACTGTGGCTACAACATATGAGTGAATACACATACAAGTGAATCCTCAAGCACAGCGGTGGATATGCGAAAACGCTTAAAAACCATGTGGATAAGTCTTTCCAACTAGGAGCTTGTAATAGTGAGCCCAGTCCTCATCCCTTTGCTGTCAGACAACAGTAAGCAAGAAATATGGGACCCCACCTTACAAGCACACAGGCAATGCAGGACACCATTTCCTAGGTATGGAGCAGCAGGTCACACACGCTTTTGGGTTCTCAGAGCTGAACTTGTTTCCACTTCACCCTGGTTGAGCCCAAATTGCTGCTGGGGACCTGGGAAGTCTTCAGTGACTTCGTATCAGGCTATGCAGAAGCACAGCCTTCCACAAGCAGAATATTCCCACTGTTATCCTGCCTTCCCTTCAGATTAGGCTTTTTATCCTTAGAGTCCAGTCTAGAAGTATCTTAATTCAAAAGTTAGGCTAGAGAGGAGTACTACTGAGGTTTATCATGAGGTTTTGGCAATAATTTGGATTTGGAAGTAGCGATCATACTCAGCTTTGGAAGTAATTAGTACTTTGGTCCAAGAAATTCTGGTTTGCTAATCCTCAAAGAAGCCTATTGACCTTTGTTTTCTCTGGAAGGACTAGGCTAGATTTGAGGTGCTTATTTGTAGAATAGTTCTAAGTGCAGCGGGTTCCTAATTATAACATTTGGTTCTTTAGAGGAATTCACTAACTTCTTGGTATCTATAAATATTTTTTCTTTCCCTAATTTTTTTAAGAAGACAACGTAATAAGATACCACGCTGGTGACAATCCTGTTTGTTTATATGCCTCGCAAGGAATATTATCAAAGCCTTTCTCTAGAGTGTCACATTTTTGAAGGATAAATTGTTAATAGCTGCTGTCATTACGCAGTACATCGGCCCGTGTGCCCTTCTGACGGGTACCAGTGCTGGATTTCAGCAGAGTGAGAATGGAAATGTATACAGGCGAAGAGGAAGCATGAGAAGGTTCAAGCTCGTATTAGGAGAGCCACCCAGCCCACTGTGCCCCCAGCTGGGAGTTCAGATAAGTGAGCACCCGCCCTATGCAACTGTTTGAATTCGTAACGATTTTAACTTAACTTTAGCAAGCCATGTTTGTGCAGCACTTTAAGTACGTAAAGTATTATCTTGCTTTTTGTGCTGCTTTTGTACACTCAACAGAGCACAGATGTAAAGGCAGCAGAAACACACATGGAAGACGAGAGCGCTGGGGTTTAGATTTGTCCGCATAACCTACAGTCACTGGAAGGTCCTGCAGAGAGTAAATATGATGGCAGCAGGGGGAGAGGGCAATAATCCCATTGCACACCAAGGGACAAATTCCACCACTCGTTAGGAAGCTGGGAGAAAAGACTGCAGATTAAATGGTTCACCTCAGAAAGCTGCCTACAGCTGTGTTATGATATTATCACATGCCTTGAAAGCTGCTCTACAAGGATTAGGCATCCAAGCCTGAAACTACTTAGACAGTAAGTCTTAGACCAACAGCTCAACCAACAGGTTTAATATTACACGCACTTGAAGCCAACACACTCAGAAGGTAAAAAAATATTGAATACTTTGAAGTCAATATTGTAATGTATTGACCCTGCAGGCAAATATTGACGAAAGGAAAAGGAGAGGGGGTCATTACATCATGCCTTTAATCGTACTTTAATTCAATATGTGCACTGTTACATACATGAACTTTTTGTCCTTGGTAGAAAATCGGCAAACCAAGAAAGATCTCATTGCATGAGATAATAAAACATGGAGTTAGCCAACGAAAACACATTGAGCGGAGTTACATTTCATTCAGGTTTCCCACCAGAGCTTCTAAAAGCCGGGGTCAGCATGAGCCCCCCGCTTTTGAACTTTTAATGGAAATTCTATCTAAATATTTTCTTACATACATTGACATAATGCAAACTGGCAGCTCTCGGGTTTGTCTTGCTCAAGTATGAATCACCCTATCTCCCTCACCCCCAAAAAATTCAGACCAAGAGAAGTTAAGATACAGCACAGAGACCAACCAATCAGATTTCTCTCAAATCACTGCTTTTGAATGTGTTAGACAAAATACCAGCCCAAGCCTGCACAGAAATACCTGCCTACTGCTCTCTCCTGGTTTATTTGCTAATTAAAATGAAAGAGCTTTGTGGATAGAGAAATACTATTCACTAGGATTCTCTTCCAGGTCCACAAACAGTTTTTCTAGTCTCATTAATTTTTATGACAAAGTCACAAAAGGAACATTTCATGTTGTAAGTCTTGTGTTATTTCCCAAGGAAAAAAGAAAATGTGGCCTGAATGAAAGGAAAAGAGAGTTAAACCAGCACTCGTTTATTGAAAAAGTCTTGTCAGAGAGCAGAGAAAAGGGGGAAAGGGTGGACACCACATGGACCACACACCACAGGCTGCTACACATGGCCTACTCCACCTTCATTTTGATGAAGAAATCTACTTTTCCAGCAAACAGAGGCTTCAAGTCTTGGCATGTAGCTCTCCATCATGATAGATTTTATACCCTAAATTTCTTACAGAAACGAGTACTTTACAAACCACAGACTTGCTTCACCCCAAATTTAAAATTCTCCTACAGTGAAGCTAAAGCTGCTCAACAACCCCTAAAGCTAGGTATACACTACCAGTTTAAGGACTTTTTTTTTTAAAGGAATTTACATAAGAATGTAGAGGAGATTAAGCCAGACACTTCATATGCTGATATTAAAGCAAGAGCTGAAGGAAGCATCTAGTGCAATGAAAAATGCTGAAGGCACTTGGATGGCTTCTTGCACTCAGGATCTCTGGGATTTTTCATTTAAAATCATTTCATCTGAAAGTGGGTGCAAAATTGTCATCCCATTCGAAGTCCACCACTACGAAGCTGCTATGTGGGAGATGTTTAGCAACTGGGAATGCAGTTTAGAATCAAGCAACACATGTTTTATTAACCAGTTGTACCCTATTAGCCCCTCTGCAAATACAGAGACGTGGCAACAGAGATGGATGGGAGACAGGAGTGTTATTTGAAAATACGCTATGCATTGCAAAACGCAATAATGAGGCCATTTACAAAGAGGAGCTCTCCTCCTGAGGTCTGCAAGTAGAAATAGGGAAAGGGCTGGGCACTCAGCCACCGAAGCTCCTCTTGAGCCAACGCTCTGTGCAAGCAGGACAGGATTTGTTGCCACTGTTGTGGTTTAATCCCAGCCGGCAACTAAGCCCCACACAGCCGCTCGCTCACTCCCCCCAGTGGGATGGGGGAGAGAATTGGAAGGGTAAAAGTGAGAAAACTCATGGGTTGAGATAAAGACAGTTTAATAGGTAAAGCAAAAGCCACGCACGCAAGCAAAGCAAAACAAGGAATTCATTCCCTACTTCCCATCGGCAGGCATCTCCAGGAAAGCAGGGCTCCATCACGTGTAACGGTTACTTGGGAAGACAAACGCCGTCACTCCGAACGTCCCCCCCTTCCTTCTTCTTCCCCCAGCTTTATATGCTGAGCATGGCATCATATGGTGTGGAATATCCCTGTGGTCAGCTGGGGTCAGCTGTCCCGGCTGTGTCCCCTCCCAACTTCTTGTGCCCCCCCAGCCTGCTCGCTGGTGGGGTGGGGTGAGAGGCAGAACAGGCCTTGACCCTGTGTAAGCACTGCTCAGCAGTAACGAAAACATCCCTGTGTTATCAACACTGTTTCCAGCACAAATCCAAAACATAGCCCCATACTAGCTACTATGGAGACAATTAACTCTACCCCAGCCAAAACCAGCAGAGGCACCTTACTGCAGACAACACAGTTCTGATGCCCTTGCAGCACTGCGCACAGGAAGACAATTTCTCTTTTTGTTTACCATCACATAGGCTGCTAGAACAGCAAAATATAATGGACCTGTATTGCTCCAAGTTTCTAGAAGCCTGGATCCCCTCTTGAAGCTTACCAACTGATAGAGCTACGAGTGGCAGGTCTCCCCCAGCACGATGCTGCATTAGGCACACAGCAGCTCTGGAGAAGGTTTGGCTCCTTGATCTGGGAATCCGGTGTGTTTGAACCCACTCCAAAACCTTGTGTGTGTAACACTGATACGACGCTAAAATCAAAGGAGAATTGGTGGCACCTCACAGAAGAACAAAGAACAAGCTGTTCCTTTTTTTTTTATTTTTTCACTGATGATCTCATTCTCTACGACAAAACAGTTCAAAGAACTTTTTTTCCTTCTTTATTGAGGGAAATTATAAACAAAAAAGGATTAGCAAGAAAGAGCTGGAAGAGAAGGAAAAGGCCCTTTCAGTCTGTAAATGCTCCATAAAAACTGCCAACCCAGCAAGTCGTATCAAGTATTTGCCCCAGGAATTAGAAAGGTGAGTTGAACGCATTTGAGCAGCATGCAAGGGAACACACTGGCAGCAAATCCCTCTTCTCTGTCTTCAGCAACTCTAGTCACTCCTAGCACAAATGCAGCGAGAAAGACCAAGCAACTTCACTTCATACCTTAGCACATGCTAATTTTAGGACCATGCAGCTTAAAAATGCAACTCTTCAAGGATAAAGCAGCAGAAGGTAATTCTCTAGCATGCAGACATATTCCCCTTTATTTTCATCTCACCTTCAAGCATCATCATTCTCAGGAGAGAAGACAAACACTAGAGTGCTAAGTCAACTTAAAATTTAATACCAAGTTTTTTGCATTAACCACTATTTCTTACACTGTCTTCACCCCTCAGTTAGGGAGACACAGAAGAGGTCAAAGCAGATTGCAAGGTGTTTGCTCTAGCCAGAAAACAGCCAACTACTTATCTGCTGCCGGCAATTAAAGGTAGTTGGCTGTTCCCTGGCTAGACCAAACTCTTGCAGCAAATAATTACAGCCCTTTCCCATTCCTCTGCCCTGGGGGTACCATGCTGCTGCTCTTATCTGCAAAACAGTATTTAATGTCTTGCAAAGGTATGAAAAACTTGCATAAAGAGAGACAAATGAGGCCTTTAACCTACATGCACGTTTTGTTGCTATCAGCAGTGCTACAGTAGAGCATGGGTCTTCACCAAGGCTCAAGTTCTCACATGTGATCGTGGGCAAACGGGCGAGGATAGCCTCTACAGGGGTCTCAGTTACAGAAGGGACAGCCAGAGGGGCTGCAGACAGTAACAGGGGTGGACACAAAACAAACACAAGTTGCACGGAGGCAGAAAATGGCACTGAGACTTGGGGAAGCTGCTAGAAGTAGCTAGGGATCATCACAGATCTTTAACACGTGCCTTTAAATGAAGGACCTGATCCAAGCCCAAACATTTGTTTCTCTTCGGCATGTGTATCCATCCACGGCTCAAGCATTACAGAAGTGTCCCTCTTGGTACAGAGAGAGAAGAAAAAGAGAGAGCAAAAAGAGAATGACAGTGTGAGTGGGAGAAAAGAGCAAGTGGGAAAGCAAAAAAAAAAAAGAAAGATGGAGAAGAGAAGGACAAGAGCTTAATACAAAAATAAAAGTGGAACCATGGAAAGAGCAAGTTATTTGTCTGCTCTGGAGCCTGAACACAAAGGTGGGTGGCTTTAATTCTCAGCTGAGGTTACTTTTCCACCGCAGGAAGCCAAGATATTGTTCAGAAAATCAGACAGTGTGTTTTATTTTACTTATTTTAAAATAACAAGGGCCTAGGGCCATTTTGCTCTGTGAAAGCGCAGTGCAACTGAGCATAAATCCATTAACTTGTTTACCAGGAAACCAAATTTTTTAAATTATCACATGATGGTCCTTTAGCCAACCGAAATGCAACTAATTACACCTTTTTTTAATCAAGTAATAGCTTTTTCCTTCTCTAAAGGTCTCTTCCTTGACATAACCTCACAAAAAGCCTCTGGCAAAAGGAGTCAGAATCCTGTATCTCAAGACAGCAGGACAAGTCCCCGGGGCGCAGAGCAGCAACTTTTCCAACCAAGTTTAAATATGACTTCAGTAAATGTTGCAACAACTTCAAAAGAGCAAAAACTGTCTGCCCAAACAAACAGTAAGCACCTCTAAAGGGTAACGATCCACAAAATACTACATACTACCAGGCATTGCCTCTAGGAGATGTCCCCATCCAAGCCCCTCTGCCATTGGTTCGCACGAGAAACGTCCCACAGAAACAGCCCCCTTCACCCAGCAGCCACAGCGAGACTTTGAGACCATCGGGAACAGCCTGGCCAAGGTTTCAAGATATTTGAACTCTTCTTTGAACTACGCTTAGTCACTTTATTCTGGGTTTGTAGCACCTGGAGAGGCAGCCAAGGTCAGGCCCCCGACTCTTCTCATGGGGCGAAGGGAGAGGGAGCGGTGGCACAGGCAGCAACGTCAGCACGGCCACTCCAAGTGCCTGCATCAGACTGCAAACTGCAAAAGGGCTGGGTGGGGCTGGGCTTTTCCTTTGCTTCTTAAATCACAATTAAAACCATTGCTTCCTTTCAACCTTTTAACTCTTTAGCCTTTACGGATCACTTTTACATCCTTTTCTTCAGGAGCTGGGCTGATGTAAAGACAATAAAAGCTGCGACTTTTCTCATTTAACTGCACAAACTCAGGAGCTGCGAGATGGACCGAATCCTCAAGGTTAGCAGAACCAAGATTAGCCCGAGTTATTCCAAAGTGAGAAACAGGGTGAGATCACAGGGGAAGGGAAAAAAATAAAAATAAAAACATCTTCCAATGTTAACTCTTCCCATACTGAAAGTCTTGGCACTTCCTGGATTTCTGGAAGTATCTGAGAAACCACTGATAGGAATGGTGATGTTGCAAAGTGATGCTTTCAGCGATCCTGGGAGAGCCGGGAAATAGTCGGAGCATTTCATAAAAATAAAGCACAACAGGTTTTTTGTTATTTTCTTTTTTTCTTCTTTAAGTTAAAAGGTCAGTGTGGGACATCAGAATAACTCCTACCTGCTTTGTAGTGACTTTTAAAGCACTGTTTTACTTGGGTCTCAACTACCCTGACCTTTGGCCATTTTGTCTCTGGCATCAGCTGAATGTTACAGAGACAACTACGATTTTACAAACCAGTTTGGGATTGGCTCCAGGTAAGGTACAAAACAAAACTCATGTGTTCATTAAGTGCAATGAGGGACAAGCAAAGATGAAAAGCAGAAAAACATACTAGGAAAGGAACCCTTCCTAAGCAGAATACTTTCCAGAGTTTTCCATGAGCCATCAGCAATTCTTTAAATAGTTTCAGAATTATGAGGAGACTTTATCTATTACTAAATTAAATGCTGGGAGTGGGTCTTCCATGTGAATTGCATACAGTTTTTGTCTGTAGCAGCTAATAAATTCAGCAATGTCCTAAAACCACTTGATAGAATTTAAAAGCTACCTTTTATACCTCAAAACAAAGCCAGGACACCTCCGTAACGTGGCACTTCATGGGTCGTGCATTACAGAGCCCTTAGTTTTATATACAAACCAGTACAAACCAGATGAGTTAAGCACCGTTTCAAATACTTTGGCTAAGATTAGCATTTAAAGCCCCTGCGAGGAAGGTGCTCCCCCACACTGCCCAGCCCTGAAGAGTACACTCAGAGATGGCTCTTGGGCAGCATGAGGCCCTCTCAGGCTCTCAAGAGAGTGGGAAGGTCGATCCTCCCACGGGAACACGGGGTAGATCTTCATGCTGGTGGTGTTCTCTGAACTTCCAGCTCCCATGAGCTGGAAACATCTAAGCCGGTGATCAATCAGAGGTCAGGTCTCCAGACCTCACAGAACATATCAGGATACCGAGGCAGAGAAACATAACACACGAGTGTCCTGTCCTGTGGGTCACCAGCAAACCCACGTCAGTTCTTAATCACCTTGTGACAGGAGATGCTGCCATCCAGAATGCACCTACTGCCTACACCGTACCTTCAATATCTCCTGAGAAGAATAAAAGAGCTCATCTGTGCAAGTAGTACCACTGCACCATTAAGTTGGATACTTACACAAGGAAGGAATTCTCCTGAGGGAAAAACACTAAATACTTAGAAGGACAGAATTTACACAGCATGTACCAGACAAAACATTTAATTGCAGACTGAAGGACACAGGGAATGATATCCAACAGAATAAGCACACAGCATAAAGATTTGTTCACACTGCTGAGCAAGATACAAGCAGGAAAATACAGATGAAAGCAGGGCACAAGTATTTTAATAGTGAAAGTTAGGTCAGAGCACAGGACAGTTGGGGACAGACAGTATAATGATGGAAAATGAAGAGAATGTGCCATTTCTTTGATACACCAAATGTGTCCAGCATTGGCAGACTGAGACCAGACACAATGGTTCCTTATGCAGCGATGCCTATGTCCCACCTTCTGCCTGTGCAGGTTTTCTCCCCATTCCTATGCTGGTACCTGTTTACACTCCAGAGGGTCACGGGTAAGCTCGTTTCCTCTGTGCCTGCACAAGTGCCTAGCAGACTTTGTGAGGTGTCAAAATAGCAAGTTCCACTTAGAGGTTTTATAAATTGTATTGATTTCTTTGCAAGATTCAAGTGTAATGAGCAAAATGAAGAGGAGTTACAAACTTCAAATACATCAGATTTATACACTGAATGCCAGTACTTGCTATATGGTCATCTCTGGGAGAACCTCTAGATGACTACTTATGACTTAGACCCAACATGAATCTTTGCTACTTGGAGTCTATCCCAAGCACTTGGCAGATGGATCTTCAACCCTTCACCAAGACAAGACGTCAAGCAGGACACCGAGGCAATGATTGTGCTGCTGTG
The DNA here is from genome assembly GCF_965638725.1 of Aptenodytes patagonicus. Classification (NCBI taxonomy): domain Eukaryota; kingdom Metazoa; phylum Chordata; class Aves; order Sphenisciformes; family Spheniscidae; genus Aptenodytes; species Aptenodytes patagonicus. Next base: position 12,934,726 of record NC_134954.1, on the reverse strand, counting down.
AACTCAGATTCCCAGCTCAGAAAGCAATCCTTGCCGACAGGGAGAAGTTACCAAGGGAGGTTCCTAGCAGTCTCTTAGCAGTGAGGTTTCCAGCCAACATGATGAAGGTGAAAGGACAATTTCTGGTATTCATGTCACAAATTGTTTTTATCACTATTCCAAGGCCCATTCAAGAGGCTAACTCTATCAGGAAATCAGTAGTCTTTGAATTTAAAGAGATGGGAAGTGGCACCCAGCAGCTTTCAAGATGAATTACAAACTTTTTGGGTGTAGGATGTCATCCTGTTCCTGAAATGAAGGTTTAGAGTAGGGAGGGACCAGCCTCTCTCTACTGCTAGGTCAGTCCCTTTTGTGGTATCAAGCGTTCTCAGGCATTCAAAGAGACCTTGGGATTTAGTGCTAGGCCAAACACGTACAAGGTACTTCCACCAAACAGCCTTGACATTTCAACTTCTTTGAGAACAGAAGGCAGCCACTGAGATTTCACTTTTAGCCATCCAACTTTTTTGTTTATTTTTTGAAAGATTTCCAAAATATTTCCATCTGCACCTGGTTTTACTCTTTCTCTGTAACTAGCATAATAGTCAGCAATCAAGAAATACTGTAGTGAATTGCACTGTAAGATGTTTTTCCTGTTCAGCTGGGTTCTGAACCCCCTGCATTGCAATAAATTAAAAGTTAAAACAATAGCCCAGTGATTCTGAGGGATCCTGCCATTTAAGAAAGTTGATAATAAAGAATATATACAGCAGTAACTTCTTTGCTGCCTGCATGCAACAGAACATATGACTGAAGTTAACCATGTGGGAAAATATTCCTAGCTATTTGTACCCTTTTAAAGTTTATCTTCCTCACATATCTTCTGATTCTTATCTGCTAAATTTACTGAAAAATCCTGTTTTCTCTAGCTCTATCTGTTCATCACCTACCATTTGCGGTTCTTCTCTAAAGACCCTCCTGGTCCCTGAGGTCTTTTTTCATGAACAGAAATCCTAGACAAAGTGCTTTTAGATCTCTTTGTACAGCAATTTCTGGATCCTCTCCCCATTACCCAGCTCCTTAAAGGCATTTGGTTTTTTTCTTCAATGTACAATCAGACACTATTGTTTTTAAGTCTGTATCCACAAACAGTAGTGAGATCCGCCGGGACATAAAATCCCGCGCCTCTAAATCTTTGGGGAATTGTCCCAGGTCCTGAATTTATGAACTGAAACAATCCGGAAGGCGACTTCGCCCAGAGCATCTCTCCTCCCTGCAGAAAAGTAAACTCACTTTTATGAGTAATTCTACTGGTATTTGCACATCTGTTTGCATGTTCTGCAGCCATGGTCTTCATTAGATTAGTCCTTCATAGACAATCTACCTTTTATTTTGTTTTAATCCTGTGTCTTTTTCCCCTACAGCATTCTTTGTGTACTGACCAAAAAAAAGCTTTTGGGATAAGGATGGAATCTTTATAAAATATCTATACTTGATACAAAAATCCAGTGCAATAAATATGAATTACCAGTAACAAACCCTGCCCATTTTTGCTTAACCAAGCTTTTAACCAATCTTCTCACAAGTAGCTTTCAAATACATGCAAAAAATGTTTTAACAAATTATGTTCCAGCAATCAATGCTCCAACCAAATCCAAACTTTCTTAATCTCCACCACAATACCTTATCACCCAGTTTAATGCACTCGTCTGGGGATTAGGCTTAGTCTATTCCCTTTCAACCACCACCAGTTTGGAGCAAGCTGCCCTGTTTCCACTCAAGCTGGGGGGAGCCCTATGTTGTCAAGTTGTCTCACTGATTTCAAGAGAGATGTTCGGTGGAGGAAAGGTGACGCAATCCAGCCCTCTGATTCCACTCAACCCTGCACTTGGAAATTGGAAGTGATGTGTGCTTCCACACACAACCCCATGTTACTTTAAAAGAAGAGGCAAAATATACTGTACATGCTGCAGTTCCCCAGCATTACACGGGATTACATTGTGGGATACAGCAGGGATCTGGATTTGGCACAGACCTGAGTGTATTTTGCATATTTCAAAGAATCTGCAACCACAAGCCCTCGATAGAAAGAAGGGATATGTACCTGTTTCTAATCACTGCAATATGTCTTTTTCACTTTCCTAGTGACACAAGAAAAACCCACCAGACTAATCAGCAGGTAACAGGAGAGCTGAGCTAATTATGTCTGATACCAAAGGAAAAACTGACCAAATGTTATGCACAATCCCACTCCTTGTAGGTCTTCTTTATTTTTCCCATATTTGACTCCTGCAATAAATTTAAGTAAATTGCAGTTTATGGTCATTTTATATTTGACTCATGTATCAACGTGGGGTTTCTGTCATGTTCTCTCTAAGCTGAGTCTGGTGTCTGTTCATCTTAAACATCTTACAAAGACGGAAGCATAGTAATTTCATAATGTAACTTTTGATTCAACACTAGTCCATTCTTTAGTGTTTATCTTAAGCAAGTCAGCCCAGCATGACTCCAACTACAAACTCTTCCTATACTCTGCGCTGCAGGAACCAAATGGATTAGCTGAAAGGTCCTACACCACGTGTTGCTAGAGCAAATTTCACCCTACAGTCCTTAAGTGGCCAGAGGGACAAAGCTGAATAGAAGAGGGAATACTTACGTCTTAAAAAGCAAAATATAAGTGCACACATTGCAAAATTAAAACAACCCAAATGTTTGCAACCTACATCAGGAAAGAACCAGGATGGAAGGAGAAGACGAGCAGGTGGTCACCTGGGATGGCAGAGAACATCTCAGGGCTACCAGGGCTCTACAGGTGTTTTTCAGGCACAAGATGCTGGAGCTCACGCGCTAGCGATGTCTACTAAGGTGTCCATGAGGTCTAAGAAAAGCAGCCCCAGTATCCATAAGCCTGCAGTAGACAAGGGATAATTTTACTAACATTTGGCAAAACATTTGTTGGTTTACCAAAATGTGTTAAATAGGCTCCTTGAACAGAGATGTAAGTCCTCACTCTCTGCAGATCTATTTCTGAAAACTGCAGCCCACAGTGGATTCACTGGTGTCTGCTGAGGAGAAAGGTCATGCTGCACCCTTCCCAGATTTGGGTCACTAAGAGAAGCTCTCTTCTTTGCTTATACACCATTTTCATGACACTTATAGAAACACAATGTGTTTGAGGTTTTTATCCCATTTCCCTTAGGTATATTTGATTTAAATTCACCAACAGGTTGAACAGATTTAAAGGGAAGGGAAAAACCAGGGAGCAGCATACTGCAGAAATCTTATTTGCTTAGGTCATCAGGTAAATACTGGGAAGATTCAATAAATGTACCTATAGATCACCTTGCTCCAAAATGCAGACAACCAATGTCACTAAGGACATAAAAACCAGGGCAAGCAGCCTGTAGAATATATTTCTGTTCTGCAGTACAATTCCTCCTAGAATAAGATTTAAATTACTTAAACTTGAATTACTTTGTGAAAGATTGTAGGGATACAGGAATGAATGAACAACAGTGAGAACCATGTTAGCCATCAATAAACATACAAAAAGATGTACAGAAGCGCTGTCGGTACAGCCCAAAGTGCTGCTTTGAAATCAGCATCAAAAGACCTGCACATGGGTAAGACAACCCCTCAGAAATGCACCCCAATCATTTTGCTGCCTCCTTTGCCACACAGCCTGACACTTTACTAGATGGAATTGTCTGCCTTTAAATTTGTCAAATGTCATTTCTGCTCCTACCAGTAAGCAGCCTTCAAACACAACTGCATTAGTTGTGTACATTACCAGAAATGAAAACACCACTTGCCAATGATTCCCAGAAGAGGTTTGGCAAATGTGGGAAACTTGCCTAGTGCCACTGGGACATGCAGGTCACCTGGTGTGCTCTTACACGATGAGATCAGAATAAATCTTTAAATGTCTGCACCCTGGGTGAAAACATTCAGGCTTGAAAGTGGTGCGGTTGTTTTCTGTGAACGCTCTGCAACATTCATACAAACCGAGACCGGCTCTGTTGTATGCTCCTGGCTGCAGTAATTTGCTAGAAGACGTGCAGAAAGGATCACGAAAGAGTATTGACTGAAATGAACTTGCTTAAAACCTCAAGCTACCCTGAAACAGCTCTACAAAGGCTGGAGAAATTAGGTGCAGTCCAGATCCATCTTTTACTCCAAGATTATGCTGAGTCATCTAAATGGAGTACAGTTCGTTCATACTTCTAAAGCTGTTACATAAATAACCCTATTTTCCTTCTTTATTGGAGCTGATGTCTTTTAAAATATACACTCACAAATGTGAACAGCAAGCTTACCTCCCTACTGCTATCATTAAACAATAACGAGGAGCACGACTGTTAATCAAAAGCAGACTCCAATATAAAATCCTCTCAAAACCAGACTGGCCCACTTAAGACATGTATCCCTGAAAAGTTTCCAACTGCTGCAATATCTTACTGCAAGCTCCATTAAAAATACAGCTATTCCCACAACTATCCCATGCTTCCTTTGCTAGTGACACTCTGCTACCGGGTAGTTCTTCATGATAGATTTGTGGACTACTTCTGCAAAAAATTCCTTTCCATCTTTTGCTGAGGATGTAGCAAGGGCGAGTCCTCCATCCAGTCACTGGAACTGGTAAGGGTTACACTGGGAAGTTTTAAAACTAAGCAAAGGTGCAAAAACAGTCCCTTATATCTCTGCTTGTTGCCTAAGACCCTTCAAGGTAAAGAAAATGCCTGAGTCTTGAATAAATTAGCAATGAATGCTTGAGGACAAAGACAATTTCATTCTTCAAAATCTTCTGAAATGCACTGATTTAGCTGTCTGACAGACGAAGTGCGGGCAACGAGTGGTTGCTTTTTTCTCATAGTTATTACGGGTGCTATACACCAACAGAGAGACATTTTCTGAATTGGTTTCTGCATTCTCTGTTGATTTTTGGAGATCTCCTGACATCATGAGGATGCCAGATATGTGGTTTGCTCATGCTGGGGGTTTTTGGTGGTGTTTTTTTTTTTTTTTTTAAAGTGTTTTACATATGGGCAAAAAAGATGGAAAAAATAATAATTTCTTGTAACCACGTTTACATTTGGAATAAAAGCTGTGTTAACTCTTAACACAACTTTGCCCTCATGAGAGATGCAGCCTTGCCAGCCCTGGATAAGCTCTTAACCTCTAAAACAACTCTTTGTCATAATAATTGCAGCTAGCATAGCAACTTTTAAAGCCAAAAATCCTCAGGGTACCTCCAAAACATATCAAGAGGCTCTATTAAGCACAAGATTTAGGTTCCCACAGGGGCTCTCCTTAACACTGAAGAGTTGGGAATGGCTGTCGCTTTGCAAGCAAGTGAACACAAAAAAATGAACCCAAAGGACTCCCGACACCGGTTTTGGACCTTTCTAAATTTGCAAATTCCTGAAAAATTTTAAGTCAAAGTACAGATATCTTAAAAAATTTCACATATGCTGATGGATTTATATCCCTGCTTTTGCCAGCCACATTGCATGGGCCTATAACAGTAATCTACGTAGTGCCATAGTAGTCAACGGACCACAGGCTGAAAATCACCGAGTAAGGCTATCAGCTCACAGTGGGCCAAAAAGTAATGAATCCACAGAGATTCAATTTGCATGCAAGAAAATGTCCCAGGAACTTGTGATACAAAATGGATCTGGATGTCTCCTGCCATCTGCAAAGGACAGGTCTGAGGCCTGAAGTCCCCAGTGCCGGAAGCTGAAGAGAAGAGTCTTCCCAGTTGGGTAGAGCCCAGTCCCATCCAGGAACAGGTTGATGGTAATGAACTAGCTCTAAATGCTAATTCCCCATCATGATGCAAAATAAGGACTGCAGTGAAGAGCACATATGTCAGGTAATGTAAATACACACATTTCTGTTACTTTCTCCTGCTAGGAACAGACACTATGTGATGCTCATACCCTGGCTGAGGATTGAGCACCTTGTCTCTCGGGCAACAAGTGCTGCAGCTGTATCTCCGAGGTGCCACCTCAGAAAGGGGCACAGGATATAGCTTATACTGCCAGCTGCATGTGGAACAGATATCCCTTATAGGAGGCTCACAAAATAATGTTTTGATTGGGTTCTTCAGATCAGGAAGTAATTTGAAAAATTTAACCTTTGGAATTTAGCATTTCAATACTGAACCATAGTTGGCAGAGGAAAAAGTTCGTGAAATGCTGGATCAAGTTTGTGCCTCAAACAGCAGCACACTGGGAGGATAATGGACAAGAGTCCATCAGTATGGTTCTTAGTTGCTTTTACTACTCATCTTCACTAAAAAGATTCTGCAAGCATCTCCTTGCACGACATCAGGAGCCTCAAAAATGGAGATGGATGTGATTCCAGCTACCAGACTGGACATTTCTGCTTCAGAGATATCTCAAGTTTTAAACAAACATTGCAGCACAGATAAAATGCTGAGATTTCCTTCCTCCGCCTGCCTGGGGACCCACGCTGAGCTGTCCGGCCAGCCACCATGCCTGCTTGAAGGACGCAAATGGTTTCCTGCAGTCTTTTTATGCCGCTCGCTCCTCAGCTCCTCAGCTCCCTCCTTAACTGATCATAACTGCACCAAAGACCATCAGGGCCTGTTTTCCTGTCTGTACTTCCTTCAGAGCCACAAGGTCTCCTCAGAATAAACACCACAGATTTCAAAATAAAAGAAAGGGTATTTCCATGGTGGTTCTTTCCACACTGATTAAAAACCTGGTCCCTGGGACATTCACTGGCATCAAAACTGGCTTTCCCAGGGGATGACTTTCCTTGGCCTAAGGCTGAGGCAGTGCTGTGATGAAGTATGGGCACCACTCCCACGGCAGACCTGAGGCCAAAAGGAGAGGCAGAGGGCACAATGCCCAGGACAGGCACAGATAAGATCACTCTTAAAAAAGGCTCCAGCTCAGAGCACCTTCTCATTGAGAGGAGGCCAGGGCGGAACAAGCCCGCTGGAGGATGCACTGCTCCAGCCAAAAGGCAGAGATCTGGCACACAAAGGGCTGCTGCAAGCAGGCTCCCACTTAATGGTTCATGGAAAATGAGATGGGGGGAGGGTGGGGTGCAAACAAAGACCTTCGGGCTGGGTCAGCCACCAAGGGGTGCATTCACTCATCTGCCTCTTGGATTTTCTCTTCTGAGGCTCATCTGGAGGAAAGTGGGGTGTGTATAATGATCCTGAGATGGATGTGAAACTTGCAAAAGCACTAAATCCACACGGGATTTCCCATCCTATAAATTTTGGATATAAGCCAAGCAAATCTTTACTTTTACTCTCAGGAAGACAGTTGTGCCCTGTCCCCTACTCCTTCCTGGTTCTTCATGTCTCTTCTAAAACACACTGGCAAAGTGTATTTTGGGGAACTGAAAGAGGAGAAAGGTTTCTGCACCTTCTACTTTTGTTTTATTTGAAAAACTGAGCTGTGCAAACTTTCTCTATGCAGAGTGACCCTGTTGTCTGGTCCATTTTACCTCTTTCCCAACTGCCTGGTTTTTCTGGGAAAAGGAAGTGTTATCTTTGACTGCAGAAGCATCCTCTGTCCACTCAGGTAAGTGCATCCAAGATCACCTTTGAAATAACAGAGTACCCTGGGAGAGAGAACTGTGCCTGCTCCTGTGGTATATACAGGTAAAGACAACCCCTGAAAGCATGGCTTTGACATGATCCTTTCACATATTCCTTAGCCTTCAGAGAAGATCAGGGAAGGGCAGGGAAAACCTTCATGTGGAGGCTCCAGGAGGCCAGCACAGGCCTGACACAACCCCTGGGAGAAGGACAAGTCAGAAATAAACAGGCCAAGAGGCCTTGGGTGTTTTCCTTCTCCTCTACATGCAGGCAGCTCCCTCTGCCTCATGCCTGTACAGAGAAGAGCAAAAAGCAACAAAGCAGGGAAGACTGGCAAAGCACAGCAGCATGAATGAAGTCCACTCAGAAGGCAACTTTTAAAAAAAAAAATTTCCACTTGTTTTTTTTTTCCCTCTGTTGGATTGCATGAGAAGGACTTGTTCCAAAGAGGCTTGATCAGGGCATGGGGCAGCGCTGCAGCCACCGACTTCTGCATCACAAGGGGATTTGTAGCCGCCAGGCTACAGAGCTCCCACAATCAAGTAACAGCCCAGTAACACCTAGAACCCTCTCGGATGGACCTTACAAGTAGAGGATCCCTTCCGTAATGGTATGTCTCCTTCCATGTAGACTGCAGCAAGAGGCCTCATACAGCATTTTCTGCAGTTGGGGTCGGAGGCACAAGGCAGACTTCAGAGTGCAGCCGCACCCCCAATCGGCAGGTATATCAACAAGTGCCAAGTACGAGCGACAGCCCTGCAATGGCTTTGCAGACTTTCTGGGAAAGAAGAATTCTTGTTCAAACAGATATTTTCCTTGAACACTTTCTGCAAATGGCGGATAAGAGAAAAATGCAGATGTATGCACCACAAACCAGCTCAGTGAATGGTTTCCTGCAGCATCTAAAACCCACCCGTAGGTGATCAGTAGAGGCTCAGAAGCCAGTTTCAACACCTCCGATCTGAGGGGCTGTGGGATCACAACACTGTCATAAATCTACAGATAATTCAGATGACAAAGTGGAAAGAGGGAGAACAGAGTTCAGCTTAGGATCTCTCAAGAAGACTGTTCAAATTTTCTGTGAAATAGAACCGCAATTTTTCCTTAATCTTGCCTCAAAACTGCTATTGTACAGTATAATTAGAAATAATTTTATTGGCCTCAAATTTTCTTTCACCTCTGTTTTTTTTATCAGTTTTATAGCCCTGTAATACTATTCTGTACCTGGGTCTAAATGACATGACAATTCATTGGCCACATTGCACAGAATGAAATCAACCCAAAAAACAGGTAATGATGTCTTTGATATCATCATATTGTGATGATTAACAAGAGCAAGAAAAACTAAACACACACAAAAAAATCACTTTATCTTCTTTATTAGTGGTGGATGGGCTAATCAAATCATGCAATATTTCTAACTAAGCCTGTTACTGGATCTCATCAAACTAAATGAGCAGAACTTGGATGGCAAAGTAAACTTACAAGAGGGAAGTTCCTTAAGTCAGAATCATCAAGATTTGGCTTCTGGAGCTTTACTTTCTGTTCTGTTGGCTTACGGCATAGTAAAAGTACAAATAAGGCAGAGCAGAAAGCTTAAAAGGCAATGAGAAGAATAACACAACTTATAAGGCACGCTCTGCTCATCTGACAATTCCCAGCATCCTATAAACACCAAAAAGCAATTCAGCCAGTGACCTTCAAAAAAATGGATTCCTTTATCCAGGGACTGCGTATTCAAGGTCAAAGTTTCACTAGACTTCAGTCTGCAAGAGTGGCATGTTAGCTATTCAGCTGTAACTCCCGTAATGACAGGAGACAGCTGAGATCTGCTCAAATCAAATTACAGCTCTGATTATGCAAAACACTATGGTTCTGCATTTCCTGACACCAAAACTACTTCAGAGTGCAGCTTGAAGATGTCTGCTCTAAGATTTCTGAAAACAGGCAATTAAAGCAACAAAAGAAAAACTAGTTTATTACTCTACTCATATTTGGTAAAGAATACTTCATGACAAATTATATATACGAATGTGTCAACAGCTGAATATAAACACTGAGAAATATTTTGTAAAATATATCTCATACCGTCAGGGAGTTGTTTACAGGACAAAGCATCATCAAGATCTTTGGCAGTTGATGGGTCGATGGTGAAAATGCATTCTTTCCTATCCAAGGAAAAAAGAAGAAAAGAAAAATTTATCTTCCAGTCATGAAGAAGGTATCAAAACACAGAGACCATCAGAGACATCCAGACAACAACAACCATGTTTTCAGAAGACTCTGTCTGTTGAAACATCTTCCAATCTAATCTGAAAGTCTAAATCTAATGTAAAAAAAAAAAAAAGGTTTTAGACAAGTGAATCTCCTTGGGTTTTTTTTCATTTTTCTTTTTGGTTTTACTGCTTGCTCTTAACCGCTTCCATCTCATTACCGATTTTTCTCCACAAAAACTAAACAATTTAGCCCATCAAGTTCACTCCAAAGAAACAAGCAGGAAAAAGTCTTGATGCCTTGCAGCTAGAGTAAAAATAGATTTTCCTAATTGCAAAGCTAAATGGAACACAAATAACCCCCATCCCCATGCATAACAGCAGACATTGCAGCATCTGAAACTCCACGAGCACAGCTAGCACGGAGCAGAGGCAGTGAAACATTTACAAACCAAGCTGAATGATGACAAAAATGAGTGAGAGTTTCGGTCTCAGTAAAGACACCCAAGGGGTGTAGTACTTTGTAACATCTACATTGCCTATTGCGCCCCAAAGGGAAAAGCCGGTTCAATTGGAAACACTATGAAAGTTATAGAAAGAAAGACATCCAAATCAGCTAATTAGACCTAGCAAATCAACTTGGCACTTAGGAAAAGCTGAACGCCCTTTCGCGTATGCTGCACTAGGTGGTACCTGGAATATGCAGCCCTGCCCTGGAAGGCTTACATATGTATGTCCCATAGCAGTGGGTGGCAGGGACACTGGGAACATACCAAGATGGACCACAGATATGGTCTAGGGCCACATAGATGAGACAAAATAGAGCATCCGACTCAGGAATCATCATGTTTAATAGAGCAGAGCCTGGCACCAGCAAGACCCAAAACCTGAAGCACTCAACAAATAAAACTTCCTAAACTCCTGCTTTAGGGCCTCCCTTCATCCTGGGCTGCCCTACAGCAACTTCTTGCCCGGGCCCCTGGACTGCGTGTGGAATGTGGGACTGGAGCTGAAGAGCAGTGAAGACAGTAAAGGAATGGGTTTGCTGGTTTATTTTGCTTTTATCTTAACCTTTAGAATAAGTTCAGCCCCTCCCTAGCTAAAAGATCCCCAAGCACAATGGTATAGGCTGAGGCTGCCAAGGAAGAGATCAGACTGCTCCTTTTCTTCTTGCCGCAGAAAAACTTGTATCATGATGGCAACTCCCTTCTAGAGATATATAATGAAAACATGTATTATTTTTCTTACAGCATAACAACCAGTATACTGCTGGGGTAGGAGAGGTGGCAGGGGAAAAATTACAGCAAACTTTTAAAGGAGCAAGTGTCACATGGAATTAGCAAGTCTTAGTCTTTTTGCATGGGTGCTTGCACAGTGAGAGCAATGTCTCTATCTTCGCAGGCCTATCACTTCGGTACTTAAATGCTCTGGGTGGTATCTGTTGGTGTCAGACAGCTGGCAGCATGTGTTTATATAATTCCACCAGGCACACTAAATAGAGATTTTCAAAGACATAAAAATCAGTAAAACACTTCACTGCCTTCCGAGACTTTGAAAATCTTTTAGAATATGCTAGCTTTCAGATTGGATAGCAAAGCTGCCTTAATCCCCAGATGCACGTTAGTTGCTGATCCTTCACATGCATCTAAACAAATTAGAGATTGTGACACTGAAAGATATAAAACCTTTTCAACTACACCGGGACTTTGATCTGTTGCTGCCTAGCCATCCAGCACCGGGAATCAACCAATTTTTAAAGGCTTGCAAACAACCTTACTTCCATAAATATATATTCCTTAAAATTCCACCTAAGGATGGAATTTCAGGATACCTCCGCTCCAAGGTACTGTGCAATTTTCTTCAGGGAGCTGTGCGTATGCAGATACATAGACCCCTATACTACAAGCAGTATGGGGGCATGCATGTGTGCCAACCCGCATGTATTGATACACCAGGTCTCACTAACTCACAGGGTATAAAGGCAACAGCATCCTGGCACTGTGACTCCCCCCCAGCCACATCTAGTAAATCTTCCTTTAAGTTACTTCATTTAAAAGAGCAAATGGCACTGAACGGGCACTAATAGCTTGCTTTATCTGACAAGTGAGCAAGAAAAAGGTTTAAGAGCTTCTTCAAAGAGAATGTGGGTTCCTGTGTCAGGGGAATAGATAGCTTATCCCAGATGTTCCAGGCTTGCAACCACAAGCATCTGCCACCCATTGCGAATCGTAGCTCCAGGCAGTTCAAAAATTAGCAGATTGGTTTCAACGAAGTGCATATTTGCAGTCTGCCCTGGAAAGAAGCGAGTATAAATACGTGGGTGCCAAATTCTGAACACATTTATACAATGGCAGCAACTAACAGGCTGCTTTGATGAGATGTATTTGGCCAGTCAAATCTACTGCAGAGGTCAGCGGTGGCCCCAGTTCAGAGAGCCCAAACCTGCGGGGCCGGTAGGGCAGCCCCCAGCCCCCCCCCCCCCCCCCCCCCCCCGCAGCACTTGGTGCACAGCCTGCTGCCCTTCGGGATGCACTGGCCAGGCTCCGAGCAGCCTCTTAGCATGCAAACTGCAGGCACAGACACAGCTCGCCGTCTGAGATACTTAAACTCACAGATGCAAAGCTGAAGAGAGGTCCAGACAAATACTGATTTAGCATTTCTCACCAGCATTTCTATGTGCAGCACAGCTGGGATATGTTTTACCACCAGGCTCAGATCCGCTTCTCCTTTAAAACTACTCAAGGGACTTGGACTTGTAGCTTGTCACAGGCAGTTTATTCTGGGCACAGACTGCAAGGTGAGGTAAGAAAGTCACTGAGCAAGTAACACAAGGAATGATACTCCTTGGCATAAGGAATCTGCAGAAGTGTCGCAGAGCCGATGGCCAGGTAGTGAATGGGACAAGAGAAGCTGATCTGCAAGCAGAGCTCAAAGTTCATAGCAGTGAGATAATCCTGGCACGCAGGAGTACACCTCGCTGAAGTTTTCTAAGCAAATTCCGCTCACCAGTAAATTGCATTATTAAGTGTGATGACTTATATTTCTGGTTTTCAGGTTTTATTACTGGAGAAGTTTCAGATGGCTATAGGAACCGGGGCTGGCACGTGGGAAAGAAAACAATCCACTGAGTGATGGGACCACAGCTCTGAGCCCGAGGGCAGCACCCCGCACACGTGCTCCTCCAGGGCAAGGTCTCTGAGGAAGGCATGTTCTCAGCTATCTCCTCCTGCTTTTCCTCCAGCCCTGCTGGTATCACCTTTTATCTCCAGCAGGCTGCAGAGAGCCGCCTCTCGTCCCGGAGAGACTCGGCGCAAGGCAGTGAAAAGCAAGGGGAGGAAGGGCTGGGTGTGGGCCGCGCAGCCTGCCCACTGCTCTGCAAGCTGTCCCCTCCCTTGGCACCCTACGCCAGCCACTCCTGTACAAACCCCCAGGGAGGACCCTGGAGGCAGCTGACAAAAATCATCTGGGTGAAGAAATAACATTGCTCCCAGCTATGTGGCAAGTCCGCTCCACAAAGAGGAAGGAGCCATTCAAATTCCTCCCCTGACCATACCGTCTGGCTGTACAATACCCCAAAGGCTGTGGCACAAGGGATCTCGGAGAGATCAGACCACATTTCTGACCGTAACCAATAACAAAACCAACCTGCAGTAGGTTGTATGACTAAACCTCAAGGCAACAGTACTTTTTATGCACCTGCTAACAAAGACGTTGCTTAAGCACAAGCAAATAGCCCAGCTACATGCATGCACATTTGCATTGACCACAGGTAAATACAAATTGGCAGCTGTCTCCAGCTTCTGGAGGGGCACCAAGGTGACCTTGTGGGTTAAGGAGCTTGACCATCCCCCTCTCCCCCTTCTTTAAAAGCCCCGAAGGAGCCATCTCTCATTGTCATTACAACCAATAAATATCTGTTTTATTCATTTAAAATTGTCAAAACATACTTTGTAAAACTAACGAGATGTTCCAAGTCCACTCGTTCCAACATACACACAACTTGGTTAGTTAAAGGAAACTGGTTTAGGAGATACAGACACACACAGAGTTAAGAGATTTTCTGGTCTTCACGCTGGAAAGGACTAGAGATAAACATGTGCCTTTAAGAACCCCCCAGCCTCCTCACATTGATTGAAAACAAACATTTCGATGTGGAAACTTCTACTTTTTACAGGAGCCTCTTTGTCCAAAACATATGTTTAATGCAGGTTTGCAGAGGTGGACCTGCTCTGGCACAGAGTTTCTGTCAATGGAAGAATAAAATCTTTTCTCCCTCCTCCTCGTGGCCAGAGGTTTCATGGACCAGAGTAAGGCAAAGCCTACGAGAGTTTTGGAGGATCAGGGGAATAGCTTGCACTGAGCGTAGTGGACCTGCAAGCAAGAGTCAGAAAAGCACATGCCACACACAGACTGCCCAGACCCTGCCAGTCCCAGGCAGTGCCCGGGAGCGCTGACCCAGCCACCTCTAGCCCCGAGGCAGTGACAAGAGCACTGCTAAAGCCAAAGCTCGCACACTGGCTCCATCTGCCATCTTGCAAATCAACCACCTGGGGAAAAAAAATTGCAGAATAGAGCACTTAGTTTATTAGGCAGTAACGACAGCATCAACATATACAGGCTGATATATCAATCCTAATTTAAGGAAAGCTAATTAAGTGCAGTTTCTCTTTGCACAGCTTAAGGAAGACTAATTAAAGCGGACAAGCATATCTGCAGAGCAGTTAGTCTTTTTACCTTTAACAGGACCTAAAATAAATGGCTAGTGCAGCGGTAGAGGTAAGATAAGTAGTCTGTTGGTGAGCTGGAATTACCATCACGGAAATTAAAACGTTCACAGATCACAGGACTGCAACAGCAGTTTGTTTTGCTTTGTGCAAATACGTACATCTACGCAAAGGTATTTGCAAGAATCAGCAGAGAAAATACTGTACAGTTGGTGCTGCAAGGTTTGGTACATTTCAATTTTTGCCAGCTAAACTGTTCAGAATTCAACATATTAGAGTTAGCCATAAAATATAAACACCTATGACACAAGGAGATTACAAGTCCCAGTGGTCAGGGCTCCATCTTCACTCAAGTGGAAGGCTACTTGGATCAAGATGAAGCATTGCATTTGTAAGCCATGGGCTCAGGCTGTATTAGAGGCAAGGTTTCTGGCATGGCCAGTTATTGGGCAAAGTTAGGGTGTTACCAGTGTGATTTTCTGTAAAGGCAGCTTGGTGCTGCTAATTGAGAAAAGCGCCAGGGAACCACCAAAGGTTTCCCAACAGGAGACCCAGGCAAAGGGGCTTGGGTAGAATTAAGGTGCCTAAACTTAATTACCTTATTTACCTCCCCATCCTGACTCTCTCCCAAGGGCAAGTTTCAGACTGAGGCAGTCTCCTGCAATGTTTACTGGTCATTCATGAAAACCAACACGTCCAAACCAACTACAAAAGAGAACAAAGAACCCACGGCATGGAAAAGGTGGCTGAAACCCACTGCCTGTGAATTCCCAGCACACAAACACTGCACAACTGAAAATTCAAGCAGCTCAGTGGCTACCCACACGCTGACCATGCTGCCCTGCCCCAGGCTCGGTGCTAACAGCCCACAGTCCCTCTAGTCATCCAACGGCTCCTAAAGCACCGCGCTCAATCTTCTGCAGAAGCGTTAGCCTACTTCCAAAGACCAGACTGCTGCAGCTGGAGGTGAGACAGTAATGACCATCATTTTGTTTATTAAAGTTTAGGCAGTGCAAGCTTTCTTTAAACTTGAGCATGTCAGTGCTAAGACATTTACAGTATGAGTGACTGCATGTCTAGACACTTGCAATGCATTTACATTCTTCTAGGGACTCCTTAGATTGTCCTGTTCTCTCCACTTTGTGAGTACATACAATAGCCTGGTGGGAGTGAAAGCTCAGCCTCCTGGTTTAGCCTTATTAACTCCAGCTCAAAGCTGGCATTTTAAAATTAAGCAAAGCAAAGGCACTTTTAGAATCTTTAAGCTCTTCAGGTCATTTCTAAGACCCTGCTGAGCTCCATCTTGCAAAAGTTAAACAGACATAATTTCTCAGAGCTGGAAACAGTTGTTTTAATTTGGGAACAGGCATCCTAGAGCTGTCAACTCACTCCAGTGAATGCTACTAACATTTTTTCACACAACAGTCCAATTGTTATGGCAACCAAAAAAATCAATCTCATTCTTCAATCACAAGTAAACCCAGCTCGACCACGGCGTCTGCGCAGGTTTGTTATAAAGTGCCAATAGGCATGGGACCAATTCCACTGATGTTCATCACTCAAATGGGGATGAAGTACTCTTACTCAGAGAGAAATTTCAGAGAACAATCAGTGCTTGAACATTTTACAGACTTCAACATCCCACTCTTAAAGACATCTATTACATGTAGTGTTTGCCATATTTGTCACACTTGATGTGGCAGATTTTAGTTAAAACCCCAGAGTGGCTCCTTCCAAGATAGATTCTTAAAAGGAATATATTAAAAAAATATGCATGCAATTGAAGTACCCTGACAAATCTCTGAAGGCACTCTGAATGCCCTGTAACACACTGACAAAGATACTTGACACATCACAAAACTCTTTTTGCACGCTGCATAAATTTCAAAGTGAAATGAAATTATAAAATAATTGGAAGCCAAAACTGCCTCCTCCGAACACTAATTGTTGTAAGCCCCAGAAAAATCCAGCACAGCATAAAATGCACGGAAAGCCCAACTTTCAACATCAAGCCAGTACCGTTCTTTTTAATTTCTCTGTGTTTATGTTTTAGCTAATGTCCTGTTCTGGTTCAGAAAACAGACCTTGGTCCAAGACAGCGGCTGACAATGAGTCCTGATGTATTACACATCTACAACAATAAACATTTACATTTTCACCAAGGACTGCTCACTGGATTGCCAAACCAGAATCAATTATTCCTTCCATATATTTATGGCCTCCAAGTAAGGAGGAAGATGGAAAAAAGAGCACTGCAGTCTTGTAACATACCTAAATGGCTTGAAAAGCCAACGTATATATAAACGAGATCAGAGTCTCTGAGAGACAAAGTACCAGCAGTATTTCCTACAAGTCATGCTGTAATTGTGCCACAAATATAATGAGGTCTCTGCACCACCACTATCCCACGCAAGAAGGTGGAGTGTAATTCAAAATGCACTTGCATTATATAAACTACTTTAATCATAGATGCACAGAGCTAGAAATGGAAGAGACATTAGGTCATCCAACCCCCATAGGTCAGAGCCGGACTACTCATGACAATACATTTGCAAGGACCTTCTCCAGTATAGTATTAAGCATCTTTAGTGATGAAGTTTCCAATACTTTCTTAGCAGTCTAAGCTAGTCTATTTTAGGTTGGACAGGAAAGGTTCCCTCTTTGTTTTAACCTTACTTGTCCTCATAACACCCCTTTCTATCCTCCCACCACCTTAAACGATTCTCATTTTTTCATTTTGGTCCACATATTTTAACTATCAACTACTATATCTTTCACAAACTTCTAGTTTCAGTGTTGGCAAATACACATTGAACAGTTAATCCTTCCTTGTAAATCAATCCCTCATCTCCCAGAATATTTTTGACAGTCTTTTCTGGACTGCCCCACTTCTAATCCATTCTGTGATACCTCCAGTACAACCCTGCCTCATACACCTGCATGTGTGCCATCTATATTATGATTTTTTTTCTTTTTAGAGAGTGAGGATCTGTGAATAACCTGGGAACAAGGATCCAATCACCCAAAAACTTCAGGGCAGACGGACAGGTCAAAGCATGCTTCAGACCACTCCATCAGAATGGAGCCACGAGGAAAATGTTCCTTGTAACGACCAGCCTGTCCTAGTGATCAGTGATCAGCCCTGAAATACCACAGCAGGGATATACTGCCTCACCTACTGAAGAAGTTCTGGGTTTCTTCATCCACAGCATCAGAGACAGATACCTGGGTTGACACCAGGACTTGCATCCTTCATCTCCTATCTACCCCCGTGCTATCTGACCTGTAGCGAGAGAAGGGCACCAGCAAAGCACCGTGGTATCAAGGAAAGTGGCAGTATTTGGCACACCTGAACTGGGCCACTTAACAAATATAAACATGAGAGGATAGGGCACTTTCTTCTGTTCATCAAAAGCCCACCTTGTGATCCACTGGAATCCAGTAAGAAATGGACACGTTCTCAAATTGATTTAAGATTTTATCCTTATCTCCCTCTGTTATTCTCTCCATTTGTCTCCATAAAATAGGCAGCCAGGCAGGAACAAGACTGTATAAGACTGTTGTATAACAACCTAGTCGCAAAAGTTATTACTGTTTTCCACAACTAAACAGATTCTTAACTAAGCAAGCTTAAGTTTTGATGGCCTACAAGATCAGAATGCAATAATCCTGTCCAACTACATACCACCGATTCCGCTTGAAGCTACACTTCCAATGACCACACACCTTCCTGTAAGGAAAAACACCAGTGAAATTGCCAGTGTGTCTATGTACACCAGCCACTGGTAACAACAGCATCTGAGAGCAAAGACCATGCATCATTTTGTACAAAACAGTATCACCACAATTGCTGTAGCTATAGTGTAGTAGAAAACGTTATGAAAACAGAGAGGAGGACCCGAAGAAGCCAACCAGAAGCAAGGAGCTGAATCACATCACTCTGACAGCAGCACCGTATTTCTTCAGAGTTTTACTTACTCAGCTAATGGGTGAGGATGGAGCTAATGCGAGCTCTCCTCACCGATCCAAGAAGGGTACCGTTCCCCAGACTGCCTGGACAGCAGAAGTACCCAGAGCAGGTACAGCCATCATCACCATCTTCTGGAATCAATCCTGTCAGAGAGGGACTAGATCTGATATCCTTAGACACCGCTGAGTAATCCTTTGTATGCCTTGTATCTCCCTATGGAGAACATTAAATTAGTCACAGCACAGCTCAGTGAGAGGGCAGAGATCATAATCTGGCCCTGTTTGTGTCTCCCCTCCACACCAAGATAACAGTCAGGTCTGCAGCAATGTTGCTTATACATTTGCTAAACAAGCCATTTCTCAGTTTCCATCAGAAACCAGAGCATTTTTACATATCCTATTATAGCTGAGTAAGTCTTGCTCTACTTAACACGAGGCTTTTTGTAGTGGAAAATCTCCAGGAAACAAGCTGTTTAATGATGTTTTATCTGACTTGCGCTCATTTCTAACTAAAGTATTCCACCTGCCTTGAAAAGACATCTGTTTCAGAGGCTGACTGCTTTCCTCTAACACCCCTTGCACAGCTCAAGGCTGCCATTTTTACCATCACTTCTAATTTTATCAGCCAATAATCTCCTCAGGCATCTACAGCAAAGAGTATGCTGTCAAACCTTTACTATAAGCACTGCTAATCCCTGTTACCAGCTGTAACACTCCTCAAGAAATAAATAAATAGCGGGCAGAACTGCAGTGCAGGTACTGTCCTGCTGCCAGTGCTTTCCAGTTACAGTGCTACTGAGCTTCCCTCCACAGTGGACACAGAGACACAGCAGAGCACCTCCACTCTTCCTCCCTTATCAACCAAAGGAAGGATGCTACATTTCTGAATGGGCAGCCAAAATTACAATTTAGCCTTCAATAACTTGGATAGCTTTAGGTCAGTTGCAATTGAGGTCACATGCTGAAATACCAAGATGCAAATTTTAACTGAAAGCTTCGTTGCATTAAAGCTCTTTGCCTGCAAGAGCAAAGTTCATTAACTCTGCCCTGCAAGGGAAGCAAATGAACATTAACTGTCTCCTGCCAATGCAGTGAATCCTCGCTGTCCCCTGGTCCGATGCCCTCCAGGCCTTTTAGCCTCGTGGGAGGAATGGACAGTTATGCTGCCATTCAGAGGGACCTCCAGAGAAATGGGCTGATGGGAATCTCATGAAGCTCAAAGGGAAAAGCAAAGTCCTGCACGTGGGGAGGAATAACCCCATGCACCAGTACAGGCTGGGGACCAACCAGCTGGAAAGCAGCTTGGCAGAAAAGGACCTGGGCTCCTGATGGACAAGTTGAACGTGAACAAACAACATGCCATTGTAGCAAAGGCGGCAAATAGCCTCCTGGGCTGCATTAGGAAGAGTGTTGCCAGTAGGTCAAGAGATGCAATCCTTCAGTCCTTCCTCTCTACTTGGCACTGGTGAGACCACAGCCGGAGTGCTGTGTCCAGTTCTGGGCTCCCCGGTACCAGGAAGACATCAACATACTGGTGCAAGTTTGCTGAAGGGCCTCGATGATGATTAAGGAATTGGAGCATCTGTCCTACAAGGAGAGGCTGAGAGAGCTGGGACTGTTGAGCTTCAAGAAAAGAAGGCTCAGGCAGGGAGATCTTATCAATGTGAAAATATACCTGATGGTAGGGAGTAAAGAAGACAGAGCCAGACTCTTCTCAGTGGTATCCAGCAAAAGGACAAGAGACAATGGGCACAAAATACAGGAGATTCCATTTAAAGGTAAAAAATGCCCACGTTTTTACTGTACTGTGCAATTGAACCCCAGAACACATTCCTCAGAGGGGTTGTGGAATCTCCATCTTTGGAGATATCCAAACCCCAAATGGACACAGCCTTGAGCAGCCTGCTCTGGTTAACCCTGCTTTGAGCAAGGGGGTTGGAGTAGATGATCTCCAGGGGTGCCTTTCAACCTCAACCATTTGGTGATTCTCAGGAGTTCAGAGCTGCTCAGTTGAAGTCAGTCAGTTTCTGCTCCTCAGACCACATCCATCTTGTAGATATTTCAGAGTTTCTTGCCACAGCACCCTTTCTCTGCTCAGTATTTTTAGCTCATTGTTTTGTATTTTGCCAGCTGAGAAACTGCAGTTTGTAATTTTACCTTCAGCTTCATATTTCTTCTTAAAAGTGAATACAATGTCCTGTTTATAATAATAAAATCACTAGTTGGCAGGATGACATCAAATGGAAAAAGAGAAAGCAACTGGAAAATTTAGAGCAAGCAATTTTGAGTGCCAAGTTTCACATTTGTAATAGTCCAGCGGAGGTCAACAGGCTCACTTATTATTAGGCAAATGGTAAAGAAATAGATATCCTCAAGTTCTTCCATGTTAGACTGTATAAACCATCTTTACTTGAACAGGCTCTAGCACTTTCCAAAAGAGTGATGTTATACATTTTCCACAGTAACACCAACAATGGGAGACAAGCAAAAGGCAGAACTGCTTTGCAAAGAACGGCCTTTTTTCTCTCTCCAATATTTAGGTTTTTGTTTCCCACTATGATCGGACTTTCCTGGCTTTAGTTTCTTGTCCCAGTTAAGCAGTAAAGGAAACAAAAAGATATGAATGAAATTAGAAACATTTGGAATGAGTCTTAGAAATAGCTTTTGGGTTTCTTAGATTCCTGGCTACACCTCTTCAAATGGCCTCCTCCTCCAGCCCCCGTCTCCTGCACCCACCTCTGAAATTTGCATTTCCTCCTTTGCCCTGACCTCTCTTCTGTTCAGGGGCTATATTTTGTCCCACACCATCGAAACACTAAGTGCAAAGCAAAGCAAACAAGGAAATGAAAATTACATGTTGAAACACTGGAAAAGACCGGAAAATGGTTGAAACTTTGCACCCATCAAAATTTGTCCCTATGACACTAATCCTCCAATGTTTCTCTAAAAGCAGAAACCAAACACTTCTCAAACTTCTAATGAAAAAATACCAATTCCAGCCAACCTGAATAATAAAATGAGAACTCTGGTCCTATCTGTATTATCACATTTAAAGTCTCTGGAAGGGAAGTTTCCTCAACCATGTTATTCTGATACTTTATGAAACTTCATGCTCTCTATAAAATACAACTGCAGTATGCGATGCCAACACCTAATACTTGCCTAGTGCTTTTCATCAGAAGTTTTTGGTACTCTTTACAAACAAGTAAGCTGGGAGTGCCCGCAAAATACTTGCCTAATTTTACAAATAGATAAATCCATGCAGGTAAAAAGCAGATGTCCATGGCAAAACTGTGCACTAGTGGCAGAGCAGAGAGTTAAATCAGCTAAAAGATTTCAAAGCCATCCACAAGGTTTGGATCTTTTCTGCCTTAAGTAATATTAAAATATTATGTAAACCTTTCTTTGTGAGCCATTACTGGAGAAATGAGGAAAAAAAAAAAGATCTCTTGGAAGCAGTTCTGCACAGGCTATGTAGGTGAGATCACAGTTGCTATCCAAACAGACTATGCATGGCAAGAACAGGCTTCCTGTAAAACTGAAAGACTTGCAGGAAGATCAAGGAACATATTTACAAGATGGCATGGACAAAATATCCTTCCCTCCTCTTGCCCAGCCTCAGCAGCTTGGTGAAACACATTGTCTCGCTTTCATCTAAAACCACACTCACAAATGCCTCCGGTCCAGAACCTCTACCTCCATGCTCTATACACTGACTCACAAACAGATCCAACCACACTCAGGACACTGGTTAGCAGAACACAGAAGTTACCTTTTGAGGAGGAAAGGGTCGTTTCCCATGATGAAAGGAAACAAGGAGAAGTTATCTCAGGAAGAGGAAACACCCGAAAACGCAAGACTTTGCTTGGGTCTTGGTTCCAAATCCCAAAAGCTTAATGCACGACACTAGAAAATTTACAGCACTGTGTTACAGAACTGAAGAGGATTTACTAGAGATGAAAGTATTTTAAGCCAAACTCTAATATGGGTTTACTCTAGTCCGGTGAGCAATGTGTAAACTGAATTAGGATGAGCTATTTAGAAGTGTTAACATGGCTGTTTCAGGAGAAAAGATGAATCTTTATTTATCTTAATAATAATTTCTCTTATATTGTACTCTCAGAGTACTGTACAGTAAGCTGGGGAGCCTGACATCAACATGCACGAAGTACAGCAAAGATGGGCACTCACAGAGGCAGATGCTGTTGAACACGGTGTGAGCTCCCCTGGAAAACAAGGCATAACTCCCGTGTGCACCCAGACCAGATACCCCGGTTCAGGTGTCTTCCTCTGGATGCCAGCCTGGGCCAGTGTGTACCAGCTATTTGACACTGCAGACCACAACGCACTTATGCTGACAATAGGAAAGCTAATATTTAATACCAAGTTAAAGCTGAGCTACCTTGGGACTTGTCAAGAACGGTCTCTCAAGGTCTGATGGGTGAGACCAGAAGAGATGGCGGCCAGGTCTCCAACTGCAGGACTCCACTCAGCTATGATTCACGCTACATTTACTAATAAAACTCATCTTTTTCTGGACAGACAAACCTCTCACTGTGAGGAAACAAAAAAGAAGACTCATCTGTATTTTACTTTCCATAACTAGAAGTCTCATGTTATCTCCATATGTGTTTAGACCACAGACTAGTTAGTCAGCGGTGTGGCAGTTGACATTAAAAGGATTAGTAAATTAAGCTCAAATAATTGTCTTAAAAACTTTGACTGTTAAATGTTTATATTTGAGAGGATCAAAAGGAAATCTACTTTGTAGTGTGCACTGTGGTCAGGAAGGGGCAGAGAGGGATTTAAATGGCTTAACTGCAAAACTGTTATCACCTTGATAAGTCCCAGTGCAATAATTCAGCAATAAAAGCAAGAAATGCACTTAGAATTTGTTTCCAAAACTGATTGTCTGACTGGAGACAAGTCAAGCTCTTTATTTGCTTGAAAGAACTTGGTCAGAAGAAACAGAGAATGCTACTGAAATGTAGTCAAGAATATAAAAATAAGCACTTCCCAGTGACTTCTGAACTGCAGCATTCAGTATCTTTTTTTTTAAAGCTCCTTGAAGCCTACAGTCTGGATCTGGTATCTGAGTGTTACCACTAGTCAATCAGGAGTGTGATTCTCCCCTGAATTATTCCATTGTATGGCAATGGAAATCCAGTAAAGCTGAAGCAGTAAGGAGGCTGCAGGCTACAGTGCAGGATTAGGTCCAAAGTAACATCTGGAGTCTGGGTACAGATACAAGTGGCTGCCGTTTATCTGCTTATCTGCTCAAATTGCTAACGTCCATGCCAATAACACAGATAAACTAAGAGGGAGAGGAGCTTGCTATATATATGCAGGTGCTTATACCAGTGCAGTGTCTTGAGGAATCAGGCTCATGGGGCTGTTTCACCTCAGCAATATGCAAGAAAGCAATGAATCTGCCAGCTGAGACATGATGCTCTAGCATAAGCAAGGGTGGGAGTGGAACACACCGTACCATCTTAATAATGCATTTATTGTTTTGCTTTCTTGCACCTTCCTTTATTGCAAAGTGAGGTTCTAAACAAATTTCTTTTCTTTTGTCTTTAACTGTTTTCTAGTAAAGACATCTCTGAAATCTGACACTTTGAAGCACAGCAGATCCACTCGTTTTGGGTAGTCCAGCAATGTCAGTGTCCACCACCCAACAGACTGTGGAGTTCCTGAAAGCTGGTGGGAGCATCACTAAGTTGCAGGGATGGCTAATGTGAGGTAGGTGGACAGCACAGAGTTGCCAGGCTGCAGGGACAGACTGCATTTGCCAGCTGCTAACCTGATCAAGAGCTGTCATAAACTCCACATGACACCAGTTCTTCAAAACAGAGAAAAATGTTGAGACTAGACAGGAAAACGCAGGACAGTCTCTACCTGTGCTTAAGTTTCAAAGTAACAGTGTCCAAGATCATTTGATCTGCCAGGCATTCAGAAAATCTCTGCTATAAAACTACCACTAAAATACGTAATACATTCCAGACAAAAACATAAAGCTTTCAGATTAGGTGCCAAACACCAAATTTTCAGTTTTCAATAGTTCTTTTCAGAAAAAGCCTCTTTGCCTCACAAAATATTTCTCCAAATAACTGATCTTCTGGGTTTGTAGGTACTTTAAAAAGCAGTTTCTTTCCATGCTAGCACAGGTGACGTGTAATATGGTACATGTAATAAAGTCAATGCCTTTTCAAAGTGTGATGAAAGCAAAACAAAACAAAACAACCCTGCACCACCCAAGAAGGAGTGTGAGACCACGCTTTTTGTTGTTACCTTAAATCTCTTCTTTTGGCCATTTCTCCCGGTGAGATAACCCAGGGCAGGCTCTGGGGAAGACATTCCAGGGCTTCGGGGGAAAAGTCAGAGAAATCCACACCGTACTCCGTCAGGATCCCTTCCGTTTCCGGCTCAATCTCCCCAGCCTGCCCAAGACTTTTGGCCAACTGCCTGCAAAAAGAAAGAAAGGGATGCTTTTTTTAAGTGTATAATTACTACTGTCATGTTGTTACTGTCCCTACAAAGAGGCTGCTGAGCCCTCAAACGTACTCTTTCACCCATTCACTTCTCCCTGAGTTTTGGCAGAGGATTTAGCAGGAATTCAGACCATACCATGACTTATGTCTGCTGGAGATGCAAAACACTAGCCAGACAGTACCCTGCGCTGTTTCGTGCATCTCATTTTAAGGAAATGTTTTATATTATTAGGTTTTTGCAGAGGTAGGAAAGTGTCAAATTTTAGAAAAAAATACATTCAATGGGGATAAGAAAAGCACAGCCCTCCACAAGGGCAGCTCTAGCTTTATGCATGGCTGGTTCCCTTGAGATCCTCCTTCCTCTCCTCACCACTGAAAAATGTGACTCATCCCCACTACCTGAAATGGAGAACAGGTTCTCACCGGATCCCAGACAGCTCTGCAGAAGACAGCTCCCGGGGAGCTCAGCACACTGCTCCCCATCCCAAAGGATACGCATCTCTGCCTGGGCAAACTCATGCCCTGTGAAGACATCACAAGGTGTGAAGAACCCTTACTGCCTTCCTTACAGGAGTCGCACACACAGACATGCCCACAGATCGTCTTTCCAACCATTTTCCAGGCTCTTTCCAGGACCTAAACATTCCCAGTAGTTTTTCCCTCCTCTCCTAGCTAAGCAGAAGGCTCTGAACCAGGAGCTAACTGGAGAGGAGCCAACAATCTAGAAGCAAGTCATAGACAGAGGAAACTGTCCCCCACACACTAATAGTCTTTGATGAAGTATTCTGCACATGTGTGGATGAGGCTGCTGCTCCATTATGCTTAGAGAAAGTTTCCATCTGCTCCGGTGCAAACCCCAGCACGCATTTGTTCAACAGCTCTGGTGTCAAACAAGCGTTTGGCTCTGGACACAGCACGCAAACTGGGGCTCCAAAGGAGTGGGACATTTGTTCTCTCCATACCTGGTTACAAATACTACATGAGAACCTATGTCCCATGGTGGCTCCCCTTGTCCCCTTTCTCACCCCCAGATTGCTCTACATACATTGAGGGTTGTTTGGGTTTTTTTAATATACTGCCATTAGGGCGAATGGCACATTACAGCCAATAGAGATAACGCTCCTGACCCACGAAAATTACAACTGAAATTAAGGCAAATCCATCAAAATATGACACAAAAGAGAGGGGTAATAATACAGTGCAAAAACAGCCACTCTAATAAGTGTTTTTCCACTGCATAAAATACACAATCATTATATTGATCCTTCTGCTTTAATTCCAATGAGTGAGAACAGGCACTAATTACTTTCCTAAATTGGGGCCAAAACAGTGCACTTGTCATTTGGACGAGCAAGATGCTCTCAGGGCTTCAAATGTGCCATAAACCCACAGAACAAACCCCATCCGCGCAGCGCAAGCAAGCCCATCTTCTTTATGGGAGCACAGCTATCTCTCTTCACAACGGGAAGGGCTGCGTAATAAACCTGTCACATTGTGTAATATGCTGGAAAGGATTGCGTGCTTCGTGGCGTGGTAAATTGTAGAGTTCACATTGCCTAGCTTTAAAATAAAAATGAAAACAAGGATAAAAGATATTTCCCTCCATTGTTTCAATTTTATGTACAAACTGTATGGCAGAAATACGTGTGCGTTTGGCATCGAGGCCGAGTTCTCTGTTCCTGCAGCTTGGTCCCAGTCTGATCCTTATTTTAATGTAAATAAACGAGGCATCAGTTTTATCTCGCTCTCTTTCAGCAGTAACAATAAACCAGAGAAATCACCGCTTCATTTCCAATGTCTAGTGCGGAGCTGGGAGACTGAGCAAGGACGACCCCGTGGGTCTGTAGGCCCACCAGCACCACCAAGGATGGATTGAAAAAAAAAGAGGAAAAGAGAGGACATGTTGCCCTACCAAAAAGAAATGGCAAGGGCTTGAGTCTCAGGTGCCCCTTCTCCTGGAAGAGCAGAGCTGGGCAGTGCACCAGGAGGGTGGCTGGACATCTGCACGACAAGTCATGGAAAGCACCTCTGAATGCCAGAGTGCTTTCCAGCTCAGTCTTGAAACCCATGTTCTCTTGATCCGTTTACTGAAATTAGATTACGAACCGTAAGGGGTTTACCCAGAGGTTTGATATAGGACTAATATTTTTTAATAGTAATTAACATTTGATTTACAGTGTTCCAGGGAACATTTCCCAAGTACCTTGAAATAAAAAGTGTACAACTGACTTTAATTGGGGCCATGTTACAGTCACGCAGACATGATGACTTGCATCAGAGCAAAATCTGACAGGACAGCATGTGATCAAAGGTAACACATATAGGATCACCGATGGCCCTGGAGTAACAGCCAGGCTGTAAAATCACTCATGGGGCTCCACGGCCACCAAGGGTAGCAAGAATAGTTCAAGAGGCTTATAAACAACAACAGGCACAGGGCCCAGCAGCAGTCAGACGTTCACTCTCAGGGAGTCACAGTGTCTGTGACACCCCAGGCTTGCATGTCTCTCTTTTTTTTAAAATCTTAAAAGGTAAAAGGAATTATAATGGTTACAGACGTAAACATTCCCTTTCTGTGACGTTGATGGGGGAGCATTAGAGCACCTTGGAGGGTTCCTTGAATACCCTTGGACTGAAGTCAGACACGGCGGCAGCATGCACCAACAGGAACATGCTGCAGTCGGGGCATTGGGCAGCACACAGAACAGGGTATTCCTCTAAAGCAGCCATAGCTGCAAGCTCATTGAACTGCTCCGAACTGTTGACTCATTGGAGCTTGACCTCCCATGTGTGTGCGCCTGGGGCAGAGCCACACTCATGCTGCCATCTTCCCCTTCATGGTGACACTGATCACAGCTATTCAGCCACCCATTTCTACAAACATTCGAGCCCTCTCTGCTCCCCAGACTCAGCTGAAACTGGCCAACATGTTCAAAGGTTACATGGTAAGAACTCTCCGAAAAGACAAAGCATAATTACATAAGGCTTGCTTCCTTTGGAAAGCCGAGCAGGCTCCCAAATGGGAGTGAATAACTTCCATGGGGACTTAACAACCTTACTCAGTCTCTCCTGGAGCAGACTGGTCCACAGTCATCCTACACAGAGGGTTTCTTTCAGCAGCAGGAGAACATCCTACACATCAATAAGCCACCGTTCCTAGAGGAAGCTTGTACAGGAACAGGAGAGGGGACAGAGAGGAAGACCACCCGGCTGCTCCCACCACCCAGGGCCTGGAGCTCACAGGCAGAGCTGCACAGGCTTGATAAAGCCCAAAGGTCCCAGTGGAGATGGCACGATGCATGGCCAGATGCAGGGCTGAGCATCATGGAGACAGAGAGCTGTGTCATGGGAATCCCCAGCGCCCAAGGGCACAGTCCAGCCCCACTCCGCACCATGGAGCTGCCTCCCTTCAGCTGCCGGGCCACCCACTGTTGGAGCGCAGGAGCAGCATGGTGCTCTCCACGAAGGTGGGGCCATCCCACGCTTCAGAATGGTACGGTGATTAGCTGTGCCGAGGGAACGCAGCTTTCCTGAGAGACAGTCCCATCTGCAGGAAGGTGTTTTTCCAACAGAGCTACACTCCTTGAGGATCAGACCTTCCCTCAAGCCTTACAGTGAGCTACCCAATTTGTGAATTAAAAAACCAGAGATGAAAGGAATTCAAGCCACTTGGATGGTTTTGGAAAGAGCATCAAGTGAAAGAACATCCTGCAACGTTTCATTTTATTGCAAATGCCGTGACAAATCTTGTCACCTTGACAGACCAATATCTAAGGCCCTGAGCTAGAATAGCCACAAGCCACATGTGACACAGAGGGAATCAGTGATTCGACATTTTACTACTACTTTTTTTTTTTTTTAACAGTCTCATCCATCACCATATGTGGGGGCAAAAAAAAAGATTCCGCCTTAACCATCTCCAAAAGTGTGGAGATGTCTGGACTAGTTCTCCAAACGGCCTTGGACTCCAACACTGAAAAAAGGTCCCCAGAAAATAACTGTACGTAGCAGTACTTGTAATATTTATCTGGAAAAGGATAATATTTTGGAGCTACTCTGCTTTATCTGCTACCTGAAGCAGGTACAGCTAAATGGCATTTCACTGCCACAGTAAATCACTTCACATGCAGGATGGAGCACAGCAGCACACACTCAGGACATCA